>NW_026262669.1:6660000-7860000 GCF_021869535.1 Mytilus californianus | reverse complement strand
AAATATTTGGCCAAAAATACAGTGAATAGAGGAAAATGGGCCAAAATCATAAAAAATAGAAAATAATTGGCCAAAAATATAGTAAATAGAGAAAAATAGGCCAAAATCATAAAGAATAGAGACAAGATTGCACACGCTGAAATGTCTGGCCTACTATACTGACCGTTGATTTTATGTTGATAGTCCTACATATAAAGTTTTACTACAAGTATCACATTAACATAAATTTTATGATCCAAGAAAATGAGATCAAGGTCAGATAAACCAAGGCGGAAAAACATCTACACCTTTAATACAATCATTCCATACACAGAATATAGATGACCTATTGCTTATAGTATAAAAGAAACAGACCAAACCAAGGAAATTCTATATTGACCAATTAACCATGAAAATGAAGTCAAAGTCAGATGAACCCTGCCAGACAGACATGTACACCTTAAAATCAGTCCATACATCAAATATAGTTGACTTATTGCTTAAAGTATCTAAGAAACAAAGTTAACCTGGAAAACTGAACATTGACCAATGAATCATGAAAATGAGGTGAAGGTCAGATGATACCTGCCAGACAGACAAATACACCTTATAATCATTCCATACACCAAATATAGTTGACCTATTGCTTAAAGTTTGAGAAAAACAGACCAAAACACAAAAACTTAACATAAGCAATGAACCATGAAAATGAGGTCAAGGTCAAATAAAACCTGCCAGACTGACATGTACATCGTAAAATATTTCCATACACCAAATATAGTTGACCTACTGTATACAGTATCAGAAAAACAGACAAAAACACAAAAACTTAACATTGAGCAATGAACTGTGAAAATGAGGTCAAGGTCAAATAAAACCTGCCAGACTGACATGTACATCTTAAAATATTTCCATTCACCAAATATAGTTGACCTATTGCATACAGTATTAGAAAAACAGACCAAAACACAAAAACTAAACTATTACTACTGAACCATGAAAATGAGGTCAAGGTCAGATGACACCTGCCAGTTGGACATGTACACCTTACAATCATTACATACACCAAATATATTAGACCTATTGCTTATAGTATCTGAGAAATGGACTTGACCACAAAAACTTAACCTTGTTCACTGATCCATGAAATGAGGTCGAGGTCAAGTGAAAACTGTCTGACAGACATGAGAACCTTGCAAGGTACGCACGTACCAAATATATTTATCCTATTACTCATACTAAGAAAGAAATTAACATTACAAAAAATCTTAACTTTTTTTCAAGTAGTCACTTAACCATGAAAATGAGGTCAAAGACAATGGACATATGACAGACGGAAACTTCATATCATGGGGCATCTATATACAAAGTATGAAGCATCCAGGTCTTCTACCTTCTGAAATATTAAGCTTTTAAGAAGTTAGTTAACGCCGCCGCCGCCGCCGGATCACTATCCCTATGTCAAGCTTTCTGCAACAAAAGTCACAGGCTCGACAAAAAATTGGCCAAAATCATAAAGAATGGAAAATAATGGGCTAAAAATAAAAAACATAGAATATAATGAGCCAAAAATATAAAGAATAGAGAAAACGGGCCAATAATTAAAGAAATCCGAAATGAAAAAAAAAAACATCAATACCCTGGTATACTGAGAAATAACAGATTTCAAAAAGTTAGGTTCATTACCAATAGGGTATTTTGAAATACGGCCGTATCTTCACCTCGAATTTATTCTGAGAACATACACACTTGTGCACATGGAAACGTTTTACGTGTATTCTATTTGTGGTTTCTTATTAGTTGAGTTTGACTGAAAGACCTTGCGCAGATCTTATATTGGCATTGTCGCAATTCTCCTGATACTAATTATTAAATAAAATGTTCCTTAACTTTTTATTTCTTGAGTTTACCATTTGTGTTGTTATACCTACACTATAACATATAAAAGCAATATAAGTAGTGAATGTATGACACATATAATCTTTAGGGGGTACTGTAATGACCTATATGACATAAAAGGATCAACACAGAATAGCCAAATTTATCTCAGGACAACTTTTGTTGAGGGAGTTGTGACCATAATCCCTTAATTATTTCCTAATTTATAAACGGGGAATTTTAAATGATTATATGTTATCAATCATGTCAGTACCGAAGCACTGATTAGAACTAATGTGTTGGACAGGGTTATTTTCACAGTTTTATAATATCGATCTAAATTATATTTGATGCAATGTTTCAAGGAACTTTTTTTTATGGTTTTGAAGGTACATCGGACAGCGGCAATAAGTATCACTTAACGAAGCAGACAATATTTATAATACTTATACATATACACTACCTTGTAACCAGCATTGGCATAGTTATACGCACGTCTGGCTTCACCCCATTCCCAAACATTATCCCAGGCATTACTGTAGACTCGTTGGTTCTGATACAGTTTTCTATCAAACGGCATACCATCTCCCGCATTAAACCCATCCTCCCATCCAGCCGTGTTAAGTCCGTGATTAAAAGTGATATTAGCTACTCGTTGTGTGAAATAGTTTTTTAATTCGTTTCTGATTGATTCAGCGTCTCCGGAAAAATTAAAATTAAGTTGGTTGCATTTTGTTGAATTTACCCATGCAGTTTTTGCAACCTCATCGCCTCCAAAATGATATATATCCAATGGATGGCCAACAGCAGAATGCATTACTTTTAATTCAGAAACAATTTTTTCAATAAAATCGTAAGTTGACTCAATGCAAGGATTTACTGCATTGTCATTGAAAATTTGTACCGATAAGAATTTAGATTCATTATCTGGATCTATCAATCTGTACTTCTCGGCTTCATTATTATTTGTATTGCTGTATTTTCGGTAACGTGCCTCCATAGCAATGATAGCTGCGCGTGCATGCCCTGGCATGTCTACTTCCGGAATTACTTCAATGTGGCGTTTTTTAGCGTAGCTTAAAATATCTTTGTAATCTTGAATGGAATAAAAACCTGAACCGGAAGTAGTGTTGTAAGGACCAGACCCTAACTGTGGTATCAAACAAACATCTTCGATTTCAGTATGACATCGTTTAGAGCCAACCTGAAAAGTCAGAATACAAAAACATAAGAAAGTTAGGGTCTTTCGCGTAATAATTTTGATAGAATTGAAATTAATGCAGATAGAAAATTTATTTTTGGAGATACGTTTTGCTAGTTCAAACAAGCTCATCCTCACCAAGAAATCAAATAGATCAATAGCTTGAACATGTTGAAAAGAACCAAATACTTAAATTGTCGGTTTACACGGAATGAGTTTTAGGGAAATCATTTTAAGACCTCTTCAATAAGAGATACAAAGCTGCAATAGGAGTGAAAAACTTGTTCTTAAGTTTAAATGATCTGGATTAAAATCTGCTGTAGGGAATGATACAAAAATATGTATCAAGTATACTGCTGGCTGCCAGGATGCTTAGCTTTTCTAGCGAACCGGTAAAACGATACTTGTATCAAGTATACTGCTGGCTGCCAGGATGCTAAGCTTTTCTAGCGAACCGGTAAAAGGATACATGTATCAAGTATACTGCTTGTTACCTGGAAATAAAGCTTTTCTAGCGAATCGGTAAAAGGATACCTGTATCAAGTATACTGCTGGCTGCCAGGATGTTAAGATTTTCTTAGCGAACCGATAAAATGATATCTGTCTCAAATATACTGCTGGCTGCCGGGAAGTTAAGCTTTTCTAGCGAACCGGTAACAGGATACATGTATCAAGTATACTGCTGGATACCTGGAAGTTAAGCTTTTCTAGCGAACCGGTAAAAGGATACATGTATCAAGTATACTGCTGGCTACCTGGAAGTTAAGCTTTTCTAGCGAACCGGTAAAAGGATACATGTATCAAGTATACTGCTGGCTAATTGGAAGTTAAGCTTTTCTAGCGAACCGGTAAAAGGATACATGTATCAAGTATACTGCTGGCTACCTGGAAGTTAAGCTTTTCTAGCGAACCGATGAAATGATATCTGTCTCAAGTATACTGCTTGCTGCCATGATGTTGATCTTTGCTAGCGACGGAGTTTTATTTTATATATATTTATGCATATAGGAAATTTGTTTTTCAAGATACATGTAGGTAGTTAAATAAAAACCTCTCTGATCCACCAATAAATCAGATAATTCTTAATCAATTTGAAATCAAACAGTTTATCAATATATAGAAATAGACCAAACACTTAAAAGGCCTTGTAAAGTTCACGAGAAATGTGATATCAGATACTCGTTGTGTGAAAGTAAAACATGGACATATGATCTGTATATTAATCAGATTGGGTTAACATAACATTTCTTTAAATTTCATTGAGGTTTGACATATAGGGATAACGACTCACAAATTCTAGAAAATATTTTTAAGTATTTGTTTCTCCGTTTCAATTAATTTTCTACAATCTTCCCAGGTGTTAATTCAATTCGTCGTACAATCATTATACATATGTTTGTTTTCTTCGTACAATCATTATACATATGTTTGTTTTCGTCGTACAATCATTATACATATGTTTGTTTTCGTCGTACAATCATTATACATATGTTTGTTTTCGTCGTACAATCATTATACATATGTTTGTTTTCTTCGTACAATCATTATACATATGTTTGTTTTCTTCGTACAATCATTATACATATGTTTGTTTTCTTCGTACAATCATTATACATATGTTTGTTTTCGTCGTACAATCATTATACATATGTTTGTTTTCAATTTCCTTTTCCCTTATCAAACAATTGACTGATGTATTTCATTTTGGTTGCATAACTTTTATTTGTTTAACTAATAACAAGAGTCTCATTAATTTGTGTAGTTTTATAAGACATAATTAATAATTCCATTTTAACTGATAAGTCGATTTAGTACGATATGGTGGTAGTATTATCAAGTGCACATGATTTAAACAGTAAACGATAGTCTGACGAAATCTAGCAAAGCCCATCTTAAAACAGTGACTGTGTTAGTTGCTACTGAGAAGACGAAACGTTGCTGAATGAGAGGAAAATAGGCTGAGCTGACGAGAAGGTGAAGTGTTTTCATTTTGAAGTCTGTCATTTCATGACCATTGAGTCGAAATAAACTGTCTGTATCACTAAAGAAAGCCTTTAATAGCAAGCAGGTCTGTCTCAAGTATAATGTTGGTAGCCGGGAGGATAAGCTTTGCTAGTCGAAATAGCTTTCAATTAATTTCTGTTTGTTACCTACACGATATTTAACTTTTGCTTGATCGGTCATGTATACTGTAACTTTTCCCCCAAGGTCATGTATACTGTAACTTTTGCTTGATCGGTCACGTATACTGTAACTTTTGCTTGATCGGTCATGTATACTGTAACTTTTCCCCAAAGGTCATGTATACTGTAACGTTTGCTTGATCGGTCATGTATACTGTAACTTTTGCTTGATCGGTCATTTATACTGTAACTTTTCCCCAAAGGTCATGTATACTGTAACTTTTCCCCCAAGGTCATGTATACTCTACTTTTTCCCCAAAGGTCATGTATACTGTAACTTTTCCCCCAAGGTCATGTATACTGTAACTTTTCCACCAAGGTCATGTATACTGTAACTTTTGCTTGATCGGTCATGTATACTGTAACTTTTGCTTGATCGGTCATGTATACTGTAACTTTTCCCCAAAGGTCATGTATACTGTAACTTTTCCCCAAAGGTCATGTATACTCTACTTTTTCCCCAAAGGTCATGTATACTGTAACTTTTCCACCAAGGTCATGTATACTGTAACTTTTTCCCTAAGGTCATGTATACTGTAACTTTTCTCCCAAGGTCATGTATACTGTAACTTTTCCACCAAGGTCATGTATACTGTAACTTTTCCCCTAAGGTCATGTATACTGTAACTTTTCCCCCAAGGTCATGTATACTGTAACTTTTGCTTGATCGGTCATGAATACTGTCACTTTCCCCCAAGGTCATGTTTACTGTAACTTTTCCCCAAAGGTCATGTATACTGTAACTTTCCCCCCAAGGTCATGTATACTGTAACTTTTCCCCCAAGGTCATGTATACTGTAACTTTTGCTTGATCGGTCATGTATACTGTAACTTTTCCCCAAAGGTCATGTATACTGTAACTTTTCCCCAAAGGTCATGTATACTGTAACTTTTCCTCCAAGGTCATGTATACTCTCACTTTTCCCCAAGGTCATGTATACTGTAACTTTTCCCCCAAGGTCATGCATGAATGTATACTGTAACTTTCCCCCCAAGGTCATGTATACTGTAACTTTCCCCCCAAGGTCATGTATACTGTAACATTTCCCCCAAGGTCATGTATACTGTAACTTTCTCCCCACACACTTAGTAATACATTATTTAAGGTGAAGGTTGTACAGCGGGTAATATTAAAGGTCAGTTGGGAATGCATTTACAGTGAAACAAGGATTAAACCAGCAAATTTAAAAAGAAAAAAAGAAAAAAAGGAAAAACAACCACAGGCTAACCTCTTCCTGAAACTCTAAATGATATATGTACATGTAGCCAAACTTTATTGCTATCAACCTTATATTAGATTAAATTAAACACACAGAGGTCACCATACACTTAAAGCAACAACCTAATGTGACTTATAGAAATAACAACTTAAATTGAGAATGGAAATGGGGAATATGTCAAAGAGACAACAACCCGACCAAAGAGCAGACAACAGCCGAAGACCACCAATGGGTCTTCAATGCAGCGAGAAAATTCCGCACCCGGAGGTGGTCCTCAGCTGGCCCCTAACTAAAATTGTGTGCTAGTTCAGTGAAAATGGACGTCACACTAAACTCCAAAACATATAAATGAACTAAAATTAAAAAACATACTAGACTAACAAAGGCAAGAGGCTCCTGACTTGGGACAGGCTCAAAAATGAGGCGGGGTTAAACATGTTTTGTGGGATCTCAACCCTCCTCCTATACCTCTAGCCAATGTAGAATAAAGAAACACATAGCAATACGCACAGTAAAACTCAGTTTATAGAAGTCCGAGTCCGATGTCAGAATAGGTAACAAAAGAAACTACTAGTAAGCAAAATAACAATACTCAAATTTAACAAAAACAATATGCAGTAAGACGTCACCAAACGTTATTTACACCGAACTAATGTGTCAAATGAAACTAAAAAGACACCCAGAGGTAACCATAGGTTATAAACACCAAACTGATGTGGCAAATTCAAATAGGGGTCACAATGTGTTAGAGACGCACGCAAAAACTTTTAGAGGCAAATTCAATCAAATATATAACCAAAGGTCACTTTACGCTAAAACAACAACCTTATGTTGCAACTAAAAGACACACAAAGGTTAAGATACGCCTAAACGCCAAACGTATGTTGCAAATTGAACTGAAAGGACACATAACTGTCACCATACGCTTTAAATGTCATACTTATGTGGCAAATTAAACGAAACAGACAACTAAGGGTCTCCATACGCTTCAAACACCAAACGTACGTGGCAAGTTAAATGAAACAGACAACAAGAGGTCTCCATACGCTTCAAAAACCAAACGTATGTGGCAAATTAAACTAAAGAGACACCAGCTGTCACAATACGCTGAAACGTCAAATGCAGGTTGCAAATTCAACCCAAAAGACACATATGTCTTCATACAAAATATTCAAAATATCTACGTTGATCTCAAGCAATTAAAAAACGATAATTGTAAATAACATAAATCGATTTTATAGAAATTTTCAAATTATTTGTCTTTTTTGTTCAATTTTCCTATTTAAAACTAAGATTTCTTTATAAACAGTCATATAATGATTGATTGATTAATGGTTGCTTAACGTCCAGTGGCACATATTTCACGCATGAGTAGAACGAAAACAAATAAACAATAAATACAATAGTAGTTCGTGTAATAGAGATATGGAAAATTAGGAATGCCACTGGAAAATAAGGATATATGGGATAGGGGCAAAAAGTTGACCTTGAACGAGGCCACGTATGGATCCCTCAAAGACTTGTTGAAAGGTTCTCTCTTTACACAAGGAATTGGGTTTTAAGTCACCATTCTGACCGGACGTGGCTGCCAAGTGTTACATCCCACACAGCCAAACGGAAGACCCACTTTGCAACAGTTTTACTGCTGGTTGGAAGAATGCCTCTTAAGTGACTATATGTCTATTACCTAGTCACCCTTGTTTGGGAAAAATGGGGGTGGGGTGTCGTTTAATGAGGTTCAGCTGTTATTTCACGTCCTTCAATTACCTTAAGTAAGTCACCATGATTGGCGGCAGTCAAGTATCAATACAGTGGAAAACATTAAATAAATCATTATATTAACGTTGGTTTATTACTAGTATTTTAGATCGGTAATGTATACTTACCTCAGTTAATTCTGGTAGACCGTCAATTTCAATTCTCCAACCTTCGTCGTCGGCCAGGTGAAGATGCAATTTGTTCAGTTTATACATTGCCATTGCATCCATCAATTTTTCCAGAACTTTCTTTGGAATAAAATTCCTTGCAACATCAATAAACATCCCTCTGAATTCAAAACGAGGCTCGTCTCTGATCTCCATCTGCGGTATACTGCGTCCATGTGACAAAAGACTAAGTAGAGACTGGACACCATATAACACACCCGCATTTGTCTTCCCATTGATGATTACTGATTTTTCTGACGGATTCACAGTTAAAGTATAGCCCTCAGCAGATAGTATGGTGTTGTTAATAGACAAATATATGTTGACTCCATTCGGCGAAGCAGTAGTACTAATATTAAAGCTATATTTATCTGCAAAATGCGTTTGTAAAACGTTATTAAGATGTAAAAAGAAGTAAGCATGTAATTGTTATTCTAAATTATATACAATACTTACACATTAATTAAGTTTCAATTTTGATAACTAGGAATACAACAACTCGAGAGTAAAACACACAACCATTCAAAACACACAGTCAATAGGAAAAAAGTACGAATAACTATATAAATGTAGGTACCTAACAAGTCAATCACACTGTTGTTATCATTGTATCAGAGCATTAAATTAAGTTAGATTTTGTCTACATTGTGTCAAAGCATGATTTTAAACATACAGTATCGGAGCATGTTTGTGTACAATTTTATCAGAGCATGAGAATTTTACACATTGCAACAAAGCATGCTATTTGAAAATATTGTGCCAGAGCAAGAGTTTGTATATATTGTATCAGAGGAAGCTATGTTTAACACATTGTGTCAGAGCATGATATTATGGATACATTTTGTAAGAGCATGAGTTTGGTACACATGTATAAGATCATGTATTTTGAACATATTTTATCAGAGCATGATATTAAGTACACATTGTTTCAGAGCATGAGATAGAGTACGCATTATTTCAGAGCATGCTTTATAGTACACATGTTGTCAGAGCATGATATTTTGGACAAAATTGTATTAGATCATGTGATTTTGAATACGTTGTATCAGAGCATGGTATTTAGTACTTTGTATCAGAGCATGGTATTTAGTACTTTGTGTCAGAGCATGGTATGTAGTACTTTGTGTCAGAGCATGATATTGTGGACACATTGTACTAGAGCATGATATCTAATACACATTGATTCAGAGCATGATAGTCAGAACTATGTGTCAGAGCATGATAGTGTGTACACATTGTACCAGAGCATGATATTTACTACACATTATGTCAAAGTATGATATTTAGATCACATTATGTCAGAGCATGATATTTAGTATATATTTTTTCAGAGCATGATATTTAGTACACATTATGTCAGAGCATGATATTTAGTACACATTGTGTCAGAGCATGAAATTGTGGACACATTGCATTTGAGCATGTGTTTTTAAACACGTTGTATCAGAGCATGATATTTAAAACACATTGTATCAGAGCATGATATTTAGTACTTTTTGTCAGAGCATGATATTTAGTACTTTGTGTCAGAGCATGATATTTAGTACTTTATGTCAGAGCATGATATTGTGGACACATTGTGTTAGAACATGAGGTTTAGTACACATAGAGTCAGAGCATGATATTTAGTACACATTATGTCAGAGCATGATATATAGTACACATTATATCAGAGCATGATATTAAGTACACATTATCTCAAACCATGATATTTAGTACATATTAAATCAGAGCATGAGATTGAGTAGGCATTGTTTCAGAGCATGCTATTTAGTACACATATTGTCAGAGCATGATATTTTGGACAAATTGCAATAGAGCATTCGATTTTGAATACGTTGTATCAGAGCATGGTATTTAGTACTTTGTATCAAAGCATGGTATTTAGTACTTTGTATCAGAGCATGCTATGTAGTACTTTGTGTCAGAGCATGATATTGTGGACACATTGTACCAGAGCATGATATCTTTTACACATTGATTCAGAGCATAATAGTCAGAACTATGTGTTAGAGCATGATATTGTGTACACATTGTACCAGAGCATGATATTTACTACACATTATGTCAAAGTATGATATTTAGAACACATTATGTCAGAGCATGATATTTAGTACACATTTTTTTCAGAGCATGGTATTTAGTACACATTATGTCAGAGCATGCTATTTAGTGCACATTATGTCAGAGCATGAAATTTTAGACACATTGCATTAGAGCATGAGTTTTTAAACCAATGAGACAGCTCTCAACCATTGTGTAAGAGCATGATTTAATACATATTGTGTAAGAGCATGATTTAAAACACATCGTGTAAGATCATGATTTTATACACATTGTGTAAGAGCATAATTTAATACACATTGTGTAAGAGCATGATTTAATACACATTGTGTTAGAGAATGATTTAATACACACTGTGTAAGAGCATGATTTAATACACATTGTATAAGAGAATGATTTAATGCACACTGTGTAAGGGTATGATTTAATACACAATTTGTTAGAGCATGATTTAATACATTTAATTATACTTCACGTAGAAATGCAATATTTTGATTGGCTTATACGAGGGTGTTAATTTACTCTATTCTATGGCAAATACTCTATTACCCTTCACGGAGACGCTTGATCAAGTGAGCGCTTTATTAAATACGACTCTATCCTATGGCAAATACTCTATTACCCTTCACGGAGACGCTTGATCAAGTGAGCGCTTTATTAAATACGACTCTATCCTATGGCAAATACTCTTTTACCCTTCACGGAGACGCTTGATCAAGTGTGCGCTTTATTGAATACGGATGGTTGTTATGTACAAGACGTCATAGTTTATTACTTTGAATTTGAAATTTAATCATCAGTAATAATAGAACATTCAGTATAACAAATTAAATAACACATATCTGAGAGGGTGATAGAGCAGACTGTTACCCCTCGAAAAGACATTGTCAACCTTGGCTTCGCCTCAGTTGACAATGTTTTCTCGGGGTAACAATCTGCTCTACCACCCTCTCAGCTATGTGTTATTTATATAGTGTTAGTGCACGATTTAATACATTGTGCAAGAGTATGGTTTTGTACATATTGTGTGAGAGCTTGATTGTGTTTACATTGTGAATAGAATAGAATAAGGAATTGTGTCAAGTAAGGAAAGTGGCGGTTGTTTTTCACTGGTTCCGATGATCGATAACGTTTGATTTTGTCAGTTGTTATGGACTTCTACCTTTTGAATTTACGTTGAAATTCGGTATTTTTTTGTAAGAGAATTTAATGGCATACATTGCAAACAAGCATCCTACCTTTAAGAAACGAAGCTTCATTGTCCAGTCCATTGTGTACGATTGTCACCTGTCCACTTATATCGAGCAGTTTGGTAGTGTCATGGTTAGTTATTTCTTTTGGAGTTGGTATGATCATTTTCATCTGGACATTAGGATTTGTTGTTTTATAACGTTGATAACGAGCCATGGGAGAATAAGGGTCATATCGATCTGCCTTCTTCCGCTTCCACTGTTTAGCGCTGGTAAACTCCCCAACAAATCCTTCCTTAGTACTATCGATAACACGTGCATTTAGCCCATCTGCTGTTATGTACCAGTTCGGTGGAATGTCTGTTTTAGACACAGCCCAATTGGCTGCATAAAAGGTAATTTCCCTCTCTCCATTATACGGTAATCCGATGAATCCGGTAGTAGGTGACATTGAAAAGAGACAGCCGTTTTCATGCCTCAATTTAAGATTGACATTCGGAAGAATATATCCCTCTGGCTTAGTATACAGACCATCTTCCGAAAGGATGTGCTTAGATTCTACTATGAAAAAACTGAAAAAATAAATTTTCCAGTTGAGTCCTGACAGAGACTTTGACGCGTTGTTGTTGAACGTCACTTTAAAGAGATGCCGACTTCCATCATCAAGATTCTCGACAACGTCAACTTTTATTTCCAACCCAGCAGCGATTGTATCTAAATCAGGTTGTGTTACTATCTGTGAATTTACATAACCTGAAATAGAAAAACAATAGAAATTCATTGTGATGAACGAAACACAAATCATTAGCCATCAATTCAGCCATTACTATTGTAGTTTCATCGAAGTTTAATCTATTACCCCGTTAGCACATACTTACAACTTCTCGTCCAATCAAATTGCTTATATTTGCCTTCTAATTTTCATAGTACATACTTTTTCCATGTACTAAGTAACTACGCATGAATGACCACAAGGGTAAGATTTCATTGTATCGTAATCAAGATATTAAAACAAAAATTGCTACTGGCTATTTTGAAATAAATGCTGTGTTACAAATTAAACTAAATAGTGTGTAACTAGTTTTCAAATTGTTTTTCAAACATCCTACTATTTAATCTTTGGATCTAAAAATGTTTTTGACGATTAAAAGTTTCTTTCATTTAAATAAAGAGTAACACATATGTTTTTTTTTATACCTTGATTAGAGTACAACGCCATCTGAAAATTGTAATCATTTATCTTCCATGCAATTACTTTGTACACAAAAAAGAGTGAACCATGAAACCTTGTGAAGGAAAATTACAGCAATTTGATATATTTCGTCATGAATTGATTGATTATTGGTTGCTTAATGTCCAGTGACAAATATTTCATGCATGTAAACTATCCACTAGACTACCTATGGGTACATACCAGGGCAGATCCAGTCATTTTTAAAAGGGGTTCCAACCCAAGATAAAAGGGGGGTCCAACTGTATGTCCTCATTCAAAAGCATTGATCATCACAAAAAGGGCGTTTTCCATCCCCCTCCTGAACTCCCCCTACCCCTTTTTGGATCCGCCAGTGCAAACTATCCATATGTGTAAAATTTATTATAGTTTTAGTTTTTAGGTGAAATTGAAAAAAATGTTTTCAAGATTGTAAAGCTTCCACTGCAATTTAATTATTGCCTGCTTTTGGTCAATTTATTTTGTCATCTTACCATGTGAAGAAGTACATGAATAGTAAAACACCGCTTTATGTCAATAAACATACTTACACCAGCAGCTACCATCTTTTCATTCTGGATTCAATATTTTACAATGATACTAGTGAGTAGATTTACAAAACTACGTACATGAGCTACACCTAGTCAGCCAAAACATATCAATAGACTAATTACAGGATTACTCAAGTTGTAAATATGTGCTAAATTGGATAGTGTATGGAAAGGTATATACTATGAAATTAAGAGCTCGGGGCAAGCCCCTCGCTCTAAATTTCATAGTATATACCTTTCCATACACTAACCGACACTTCTTGATAGTCCTAGGGCAGCCAGCCTTATCATGATTATTCTGTCAATAAATGTAACTGTAACCAGCGATGACTGATTATCTTGTTAACAAGTCATTAGTTTTATTCTTTGACATAGTAATATTCTACAAAAGTATAACACATTTATAGTAATCGTCAATTACACAGCGATCTTATGAACAAAGGGAGATTTGGAATAATCGTTAATGACACAACGATCTTATGAACAAAGGGAGATTTGGAGAAATCATCAATGACTCAGCGATCTTATGAACAAAGGGAGATTTGGAATAATCGTCAATAACACAGCGATCTTATGAACAAAGGGAGATTTGGAGTAATCGTGTATGACATAGCGATCGTATGACCAAACGGAGATTTGGAGTTATCGTCAATGACACAGAGATTGATTGAACAAACGGAGATTTGGAGTAATCGTCAATAACACAGCGATCTTATGAAGAAACGGAGATTTGGAGCAATCGTCAATGACACAGCGATCTTATGAACAAACAGAGATTTGGATTTATCGTCAACAACACTTTTTAGACCAGATTTAGATTTAGACCACAATTTAACTGATTGAAAGATCATATCTTTATCATATGAAAATCAAGCACAATCCCACCCATTAGGGGTTTAATATCATACCATCATAAAATATACGAGAAGAACATAACCCGTATAATGCCAACAACTGGTTTTAGAATAAATGTGTTTATTTCCGGTGCAAAGACCTTATGAGTGAATCAATATTAATTCCAAAAATGCCATCTTTAATGACATTACAACAGTATCGTTACTATATCCCTTCTGAATAAGTCTGTTTAAAGGTTTGAATACAGATATCAAGATCTAGGAAAAGGCAGTGTTCATTGTTAGTATTAGCTTTATTTAAAGTCAGCAGGATAAATCTCTTTAGCGTACATACTGAGGTCGTCATTATTGATAGCCAATATATCATCTATTATCTAAATGTATTATCCAATTTTTGTATCAGATTTTGTTTCGATGGGTCTTTACTGATTTTAGTCATAAATTGTAACTCGTAACAATACAGAAACAGGTCCGTAATAAATTGTCCACAGTTAGTCCCCATTGGAATTCCAATTAGATGTTTATTAGAGTAATTGTCCTTACTTTCTATCAAATTTACGTGCTAGCCCAGAGGGCGTGTGGTCATGGCTTCATTTGCAGTCTCGGTAACACTAAAGTTTTTACAATTGATATTTGCCGCCGCTTCACTATTAAGCAGGCGGCATCTTAAAGTAGCCCAGTACTGATCGGGTCGGAGCATATAATTGACCACCAAACTCTTTTATTATAATAGAATTGTGTTTCTTGTTATTTGAACATCATGTGTAATCATTATGCAAGGTATACAATGGCACTGATCTATAATTACAGGTAATGTATTATAAGAATTAATGATAGAAAAAAAAACATTCCTTAGTTAGTTTGAAAAAAAAACTATTTACATGTATGTATGCGATGCGAAATGAAACTTTTGACGGTTGTGAGTATGTATATATGATATATATATATATATAAAAAAATGAAAAAAATAACCTTCCATCCAAAACAATTGTACACAAAGAAATTATCTACATATAAATAACTGTGACAATTTTTATTTACCAGTTGTAAATTTTAAGCAGGATTACGGATTTCTAACTTTGAAATATTATTAAATGAAATGACATTTCATTATATTGATAATGAGTTTTCTGAATTCAAGATGAGGTTCAGTCATAATTTTCTTCAACATGACTTAAGTACACATAGACCCGGGATAAACGTCCCACGTCTTTCGTAAGGAAAGGAAACAGATAAAAATAAAAGATAAGAAATATTTCGGTTAAATCAACAAGACGATTTGCGACGGAAGTAAGGGATGACTAGGAATGATTGATTAGAGATAAACGCGTTATCATATACCTTATCTAAAGCCTGTACTTTAATGTGTAAAGTTTGACGTATATACTGACCACTCTGGCGACAATAGATAGACAGATAGAAAAAATGAATAAACAAATTAAAAATAATTATGAAAAAAAGGGTAAGGTTTCGTCTTATTTTCTTTGCCAATCGTAAATATAAGTTGAATTGCTAACTATTGCTCCCTAATAATACCCTGGTAAAGTATTTGGTAAGCAGTAAAATGATGAGTGATGGATGTAAAACCACATCACACGGTTCAACACATGCTTACATGAAGGTTAAGTTCATATTTCAGAAAGCCTTGAGATGACGTCACAGAGATAAATGCGACCAAGATTTCATACACGACCATTTTGTGTTAGAATATATAAGTTTTCGGTTAACAGGAAGTTGGTAGGCGGTATATCTGAAAATGAATCACACAATAGAACATGCTCACATGAACCATGATACTAAATTTAAAGAAGCTCAGATTTGTGATTTTTTAAAATATTGAACGAACGGACTGACGGTCGTAAAGCAGCCGTACAACCCATTTTTTTAGGAACCCCATTCTTTTAGGAGTGGTGTGATAATAATAATAGTGATTAAAAAAGACGGTAAGTGTTAAATCTTTTTATGATTAAGGATATTTTTGGTGATTGACATCCTTTTATATAAATTAAAACCTCTGAATTCCAGAAGGAATTCCATGACAATATCCGACAGACCCTTATTGTTCTTAGGTAAGACGACAAATACTTTTTTGTAGGTCTTGTTTTAACTCGTATTATGAAAATTGTCAATATCAATTTTAAAAGTATAACAATGAACCAATTGAATTCTGCACAGATGAATGCACCATGCATCACATCCGGGTAATTTGTGTATATTATAAACAATGAAGACCTTCAGGCTGAATTCTACCACTTGTTAGAACTTTTGTATAAGTTTCCCGATGACGGAAAATTAAATTATATCGATAAACTACGAGAGTGTATATGAGCATGAAACACTATGTGGATGAAATAAAGGTATACCAAGTCCAGAATTATGTTCCCTTGTGGCAAATAATTCTTGTATATTTTACAGAAAATGTTATTGTATTAAAAAAAAAGGCAATTAGGATGGATTTGATAAGTAAGTGGACCGGGTAGTTATCGGGAAACTTGAACTGCCACTAAAATTTTAGGGCAGAGTTAGTATTATCATATTTTTATCTTTCTCCCTCACAATGCACCAGATTTAACGAACAAACCTTACTCCGACTAACTATGTCTATGTATTTACAGATTGCAAGAAAACAAAAATATATATATATATATATATTATCTTCCTGAACATGCATGAAATATTTGCCACTGTACGTTAGGCAACCAACAACAAATCAATTAAAAACATATTTTGTTTTGAATATGTATTGTACTAATGACTCAAATGTTAATTTATAAAAATCTAAAATAGTACATTTTAGAACACAGTCTCTGTCTAGATTACAATTTCCGTATGTGTTCAATGGTCACAATATTGATATTGTTTCTCAATATACATATCTAGGTTTATTGAGCATTTAAGCTATGATACTAAAATAGCAAAAGCAGTTGCAAAAACTGCTAGTAGATCGTTTGGTTTGTTGATAACTTAATGTAAAGCTATCGGTGATTTTATATATTGCACATATATTATATTGTTTGATACCTTTAGATGGTCTGTTATAGATTATAGTGTCTGTACTTGAGTTGAAGAACCCGTGATTTTTCGTGCATGAATAGTGTACAAAATAGCGCCATGCGTTTTTTCATGGGTGTTGTAAAATATACACCTTATATGTCTTTGTATGGTGACATGGGGTGGTTGCCATGCAAAATCAAACAGTGGTCTAGATGTTTTTTAGAAATTGGACAAGATCGAATAAAATGAATGATGATAACATTAAATACAAAAGTGTATAAATGGGGTAACACATGTAGAAGAGTAAAAAATTGGCATTTTAGAGTGAAAAATAATGTTAAACAACTTGATGTAGAATATTTGTGTAATGACGCTATTCTAAGCAAGGTTTTAATTAAGAATATTGAAAATGTATCTTATGAAAAATATAAGGAAGAATGGTATGAAAAATCATATCAAATGATAAAAAAAAAAATATACATATGGGCTGTTAACTTAGTGTCTTTTTGTTGTGGGGATGTATAAGTACCCTTCTACGTCCACTCTATGTTTTTGTTACTTGTTTTTGCTTTGTATCTATATGATGAGTCAAGCCCTTTTCAACTGATTTTTATAGTTTGTTCATATGGTGTACTGTTATACCACTGTCCCAGGTTAGGGAGAGGGTTTGGCGCCCGCTAACATGTTTAACCCCGCCACATTATGTATGTGCCTGTCTCAAGTCAGGAGCCTTTAATTCAGTGGCTGTCGGTTGCTGTATATCATATTTGTTTTTCGTTCATTATTTTGTACATAAACCAGGCCGTTAGTTTTCTCGTTTGAATAGTTTTGCATTTGTCATTTCGGGGCCCTTTATAGCTGATTATGCGGTATGGGCTTTGCTCATTGTTGAAGGCCGTACGGTGACCTATATTTGTTAATTTCTGTGTCAGTTGGTCTCTTGTGGAGAGTTGTCACATTGGTAATCATATCACATTTTCTTATCTTTATGTTAAACATGTATAAGGTGTAGAAAACGATCTGACTTTTAATATACCTGGTAGATAAAAGGCCAATTTGAATTGAAACTTAGTGTGACGAAAATATGGATAGAGAAATAGAGTATGTTTTAATTGTACTGATGATGCTGAAGATGAAAAGCATGTTTTGTAAAACAGTCCTGTATATGCAGATATCCGTTATTTTTAATCATGCTTGTAATTAATGATGATGAGATTATTTACATATGGCTGATACTGACAAATTGATATTTCTTAAGTGTTATAAATGAAAATATAGTACGTTATACTGCCAAAATCTGCAATGAGATTTGAATAAAGCGAAATTGTATTTTATATTAACGATAGTTGACTTTATTTGTATTATACTAAATTGTTTTATAGTCTCTCATTACTCTTCATAGAGTGGCTGTTGTTGTTCACTTGTGTTTTATTATGCTTGTATATTTTACGTAACAAGTGGTGAGACTTTAATAGTATTTTTCTTAGTCTTGTCAACATTAAAAACAAACTTTAATGATTAATTATTGTTTTTTTTCTGGATAAAAGTCTGCACAATGTCCTTCTCCCCTAGGAGTTTTAGGTATGGTTGCCTTTCAAAATTAGGGATTTTCGTATTTTTCGAATTTTTAATGCTTGAAGTTATACAAAACGAGTTTATAGTATTATAATGTTACTATCCATCTTCCACGTTTGTTTACCTTTTCTTTCATCATAATGTTTCCCTCGCACTTGTGCTGTGCGGTTATCAAAGTTCTAACGAGAGGTCCCATTGTTCTTGTCACTGCATACGGAAAAGCTGTCGACGAATAATAGTACGGGAAGACACAAAATCAATTGTTTCTGTGAATTTGGAGAAGATAAAGGATTTTCGTTAAAAGAAAGTCACTGTACACGTGTTTTATAGTAGAAAATAGTCATTCAAGTGTATACAACATAAATTATTGAAGTGTTTTGTTTAAGTGTGGAGTATTATAAGAGTTTAATACGAGAGAGCAATCACTGTCAACTTACAATATACTAGAACACACCCGCGAAATCGCGGGCATTTAGAGCGTGGATGAAAGTATGTAAACTGTTAAAGGATGATTTTTTGTAAAAGATTTTATGACTGGAGAATTTCAAGAAAGGTATCAAAAGTCATATTTAGCCCTCCCACTTTTTTTCAAAGTCCGTTATTTTTTTGTTATCTGTTAATTTTAATAATTTTCGCGTTAAACATACATATACTATAAATAACGTGTATTTGCTATTTACTATCAATTCCAAGTTTACTATCCGGCACGACTCTCTATATAAGGGATAATATAACAGTGACCGCTGTGGATAGTAAACTTGGAATTGATAGTATATAGCAAATACACTTTATTTATAGTATATGTATGATCATAGTATATTCGCGAAATTGTCCTGTCCCCAAGTACTTATGAAAATTATCACGTTGACTGTAATTCGCCGTTTCAGAATCTAATGCAACCTGGGTAATATTTCCAAAAGCGTACACCAAAACGTTGTGATTTGTTTAAAACGTTCTAAATAATGGAAATTCAACTAATGACGTAACGTTATTTTCATTTTGGTGTACGAACAATGAGATTACCCATAGTCCTTTAGATTCTGAAACGGCGAAATTAAAACCGTCCTAAACGGAAGTCTTGTCTATGACCTAAAAGTCCGTCCGATGACGGAAACAATATCCGGACGCCCTTATTTTCGTTTTCCTCTCAAAATAACCCAAACTGAATAGTCACAAGCGAGGATGATAAATGCGACTATGCATAGTACCTATAGGACACAGAGACATGATGATAAATTTCTTGTGGAAGGAAGAGAAGCGACACACAAAATGAGGTCTTCTCATTTAATAGTATAGATGTACATTGTCAGAAAATACAAAATTTATTTGTACGATATTTAGAAACAGCTGAGCTTTTCTCCTGTTTCGTAGCGAGCACAAATACATTTTATATTTCCGACAATGTACATATATTATTTTTATTCTACAATTTATAACCGGCACTTGAAGCATTAGTTGTATAAATCCAAATCCTTGTCTCTGATTTTTCATAGAACTCGGACCGCGAAGAGGACCCCAAAATAAACTGTTACTTAAAAAATATTCATATTACCGTTTGCTCAAGTACAAGTACAAATAAAGCAACAATGTGTTTGTGTACCTGTTATTTGTACAATAGTTGGCTGATTGCAAGGTAAAAAATGTTATCGCGTGTTATATAGTAAAATGATATGGCCGTATTAGCACATACTGATAGGCTGACAAAATCTGTCTCAGATCTGATAGATGAAGTTTATATACCTTAACGTTATTTAGTATTTATATTCATAGAGACATACATGTATATAGGGTATTTTGTATGTCTCTGGTATATATGTACAATGTAATACATAAATAAAATGCTTCCCTGTAATGCCCAGGCGAGTTGATATTCCAAATAGTATTTCTTTTTTTTTTTTATTTTAAAATGTTACGTGCGTTTGAGAAGACGAACAAGAACTTAAAAGGTTTGGTACCTATTAAAACGTTTAAACCCGCTGCATTTGTTTGTACCTGTCCTAAGTCAGGAACCCGATGTTCAGTGGTTGTCGTTTGTTGATGTGGTTCATAAGTGTTTATCGTATCTCGTTTTTTATATAGATTAGACCGTTGGTTTTCCCGTTTGAATGGTTTTACACTAGTAATTTTGGGGCCCTTTATAGCTTACTGTTCGGTGTGAGCCAAGGCTCCGTGTTGAAGACCGTACTGTGACCTATAATGGTTTACTTTTATAAATTTTGACTTGGATGGAGAGTTGTCTCATTGGCACTCATACCACATCTTCTTATATCTATATAAAATAAAATTAATGAAAAAACAAAAAAACAGTCTTACATGTACATATACATGTACATATACATTGCATATCTATGATCAATCACAACCGATTACACGGGCTTATTATGATCAACCAGACATATACTGGTTAAACAAAGTGGAAAACCCAAAGAGCAAATATAAGGGACAATAGGACTTGCAATCCTATATATTGTAATATATATATGAGATGTGGTATGATTGCCAATTAGACAATTATCCACCATAATTCAAAGGAAGTGGATGTAAGCAATTATGGGCAACCGTACGGCCTTCTACAATGAGAAAAACGCATAGTCCGTTATAAATGACCCGATATTAATAATATGAAACAATTCAATTAAGAAAACTAACGTCCTAATTTATAACAAAACAATTTACGAATAACAAATATGACAGACATGAATGACAAACACTGAGCTGTAGATGACTGACATGGGACAGGCACATACAGAATGTGGCGGGGTAAAGCATGCTTGAAGGCACCAACCCTCCCCTTGCCTGGGACAGTGATGTAACAGTTCAACATAAGAACAAAATACAAAAATATTTTAAATCATGCTTATGACTACAATAACAGTTGTAACATGTAACACAGAATTTTGATTTGATGTAAAAGAACTGTGTCCTGAGGGCTTAGTGATGGATGTCTTCTCATTTACATATTTTGTTTTAAATGTACAGAATAACAATAACTTTCTACGTTACGACATTTAACACTTCATATATATAACATTTATATATTCATATAACGTACCTGCCACCACAAATACACAAACTTGTACCATCATTTTTTTAACTTCCATTTTTAAGTCCGTACATCAAATGAATACGTATTTATTTAGATTTCAGTTTCACCGTAATGTTATAGACACAGACGAGTCCCTACGTCATGTGCATACAGTCCCACACTAACAAACACAAGTAATAAATCTTTAAGTGGTTGTGGCTATTTTACGTTGAAAAGGTGTAAACATTGATAACCATATTCTAGTCTCCAATTACATGTCAACAAATGAAATAATGAACTTTTACACATGTCAAACGTTTTGATATATAATACAGGTAAGTGTTTACATAAATTATCTGTAAAAAAATAAATTAAAGTTAATTGTTTTTTTTCCTATGTAAAAAAATATTTGCATGAACGGTACTATATTCTTTTGATTTAGATTCATTACGTTTCCAATCGAGGGTAAGTCTATGATACAGTCTGAACTGTTTAGTTTTCATTCGATCACAGTGTAGATATTATATTAAAGAAACGACACGTTTCGAGGGTCGCCCTTTACAAACGTTGTGTATTTATACAATGTTCCGTCCATAAATAAAATTGATTGAATGTTGGTTGCTAAATGTCAAGTGGCAAATATTTCATGCATGTTCAGGACGATAGAAATAAGAAAAATGAAACCAACGGTCTGATTTATGCTAACGAAATAACAATGCTCGGTCAATAAAAAATGGATTGATTGTTGGTTGCTAAATGTCAAGTGGCAAATATTTCATGCATGTTCAGGACGATAAAAGTAAGAAAAATAAAACCAACGGCCTGTTTTATGCTAACGAAATAACAATGTTCCGTTCATGATTAAAGTTGATTGAATGGAATGTTGGTTGCTAAATGTCAAGTGGCAAATATTTCATGCATGTTTAGGACGATAGAAATAAGAAAATAAAACCAACGGTCTGATTAATGCTAACGAAATAACAATGCTCAGTCCATAATTAAAATTGATTGATTGTTGATTGCTAAATGTCAAGTGACAAATATTTCATGCATGTTCAGGGTGATAGAAATAAAAAAAAAATAAAACCAACGGTCTGATTTATGTTAACGCAATAACAAAAAAAAACCTAATATGATAGACAGCAACCTACGACAACGACTGGAAGTACAGGTCTTTATTTATAAGTCATCATTGTACATAAATGAAAGAAAAAACAGTGTGATACAAACACACACAAATAATAATAATACGGACATGTGCCATTATCGAGTTCAGGGGCCATAAGTCTAAATACCGGTTTTCTGTAGGAGTTTGTGTTATCAAAACAATGCAACGTACTCAATAAGATGAGAGGCTTATTAATTCCTTAAACAATTGTGTAAGCATTTTATTTTGTACAACTAATGTGACTACAGTTTCGTTGGTGAAGATTTCACAGAACTAAACGTTATGGCTGGCCATTACCCGTGTTAATCAAGAAACTAGCTCTTGACTAGAGAAATATTGACGTCAAGTATAATTTTGCATCGTCCAAATATATTTTTATAAATTGAGAAATGAAGTTATATATATCGGTATTTTATACAAACAAGACTGATGAAATAAGTTCAACATACAAACGAATTGCATTTCGAGCAGGCGAGTAAAAATTGAAGGTTTACATTCAATGAACTATCGTCTTAATACCCAGTAAATTGAGTCTTCTCATTACTTTGCTTGTTCTCATTTAAATAAATCTAATTCAAAATAAATAAAAAGTATATAATCCACTCAGCATTGAACACACAGTCATACATTTACACAACATTATTTTGTTATGAAAAAGAAGAAGAAAAAAAAAACGGTAACAAGTTTAGTACTCTCACTTTAATGTTTGTTGGTAATGTACTGTTTGAAAAAGCAAATTATGGTAAAATTTCGTTTGTTTAACTGTCGCCAATTTTATCTTTCTCAAGGATTATTGTCCCGTTGATACACATATATATACTACTAAAATAACGAGGTCCAATTTGTTAGCCGGCATGACGTAAAAACGACGAATCAAAGAATTCAACTTTATATATTATTAATATAGGATAATGATGTTGATTAAAAATTACACCATTCCAGGCCCTTAATTTTGTTTTCCACATAATTGATTACCGGGTAACTTGAGATCCGGTCTAATTAGTCATACGCTTCACGCCACAATGGGGTCACTACCGGGTCACTTGAGACCCGGTCTAATTAGTCATACGCTTCACGACACAATGGGGTCAATCTGATAATGGATTCTCATTGGTAAATATTAGCTTATTTCGTATGAAGTAAAGGCTTTCTTAACGTCTGATTGGGTAATATTGAGGTGCATCTATTATATGTGAGCGTAACCGTAAGTGAGACAGGAAAGAAATCATGATAGTAGGCCATGCAAATGACAGTGAAGTGTTCATTCAAGTTAATAGTGAAGTGTTGAATCGATATTTCAATGCCGCAAGGTCATACGCAAAAGTGATTTAAATTAATTGAGTTTTGTTCTGTCTTTATTATTCAATTGTTTTTGCATCAGATAAAAATATTATTCTAACTTTCGTATTCATAATTACCTTGTTAGTGTGTATTAGATCCTGAGTTACAAAATCATTACAGTTATCACTCATGCATAACGTTATACAGGATAATAATAGTACACGCTTATCTATAAATAGCCGAAATAAGACTTCTTTTCGATTAATTTTAATGTCCATTTGTCCCGGGTCATCACGCCAACGTCCATCACGGTACAGGGGAAAATAATAATTAAGACTTCATACGTTTAATACAAGAAGCTTTTTCGGGAAGGGGATCTTATACACAGAGGCGTCGGTAAATGTACGTTTTGAAAGCGAGTATACAAAAAGTTATCTCGAAAAGCATGTGTAACCCCGCCGCATTTTTGCGCCTATCCCAAGTCAGGAGCCTCTGGCCTTTGTTAGTCTTGTATGTTTTTTTTTTATTTTAGTTCATTTATATGTTTCGGAGTTGAGTAGGACGTTCATTTTCACTGAACTTGTACACATTTTTGTTTAAGGGGCCAGCTGGAGCCCGCCTCCGGGTGCGGGATTGTCTCGCTGTGTTGAAGACCCATTGGCGGCCTTGGGCTGTTCTCTGCTCTTTTGGTCGGGTTGTTGTCTCTTTGACACATTGCCCATTTCCATTCTCAGTTTTATGTATGTACAAATATTTAAAGCATTGCCAGATACATTTGTGTAAACAAAAGAAGCTGTAGGGTATCATAAATAAGACAGCAACACAATTAACATCAACACAATTAACATCAACGCTATAAATAAGGTCAACACTCGGGTTTCTTCAATGGATACATGTCTTTACAGTATTTCAAGCACTAAATTTTCCAAAAAATAAACAATTGTGGATAATTTTACAAAGACTTTCAAAAATATGCAATCAACACAAAATCCCTTAAACAGCGAAATTAAATACACAAATTTAGAAGACCTTAAGGCAATGAACAGGAACGAACTCCGGAGTGTTTGCTAACATCTGAGAAAACAAAATCACAGCTTCATGAAGATGTTTGTATTATAATGTTCTGATAAATGGTAAAACGTTGAACTTTGATCAATGCGTTTAAATAGTGCTGGCAAATATTCAAAACCGTAGTCTTAGTATATGTTTTGCAACGGTCCAGAAAATTAGCCAGTCAAATATTTATAACATAAAATTAAGAAGATATGGTATGATTACCAATGAGGTAACTTTCCACCAGAGACAAAATGACATAGATGTTAGCATATATACGTCACCATACAGCATTTAACAATGAGAAATACTCATACTGCTTTGTAAGATATAAAAGGATCCGACATGACAAACGTAAAAAAAGTTCAAACGACATAACCAACGGCATGTCATTATTTATGCACAAAACAATCAAAGACTGACAGCAGGTGTAATTCACAGCAACAAACGATAACCAATGAAATTCAGGCTCATGATTTTGGTACAGGAACACAGCGGACTTGGCGGGGTAACCATGTTTGCGGATGCCCAGCCCACCCCTAACCTGGGACAGCTTTGTGTTAAACCGCATCATTAATCATTAAATACGCTGTTCCTTTGCTTTTGTGTTTTTGCTGTGCATGTACTGATACCTAACTCTTAAAAACCAGTTGAAAAGGGGTTGACTTATCGGATTGATTCAAAGCTAAGAAAACGATTAACAAGAAGACCAATATACTTCACCGTTGTAAGACCTACATGTACCATAGAATACGCTTCTCCAGTATGGGACCCGCACCAAATCACCATCATACGAGATATCGAGCAAGTACAGAGACGAGCAGCTCGCTTTGTCTATAGCTGCTATCAGGATAACCCTCCAGGATGTGTAACTAAATTACTGGACCAACTTCAATGGGAATCATTCCAGCACAGAAGTGGAAACAGAGTTTTGTGCTGTGTTATAAGACCCAATACCAGTTGATTGCCATTGATCCATTCAAGTACTACACATCAGGTGATAGTAGGACCAGAGTCAACAGCAGCCGCAGACAAGCTAGAGTAAAGAGAGACGTATATTATCATGCCTTCTTCTCGAGAACAACAAGAGAATGGAACAAAATACCAGAATCTGTAGTGGAGTCCGGATCATTAGAGGACCTCAGGGCAAGAGTGAATACCATCTCCTGGATCAAGCCACATCTTAACTAGACAGCAGGACACCCAGTGTACATATTTGTAAATACGCACTTACTGATTTTAATGTAAATACCATCCAGTTTTTCTGGACTTTTACTGTTGTCAAAAGGAGTGGTCTCCTGTCTGTTTGAGATGCGCCCGAGTCAATAACACTCAATTGCAGAGTCCGACTCGTAACCGGGAAGAAGAAGAAAGACAGAAAGTACCGATCAGAGAGTCACCACACATGTATTTATTTTACTTCATAACATACCAATTTGTCATTTTTTTCAGAACCGAAAACGCAAGTGATTTAGAAATTAAACCTTTACCAGGAGTTAAAAATGACAAAGAACAAAATTAAAATTGTAACCCTTAAAATACAACATTGACCTTTCCTCTATTCTAACCCCCCCCCCAATTACAATTTATAGAGCAATATTTTGAATGGATGAAAATACAAAGCAAAAAAAAAAAGTTATCAGCATAATAAGCTAAAAAACGGCAAGCTTTTTGGAAAAGCTATTACTTGTATTATCATCAATTAACAAGTTCCGGGTCGAATATCCTGGTTCCCGGTACTACGTTCCAGGTATTAGCTAATAGCCATACGCTGTCACGAGGTTGGTAATATGTGTAACATACTGAATATTGTGATCGGGAACCAGTCTACGGTACCAATAGTATATGACACATGTAGTTTCTGGTTGTAACTGTTACTGTAAAACGAATATTCCTCCAATAAAGGAGCACCTCATATGATGAATAATCCTCCACCAACGTCAGGTTTAACAGCCTATTAGTATAGTGTGGTTGTAGCAAGAAAACGAGGACGGGTTCAAACAGGAAGATTTTGAAAGCAGAGAAAACTGTGCGCCTTAAAAGTAGAATGACAATACCAACAAACAACCAAGGCTAAAAATAGACGTAGGTACTTTCCAATTAGTTAGCCGGCATGACGTAAAAACGACAGATCAAAGATTTCAACTTTATAAACATGTAACTTATATAGGAAAATGGTACTAATTAAAAATTACACCATTCAAGGCCCTTTTGTTTTCCACATGATCAATATTACTAATAATTAACAAGTTCCGGGTCGACGGATTCAAACAAATATTTTGAAAGCAGAGAAAACTGTGCAAATTAAAATCAGCATGACTTTATCAGAAGACAATACGAGTACTAAAAAATCCAGGCTAAAAATAATGCGTACGTACTTTAATTCAGTCAAGGACCTGCGATGTCGCGGGTGTTTTCTAGTAACCTTATATTTTCGCACTACTACTTAACAAAGAAAACCGGATATGTATCTATTTTAGTTTTTAACCTTTTCGTTGCATAATATTTTTATTGCGCACATTTTGTTAAATACTTCAAGGGAGAAACGAAAGTATGTTAAAATCTGCTCTTCATTATAAACTCAAATTAACAAATATTTATTGTTTAAAACCACTGGTATAAAGATTATATCTTGTAACGGACCAATTTCCTGTTGATGTAACTGACATCTCCGTTTATTCAGATAGTACTGCAAGTCAAAATGATTATCGTATTTCACCCGATGCAACCCGTGTCGTCCTATTAAATATATAGATTTATCCTGCAATCAGCTAACTATTGTATAAATAACAGGTACACATTCAAATAAATGTTTGCTTTATATGTACTTGTACAAATAAAGTCTCCTGTTACCCCACTTTCATGTTGAGCAAGCGGTAATGTGAATATTTCTTTTTGCGTACCAGTTCATTTTGGGGTCCTCTTCGCGGTCCGCGTTTAAACTATGTCGATTTCTTTGAAAAATTAGAGACAATGATTTATATTTTAACAACTAAAGTTTCAAGTGTTGGGTGTAAATTTCAGGATAAAAACAATATATGTACATTGTCGGAAAATATAAAATGTATTTGTACTCGCTACGAAACAGGAGAAAAGCTCGGCGAGCCTCGCTTTTCGTCCTGTTTCTAAAGCTCATACAAATAAATTTTATATTTTCCGACAATGTACATATATTGTATATTTATGAAAGTGGTGTTACGTTGTTCAATAGACGATATGGTATACCATGTTAACACATGGTATGGGGTTATTCTATTCGGAAAGGGTAACATAGAATTTAAAATATGTTAGCATATGGTTTGGGGTTATCCTATTCAAGTAAGGTAACATAAAAATACAAATTTAGCATATAGTATAGAGTTATTCTATTCAAGTAAGGTAACATAGCAATGATACATATTTAGCATATGGTATAGAGTTATTTTATTCAAGTGGGTCAATATCTCTAATGCGCCTCAAACGTTGTGCATTTTTAAATGACTGAGCTTAACCATTTGTGGTGATTTGGAGAGCAGAGGACCATAGAATAAAGGTGTAAAACTATGGTTTATTAAATTATGCAAAGAACTAAATTTTCAAAGAACTAATTGTGTGAAAAAAGGGATTTTTTTACCTCGAGAAGCCGCATCACAAAAGACTTTTCGGGGTTTGCTAAATTATGGAAAAACGGATCTCACTTCGTACCCGAAAATTTAACCACATATGTGAAAATGTCTCAGCTTCAAGACGAGCCATCATACATACCCAAGTTTAGATATGAACAGAGGAATTGATGAAAAGGCTACCACTACCGCTTACCTGAAATAAATTGCGCATCTGTACTCAAGTAAGGTAATATAGCAATGATATAAATTTAGCATATGGTATAGAGTTATCGTGTTGAAGTAAGGTAACATAAGCATGATATGAATTTAGCATACGGTATAGAGTTATCCTGTTGAAGTAAGGTAACATAGCAATGATACAAAATTAAAATTTATCATATGGTATAGAGTTATCCTGTTGAAGAAAGGTAACATAGCAATGATACCATGTCATCATTTAGTATGGGGTTATCTTATTCAAGTAAAATGGGGTTATCTTATTCAACATGTTCAAGTAAATAACATACTAGTACTAGGTATTTTTCTTTTGACACAGAGACTGAATATTGGCCAATCATTGTCTTTCCTATATATAATAAGATAAATACCCAAAACTTTCAAACCACATGCATGGTCTAGATGTCATTGTAGCATACATATATTGACTAACCTATCGCGTATTGTTATGATACGCACCATGCAAAGCTAAGAAAGATTCAAGTAAGTTAAGAATGCATATAAACTACCTACGTTGATATTACTACTAATTTTCAAAACTAAAAAAAAAAAAACAAAAAAAACAATGGGCGCATGTTGTTGTCGGTTGTTGTACGCTGAACATTTCATTTCACCGTTCCATGCATTTGTACAATCTAGCTAATGTTTTGTCACAAGGCCTATGATCAGACTCGCATAAATACGGATTGTTGCGACGGATACTCATTCCTCGTTGATTTAAGTTAAAACACATATATTTATGAATATTACATGAGTGTCTTTAGATTGGAAAAATTCAACCCTAAAATTGAACTATTTGTACCAAAACCCATCCACAGATTATGGAGATTGTGCAACATTTATAAATATAAAAATAAGGTGATGTGGTATGATTGGCAATGATACAACTATCCACTAAAGTTCAATTGAAGTGGGTGTAAGCTATTATAGGCAACCGTACGGATTTCAACAATGAGAAAAACCCATACCGTATAGTCGGCTATAAAAGGCCTCGACATGAAAAATATGAGAAAACGAACGGCCTTATTCATAACAAACAATTTACATACATGAACCACCGGCAATCACCCAACTACAGGCTCCTGACTTGGGACAGGCACGTAAAGAATGTGGCGGGGTTAACATGTTTGTGAGCTCTCAACCCTCCCTTAAGCTGGGACAGTGGTGTTACAGCACAACAAAAGAACAAACTGTAAACATCAGTTGAAAAGGGCTATAAACTCATCAGATTGATACAAATCAGAAAAAAACATCTAACAAAAGCAAAGACCGGACGTGGAAAAAGCCAGTTTCAGAAGAGTACTGTCGGCCGATGAATTTGATTTAAGGTGTCATGGAAAATTGAGTTACATTAACTAAACATAGAATTAAATATTTTGTGTCAAACGTGAAGGGTTAACGACGTACTTTTTTTAACTGCAAAACTCGCACCCTCTCGTTCATCTGTAGTGGTATACTGTCCAGAATTGTTTCACACAGTTTTAACCGGAAGTTGTGAAATTCTTTTACCACTTTAATGAAGGTCGGGGAATTTAGACTGTCACTGGCACATGAGGGTATATTGGATGTGGACAGAAATTTAGCTATGCAACAGGGCACCTACGGACCCTTCACAGAGTTGTAACAAGGGATCTTAATGTGCAAAAACATGAGTGACACTCTCTCTACAAGAGGCACCGGATTTAACGTTCCCATTCTGACCGGATGGGGCTGCGTACTTGTACATCCTGCACAGCTAAAACAGACGTCCGAGTTTGGCAAGGGTTTACTGCCGGTCTAGAGCAGACCTGTAGCGACCATATTGCTATTCCCCAGCCACCACTGGGGGTTAATCCTATTAGAAAGACCTTATATAAGCCAAAGATCATTTAAAAAGGAGTGGCACAAAATTCCGTACATGTATTTGTCAGAGACATATAATACACTATAATATGTCTTTGTATTTGTTTACTCAGAGTGTCAAAATCAGAAAATGAGAAAGTTAAAAACTATTGAAATATTTTATATTATGGAGTCTATTTCATAAACTTTAATCTATATATTATATTGTTATTGTGAACTCAAAACTTTGTTTAGTGCTACATTTATACTGCTGTTGAAGTCAATATCGCACATTTTTTCGTGTTTTTGTAAAATTTTGCATTAAAGAATATCGTTATAATAACCTTAATGATTTGTTTTGTATCTGAAAGACCATATAGATTTACCGTCTATAGAATTTTCGGTTTCGTTACCTACATCATTCCAATTCATTTTTAAATCACTTAACGCAAAATTATCAAAATTGCTATTTTGGAGCATCTTTTAGGCATTTACAATTTGGTCACATTTTCCATAATACGCCAAAATTGTGTTAAAATCTAAAAATGCACATATTTATAATACAGCGAATTTTAGTAAAGATAGGAGGACATTTCAAAAAAGATTCTTGTGTGAAATAAATTCATTCAGAGGAAATTAACCCTTCCTCTTTGTAAAGATTGGTTTATGCATACTTGAAACATAGTAAAAAATGGTCGGAAAATGTCTGGACGCTTAAGTTTAAACGAGAAACGGCATACCATTGTTCACTGAAGAGCGTATACAAAGTTACCACGCAGCTATACAAGATTTAAAACAAACTGAAATAGGGCATATAGGAAGATTACGGACGCGTATTATAGTCACATGATTTTCGTTTTAGTTTAAACATATTTTATTTGCTTAAATATGCAAAAGGGATGAGACACAAGTTAATCAAACTTATGAAGTCTTCTCCCATGAACAATTTATAACAATAGAATTTTTTACAAAGCATGCATGCAAACAATACATTGTATATATTGGATATGTAAAAGATGATGTGTGATGATGTGAATGGTTGTACACAATATACATGTATATGCACTTTAGTGTGCTGTATTACACAATTAGAAACCTCTTTGACTCTTTAATAAACTCATATACATTCTTTACAATTCTTTCATTTTCATCATTAGTTAATGACGAATCACCGGAGGTTAAGATGTTCAAATTTAATAGAGAGTTCTCTGGTAACCAGTTCAGATTATTAGATAGTTTGATTCTTATATTCGTATAATTAGGACATTCAAAAAAGAAGTGAAATGAATCTTCACGCTTAGCACCACAGCTACAAGACGGATCTGAAATTATATTAACTCTGTTAAGATCATAATTCAAAAACGAGGCTGAGCATCTAAGTTGAGTCAAAATGATGTTGAGTTTACGATTGCCAAATTTATAATGTTTGGGTACTTGGGCTTTTGAATTTAGTTTAAGATTTTTTAATTCAGTTTTGAATTTACCTAAAGAGTCAATGTTGCGGGTCAGCACATTAAGGTTATTCCACAGTCGTATAGTTGAAGGTATGAAGGATTCTTGGGTCAATGAAAGTCTACAAAAAGGGTATATTATATCATTCCCATTACGTAAGGGATAAACAGCTGTACTTTGGATTGTTGGTGGAATTAAATTGCAAAGATAGGCTGGTGCATTATTATGTTGAATATTATAAAATAATTGTAACTTCCTCCTTTCTCTTCGTTCAGCTAGAGTTTCCCAACCAATCTCATCATAAATAATTCTACTACTAGTAAAAATAGGAAGTTTTTCGTTTAATCTTTGCCTTATTTCGCAGCGTTTGTGTTACTACAAACTGTGCGATTTTTTTATTACTTTTTACTCTTTACTTAATAATGAGAGAATTTGCAAAAAAAAAAAAAAAAAAATACAAGGAAAGTTTAATAAACTGAAATGAAACCGAAGAGTTTTAAAAGCTATCCTGTTGTTTATGAAGCCAAATTTATAATGACTGATTTACAAGCTTCCGAAATTAGTGGATGCATTTATAATGTCTTGATTAAGGTTAAACCGTTGATCACAACCAAAACACTGAAAATGGTAGAAAATCATCATTTAAGGGCAGTCACTCGATCCTAGAGTCAACTATTTCGACTGACAGTTTTTGTTATTTAAAATTTCTATCTATGTTGTAGAGTTTTCAAGATATTAGACAAAAACACTAAAACATTGGTAAAAATAGTCATTAAAGAGCAGGACTCTAATAAGGAGTCGACTGACGAATTCGACCATGTTGACGTTTCTGCAGATCTTGTCTTGCTAATAATTTTTGCTATTTTAAGTGTCTATCTATCTTATCATAGTTTTCAAGATAATATAAGGCAAACACACTAAACATTGGTTAAAATCGTCATTGAAAAGCAATAACTTCAATAACGAGTCGAATGAAGAATTCGGCCATTAGACGTATTTGAAGATCTTGTTTTGCTGATTATCTTTGCTTTTTAAAGTTTCCATCTTTCTATTGCAATTTTCAGGATATTAGTCAAAAGCGCAAACAAATGGTAAAAATAGTTACTAAAATTAAAGGGCAATGTCTCTAATAAGGAGTTGTCTGATGATTTCGGCCCTGTTGTTTAATTTGAAGATCTTGTTTTGCTGAACCTTTTTCTATTTAAAGTTTCTCTCTATCTATTACAGCTTTAAAGATAATAGACAAACATGAAAGCAATGATAAAATTTGTCATTTAAGTGCTATAACCTCTATAAGAATACGTCTGACAGTTTTTAAACGGACAATAGGTAGAGCTCAACATATCTGAACAATTCTGCCCTTGTCAGATTTTCTCTTTTAATAGCGGGATTCAAAATAAAAGACAGCACTTGCATTTTACCTCTATGTTCTATATTTGTTGTCATGTTGGCCATCCTCGTTGACGGCGAGGTCATCGGACATTTAAAAAAATAGATGTCCCAATGATGATGTGGCCCAGTAGTTTCACGGGGGAGATTTGTATAAAAGTTAACGAACAACGACTAACGGCGGACGCTCACATGGTCATTTGGGCCAGTTGAGCTAAAATGTTAAGTTATGTAAAATATCTTTTAAGGTAATGCTGTTGCTCATATATATTTTGACCAATAATATGTGTGAAATGGCCATTTTCGGTCAAATACTAAAATTCCTACATGTTTCTTGCGTTATACTTATTCTGACTTTTTTACAAGTAGACACCATCCAGTAATACGTAGATATCGTTCTATAATAAGTAGATACCATTCCGTAATCAGAAGATACCATCCAGTTATATGTAGATACCATTCCGTAATACGTAGATACCATCCAGTAATAAGTAGATACCATTCCGTAATAAGAAGATACCATTCCGTAATAAGAAGATACCATCCAGTAATAAGTAGATAACATTCCGTAATAAGAAGATACCATTCCGTAATAAGAAGATACCATCCAGTAATAAGTAGATACCATCCCTTAATAAGTAGGTATCATCTAGTAATAAGCAGGTACCATTCCGTAATAATAAGATACCACTCCGTAATAAGTAGATACCTTTCCGTAATAAGTAGATACCATCTATTAATAAGTAGATACCACCCAGTAATAAGTATATACCATTCCGTAATAAGTAGATACCATCCAGTAATAAGTATATACCATTCCGTAATAAGAAGGTATCATCCAGTAATAAGTAGATACAATTCCGTTATCAGTAGATACCATCCATTAATAAGTAGATGTCATCCAGTAATAAGTAGATACAAAATGTACCATTCCGTAATAAGTAGATAACATCCAGTAATAAGTAGATACCATTCAGTAATAAGAAGATACCATTCAGTTATAAGTAGATACCACCCAGTAATAAGTAGATACATTCCGTAATAAGTCGATACCATCTAGAAATAAGTAGATATTATTCCGTAATAAGTAGATACCATCCAGTAATAAGTAGATACCATTCCGTAATAAGTAGATACCATCCAGTAATAAGTAGATACCATCCAGTAATAAGTAGATACCATCCAGTAATAAGAAGATACCATCCAGTAATAAGTAGATACCATCCAGCTTATGTTCAGCTATACACGTTTATTTTTTTATTTTTATTTTACATCTGCATCCAATATTTCTACGTAACCCCGTTGGAGACTTTACAGAAAAAAGCATATATTGTGCGCGAAAGAAATTATATTGTGCGGACAAGAAATTATATTGGGCGCTCAATATATATTTTGTGCGCTTAATATAATTATATTGTGCGCTAGATATAAATATAAAGTGTTTTCGGCATAAATATATGATACGCTCATTTTAATATCTTGTTTGCTTGATATACATATATTGTGTGCACGATTTAATAAAAGTTTTGCGCACAATTTATACTCCAAGTTTTCTCAGCAGCGCTTTTTCTAAATCAATGTCATTTTTGAATTATGATGACATAGTCACTATAGTATAGTCATCTTCGCTAGCCAAGGGTTACGATCCAGTCCGTCCTTCTCGGATAAACTAATTGCCTATTGTATCAAAGTTTTTTTTAAAAAAGACACTAGACACAAATACGAACAGAGTAAATAGTTTGAGAGAAATTGAGAGGCGGGGACTGGATCGTAACTCTTGGCTAGCGAAGATGTAGAATGGAATTGTATGCGACTGTCATTCAAGTGAGAGGTTTAGCTAGCTATAAAACCAGGTTTAATCCACCATTTTCTACATAAGGAAATGCCTGTACCAAGTCAGGAATATGACAGTTGTTTTCCATTTGTTTGATATTTGAGCTTTTAATTTTGCCATTTGATAAGGACTTTCCATTTTGGATTTTCCTTTGAGTTCGGTATTTTTGTTATTTTACTTTTTATAGTAAATAGCCTTCTGATTTTCTAAAACAATGTCATGAAACTATGACAATGTAATTTGTGAACACACGTTAAACTTTGTACAATAGAAAAGCTGATTGGACAGTTGTGACCGTTTGTCACGCCCTCATGAATTGGCGTCCTAATAGACATTTGCGGAAACTACGTAATATATACCTAGGATTACACTTAGACATACGATTACAGTTGACGAAAAAACAAGGGGTCCTTTTAAAATAAGAAAATAAACCCAATTGAGATACATAGGTAAAATGAAATGATTTTTTTTTATCATGTAAATAAGTCTTTCCAACGACACCAAATGCAGAAACTTATGGTCACAACAGTTGTGAATTGCCACAAAGTCCCCGTAACTTTGTGTGTTTTTTTTTTAATTCTCCGAATGCGTGTTCAACCTCTACTCTATAGTGTATAATATGTCTATTTAATTTTCTACACTCCCTCTGCATATTCTGGGTTTTGTCTCATGTAAGATGTCAATACTGGATATCTGTTCGGGTATATTTTGTCGACTAGCAAAAACAGCTCAGTCGGTAAAGGTAATTCTTGTCCTATATTTCTTACCAACATATATTGCTGATGCCAAAGAAATCCGCACTCAACATATCATTTCCTGTTTTCGTTCAATATTACAACGAGTGTGAATGCAGTGACAATGTCTGTGTCTTGGGAAATACTATTCTTTTAGGTCTGTTATCGGCCACAAACTTTCCGTCGATAGCCCTACTACAAACGGAATTCATGGCCACCCACTTTGTAAGTTCTGCCAATCATCAAAAGAATGCCAATAGATAAGACAGTTGTATGTTTCTTGAAATAGGTATACGTGTATGTGTTTCATCTTTGGTAGTCGAAACACTAAGGTCAACTATTTCAGAAATCATATGATGAGACGGGTACGATTGTAACCATAACATAAAAAAATGTTTCCCGGGGAACGCCTATGATCCCGACCGCTTCTCTGTCTGAAGAAACCATTAACATCGGCTACAATTCAAAGTAACGTTTCAGGAGTTTCACCTGTAAATGGAATATCTTTTGCTTGCAAAAAAAGTGAACACATTCCTCCCACTCCAAAAGTAAACATCATTGCCTATAATATTTCCCTGATTGTAAAAGACTGGTTTGTCGGTGGTCAAGCTAGGACTACCAGGGTTAGAATCAGATGGCGAATAAAATGTGTACCTTACATCTTGTGAAGTCTGCATCAGGGCAGGTAATGCTGCCATGGTTTATCTGTGTTCTTCGTCCATAACGGGGGAAAATAAAATAAATGCACGAAATACACTTATAACAGTCTCCGGGACAAGTTTGCACTTCCGCTGAGTGCAAAAGTTGTCACCTTAATTTTTGGAGTTAAGTCAAAATGAAGTTGATAACTTGGTTGGTATTGGTTCCCTGATATTTGTCCTAAAAAATTTTGGCTCTAGCACCACTGTTGAAAAAGTTATGCCCCTTTTTTCAACAATTTCCTCAGAGGAAAAGTAGTTTTCCTCAAGGGAAATCAAATTTCCCTGAAGGAAAAAGATTTTTCCTTAAGGGAAATTGTATTTTCCTCAAGGGAAAAAGATTTCCCTTAGGGAATTTGCTGCATTAATATTTCCTTTGAGGAAATTCTATTTCCTGTGAGGAAATTTGCGGCTTCAAATTTTCCTTTGAGGAAATTCTATTTCCTCTGAGGAAATTTGAGGCTTCAAATTTTCCTCTGAGGAAATACTTTTTCCTGTGAGGAAATTTGCAGCTTCAAATTTTCCTTTGAGGAAATACTTTTTCCTGTGAGGAATTTTTGTCAACAGCAATTTCCTGTGAGGAAATTTTTGACAAACACTTTTCCTTGAGGGAAAATTCAAGACCACAAATTTCCTCTAAGGAAAACATTGTTCTCCAAATTTCCTCTATGGAAATTTCTCTCATTCAGTTTTCCTCTATGAAAATTTCATAACAGTAAAAACATTATGAATATAATTTTTCCTGAGACTGAATAATTGATACAAAAGATAATTAAAACTTTAATAAAATGTTCACTGATGAGTAACATGACATACAAAAACAATAGGCTAGCTGTTTGAGACAATACAATAATAAGCAAAACGCTATGAATATCATACTATTTGTGATGTTATTAATATTGTGCTCATATTTGCGGATTAAATAAAATAACCACTTTTCATGTTAATTTAACTTTTCTGCTGCGTACAATTATTCAATCCCCTACAAAACAGTTCAGTGCATAAATAATTCCATCCACCAGACATCTTCCTTCAATTGGTAGAGAATACATTTTTGCAATTTGTTCTTCAAACATCTTCCTCTATATAGTTGATATGACAGAGCTATGTACATGAATGGATAAAGCAGGTGTTTATTTCGACAAAAAAATACTTTTTTTTCTACATTTCTCCCTAATCCTTCAGTGTAGGTTGTTGCAATTACACAATTGTGTTCTTGTGCATCTATAATTGTACTCCATTTTGTTTACAGCCATTTTGTAGAAATTTCCTATTTTCTTTTTCCAGGTAAGCACACATTTCATTTCACATTAATCCAATTAGCACACAATGTAGAAAAGTATTAACCTTAAGTTTCCTCTTCTGTATTGATCTGTTGATGATCATGAAAACCAAGAAGTCTCTGCACCTATAAATACACAAAATATAAATTGAGAAAAAAACAACAATATGAAATAAGCTTATTTTATCATGTTTAATATGAAAATTTTGAGAAACTTAAATTTGATATTCCTACTAATCATGATTATGAGTTCTGTTATTTCAGTGCTTTGTGTCCACGACTTAATATCAGTCGTTTTAGTGCCTTGCAGTGATAATGAGTTGAGCCACTTTCAACAGTTTTTACAGTTTGTTCATATGTTGTGCTATTTGAACCACTGTCCTAGATTATGGTTAGGTGGAGTGCTCACAGACATGATTGTTTTCTCATTATCGAAGGCCGTCATTGGTCTTTAATTGCTTGCATCCACTTCATTGAACTCTGGTGGATAGATAACTCATTTACCATACCACATCTTCTTACTTTTATAATAGTCATCATTCAAGGGCAATCACTTTTATTATATAGAAGTGGTCTTACCATTTAGGCCTTGTTGTCTTCTGTTTATCTTGTTTTGCCGATCATTTCTACTGTACAGTTGTAATTGTTTATATTTTTCTTTATCTTCTATATTTCTTGCCCTAAACTTAAAAAAGGTAAAAACTATAATTTAATGACAGTCACTATAACTATTATGATACATCAGTATGTGTTTTTCTATATACCATGATATAAAAAAGAATGAAATATTTGTGCTATTTCATTTCACAGACTATTTGCCAGTCAACAGTTTCAAAGACATAACCACGGTCAATAGTTTAACAAACAAACATTCCTGTACTTTTTCATCGTGTTCATACTAATTTTTCAATGGACAACAATGACGTGATTAACTATTTTTCTATGATTTGTGTGCTTGACAACATTAAACTCTGAAATATTGTTAACAGTATAATCTGTATGTGTCTGTTGTCAAAATTTCAAATTAATATATAACTTACAGAAGCAATTAAAACAAGAGGCTCACAAAATGAATGTGGTGTAACAACTTAAAAATTTCTAATTTACCTATTCAAACTGTATCATTATTATTTGCTTTTATATATAAATCAGAAATAACCAATTTAAAATGGAAAATTTTAAAGAAAACAAAAGGAAAAAATGGAAAAAAAATCCCCCCAAATTTTTTGAACCCCCTTATGATTCATCACCCCCAAACTCAATCCCAGCCTTCCCTATGTGGTACGGTACCTTGCAGTACAATTTCAGAGGGACCCATACACTTGAACACAAAGTTATTGTCTGGAAACAAGAAAAATGCTTGTTTTTTGGCCCCTTTTTGGCCCCAAATTCCTAAACTTTTAGGGCAATTACCCCCAAACTCAATCCCAGCTTTCCCCTGTGATATGGAACCTTGTAGTACAATTTCATAAAGATCCATACACTTACACACAAATTATTGTCCTAAAACTAGCAAAATGCTTGTTTTTTGCCCCTTTATCCTAAAATTTTGAGGCAATTACCCCCAAAATCAATCCCAGCCTTCCCTTTGTGGTATGGTACCTTGCAGTACAATTTCAGAGAGATCCATACACTTGAACACAAGTTATTGTCTGGAAACTAGAAAAATGCTTATTTTTGGCCCCTTATTCCTAAACATTTTGGGCAATTACCCCCAAAATCAATTCCAGCTTTCCCCTTTGTGATATGGAACCTTGTAGTACAATTTCAGAAAGATCCATACACTTACACACAAGTTATTGTCATGAAACTATAAAAATGCTTGTTTTTTACCCCTTTTTTTTGGCCCCTAATTCCTAAAATTTTGAGGCAATTACCCCCAAAATCAATCCCAGCATTCCCTTTGTGATATGGAATCTTGTGGTACAATGTCAGAGAGATCCATACACTAACACACAAGTTATGTCCGGAAGTTACAAAAATGCTTATTTTTGGCCCCTAATTCCTTAACTGTTGGTACCATAACCCCCAAAATCAATCCCAACCTTCCTTTTGTGGTATTGAACCTTAAGGTAAAATTTCATCGAGATCCATTAACTTCAACTTAAGTTTGAGTGTGAAAACCAATGTGTCTTTGGACGACTATGATGCCGCCAACGTCAACGTCATACCAATATTTTGACCACAAAATAAAAACTGCAGTTTCCTTAAAATTACCAATCTAGTGGCAGCAACCCAACAATTTATTGTTAGATTCATCTGAAAATTTACTGGCTGATAGAACTTGACATAATGAACAATTTTACCTCACATAAGATTTGCTCTAAATGCTTTAGTGTTTGAGATATAATCCAAAAACTGCATTTTACCCCTATGTTCTATTTTTAGACATGGCAGCCATGTTTATTGATGAAACAGAAAATAAAACACAAGCTTTATTCTAAATACCCTAAGGATCATTCAGCCTCAGTTTGGTTGGAATTGGTTTAGTAGTTTCAGAGGAGAAGATTTTTTAAAGTTAGAAAACATGATAAACAAATTGTGTAAAATTGTCGTTAAAGTGCAATAACTCCTTAAGAGGTCCATTGACAATTTTGGTTATAGAAACTTATCTGTAGATCTTACTTTGCTGAACATTTTTGCTGTTTACAGTTTATCTTTATCATGAATAATATTAAAGATAATAACCAAAAACTGCAAATATTTCTTGAAATTACCAATTAAGTGACAGCAACCCAACAATCATGACAATGGGTTATTACATTCATCAGAAAATTTCAGGGCTGATAGAACTTTGAATACCTAATGAATAATTAACTCTGTGTCAGATTTGCTCTAAATGCTTTGGGTTTTGAGATAAAAGCCAAAAACTGCATTTACCTCTATGTTCATATTTAGCCATGACAACCATGTAACAAAACACAAACTTTATTGTAAATACCCTAAAGATCATTCAGCCTAAGTTTGGTAGGAATTGGTTCAGTAGAGGAGAAGATGTATGAAATAGTTTACACCCGACGGACGCCAATGGTTGACGAAAAACAACGACAGACGGCGACGGACGCCAAGTGATGGCAAAATCGCACTGTTCCTTCGGAACGATGAGCAAAAAGGCAAATTTAAAAAATTGCGCTGGCTCTATCCAAAAGAGATTTTAACAGTGTAGTGTACTACTTTTGGGACAGGACATATTAACATAATAGAAAAATCTATAAGCTATAACTCAAAATATGGACAATTTTATGTTTAAAGGGTCTTTAATTTAGTTTGACAACTTCACAGACATACTAATATTTGACCTTTTCAAACTATACCAAATCACTACTTAGGCCCCAAAAAATATATGTCTGTTTAAGGTTACATACTTTAAAAAAAAAGGCTAGGTAGGTCGGTATTTCCATTTTATTTTATTTTTTCATTTTATTTTTTGCGACATGATTTTGAGTCATGCCGTTTCGTCTTGTCGTGGTCTGAGTTGATCCTTGGCCAATTTTACCCGTTATTTTAATGATTGGATTATTTCCCTTGGTTATTGGTTGGGGAAAAAATGGCGGCAAAGTGTTTATTTCATCACATGAGTCACGAATTTCCTTATAACAGCTGTCATATTCACGATTGTGAACATTGGGATGTATCAGGCAATTGATTTATATTATTGGCAACACAAACTTCATTTTTGACACGAGTTCAGTTAATTTTTGCTTTTCCGACGGAAATAAAATGACTTAGGGTCGGCGCTCAAAAGGACGGTCGGTCGGGTAACCGTAAACAGACATATATTTTTGTTTGGCCTTAAGGATGTTCGCTACTCCGTTTCAAAATAACAAGCTTTTTAAAAGAATATGAATAAAGGAACTAAAAAAACAGAAAAAATGAAGGGTCCGTGTGCTTGTTTTTAAGATATAAGCCATTAAAAATTTGGCGGGAAGTGATTCTCTCTAGATTTTTCATACACTTAACACTGGCACCTTTTTCTTTCAAAAGCTATGGAAAAATAACAAGGATTTTATAAGATTTTCAAATATGGCTTTTTAAACTATGTAATAAAAATATGAAAAGAAAAGTAGTGGTTTGTGGGCAAAATTTTTTAATGGCACTGCATGGATAAAACCAGAGGATTCCGAATATCTGGTAAAAATGTCATTCATCCGCAATAAATTTGGAAGGAGTATGAAAATAGTTTGCAAGTTATACACTATATCCACACTAGAGACCTAATAGAGTAGAAATACTTATTTTAATCAAACTTGGCATGAACTAAGATTAGAGAATTATAAGACAGTTTACCTAGTTTCATGGCAATAGCATATATACATTAGACTATAAGTTTGAACTTTGGGTGTTAATTTTTTGCCGTTTAAAGTTTAACGTTTAACTAATATAAAAATTCTTCATGTATATTTAAAAAAATATTTGTATTTCAAAAGGAAAGAAAGTTACTTATCTGCTTATAGCATACCACATGAGTAGAACTATTAGGCCATGGAAGACTGAATAACATTTAAGGTCAATATATAGGCAGTAACACATTTTTACATGTATATGAAAAGGCATACACATAAGCTAGAGGAAATAAAAAAGTGTTTCTTTTTGGTAATTTGTAGGCTAAGGTGACATCATACAAGAAGTATGAGTGATTCTCAAACTAAAATAAAATAATTTCATAATTTCATCCCCCTACTTCATTGTACTTACTTTTTATGCATAAAAAATACAAATAAATAAATTTTAAAGTAATACATGGTCCACACTAGGAAATCTTTTTGTAAAAAATGAAAATCAACGGATAATAACTGTGTACTTGGACTAACAATTAAGATTTCACATGCTGAAATGTCTCGTCAGTCCAATCTCAATCAGTGAAATAAACTATTGTTTGGTTTTTTTTAAAGTCATATGGAAGTAGTCCAAATAATTATGACGCATTGCAAGGCTTTTTTTTCTCTCTCTGACGCCGTAGGAAGGAGAAGTGAGTTGACATAACATGTATGTTATCATGCAAAATCAACAGTAATGAGTATACCTTTGATTGTCATCGTCACTGCAAATGGATCATTATTACTAGGGGGAATGGAACCAATAAATTGATCGGATCCGATATGAAGTTCCCAGTAACGGAGAACCTCTAACTTTGAGGTAATATTATTAGTGTCGGTGGTCTCACAAATGAATCAGGGTGAATTGCAGGTACATTAATTAGCAGAGAATAGACAATTATCAACTTGTTATTCATTATCTCGCAGTTATTTACGGTTAATTAGCTGTATATATCCCAAAACAGGTGCTCGGAGCTAGTACTAGTCTATGACTTTTAAGTAACAATTATATTTATATTCACAATCAGTGGCGGATCGAAGGGGGATGGGATCCGGGGGTTTGATTCCCCTTTTTGTGAACGATCATTGCATTTAATCAGAGACATATATGTCTCTGATTTAATGGAGACATATATTTCAGTGGCGGACCCAGAACTTTTTGTAAAGGGGGGGGGGGGCCTGACTGATCTAAGGGGGGCCCGCTCCAGTCATGCGGGTACGTCTATACACTGCTCAGGACCTCCTGAGTGCACTCAGGACCCTTTATAGGCATCGTATTTGCACACAGGATGGCTGTATATTTTCGTTACACGCTACTTATTTAAGAGTTAAATTTTGGTAGAATTTGAAATCGAAATTGATAGATATGTCAATTCTTATAAAATAATGAGAGCACGTGTCACTGATTACACAACTACTGAGCCGTGAATTATTCAATCAACAAAATTGATTGGATTATCTTTATTTTTGTTTATGAATTGTGTTGTAAGAACAGTGTTACGTTTAAAATTAATAACACGATGTTTTAAGTTTTAAGGGATTGTTTAATGTAGTTAAATTTAAATTATGCATAGTAAATTTTACGTTTATGGAGAAAAAATTAAAAAAAAACATTTCTATGGATACCTATGGATCTTCAGAACGCTGGCACTGTTGTACCATTATATTCTGCTCTACTTCATCATTGTTGTATTTAATTGTATTTAAATTATCATATTTGGGTATTATTCGATGTACTTTTTCAGTTTATTTTTCATGATGACGGTTAAATTATTTTTTTTGTGGTCTGCAGTTCATGCATAAAGAAAATAAAAAAAAAAAGTTGTGTTTTATAGTTGCCGTTTTTCTGTAACAAGTTCGATTTTTTCTTCGGGATTTTTTTTTCTCTCTCTCCAAATCAGCTTAATAAACAAAAACAATGTTTGCTGAATATCAAATTTTATTGAATTTGTATATCTTTATTCTCAATAAACCATATACATATGTATAGAGAAGACAATTATGTACAATATTTACAATGACAATATTTAGATGAATTTATTTATATGATTTGCTAAGTCTAATATCTTGGCTGCGTACATGCTGTCCTTGGTCTTTTTCTTTGGTTTGGCTTACGAGCAAGTTTCTGGGGTTTTGGCACTTCAAAATATGTGCACGAAGACTAAGTCGTGGTTTGAACGGATTTCGTGTCAACCAACAGTCTCCGAAATAGTCTTTCTCGCTGTTCTTTTGTTTTCGAAAACCAGCATTGAAATGATACATCATGTTTTCTGTACGGACCGAAATGTTCATAATTTTTTTTACAGTAAAATACCAAAATATGATAAATGGCGAGAGTTCAATATACGATAGCACTTATTTAGGACAGTAAACTGACAAAAATAAACATGGGAAGAACTGAGAAACAAAATTAAATATTTTTTTCTTTTGTTTTACAATGAAAAAATCAATTTTTGAATTTAGTTTAGAATCATTCTACAATCTTCCTTACAAAATGTTTAGAAATAATACCCAAATATGACAATTTTCAGAAAACGGAGACAAATTCATTTTTTTCAGAATTTATTTACACATTGAAATTCGTTCTAGGCTTGTATTACTGGATGGACAAGAACGATTTAAATGAGAAATAAAATCTTACTAAATGCTGATTTGTTAAACATTCGTATTACTCAGAAATAAAATTTAGACATTTTCTTTTCACTGTTTTACAACAAATCATTCTTCAGAATTTATTTTAACATTAAAACTGCTCAAGGAATCTTAATACTGGACAAGAACGAGCTCAATGTAAAACCAAATCTTACTACATGAAATTGTTTAGAAATAATCGCCACATTTTGCAATAATTTATATCTGTATTTTTTAACGTTTTCAAATGAAATGAATTGAATTAAAATTTCCCAACAATATGTAGATTTCTTATATTTCTCAAATGGCTTCAATTATTACAAACAAAACGAAAAGTTTATTTAACATTTTTTTTCTAAAACAATATATCTTCATTGTTCTTTATTTTTCAAAAGACATCTTGGTTTTGTTTGTTTGCCAAGCTTACTTGGATGAGGTTAGTACCATTACTTATCACTTCTAATTATTAAAGATCAAACGACATTATCAACATGATAATTGATATTCAATATAATCACCGGTCATGCCTGACATATTTCATAAATACGGCGCGTGCCAATGAAAAGTTCAATAACTTCTTAAATATTAAATTGATTTTATCAAAACAAAAATTATAAGATGGAAAATTAAATTGTCTATCGAATGCATACCTTCACTACTCACTAAAACAACTATTTCATGTCCTGAGTGCACTTTGTATGTCCTGAGTGCACTCAGGAGGTCCTGAGCGGTGTTTAGACGTACCGCAGTCATGCTTCAGTGATTCACTATATAATCAACCAAATTTTTCCCACCAAAGGGTGGGGGCCAGGCCCCCCCCCCCCAAGGATCTGCCTATGTATTAAGACCCCCTTTATCCTGGCTAGAATCGCCCCTGATATTACATGTACATGTAAATCAAGTCCCGGGTTAATTACTGTTAGCATAACGGTAATCACAAAGAGTGTGGTAATTTTAAAAAGGACGAGGATTTATAAATAAACAATTCTTGAAGAGGGGGAGAGTGCACTTCACAGTGATCGAAAAAAAAGTGCCTTGCATGTTATTTTCATCATCTTGTCTGAAACAGTCTGAATAATGAGCTTCAAGGCGAAGCGCGAAAATAAGTCATGTGAAATACTAACGTTGTACGGACAAACCCTTAAATCCCTCAATGTTATGTCAAATGAATTATAGCGAGGAAAAGTAAATTTAATTTAATATCAAAAACTAAATATTTGTTATATTTCGCTCCTGATTTCTCAAGAAATCATAGAATCAATCAATGTATAAATTTCAATTATGCATGTCGGTGTGAGATCCATTTCATGAGACCAAGGATTTCTATAAAATCCTTGATGGGACCCTTTATATATATATATGTCTCTGATACAGTTTTCTATTTTCCCCGGAAAAAATTTAAAAAATATATAATCTTTTGGGAAATAATCCGATTTTGTTGAATTATTTCCTTTCATAATTATGATAAATCCTTTTAGTTCTTCAATTTTAAATTAAAATAAATATTTCATCTTGATCTAACGACAAACTTTTTAAATTGTAGTGGCATGGTCAGTCAACTGATTAGTTGCATGGCTGATTACCAGTTTACTGGTGACCCAGTAATTTTCCATATGACAGTGGCGTGTACCCTTGGGGTGTGTATAACTTATTTTGAATACCTTAATTTTCTGGGGAACATCCTGTCCACGTGTTATACTTAGTATATATTGCAACAGATGACATTAAACAAAATTTTCTTTGTAGCATCGGTGTCCATTTCATGTTCAACCACTCAAAATTTTCACAAAAAAGATAATATAATAAAATCATTAAAAAAAAAGATTAAAAAAACACTAGCAAATAAACTTCGCAATGAGTAAACGGGGATTTGTGTTTTAAAGGGCTTATTTCCAGTGAATATATTTTATACTAGATAACTAGACCTGAGATAACTTTTTTTTTGTAATATATATTTTATTATTTTCATATTCTCAAATCTCGATCATCTTAAATAAAGATGTATAAAAAATAATTTTGTTATAACTCATAAATATATGGTTAATCATAATTGTTACAAATTATAAAATGGTAAGTCAATGCCCGATGTGCCGCCGTCTGTTGCAAAACAACGATTTAATCTTTTAAATGAAAGACGTGCACTGCCTTCATCGGAATAGAGGAAAGTCTACCTAGTGTACATTAAATAGTATCCGTTTGTTATGATGAAAAAAAAGAGATCATCATAAACTTTTTAGCAGACCTTCTCGTGTAAAAAAAACAAACTTTTAACTGAATTAAACAAAAAATTATCAAACAAAACTCATTAGAAAACTCATAGTAACATTTTGTTTAGACCTGAGATAACTTATAGTAAGATTATTTATATAGAACAATAAAAAAAAATGTCCAATCTGATACACGTACCTATAATCTGGGACTATTATACTAACTATTTTTTTAGTATAATAGTCCCAGCTATAATGTACAAAATTTTGAACAGCTTCAAATATATGGCCTTAACATTGGTAATGTATCATATTTGTATCAGTTATTGCTGAACGTGTAACCAAATTAAAATGAAGAAATATGCTCGAAACCGCATTTTTTAAAGATATTTTTTTCAATCCCAAAATAGATAATTTTAATGTGCGTATTGTTATGCGTTTACTTTTCTACATTGGCTAGAGGTATAGGGGGAGGGTTGAGATCTCATAAACATGTTTAACCCCGCCGCATTTTTGCGTCTGTCCCAAGTCAGGAGCCTCTAGCCTTTGTTAGTCTTGTATTATTTTTAATTTTAGTTTCTTGTGTACAATTTGGAGTTTAGTATGGCGTTCATTATCACTGAACTAGTATATATATTTGTTTAGGGGCCAGCTGAAGGACGCCTCCGGGTGCGGGAATTTCTCGCTGCATTGAAGACCTGTTGGTGGCCTTCTGCTGTTGTCTGTTCTGTGGTCGGGTTGTTGTCTCTTTGACACATTCCCCATTTCCATTCTCAATTTTATTTTAAGAGATATGCAGATTAATTAAAGTCCCGATGAGAAGATTCACTTTCTTTTCTACCGAAGTAAATATATTAACAAAGATTTAGGATATCAATAAATTATTAAATTCATCAATTTATTAAATTTGAACATGTGAACCAAACAACGAAAAAAAATAAACGGGAAATTGGCTATACCTTTTTGAAGCCATGTATGTACCAGCCATTTTAACTTATTGTTTTCTTAACCTTTAAAGAATACATTTTAAAATGAACTACTTTATTTATAGTAGTTCAAGAAAAATATATATATATATTAAAAAGTTTTAAATTTTGTCCATGCTGTGCATAAAATAGGGAAAAATAATAAGGCTGAAAATGCACCAAATATTTATATTCAATATGAATATTCACATTTTGTCTATTACAACAATTTTTGAACAACTTGTTGTTGTAATAGACAAAATGTGAGTATTCATATTGAATATAAATATTTGGTGCATTTTCAGTCTTATTTTTTTTCCTACATATATTATATGGCCTTCCAAATACCGTTTCGATCCCTAACATCACTGAAGAGACATTAAATGTCGAAATCCGGATATGGTGTACAAATTTTTGCACCTCATGTTTGCGGTATACCATCTTTTCCGTAAGTTTATTGTTTTCTGTTTGGTATTTAATTAATATGTAAGATCCATTTTTTACATCTGGTGATCAATTTATTTGGTAATAGCCAATGGCAGTCAGCAGGGTTTAAGAACATCAGTTGTTCGACCTGTTAGTCAAATGCGTTTTGTTAAAATATACTTTTTCACTTTTTGGTCTTTTGGAAAATGTTGTTTATGCTGTATTTAGACCCCTCTACCAAGAAATTTGTTTTACATGCACACGTATAAAAATTGCGGTTTTTATCCAACGCAATCATAGGTTTGAACGTTGTTTTCAATTTAGACGTGTATATATATATATATACATATATATTAGATAACTTTTTCCTTTATATTCAATGGAACAAGAAGCGAATTCGTTAGCGAACTAGAGTAACTATAGAAATAGCGTCGTTACAGGTCTTCTTCTGACCGGCAATAAATCCTTAGCAGTAATGATAGTGGAACGTCCATTGGGTTGTGCTCAGACACGTCCGAATGGGGACGCTGAATCCTTGCAGCAACTCTTCAAGTGGACTATAAGTAGCCTGGTATTAGGCCAATTTTCTGTCCATCCTTTTTCGTTGGCAGTCGAAATTTTCCGACCGTATCACGGGCGGTCTCAATTACAAGACCTACATGTACCTATCATATATTATTCGGTACGTCAGACACACCCGACATTAATCAACCAAAAACTCAATATTTTACAGTAGGGAATGAATATCTCCAGATGAAGATTACATTATGACGTATGTTTTTTTTAAAGACCAACAAATCGATTTTTATCACCAAATTTGTCTTTGCTGAGATTAACACTAAAAAAGTATAACAAAACGTAACGATTGAAAACTCACAGTTCAGTTTTTAAGATATTTTTTTCTTTGGAAACTAACAGACTAATTTTCAAAAAGTTTTTTTCTTGAACCATTATTTATGAAAACGAATTGTAAACAAAAGTTATTCTCAAATATTAATAATGATCAATGATTGTAAAGAAAAAAATCCATCATAGTAGTTTGTTAATTTACTGGCTCCATGGTGTTAAACATGTCACCTTTCTTTTACAAATAACTGATTAAAAATATGAAGCCTTTACTGTAAAATAAATCATTCTAATAAAAATAAATTCATCCAGATTTTTCTCTCATAACCTTTCAACAGTTATTGTAAACTAATTTATTCGAACTATAATAGTCCTATGACTTGCTGTCCGTTTACCAATATTTATACTTTATAAAATGTTTTCATATTCATTGACCATTAACTTCATGTTTTGCGAATACTTATAAGGGGGTAATTATTATAGTCAGTAATAGCTAACAATTTATCTAAAGAAAACGAGATGCTATATTCAAATTCTGAGATATGAATCTAGTTCTTTAAAAAAAAATTCTCCACAACAAAAATTCTACACTTTCATTTATCTGGGTCTTTTTGTCTCCGCTTCGAAGCCGCCATCCCGTACCAGACATATTTATTCGTTTGGCAATATACAATCATGTAAGCAATATACAACAGGCAGTAGATCTGAATTTGTAAATTGTTATTTTGGATTTTACCTGATTAGGACGTGTCTCGTTGAATTTTCTAATAAACTTACACACACATAATCTGACTTTTAATCGTAATGTTATGAGATCTATAAGAACATAGAGCTACTGTATAGGCCTAGTTGCATGCAAGTCTTTACAAATTATATATTTTGGCCTTTTTTTGTTGTTGTTTTTTTAGTTTTTGACATGGCGTTGACTCGGGTTTGATATATTATGCATCTTTTGTGCTGTATTTTAACAATTATTTACAAGCATGCTGCATGTTTACACATACATCACTATACCGCATCTAAATATAGCTTTATTGTAAAAAAAAAAAGGAGATGTAGTATGATTGGTGATGAGACAACTATCAACCAGAATTTAAAATACCTTATATAAGCAATTGTGACTTACTTTCTTTACTCAGAGTGATCGTAAATTAATCAGATAAGCTGGAGGAGGGGTGGGGGCTTCATATAGACCCATATTAAATGAAAAGAAATTAGCAATGATTAGCTTTTTGTGATAAATATAATTATAATAAACTCACAGTATCAGAAATAGCTCTTGAAAGCTCTGTCAGATCCCGGCACCTTTAACTGTTTTTTGACACGTGCTAAAAAATGCAGCACCTGGTTACAAGGGCTTATTTGACAAATTATCATCTTTCGTAATCTAAGTTATAAAATCTAAATTTTAAGGGATCTAAAATGTTCATGACTAACGAGTATTTTCACTTGTACGATTTTTCTGTGAAATGAGTCTAAGAGTATATACATGTATATCAGGATACTGACTGCATAGTAAAATATTTATATACCATTAGTTGCGACTCATTTTGGTCTTTTAAGTAAGTTTCCTTCCCCTGCATTACTTGATCGCTTTTGTAAAAAATAAACAGCACAACTCGCACAACAACAACAGCACTCGACGTCAGTATTGTACCATAAAAATGAAAAAAATATTCAAAAAGAAGGCTCATAAAATTCAAATATTGGTAAGCACACACACTAACTTGTCACTACAGACATGATCTTTTTGTTAATGCGCCAAACTCGTTTCGTCCACAGGACGATGTCGATGGTGGGGAAAACCTAGTCCAAATAATTATGACGTCTTGCAAGGCTATTTAGGCGTCCCAGAAAAAAAAATAGTCTTGCCAGACGTCATAATTATTTGGACTAGGGAAAAACCAACAAATCATTAGTTCCCCAAATGAGTATCCTAGTTTAAAGTTTTTTTTTTAATATATACATGATTTAGCTATTTCATATTGGAATGGCACATATTCATGAAAAATCAACAAATGATCTGAAAGTCGGAAAGATGAATATAGTCCTCTGACTTCACAAACTTGGAAACAGTTGTGATGTTGCTTCGCTGAGCTATAGATAACCGTACGACCATCAACAATGACCAAAATTCATACCATATAGACAGGTGCTTGAGGACAGGAGTCGAGATTCACGTTGATAGTAAACATGCATATTAAGAGTAAAAATATGGTATATTAGTATGTATATGGTACAAATAAGTGATATATATTGAAAAATCTAAGATTTATGATAATAAGGGGGAGGGACTATGGGCGGGGCTCAAAACAGGATCCTGTCCTCAAGCACCTATGCATATAGAAAGCTGTAAATATAATAAAAGGCCTCGAAATGACAAATGTAAAACAAATCAACAAGAAGCCTTACATTTATAATTGAATTTAAAATAGAATTGAAAATAGAAATGGGGAATGTGTCAGAGAGACAACAACCTGCCCAAAGAGCAGATGAGTCGGTCACCAATGTGACTTCAATGCAGCGAGAAAATCCCACAGCCTGAGGCGTGCTTCAGCTGGCTCCTTAACAAAAATGTATACTAGTTCAGTGATAATGGACGTCATACTAAACTCCAAAATATATAAAAGAAACTAAAATTAAATATCATACAAAACTGACAAATGCCACATATAGGCTCCTGACTTGGGACAGGTGCAAAAATAAGGTGGGGTTAAAAGCATATATACTGTAAATTTCAGAAATTGTTGCATGCATTTATTAATATTGCCAATTAACATAATCATGATAATTTCCCTTTCAATTTAAAAAAAAAATTCTGATTTAAGTTTTTATTGTATATTGAGACTTTGGATAGTCTCAAGAATGCTTTCACCAATTTTTATGAAACTTTGGTGAATTGATTTTAAATATTGACATAAACTCCCTTTACATTTTTATGACCCATAGTCATGTGATAGTGGGTCAACCCTTGACCGTCTGTCCGTCTGTCCCAAAGTCATTGGTTTTTGTTCTCTAATTTAGTTTGCCTCAACCAAATGTTATAAAACTTTTACAAAAGCTTATTACCACAATACTCAGATCAAGTGTGAATTTTGGTGGTGTCAGTGTTGCCATTCTAGAGTTATGCCCCTTTACAAATGGAAAAATTGCTGAATTTTTGGTTTCCGGCTCTCTATCTTTAACTTTAGTTTGCCTCAAACAAATGTTATGAAACTTGCACACAATGCTTATTACCACAAAAAACAGTTTGAATTTTGATGGTGTCACTTTTACTGACTCAGTCTGTTCTAGAGTTATGTCCTTTACAGATGGAAAAAATGATGAATTTTACGTTTCCGTCCTCTAAATTAAGTTTGCCTCAACCAAATTTTATTAAACTTTAACGCAATACTTTTTACCACAAAATCAGATCAAGTTATAATTTTAGTAGTATAAATTTTACCGTTCTTCAGTTATCTTCCTTTATAACTTTATATGATATGCAAGCCGGAGTATCACCCCCTATTTATTTTTATATAAGATGCAGAGTTATGGAATTTTAGTTGTTGGAAAATTGTTTAAAATTGTCCATTTTCACACTTTGGAAGGTTTTAGAATTGTATTTGTTCAAAAATCACAGCCTTAAACTTACAAAATGTATATACACTTGCAATATCCCTTAAAATGGAGCCAAATTATTTTCATGTTTTGTTTCAATGAATACCACTCTGTGTGCATGTCCTTTTTTAGCTCATCTGGCTCGAAAGGCCAAGTGAGCTTTTCTCATCACTTGGCGTCCGTCGTCGTCCGTTGCCGTTGTTAACTTTTTACATTTTGAACTTCTAGAGAACCACTGAATTCCTTATGAGGTGCTGACCAAGAGTTGTTACTTTGTTGCCGATCTATCATCCAAAATGGCCGGCAGCGGGGGACTTAGTTTAAGATAGGACCCTATAGGTAATACATACAAATGTCTTCTTTAAGAGAACCGCTGAATGGAATGAAACCAAACATAGCATGAATGTTCCTTATGAGGTGTTGACCAAGTGTTGTTACTCTGTAGCTGATGCATCATCAAAGACGGCCGACAGCGGAGTAGGACAATATTAAACCAAATATGGCCTCAATCATTATTAAAGTATCTGTTATGATTTTTATCTTTTTTATATGATTTCAAAAACCCAAATAGAGTCAGGTGAGCAACACAGGCTCTTTAGAGCCTGTAGTTTTGTTTTTTGTAGGTGGGGGGGGGGGGGGGGTCTTAGTTGCACAGTGCTCAGAGTTTTTCTATAATGTAGTTGATCATTAAAATTCATTTAAAGCATAAACCCAAGCTAAAAGGGCAACAAGCTTATCAAGCACTCATGGTACAGCTTTTTATTAAACACGTATTGATATATAATACATTAAACAGCAAAATAATTATTGATGCAAGATGTCATTTAATAATAATTTTTACTCTTTTTATGTGTAGGACAAGAACTATAGAAGATGCAGAGAAATTATAAACAGCAGAAATGATAGGCAATTTAAAATTTGCAGAAGTCAACAAAACCTAAATGGTAAGTAAACTCATCATAGATACCAGGATTAAATTTTGTATTTACGCCAGACGCGCGTTTCGTCTACAAAACACTCATCAGTGATGCTCGATAAGACTCATAAGGCCACTTTTATAAAGTTATTGCCCTTGAAAGATGATTATCATGATTATTATAAAAATAAAAAGATGTGGCATATTAAATATGAAAACTATTGATCATTGCTCTAAGAAAGCAATTATAGGCCAGTGATGGCCTTCAATAATGAGAAAGTCCATACCCTATTGTCAAAGTAGTCAGCTATAAAAGGCCCTCAGACGAAAAATTGAAATAATCCCAACTGTAGAACTAATTGCCTAGTTTATAACAAAACAAATTAAAAAAAAATAAATATGACAGATATGAAACAACTACAACCACTAAATTTGAGTGTCAGAATAAACTACAGGCTCCGAACTTGGAACAAGCACAATCAGAATATGGCAAGGTTATATAAAAATAAGAAGATGTGGCATGATTGCCAATAAGACAACTCTTCACCAGACAACAAATGACATACCAGTAGATTTCCTGCAAAAAAATAAACAGTCCGAACAAAGCAGGAAATGTATACCTTTCTCTTAATCGAAAAGACACAAAGATCTGTTAGTACTCACAGCTACTGACAGCTAGTTAAAAATCAATAAAAACTAATACATGTAATAAAAAAATCAGGTTTGTGAGCACTCAACCCTACCTTAACCTTGGACAGTGGTTTAACAGCTCAACATATAAAGAACAAACTGTAAAAATAACCGTTGCAATTGCCTCAACTCGAAAGATTGATAAAATGCACAAAATCAACTACCGGGGTAATATAAAAACCCATAGACAAAAAGCACTGAATTGAGAGAACTCACAAGTCATGCAAGAAAGAAATGAAATATTCTTAAAATGTTCATAAACATGACAAAATAAGCTTTTTTATTGCTGTTTCTCTCTCCATTTATAACATTTTATTTGTTTATTTTGTGTATTTATAGGTGATCAGACATCTTGGTTTTCATGATCAATAGGTCAATACTGAAGAGGAAACTGAAAGTTGATATCTATCTACATGGTGCGCTAATTGGATTAATGTGAAATGGAATGTGTGCTTTCCTGCAAAAAAGAAATAGGAAATTTCATCATAATCACATGATAATGGCTATAAACAAAATGGAGTTCTATCATAGATGCAGAAAAACACAATTGTATAAATGCAACAACATATTATATATATTCGTCGAAAGAAGGGAGAAATGAAGAAAAAAATAGTATTTTGTTGTTGAAAGGAACACCAGCTTTATCCACTCATTTACATCGCTCCCTCATATCAAATATACTGAAGAAGATCTTCGAAGAACAAATTGCAAAAATGTTTTCTCTAAGAATTGAAGGAAATTGTTTAGTGAATGGAATAATTTATGTTATGAACTTTTACGTAGTGAATTGAATAACTGTACACAGCAGCTGAAACAGAGGAAAATTAAAATTTACAAGAAAAGTGTTTATTTTATTATTTAATTTGCAAATATGAACGCATTCTTAAGAACTCCACAAATGGTATGACATTCAAATTGGTTGCTTATTAATGTATACAATTGAAACAATAACAAAGAAAACAGAATACTTTGCTTCAAAAAATATTTTAAAAATCAAAGTTAAAGTCATATAAGTATGTACAATACCTTGACCTAAACAGTCAGACTCACTATATTGTTTTTGTATGTCATGATAATATTGAGTCATAAATTTATTAAAGTTTAAATATCATTTGTATCACTTATTAAGTCTTGTAAACATTATGTTCATACTGTTTGTATAGTGAAGAAATTTACTATGAGTAAAAATAGGGGAAAGCATTTCCTACAGGGAAAGTTGATGTACAGAAATTTCCTTAGAGGAAATTTGGAGAACAATGTTTTCCTTAGAGGAAATTTGTGGTATTGAATTTTCCCTCAAGGAAAAGTGTTTGTTAAATATTTCCTCAAAGGAAATTGCAGTTGACAAAATTTCCTCACAGGAAAAAGTATTTCCTCCAAGGAAAATTTGAAGCTGCAAATTTCCTCAGAGGAAAATTCGAAGCCTCAAATTTCCTCAGAGGAAATAAAATTTCCTCAAAGGAAAATTTGAAGCCGCAAATTTCCTCACAGGAAATAGAATTTCCTCAAAGGAAATATTAATGCAGCAAATTCCCTAAGGGAAATCTTTTTCCCTTGAGGAAAATACAATTTCCCTTAAGGAAAAATCTTTTTCCTTTAGGGAAATTTGATTTCCCTTGAGGAAAACTACTTTTCCTCTGAGGAAATTGTTGAAAAAAGGGGCATAACTTTTTCAACAGTGGTGCTAGAGCCAAAATTTTTTAGGACAAATATCAGGGAACCAATACCAACCAAGTTATCAACTTCATTTTGACTTAACTCCAAAAATTAAGGTGACAACTTTTGCACTCAGCGGAAGTGCAAACTTGTCCCGGAGACTGTTCTATCATTCATTCATTTTTCCGTATTAATAGTTCCACTCGCTTTACAAAAGCGGGCGGTATATAGTAATTGGGAGTCGTACATCTTTTATACGATTACACTTTTGTATCCGCAAATGCTCCCTTACCGACTTAAATAGTGTGTGATTTTTATTAACAATAACGTCTATGTCTTGCCAAATAATGTAAACGTTTTTTTTCTACTGTTTTTGACGTTAATAATATATGTAGTATTTGGCGTTTTTTTTCTATAATATCAGCTTATAATTTATCCATAATGAAATATAGAAACATATCGTTATAAATGATGTGTCGTGTGTTTGATTAAGATTTGGACCCAATTAATATTCGTGTGCATTCAAATATCTTTACAAACAAAGAGCTTTTAAGTCAAGAAAGATGCAATATAGTTTTATTTGATAGCATACAACTACTTTATTTCTAAAGAAATAAAAAAGAAATCATCGTTTAAAAAAATTTTTAACTTGCATTAAATCTAAAATAGGGTTCACAAACATCCGTGTACTTTAAAAGACAACCGAGTGCTTTGATAATATTTAACCGAGGGTTCTTGAGGGTCTATACTTTGAAATTCTTGATTCAATTTAAAATGTAATGCATGTATATGTTTAATGTAACTTAAGTTATTTTTATTTTTTTTTAAACAAGGAAACGATGCAAAGGGGCATTTAGAACCCATAAGTCGAAGAAAAAAGACTCCACCATGGTCAAAAATACAAAAAAAAACCCCACAAAAACTCCACAAAGAAACATAGAGTTCATTTCTCCATGACGATAAAAACAAAATCAACTGATTATGACGAATTATGATATACAAATGTATGTTTTCCAATTATAACGATAAAGTTTAAATAATTGAGACCTCTGATAAATGAGGATAATTTGACAAACCACAATATAAATTGATTCAAGTTGTCGCTAACGATAGTCGAAAATTAACATTTGGTGCCTGACGGTAAAAGACATTTCAACCATCTTGAAAGATTTCTAGGATCACTTATTACAACACAGGCCAGTATATGTACAGACGAATATATATCTGCTATATATTTTCATTGCATTGAAAGATATTTGTTGTTTTATTTTTCTAATTGATCTCGTTAGGCCGTCATAAAACAATTGATAGTAACAGAACTTATTTAAATGCATTAAACTGACAAGTTGTCACAGCAAGCGTAGAAAGTTAGTTGGCGGAAACTGAGAAGAAAACAATCCAGACAAAAACAAAAAAAAATCATATTAAACGTAAAAACCACGAAGAGCCACTGGTCTGACAAGTGTTTCCAATTGGTCCGAGTTGTCTTTCAACCTGGTCCGAGCTGTCTATTCAAGTGGTCCGAGTTGTCTTTACATTGGCCCGAGTTGTCTTAGTCCGATTTGCCTTTGGGTTCAAGTTGTCCCGATTCCACATCAAGCTTCCAAGATGCCATTTTTTTTCGATATTTCCTTGAAATCCCGTTGTTCAACTAAGGAAAAACATCATAGGAGTTAGTCTTTGTTTTGAATTGACGGTTTATATTTACATTTTGAAACGACCCAAGATTTAGATGCTACCTATAAGTGTAAATGTAGTCCTATAATCGTAGGTGTATGACAGTTTTCGCAAATGTCTATTAACAACCTTCAGTAAGCTTTCATTAAAATTATTTCACACAGAAGAAACTGACTGTATTTTCTAGACAAAACAAAAATGAAATAATTCAATTTGTTTTTGCTTTGAACATGTTATGAAGCCGGGGATTCATAACCGTATAAAGTGGTTCATTAACGATTGATAAAAATAATAAAAAAAATGTCCAGTACTCGTTTAAAAACGGTTTTTTTTCAGACATTTGAAGATTTTTCAGTGGTGTTCTTATTTTGTGTGTAATTAATTTTTAAGGTCAATTTGACTTTTAATTGTCTGAGTTTTCAATATCACTCAAAAATGTTTTTTTCAGATATACAATGTATGTCGTTATTCTCTGATATTTCTCATTATCTTCAGACTTCTTGTTTGTTTTGAAGATGAATGATTTAACATATGTATATCAAACATCTTAATCTGTGTTTATAGATACCATTTAAAAAGTACATGTACAACATCTAACTAAAGAGAGCCTCGGTGGCCGAGTGATGATATCTAAGTAGTCGAACTACTGTATCACTAGCCAGTCAACACTGAGGTTGTGATTTCGAATCCCGCATGGGGCAGGTGCACTCGACTCCAATCTTAATTGACTAGGATTGTCAGTTTTCCTATCGATGGTCGGTGGTTCTCTCCTGGCACTCCGGCTTCCTCCAACTATAAAAACTGATTGCCATGAAATAGGACAGTAGTGTTGAAATTGGCGTTAAACACCAATCAATCAATCAATCAATCATTCTGACTAAAGATAAACATTGCTAGAAGAATATAAGCCACTCGTTCTCAACATGCAGGTTGAGACTAAATATGTTTTTATTGGCCGTTATTTAATGATTTTCTAAGGTAAAGAATAGAAACTCCTTAAATATTCCTATGATAAGAAAAAACTTTCAACTACGAGGTGCAGCGCTGATTTGTAATCTAATAATACACTTTATTAATGAATTTTAAAAATGCAATGTAAAACTTGTCAATTTAGACATTCCCGGTTGATCACTTAAAACACTGCACAATATTCAATTAACATATACATGTATACTTGATCTTTAGAATGAACGAAAAGGGAAGAAAACAGCAACAACAAAAAAATAAAAAAATTGCAAATTGTTAACATTTTGTTTTTGATAAGAATTAATTATGCCTTAATTTGTTTAATGTGTAAAAGTTGTGGTGTACCCAACTCTGTTTTTGTTAAATGTTTTTCTGCTTTGGATGAGTTAATGCTTTCTCAACTGAATTTAAAGTGTGTTTTTATGTCGTACTGTTACACCACGGTCCCAGATTACGGGAAGGTATGGCGCATTCAAACGTAATAAACCCTGTCACATTCTTTATGTGCCTGCACAAGTAAGGAGTAATTGAGTGGTTGTCGTTTTTACTGTTTCTCATATTTGTTTTTCTTTTATTGCTTTGCATAGTTTGTACTTGTGGTGTGCCGTTACAACACTGTCGCAGGTTACGGGATTGTTGACGCATTCTTTATGTGCCTGTCCCAAGTCAGGTGCCTGCAGATCAGTGGTTGTGGTTGGTTCATGTCTGTCATATTTTATTTTTGTAAATAATTTTGTTATAAATTAGGCCGATAGTTTTCGCAATTGAATTGTTTCCTATTTTCATGTCGGGGACTTTTATAGCCGACTATACGATATGGGTTTTTCTCATTGTTGAAGGTCGTAAGATTGCCTATAATTGCTTAATTTTCCCTTATCAAATATCAAAAGCAAAAGCTCATACACATCAGACGAATTGAAAACTACTGTCGTGTTTCTGACTTCGTACAGGTATTTCCTAGAACATTAAACCTGGTTTTTTAGCTAGCTAAACCTCTCACTTGTATGACAGTCGCATAGAATTCCATTATATTGACAACAATGTGTGCAAAATATAGAAACAGCGATTCCTTTAATTTGAAAATCAAGTGAACCCGATGACTAGAAATAATTCAAGACAAAAAATTCATTTTTTGATAAACTATTTCAACGAAGCTGTGATATTCTGACATTGCTTCTGTAATCATATAATTTATTACATAGCTTTTTTTCACATTGTCCGTTTATAAATCAAGAAATTATTGAGAAACTAAAGTTCCAACGCCAAGAGGCAAAGTTCGCCTTTTTTATTTGGGTCACTTTTGGTGATATATGCCTTCACTTGTTTCTGTACCTTAATATACGTTATTGGCTTTCAAATATTTAGCTAAATAGCTTTTTAGCCTTTCATGTGAAAAAAAATAAAGAAAAGTTCTTCGAACCGCAGAAAACTTATAAAGTGTTATTTTCAATTTTTTATACATACACTGGTAAAAATCACAAAGATAGATAGCCCTATATTTAAAACACTTAAAAATCTTGACGTTGCATGGTTGAAAATGCAACAAGATTAGTTAGTTTTGTGCCTTTGTTATTTTGAATGTTAATATATGTACTGTATGCATATCTCTAGTTACAACTGGAGGTTCGTAACAAACATGTTTAGTTGTATATAACAAAAATGAAAATAATGAATCAATTATTTGTATTTCTTCAAATTTTTAGGCCACTGTTTAATTTTAAAGAATGATTGTTGTGAATATATCCACTTGTAAATTGATTGGTGTTCTTAATTAAGATCCTATATAAGTTTTACAAAAATTAATACCAGGACCAATATACATGCACAATACATGTATGGTAAACCAATAACCAAAGTTGTTTATCACATGCTGTAAAGTTACTTTACACAGTGTATCCCTTGTCAGTTATAGGTGTATTCTTGTAATATTAACTTAAATATGAAAGAATAATACATTGGATCATCACTATAGCGAAAATGTTAGGCTTATAAATTCCACGGACTGGCTTAAATTTATCTTCCTCGTCAATGGACTGTCACAGTTACGATATTGTGACAATAAGTTGACTTTTGCATTTTTTTGTCTGTCTTACATAATAAAAATTCACCGCATTCAGTATCTTCTACATTCCTGTAGAAATTTCTGTGCAAAGCTCTTTGTTAATTGTTACTACCTTTTCTACAGTAAATAGACTGTATTTGCGATTCAACGATGTTATTTAGTTAACGCACGGCCTTTGACAATGAGTTTAACCTATACCGTATAGTCACCTATAAAAGAGACCGATATGACTAAATATGAAACAATTCATACAAGAAAAAAGACCAACAACCTTCTTTAGGACAAAACAATAAATGAAAAGCAAATATGATATACAGCAACAAAAGACAACCACTGAATTACATGCTCCGCACTGTGGATTTGCACATATATAATGTGGTGGGGTAAACATGTTTGCTGGCGCCAAAACCACCCCTTACATGGAACAGTGGAATAACAGAACAACATGTACATAAGACCAAACGGTTAAGAAACATTTAAAAATGACATGACTCGTCAGATCGGCACGAAGCACAAAAAACAACGATTTTAAAGGCAACAGACACAATGTGACGACCAAAGACAAAACAACATAAAGGCAATAGACACAATGTGACGATCAAAGAAAAAACAACCTAAAGGCAATAGACACAATGTGACGATCAAAGAAAAAACAACATAAAGGCAATAGACACAATGTGACGATCAAAGAAAAAACAACATAAAGGCAATAGACACAATGTGACGATCAAAGAAAAAACAACATAAAGGCAATAGACACAATGTGACGATCAAAGAAAAAACAACATAAAGGCAATAGACACAATGTGACGATCAAAGAAAAAACAACATAAAGGCAATAGACACAATGTGACGATCAAAGAAAAAACAACATAAAGGCAATAGACACAATGTGACGATCAAAGAAAAAACAACATAAAGGCAATAGACACAATGTGACGATCTAAGAAAAAACAACATAAAGGCAATAGACACAATGTGACGATCTAAGAAAAAACAACATAAAGGCAATAGACACAATGTGACGATCTAAGAAAAAACAACATAAAGGCAATAGACACAATGTGACGATCAAAGAAAAAACAACATAAAGGCAATAGACACAATGTGACGATCAAAGAAAAAACAACATAAAGGCAATAGACACAATGTGACGATCAAAGAAAAAACAACCTAAAGGCAATAGACACAATGTGACGATCAAAGAAAAAACAACCTAAAGGCAATAGACACAATGTGACGATCAAAGAAAAAACAACATAAAGGCAATAGACACAATGTGACGATCAAAGAAAAAACAACATAAAGGCAATAGACACAATGTGACGATCTAAGAAAAAACAACATAAAGGCAATAGACACAATGTGACGATCTAAGAATTATCACAGTTAGTGATAACAACTGCTTAACAACAGCAGTATTCAAAGATTTTACTACGGTGTTAAATTGATATCCTTTAAGAATATGCAAAGTATCATTTGGTTACATGCAAGATTTAGTTTTCTGTGGTATTTTCCCCAGCTGTTCATTCATATTGAAATATTTATCTTTAGGAAACCTGCTACGATAAAACCTGTCTAAATCCAATCTTGCATAAACCGAAAACCTGTTTGAACCGAACATGTATAATTCGCCTCTTTTTTCAAAGAGTTTAGTGTTGGCGGTTGATGTGGACTTTTGTAATGTTCAGTATATCTGACGATAACTGTTATCAATTTTGAAACATTATGAAAAAAATAGATTTACTCTAAAAAACGTACAAAGTTAAATGTCTTGTGTCTTCGTTGTTATTTGTCCGCTACCTTTTTTCAGAGGAGTCGGGTGTTGGTAGTAATTATAGTCTGTTGTACTGTCAAATATGTTTGGTGATCCCTGTTATCCTGCTAAAGACTCGCTATTTATATATCCCGTCATTGTGTTGTTGTGCAATGGTCGTTTTTGGTATCCTTGTCTTTCATGTTTGCTTATGTGTTTTGTATAAAATTGAGAATGGAAATGGGGAATGTGTCAAAGAGACAACAACCCGACCACAGAACAGACAACAGCAGAAGGCCACCAACAGGTCTTCAATGCAGCGAGAAATTCCCGCACCCGGAGGCGTCCTTCAGCTGGCCCCTAAACAAATATATATACTAGTTATATATGCCGTTTAATTTTTCTTTGTTGACATATTTGTTTGTTTTTATATTGATTAAGATTATAACACAATGTTGAATGCTGTACTCCTATTTTTGACATTTTTACCTATTATGTCTGTTTGTTTTGTTCACACATTGTTGTCAATATAATTGAATTTTATACGACTGTCATACAAATGAGAGGTTTAGCTAGCTATAAAACCAAGTTATAGCCACCATTTTCTACATAAAGAAATGCTGTACTAAGCCAGGAATAAGACAGTTGTTTTCCGTTCGTTTGATGTGTTTGAGTTTTTGATTTTGAAATTTGATAAGGGACTTTTGGTTTTGAGTTTTCCTTGGAGTTCGGTATTTTTTTATTTTACTTTTTATAGATCAAATGATAATAGTGGTTTGAATGTTTGGTCAAGTGTGTCAGGAAATAACCGTGTTCCTGTCATAGATTAGTACAAAGTTGTATGTTATAATGGAGCATACAACAATACTGTGTGTGAAATGATTTTTTTTTTAAATAAATTTAACGACTTTAATTTGTATTGGTTAAAAAAAAAAAAAAAAAAAAACAACAAAAAAGATGTTTTGATTAGTTCTGACCAAAAGAGAGACCAATACTGTCAAAGTAATATTGTTTTTTTTTAATTTGATTACATGTATATTATGGTATTTACGAAAATTATAATAAACCGTTTTAATCTGACTATTTTCCGAAGTGATATGTATTGCATTACCGCAATTAATTGTAAGGTTTATAAAACGCTGAAAGATATTTTACTTTTTTTCTCTCCCAAATCTAAACAACCAAAGCAAAGACAATAAAAAATAATCTCCCCTTAACACAATTGTGTGAGAGATGACAACATACTAGATTATCGGAGAACGGATACAAAATAACCGGCAAAACTTGGTATTTGTATTTTAGACAATAATTTTTTTTTTCAAATGCATCATAAATGAAAAAGAATTAGATTTGTTAAAATTCACAATTCAGTTGGAAATAACTTTTAAGAAGTATTTCACATACAAATTAATAAGAATTGACAAAATTTGTTAGTAAATGAAAAAAAAGGAATTTTCAAACTTGTTCATCAACAACAATATCTCTTTATGTCACGTCTGTGGGGCATGATCTGCTTACCTTTCCGGAGAACTTAAGATCACCGATGTTTTTTTGTGGGGAAGGTGTTGCTCATATTTGAGTTATCTAAGGTGTGTTTTGTGGCTTTACGTTTTTTGTCGTGTCACTATCAGTTCGTTTTCGACTTATGAGTTTGAATATTCCTTTAATATCTTCTGCTCCTCTTCTATTGATATATGTGTAATTGTGGTATAGTCTATTTTAGGGAATTTTATAGTTAAACTTTTCACGTTCTGGTAGGTTTCAACAGCTTTCTGATTTGGGTAACATCCAGTGGCAAAAATTATATGTCCAGCAATATATACAATCGACATGTCCTGCAATGGGGGTCGACCGGAATGATAGGTGAGAAATCTGGAATGTCACTGGATAATATGGGATATTTGATGGAGACAGACATGTATCCTTGCAACATTCCATCTTTGGACTCCTCGGAAATTGCTGAAAGGGTTCGTAACGTACAAAGAAAACGGAACTCTCTATACACGAGGCATCGAATTTAACGTCCTCATACGGACAGAATGTGGCTGTGATTTTAGTAATCCCGCACGATATTGTACATTTTAATGTATGCACCGTTTTCTACATAAGGTAATGCCTGTACCAATTCAGGAATATGACAGTTATTTTCCATCCGCATGATGTGTGTGAGCGTTTGATTAAGTCATTTGATACGGGACTTTTCGTTTTAAATTTTCCTTGGAGTTCGGTTTCTTTGTTATTTTTATCTTTTTTGATGTTGGTGTAATCCGTTTTCTCTCTCTCTCTTCTTTTTTTAAATTGTAGTTAATCTTGACGTTATTATTTATTTTCTTTTTCTTAACTTCATTCAGTAGAAGGAAATGTCTTGAAAAATTAAATATGTTATGCATATATGGTAATTATCTATTTGATCGTACTCATCTTTTATCGCTCTGGTTTGAATTACATGAATACGTAGAAAAAGTTAATGATGGCGTTGACCTCCTCTTCTTATCACATGTATCTCTGTTAATGATATGACGTCGAACTTGAAAAGTACCAGGAGACCCATAACTGTACATATAATAATGTCAATATACATCATAGATGGCATTGCAATGATGCACACAAGCCACTGTCCAAATTGTAATGTGCATCAACATCTTAGTAATTGGGTCAATATCCCTAATGCGCCTCGAAATGAGGAACTCAAAAGTTGTGTGTAAACAAAAAATCGCTGTGTAGTGATATTGGACATGTTTCTATTTTTTACAAATGACTGAGCTTAACCATTTGTGGTGATTAGGAAAGTAGAGGAACATAGAATAAATGTGTAAAAACTATGGAGCTATTAAATGTGTTCAAAGTATAAAATTTTCAAAGAACTTATTGTGTTAAAAAAGGGATTTTTTACCACGAAGAGCCGCATCACGAAAGGATGTTCGGGGTATGCTAATTAACGGAAAAAGTAATCTCACTTCGTACCCCGAAAATTTAACCACATATGTGAAAATGTCACAGCTTCGAAACGAGCTATCATACATATCCAAGTTTACGATATGGGCTGAGCTACAGGAAAAAACGTTACTATTACTGCCTATGGAAAAACAATTAAAGATATTGACCCAATTCTCCATACATTATTATTATGCCTTAAACAATGTTAAATGAGTACAGAAGGATATGTCTCCCCTCAAATATAAACACATCTTAGTAATTCTCCATACATTATTATTATGCTTTAAACAATGTTAAATGAGTACAGAAGGATATTTCTCCCCTCAAATATAAGTTTTTAATCAACATCCATTTACTCTCAAATTTCACACTTGCTTTTGGTGATCTGTAAAATAAGGTAGGTAAAAGTTGATGTAAAAAATTTTGATGATGGCAGTCAACACCTCTTTAGAATTACGTTCGACAACAAAGGATCAGTTTTTCTTTCAGGACATAACTGGAAGATTTATTTCTACAGTTTTATTTATAGTAGAACCAAATCATATCTTGTCGGAATATGGTCTGTTTTGTTTTTTTTTTTAAATCGGAAGGCTACATCATTCCGAATGACGATATCAAATTACGACATGAACGTTAATGTCTTTTCAATGTCACCTTCAGCCAGATTTTAAGGTTATCGTCCCAATATAATCAAGGTAATCTCATTTTATACAGCCAATTGGATTGTATCTAAAACAAACATTCCACCAAACTGGTTTTTCACAGCAGATTGACTAAATGCACGTGTTACCGATAGTACTAAAATAGGATTTGTAGACTAGTTTACCAGCGACAAGCACTGGAAGCGAATGAAGGCAAATAGATACGATCTCTACACTCCTAGTGTTGTTATTAACGTTATAAAACAACAAATCATGTCAAGACGAAAATTGTAAATCCAACCCCTGAGGAAATATCAGTTCTCGACAAAACCTCACATTTTGATATGAGTGAAAGTGTGACAATTATGCACAGAGGGTTGGATATTGAAGATTCTTTTCTTGCAAATATGTAATTTTTGTTTAAAAACAAAATATAGTTTAAACGTTCAGCAATTGTAGATCTTGACAAAAAGCACATGTTGAAAAATCCATTTTTCTGTGTTTCGGCAGATGTTGTTTCTAAATAATAAAACCCTACAAATGGTGTTTCTAATTAATAAAACCCCTACAGATAGTGTTTCTTATTAATAAAACCCCTACAGATGGTGTTTCTAAATAATAAAACCCCTACAGATAGTGTTTCTTATTAATAAAACCCCATACAGATGGTGTTTCTAATTAATAAAACCCCTACAGATAGTGTTTCTTATTAATAAAACCCCATACAGATGGTGTTTCTAAATAATAAAACCCCATACAGATGGTGTTTCTAATTAATAAAACCCCTACAGATGGTGTTTCTAATTAATAAAACCCCTACAGATGGTGTTTCTAATTAATAAAACCCCTACAGATAGTGTTTCTTATTAATAAAACCCCATACAGATGGTGTTTCTAAATAATAAAACCCCATACAGATGGTGTTTCTAATTAATAAAACCCCTACAGATAGTGTTTCTTATTAATAAAACCCCTACAGATGGTGTTTCTAATTAATGAAACCCCATACAGATAGTGTTTCTAATTAATAAAACCCCATACAGATGGTGTTTCTAATTAATAAAACCCCTACAGCTGGTGTTTCTTATTAATAAAACCCCATACAGATGGTGTTTCGAATTAATAAAAACCCTACAGATGGTGTTTCTAATTAATAAAACCCCATACAGATGGTGTTTCTAATTAATAAAACCCCTACAGATAGTGTTTTTACTAATGAAACCCCATACAGATGGTGATTCTAAATAATAAAACCCCTACAGATTGTGTTTCTAATTAATAAAACCCCTACAGATGGCGTTTCTAATTAATAAAACCCCTATAGATGGTGTTTCTAATTAATAAAACCCCATACAGATGGTGTTTCTTATTAATAAAACCCCTACAGATGGTGTTTCTTATTAATAAAACCCCATACAGATGGTGTTTCTAATTAATAAAACCCCATACAGATGGTGTTTCTAATTAATAAAACCCCTACAATTTGTGTTTCTAATTAATAAAACCCCATACAGATGGTGTTTCTAATTAATAAAACCCCATACAGATGGTGTTTCTAATTAATAAAACCCCATACAGATGGTGTTTCTAATTAATAAAACCCCTACAGATGGTGTTTCTTATTAATAAAACCCCATACAGATGGTGTTTCTAATTAATAAAACCCCTACAGATGGTGTTTCTAATTAATAACACCCCATACAAATGGGTGTTTCTAATCAAGAAAACCCCATACAGATAGGTTTTCTAATTAATAAAACCCCATACAGATGGTGTTTCTAATTAATGAAACCCCTAGAGATGGTGTTTCTAATTAATAAAACCCAATACAGATGTTTTGCTGCTGATTGCAGATAATTTGTAATATGTGTTAAAAACAGTTATTCTAGTATATGAAATGGGTGCAACTTAAAACCTTACAGTGACATTAAAGTGATATAATCAACTGACATACTTCTCTGTACCTACATTTATCACTGCATTGTAAGATGTTATACAATTATAGCCTTTGCATGAGGTCGATACGAGGTTATATTGACCTGAGAGAAGCATATTGCCTGCTTCTCTAGGTCGATATAACATCGTATTGACCTCAACCAGAGGCTACAATTGTTATATTATTAATCAACAACTATTGCATGAACAATGTAAAATTGGAGATTTCTAGAATGTATTTTTAGTAACATACTGTATGCACTGTGCAATATGCTGTTTTTGACCTACGAAAAGCTAAACACAACAGTTTTGGCGTGGAAACACAAATGTGATAAAGTTTTAACGAATCACAAAACCTTTAAAAATATTCGATTAATAATATAATATCCTATCATAAAATGATTTTTCATTATTTCTATCTTTTGTTTGGAAAGTCGAGCAAATATCGATTTCAAAGTTTATTTTATAGTTTTGCGATACATTTAGTTATAGGATGTATTTCGCTATCATATAAATACATAGCATTAGTTTAATACTAGTGTTTTAAAATGTATGTTAGAATTTTTCATCTCTAACAACAAACCTAATAAACATATCCAGAATTTTTGTAGTATTAAGCACTGTATTATTTTTTATTGCATCAAAAATGTGTATGTTTTGATTCAAGTTTTTAAGAAATAAATCTAACGAGTTTTAGTCTTAAACGATCGTTTCGATCCGAACAGTTCTTATCAACAGACCTATTTATAATGGACATTGTTACATTTGAGTTATTTATCAGTGGATATTTTTCTGGTAAAAGGGAGTTAATCCAGTTTGAAAACATGTCTTTTTCCTTGGACATAGATTATACGTTAACTTATGTCGAAGGTTATGTCGTCTCTAGTGATAGTTGGTTATTGGTTATTACTCATTTCCCATTATACATTCCAGCAGCCTTTCGTCTGCTTAAACCTTGTCATTTATATTTTGTTCCTGTCTCAATTACCAGCTCTTACCTTCTGAATACTTTAAAAACAACATCATTAGTAATAATAATGATATAAAACTGATAAAGATAGTAATCAATTTGTCTTCGATAACTGTTAAATACTTCATATACAGGTGTGTGCTCCTTACGAAGAAACTGCTCAAACAGAATTATGAGGAAGAAAGATTTAAAATAATACTCCGTAAATTTTATGAACACCAACACGATTGGTTGATCTATACGATGTGTCTGTGTCTAAACTAACTAACGACATTTTTATCACGCCTTAGCTTGTAGTTTACCATCTACGTCGTCTGGTCTGCTCAGTACCTAACGTGACCTATTCCCGAACATGACTGTTTTGCCGAGTGTGAATTCGCATTGCTATACGACGTGTCTCAGTATTTATAAATCCAACATTCATCTATTCTGTCCTGGTATGCTGTCGTAAATTCATGGGAGGTGTCCGTTGTTATTCTGCGGTTTACATGTTGTAATGTACTATTATATTACTTATTTATGTATTTTTCTGCGGTCGCTGAGTTTTCTTGCGGTTGTTTGTAATGTATTCCTGTTACGCACTGTTGCCATTTTAGCGGTACTTTTAACATTGCCATATAAGCGGGAGGTTTTGCTAGCCATAAAACCAGGTTCAACCCACCATTTTTTTCTTAAAATGTCCTGTACCAAGTCAGGAATATGGCAGTTGTGATCAAATAGTCCATTTTTATGTATGTTGGCGTTTGTTTTGCTTCAGTTCAGTGTTTCTGTTGTTCCGTTGTTTTCTTCTTATAGTTGATGTGTTTCCCTCGGTTTTGGTTTGTAACCCGGATTTGTTTTCCCTTTATCGATTTATGACAATTGAACAGCGGTATACTACTGTTGCCTTTATTTAACATATGTTATGCATTGTGTATCTAAATCTGGTGTCTAAATTTATAAAACCTTATTAATTCCAGGTTAAGCCATCTTAGGCGCTTATATACGTCATTGTTGAAGGCCATACGGTGGCCATTAATTGCTTAAATCCACTTCATTTAAACTCTGGTGGATAGTTATCTCATTTGCAATCATACCACAGATCCTTATTTTTAGCTACGATTTGGGCAAAAATTTTGAATATGAATCCTTTTTGTTTCATGTATTAATAAAAGAGAAATTTTGAAATATTATTTCGTTATAAGCAGTTAGTTTGGCCCAAATTTGTCTAAGTAAGCTCAAAAACAATGCTGATGTATTTTCAACCTGCATGTGAATAATTCGACCTCATGTGAATCCGAATCCATATGAACTTCAATTTTACCCCTTAGCTTGAGATTGGTTACGCATGTATTGGGCATGCTCAGCAAATAAAAGGACAAAAATGTCAACAACAAAAGTGAAACAAGAGATAACAATTTAGTTGACTGATTCCATCTACAAAATTATTATTCTTACACAGGTAAAAACTACACGAAATCAAACAGACCTAGAAAAATCCAATTGCTCGTGGTCGCTTTCCATTTATATTTATATTTATGTTTATATCGTTTATATGAGAGTCGGCAGTCTTTGCAGGTCATCTTGATGGTTAATTAGATGGCGTCTAGACTAAAATACACACGAAATGCTGATATATAATACCGAGCCCATGCATTGTTAAATGTTTATTTTAGACATATTGTCATTTGGATATAAGTAATCGTATGTTAGAAATCAAATATGAGAATTTAGGTCAAATCGTTGAACATGAATTTGACAGCTAATGTCCCTTTGATAGGTATAATAAGTTTTAAAAAAATATGACTTATGTAGACATGTTGAAAGTCAGGTCGTCTCTAGTAATAGTTTGAAATAGTTGGTAATTCCTGTAAAAATGCAATGTCAAGGTAAGTGCAAATCCCTTAAACATGACAAAACCAAACAATCGACCATAACAACCAACATCTGACCACAAAATAAAACCCCCCAAAAAAAACTATTGACATCAGTACGCTGTTGAAAACCAAGAAGATTCTTTAGCACTTGGCGTAAATCCATATAAATAGGACACGTTGATATAAAAAAAGAGCTTGGTATTTAAGCACCACACTTACAAACTGCTAAATTGATCACATACTTAAAACATAACGGATTTGGTAAAAATTAAGTCATAAGTTTTATTAAAGAAGTTATTTTTAGGAAGACAATGAGATATTCATTATCCAGTCCCCTATACATAATCGTCATAACTTTCACCTATATCCAAAAGTGAGGTGTTGTCGAGAACTGGTATTTCCTAAGGGGTTGGTATAACCATGTTTGTCCTGGTTTTGTAAATGAAGATACCAGATACAGATACACAATGTATAAAATATGTTGAACAGTCGTCGAAGACAAATTGATTATTATCTTTACTAGTTTTATCATCATCATTATTATTATCATTATTATTATTATTATTATTATTATTACTATATAAGCTGGTAATTGAGACAGGATAAAAAAGATAAAAAGGTTTAAGAAGAGGAAAGTTGAAGCAGCCAGGAATGACCAAACCTGATTCTACATGTCTACATAAGTCATACTTTTTAACGTATCATACCTGTTAGGGATACATAAAGTGCATCTGTAGGTGTAATATAACCAAATCATGGTACGTCACAATCGGTTTCATACGAAAAAGGATGGGAAAAAATATTCCCTTGAATTTAACCGTTGTAGGAAATTAACCATGCATTTTATTTCAGAAAAAAATTTCTGAGTCATAAACATATACCATGGGTGATTCAAAGCACAATTGTTTTTTTTTTTCATTTGGTGTTTTATAAATTATTTTGGAAACTTGAGGTGACATAGTTACTAAAGCTTGTAAACAGGAAATGTCAATTTGATTGGTTAACTTCCAGTTAACTTCCAGTGATTGTTATTATCTTGTATGCAATGAATTGTTATGTGAATTTTGACAGAACACTTTTACTCGTGCCAAGTATTTCTTTTATTTGTAACAAGGAAAAATTCTACACAATGTTTTGAAAAATGCCAAAGTAATAAAGACTAATAAGGGACAAAATGGTGGTATTACTCCAGTAAGGACAAGTAACATGATTCATTCTGGATTATCTCCCTTTTACTAGAAAAATCTCCACTGCAAAATAACACAAATGTACATTGCTCCTTATCAATGCAATATAGATATGTCTAATATGTCCGATTTTCTTTTTTCAATTCCATTTATTCTGTCTTTAGTTTCGTTTTTTTTTGTTTTTTTTTTTTGTCTGTATTATTCGATCGAATTGCAGAATCAGAGGTTCATTTTCAATATGTGTTTGTCTGATTTGAGATCTAAGCATTTTTTGAACTAGGGACAATTTAGTGTTGACATTTGTCCATCATTACAGGCAGTTACGTATATTGTCTTCGATGTCCTCGGAGGTTCTTTCTAAGTCAAATTGGTTTTTGTATAAAAGATGTTTATTGTATTTGATGTTTGATAAAATTAAGAAGGGGAAAGTGTAAGCTGCCAAGTGTACCTGATGAGGGTTTTCCAAAAATACATACCGTCGCTATTTAAGAATAGAGATATCATAACAGTATTGTATTTCAATATTTACAGTCATTAATTGTTTCGGTTCTTATACATCTTTTGGTTTCAAATATTTGGCTTTGAGCGTTCCTGATAAAGGTAAATCCAGAAAAGCGCTTCGGACGCATGCAATTTATGACGTGTTGTTTTCATTTTCTTACAGTCTTTAACATGCAAGTTCATGTTAACAAAATCAACAATTAAATGCCAGCAAATATTGAACTATAATACACCATCTCTTAAATATGCAAATAACGCCTCGAAAAACAATAAAGTGCCATCCGTTAATAAAACGTATTACGTACATATGTACAGGATGATTCACGTGATATGTCGGTTTGATCGAATGAGAAAAAAAAAGGCATAGAACAAATTAAAATTCTTCTGGAGGTTAACAATACCATTGTTTTGTGGACAAATTACCTTAGAATGGACACTAAAGGCTGACAACTCAAATACATGTTATCATGAGTGCCCATATCAACTGCAACAGATGGATTATTAACAAAACGCTAAATCATAATTATTAACAATCAGTGACACAGTTCCCGAGATAGAAAAGCACTATTGACATGTGGCACCGTTAATCTACAAACAAACAGTTTCTGATCCTGGACAGTGCCAATGACTTGTGACCGCTCAAACGACCTCTTTTGAATGTTTAAAATCTAAAACATTACTTTTCCTCAAATGATATTCGGCCCAGAAGATACTTGCTATAATGGGTACGATGTGTTGCCACCAGAAACATGAATATGATTATATAATATAACCTCTCCAGTCCAGACACCTCTCCTGGTGGACTATAGTCCCCGAGGGCGTCATCTGTCCAGTAGCCAGTACTTCATTACTGGCATGAAAATACGAATATATTTTTATCTAATTTTGAACTTTTATGTATTAATGTGTTGGATTTTCTAATTTGTTTTCCTCTATCACAAGAGAGCCCATTTGGTGCCGCTAATGTTAAATGTAAATCATCACCACTATGAAAAAGGCAAAATGATACCGAGGGGGTTTGTGTTTATTATACAATGTAGCAGTTCGTATTTTATTGTCACAAACAAGTACACGTGCAGTATTTCTATTTTAAATATGTATGTACTTAAATTTAAATATTTCGTTGCAAATTGTTTTCTTTAATTCTACCAGCAATATCAGCAATATCATTAATAATTTATGGGAGGTGCCTGAAAGAAATAGAAACACATAAATCAAGTGTGCAATAAAACTCTGAAGTCGAATACAAACCGCCAAGACATTTGCCAGAAAGAAAGATCAAATGAACAAAAATTGAAAATATGTTGATTTTAATAACAGTATAGATCAGCGTAGAAATAATGTTATTTTCTGTGTCGGACCGTAGAAATAATGTTATTTTCTGTGTCGGACGCAGAATGCCACCCTCATCATGCGGCACATCTCATTCCATGGTGGCATTATTCCGTAATCTCTTTTGTTCACTGATCCCACTGAATCCATCTGTCTTCTATCTGCAAATGGAAAATAACTAAAGATATATTTATGTTTAAAATAGTGTGGTTACCCATTATGAGAGAGAGAGAGAGAGAGAGAGAGAGAGAGAGAGAGAGAGAGATATGTAAGTGTTGGATACATCAACTGACACAGATGTGTGTTAGTCAAGTTAGTCAAGTTAAATAAGCGTTTGAGTAATTTATGAATAACAATACCAACAGGAGGAAAAGTCGCATATGTGTCGTGTTAGTTAAGCATACCCCCAAATCGACAAACAGGAAGTTGGTGTCCGACAGATCTGAAAAGTGAAATTATATTCTTAATGTAACTAAAAAATATGTGACCAATTTTTGCTGTACGAACGTACAGGATGAATTGATTTATTTGTCAACTAAATGTTTATGAAATGTAAACGTATTACACAATTTAAGTGCAGTATAATTCTTACGCAAATCCAAACGTTTAATGAGTTAAATAATAGTAAAACGTCTAAACCCAAATATATGAAACATATAGGGTCAGCAAACATCAAGAGACGACACAGATAAAGGTTTATCTTTACCATTAAACAACATGAAAGAATAAAGTAATTTTGAACACGACATTCTTTATATGCCTGTCTTAACTCAGGAGCGTGTAATTCAGTAGTTGTCGCTGGTTGCGGTCTGTCAGGGGGTCATTTGGTATTTTTTCGTTGAATATTTTTTCAAATAATGTCATGTGGCAGCCTTTTATTTTTTTACATCACTGGGTCGATACCTCTGCTGGTGGACTATCAGTCCCCGAGGGTATCATCAGCTCAGTAGTCAGTACTTCGGTACTGACATGATTTATAACAAACTTTTCTAAAATTGTCCGTTTATAAATTTTGAAATTATAAAGAAACTAAGGTTTAAACTCCCTCAGGCAAAGTTGACCTTAGATGAATTTGGCTATTTTTTTTAGATATTTTTGTTATATAGCTCTTCAACTGTTTCGGTACTTATACATGCCTCGGATTTGAAATGTTTGGCATTGAGCGTTCCTGATGAAGGTAAATCCATAAAAGCGCTCCGGACGCATGAAATTATTAAACGTGTTGTTTTCAATTTTTTACATCACTGGATCGATACCTCTGCTGGTGGACTATCAGTCCCCGAGGGTATCATCAGCTCAGTAGTCAGTACTTCGGTACTGACATGATTTATACCAAACTTTTCTAAAATTGTCCGTTTATAAATTTTGAAATTATAAAGAAACTAAGGTTTTAACTCCCTCAGGCAAAGTTGACCTTAGATGAATTTGGCTATTTGTTTTAGGTATTTTTGTTATATAGCTCTTCAACTGTTTCGGTACTTATACATCCCTCGGATTTGAAATGTTTGGCATTGAGCGTTCCTGATGAAGGTAAATCCAGAAAAGCGCTTCGGACGCATGAAATTATTAAACGTGTTGTTTTCAATTTTTTACATCACTGGATCGATACCTCTGCTGGTGGACTATCAGTCCCCGAGGGTATCATCAGCTCAGTAGTCAGTACTTCGGTACTGACATGATTTATACCAAACTTTTCTAAAATTGTCCGTTTATAAATTTTGAAATTATAGAGAAACTAAGGTTTCAACTCCCTCAGGCAAAGTTGACCTTAGATGAATTTGGCTATTTGTTTTAGGTATTTTTGTTATATAGCTCTTCAACTGTTTCAGTACTTATACATCCCTCGGATTTCAAATGTTTGGCATTGAGCGTTCCTGATGAAGGTAAATCCAGAAAAGCGCTTCGGACGCATGAAATTATTAAACGTGTTGTTTTCAATCTTTTATAGCTGACTCTACGTAATGGATTTTGCCTAATGCTAAAGGTCGTATGATGACGTATAGTTCCTGAAATCGGCTTCATTTTGACTCCCTTTGATAGTTGTTTATAGCAATGATATCTTATCTCGTTAATTTATATACAAATACAGTCTGTGTATGAAAGTTAAATCTTTGTTTGATGATACAACTATGATTCAATTTCAACCCCCAACAAAATTTATGAGTTAGATGACGAAAGAAATGTCCGTAAAATACGTAATTTTATGTTTTTTTGTATATAACGTATTAGTAAGTTAAACAACTGTTGACGCCTCTAAAAGTTTAAGTCGTTAAAAACAAATATCAACAATGATTTCGCTATTATCGTCATTTACTATCTCAAAAGATGCTCTTTAATTCTATAAATCTCGATGCCGTACTATTTAGGTTTTTAAAGGACATAAAAATAAATATTCAACTATAAAGAATTAAAAGGGTTTTCTTTGCTTTAAATTGATAGGTGTCCATAAAATGTTTTAATCTGTTTCTTAATACAACAAAGTTGATATATTTGATGGAGAACAATGACGTCATCATTGACTTTGACGACAGTGAATAGTTTTATGACAATGTAGTTATGATCTTCAAAAGGGTTATTAAAATATTATCAACACGTTGCAGATAGAATCCCCGTATTAAGCTGAGCACTAATGTAAATGTTCGGAAACAACATCAAAAGAGAATAGTTGGAATGATATAACGAACGTAAAATCTCTTTTGGGTACTTTCTACGTTATCTGTGGTATTTTTATAAGGTAAAATATAATATAACGCCCACTCCCCAACCCCATACCCACTACTCATACACAGGTAAGATTAAAAATTTGATATAGATTTCTTAAAATTAACACAAAAGTGAGTTTTTTTTCTAAATAATTTACAACACATTTCCTCGAGTTGAAAATATTTCAGTAAACAGGGCGTAAAAACTAGAAGGGCCTACCAGAATAACGAAAATTATAATGTGAAAGTTCAAACCTTAGTTTTAAAAAATTCAACATAATCTATAAACTGCAAATTTAACTCAGACATGTTTTGTTTTGAGAAGAAATGTATCTGCAAGGACTATCAGTACGACCCGAGGGTAGTAAAACAAACGTTCGGGAATAACGTCCGTTTTCAAGCTACTTGTTGCCGGAATAACCTCAATAATGTAGTCCGAAGACCAACAGTTTTGGAAGCCAAACATAAATATAATACTTTATACAAAATGGACATTTATAGAACAACCACGATGGCATACCGAACCGCTGTTTCCGAATATGTATTATTGTTAGGGAGCTACCATTTGATGTTTATGGGGGGGGGGGGGTGCTAGGATGAAATTTGAAAAAAATAGGCAGGACAGGAGTTTTGAGTAAAAAAAAGGCAGGATGAGATTATTTGCAAAAAAAAAAAAGGCAGGATGACAATTTATGTAAAAAAAAAAGTCAGGATAAACTAAAAAAAAAAGGCAGGACCGAATAGAGTGAAAAATAAAAAGGCAGGACCGAATAGAGGGAAAAATAAAAAGGCAGGACAAAATTTTTCATCCTAGCCCCCCCCCCCCCCCCCCCCACCCCCCCCCCCCCCCCCCATAAAAATCAAATGGTAGTTCCCTTACCTTTAAATGTAGAAAAAGGTTCTTACTATAAATATATTTGTAGTTTGCTAATGATTTAACAATTGATGAGCGTGTGCGTTATATATTTTTAAGGATATAATTATACAACATTAGTGAGAATTAAGTGTACAAGAAAATGACAGATATCTATTAAGTTGTTAATCTATCTCTTAAATTTACGACATTTTACAATTTATTTCGGTAAAATGACATAATAGTTTTCCCAATACAAGAACAAAATACTGTTTTATTATATGTAACATTCAAGAAGAGTAATAACTGTTATAAGTCGTTCTAAGTATGCATGCAATATTTACTTTTTAGTGTTAAGCAATCAAAAATCCTTCAATAATCTTAAGCTACCCAAATAACGCAAAACGCAATAAAACGTCATTTATATACAGCCTTCATTAATACACTGGTGCTTATGCAAAGTTTCAAGTCATACATTGACCTTAGTCTAAAAAAAATGCTCATTTTAAGAGATTTTAACATGAAAGTATTGTTAATCCCCTATTCTTTTTACGATTAATATTGTATCCACTAGTCAATAATTAAGTAACAATATATAAGCAGCTATAAAAGTATAATTACGTTACATGTATATTTTATTATAATACGTTATTTTGATGGGCTAACAGCAATCTCGCGTCATTCTGAAATTAACCTTCATTTCAAAATGAAATTTAACATTCATGATGACACAAGCTTCCACAATAAAGTGCAAAGGTAAATTAAAAGTAAAACTTGATAGAAATCGTGTTTTCATGATCCTAGCAAAAAAATGTAATTATAAGTATTGAATGCTTCTTTTAGTAATTTTATAGGGTTGTAAAAGCGTTGACCGTGCGCACATTTTTAGAATCAAGCGCTTCCGCGATTCATACAAAATGTACTTCGGTCAATGCTTTTACACCCCAATTAATTTACAAAAAGAAGCATTCAATTCTTTAAAAACGATAATATGCCATTTTTTCACAAAAAAATGCGTCATATAGAAAATGCATTTGAAAAGAGTAAAGCATTTTACAATATTCAAAAAGGAAACCAGAGGTCAACACAGCCCTCAACAGTAAATCCGTGTCTATACATTATGTTCAGCTCTAAATCGCCCACGATTCGTCTAACAAATGGGAATAAATTTCAAGTTAAATACTATTCAAGATTTACCATAAACAGTATGTACATATATGACAGAGAGAGGAAAACCAAAACAAAACAACACACTAGACGGGAGATCAAACGAAAAATCAAATCAATGACCGAGGCATGTAAATGAGGGTGTGGGTGGGGGTTTACAGAATAGAAAATAATGAGTAAAAAATATAAAAGATAGAGAAAAAATAAGACGAAACATAAAGAATAAAGATTTATGAGGTGCTAAATATATAAAGAATAGAGAATAATGGGCAAAAAGTATAAAGTTTAGAGAAAAATGGCATAGAAAATTAAAGAACACAAAAATGAAGAACACCCATTCAGACCCTCGTAAATGTTTATAGAATAAGATGCTGTGTAATTACCATTCAGATAGCAATAATATTTCATTAGAGTTAAGACCATTATTGGCATTTGAAGTAAATATCTTTATAAAAAAATAAGGAGATGTGGTATGATTGCCAAAGATAAAAATTATCTACCAGAGTTCAAATGACGAAGATAAAAGCAATTATATGTCACCGTCGTTACAACATCCGGATTATATATATATACCTGTTTTTACTTGAAATGAAGATTTTGTATCTATTTTTCGCTTTTCTTCTTGAAAACTAAATTCTTGTAAATTCTGTAAAATTTCTATTAGAGTTTTGCGTTGAAGTTCTGTGTTTTGTCGTTCTGACGGTTCTATATCTGAAATAAAATAACAAAAGTATCAATGAATAAAAATGTAAAATTAGAGATAACATGTCTTCTTATTTCCAAAACTATATCCATTACAGCTTTGGTATAATTTTAACGTAATTTATTCTTGTAATTATTTTATCATGAAAATAACACTGTATAATTTTGATACGTCCGAAGCAAATATCGGTATTAACATGTACCTTGATCGGGAACGCCCAAAACCACATTTTGTATTTTGTATGCTTTAACAACCATCTCAAAATTGTAGTTATTCTATTTTTAACTGTTTATCATTTATTTATGTAGTTTTAATGGATTCAAGTTAAAGGTGGCTTTATCATGCATTTACAAATAAAAAGATGTGGTATGATTGCCAATGAGAGAACATTCCACCCGAGTTCCAATGACACCTTTGGCACAACTATTCTTATTTGTGAATGATTGGTTTCAACGTACTGAACAAAAGTATAAGAAGAATTACAAAGGACATATGTGCCCTTACTAGAAAATTTATATCTAAATAATACACTGTGAAGGAATAAGAGAGACAGATATGCCGGTACTAGAAAAATATACATCTAAATAATACTCTGTGCAGGAATACATGTAAGAGAGACAGATGTGCCCTTCCTAGAAAACGTACAATTAAATAACACACTGTGAAGGATTAAGAGATGTGAGATATGCAATAGGGAAACCGGTAGTCAGGGGGTTCGGTCGAGCCTACTTCTGAAAACAAAACATAATATTAAAGACTATTAAAGTATTCAGATTGAAAAATAACTATTACAGCCACAGAATTAAGACCCAAATAAACCCCTTCGTCATGACTCAATTGACTGCCTTCAGAGACTCCCGGGCTACGGATGGGATATTAGGGATAGGATGGAGATTCTTTAGGGCAATAGCAGTTCCTAAAAAGGTATACGATCTATGGGAAGTTACAGTTCCTCAGAGAGGATATATAGTAATCGTCATTATACAAGAAAACTGTGTTTAAATGAAATTTAGCATTTTAAATTTCAAAACTGCTGATCACAACTAAACACTACTTTGAACTTAAAAAACCTTAAAATTTTATATTTAAAGTTGTCACAATATCATAGTATTAGTTACTACTGATATCATATCATGATAATTTTTCCTTAAAAGAGTGACTTAGAACGCGTTCACACTGCCCATGTGAAACATATTTTGTGAACACAAGTCGTATTCAGGGGCGGATCCAGGATTTTAGGTTTGAGGGGGGGGGGGGGGGGGGGCAAACTTAAATTTTCGCCGTGCGGAGCGAGACAAAAATTTTGTTGAGGTAAAATTATCGAAATATTCTTTATTAACACGATTAAGCTGAGGACAACCCATGCTTTGCAAATTTTAGATTTTAGGGGGGGGGGGGGGGACCGCACGCCCATCACGTCCCTTCCTGAATCCGCCCCTGGTATTGTTAACATCTTTGAAATAAAAACTAATCAATTGTTTGACATGCTTTCAATTATATGTTCAAAAGTAAATTAATAGCTGCAAGTGTTTCCAAAATAAACGCGGTGTTTATTTAAAGTTAATGTTCAAATTTCAAATAAACTTGTTTCAAACTTGTTAAAGCCTCAGTATGAACACGGCCTTAGATTCAACTTAACTTTCAATAAAATATCTTTCCCCTATAAATTATATACAAAGCCTGATAAAACATCGATCTATGTTATGACTGTTTAAGGCGGCCTCCATTGTGATTTATTTGTTGGGATTATTAGCCAGTAAATTAGGTTTCCACTCAGACTGCGAACAAGTGTAAATACTTATAAAGTAATTTGTCCGGATACAAAATGACTATAAATTGTTTAAATAAACATCGGATTGTGAACGCCATAAAATATTTTGTAAATAGTAAAGACAAGATTTATAATTTGACATGATGATTAGAACGTAATGCTTGCTTCATGTTAAATAACTTAAATATTTAAATATAGTGTTGTTTCTAAAATAAATAGAAAACGTTTTACATAGATAGAAGTAATAAAAAGACAGCAAGGGAACAGTTATTATGGGACGACGATGACGATGATAGTGATGATAATGTTGATGATGATATGTTGATGTTTTATGAAAATAGATAAAATTGAGAATGGAAATGGGGAATGTGTCAAAGAGACAACAACCCGACCAAAGAGTAAAAAACAGCCGAAGGCCACCGATGGGTCTTCAACACAGCGAGAAAATCCCGCACCCGGAGGCGGGCTTCAGCTGGCCCCTAAAAAAATGTGCACTGCTTTGTTCTAGATCGACACGCTGAGCCGGATATTAATGTTCGCGTTCACAAGGTATCAAACAGTCATCATGAAGAAGTGTCTGACAACGATCCGATCAGCCTTTTCACTTATGGCTATGTGCTCCGTAATTAGCGAGAAGCATGAAATACTAATTTTAAAGTCTTTCATTCGACTCAGCCAGGAATTGAACCCAGAACCTCTCTGCTACCTTTGAGATTATCATGAACCAAAGAACTAACAACAAATCGGTTTTGAAAACATCAAATGCCAACGAAAAATAATCTACATTTATCAAAGTAGAATAGAAAGTGGAAACGGGGAATGTGTCAAAGAGACAGCAACCCCACCAAAGAGCATATTACAAGCCGTAAAAGCATTCTGAATCCCCGGGATAAATATTTCTTGAAATATTGGCGACAAAACCTTATTACCTCTGACAATTTTTTTTAAATAATAAATGGCAATTTAATGTATACGAAATATTGACAAATTTACAGAAACTACAAAACACTGTTGGAATATGTAAGAATGAGAGGCGTTTTAGAATGTCTAGAATAATTAACAAATAAAACGTGGTCGTACCATTTGTATAGACAAAAAACGTTAAGACATCAATTTTTTTTCTTAAGAACACTTTTTATGCATTTATGCCAGCATAGACAAGTAAAAAATGCAATATGGTAATTTATTTCATAGTTATTATAATATTAGCAATTGCGTACAATACTTCAATTCTCTATCAATGGCCATTAATTATGGAAACCGTCTGCAAAATAACAATAATGTTCGTTACCATCCCCTCCCTCCTCGATACCACAATGAATCAAATAACTCATTTATTGTATAGTATTGACCGTCGTTTTAAACTAACAATTAGATAATAGATTAAACAATAATAATGCTTGTTAGTTAGTGTTGGCGGCTAATCTGGTCGCAGTGGCTGATCCAGAAATTTTCATAAAAAGGGGGGGGGGGGGGGGCACTGACTGTCTAAGAGGGGACCCGCTCCAGTCATGCTTCAGTGATTCCCTATATAATCAACCAAATTTTTCCCCAAAAAGGGGAGGGGGGCCGGAACACCTGCGCCCCCTCCCCCTAAATCCGCCTCCTGGTCGTCATTACGTCTGTTAAGCAAACACCATTATTCATTTGAAAGTTCGAGCATAGTATCAAATTTGTACTGATTTGTCAGGATTTGTATTCATAAAGAAAGTTGAACTATACATTTTTTCACTGTTCACATTTAACAGTGTACGGTGATTACTCCGATTTCATGTCCACATTTGTTTCTGTCTCATAACAAATAAGAAGGTGACCAATCATAGCAAAATGCGGTATAGGTTTTGCTCATTGTTGATGGATGTACGTTGACCTATAGTTTTTAACTTCTACGTCATTTAGTCTCTGGCTGAGAGTTGTCTCATTGTCAATCATACCACACCGTCTTATTTTTTGGAAATAAATCAGGCTTTTTATTTTATCGTTTGAATTGTTTTACATTTGTTATTTCGGGGCCTATTATAGCTCAATGAGATATGGGTTTTCCTAATTGTTGAAGGCTGTACGGTGACCCACAGTTGATCACTTCTACTTCATTAGGTCTTTAGTGGAGAGTTGTCTAAATGGCAATCATACCAAATCCTTTTTTTTCTCATACAAAATGTATACAAAACATAATCCCAATGTATTCAAACCCTTCCACATAGAGACCATAAAAAGTAAATTGATGTTTAATATATCTTGTATTAACGAAGAATATCATATATCTGGATATATAATAGTAGATTTAATTACTAATTTCACTTCTATTTTTCCATATTTCAAAGGGTAAGTATGCTATACAATGCTTCAACATTTTACAATGTAATATGCAAATAAACTTCAATTTCAATAATGGATGTAAAATCGTAGGAGTTTGAATATCAATTTCTTCTTCATTTCGTACTAAAGAAAACTATTATTTTTCAGTAAAATATTTTGAATTCTTGTATTTTGCCTGAAATGACTAAAATAAAGGGAGTTGATAATACATTGTCGTGGGGAGTGTTATTGGATACAGTACATGCATTAAATAGTTGTCTTTTAATTAAACTTTATTCCCAAAGATCGAATTCTTATTATTAGGAAAAATACTATTTTTCCGTTTCTAAGTCATGATGTTTGTCCTATCGACCCTTAAAATAACATACCAGATTTATAAATGAGAAAATTTCATTGTAAAAGTAATAATTTGTACTACTCAATTTCTAAGTACATCGAAACTATGGTGATACAGAATGCAAATTACAATAGAAGCGTAGATCTTTTAATACAAATTATGCACTTAACATCCCGTTTTTACAATATTTCAAAAGGGAGTTAACATTCGTTATTTGTCACAGACAACATGAATTATAAAGTGAATACATGTAGTGCATCTCGATTACAACATTACCAAGCAAACTTATTCAAGAAAAGGTAGTGTTGAACGCGAAAAACTCTATAATTCTATAATATAATGGAATATAATAAAATAACGTTAAAAAAAACCCCGAAAATATCTATTTATTATATTTATGTCTTTGATTTGATGACTGTTCATATTATTTAACATTAACAATGCATGGTGGATACTGCAATTTCATGTCCTCTTTTTTTTTTTTTTTTTTTGGGGGGGGGGGGGGAGAGGGGGGATGGGCGGTGGAGTCTATAATTTTGCAAAGGCTTAAAAGGTAGCAACAACCGAGAGTAGAAGTAGTCTTTCTAACATAAATGCTTTGCAAAACTAAAACTAAAAATTATAAACTAATTGCAGATGGGAATGTGTGGTAACTCTATAGGCTTCCTGTAGAAACTGTTTCAAAACGTAGAATATCTTTATAAGATACCAAAAGATTTTTTATATTTCAAAATTGCAAGTATCTAGATTGGTACAAATACTATAAATTTTCAAAATTATGTAAAACTTTAATATCATAGTACATGGAAGTGTACGAAACATTACACAGATGTGCACAAATATGTAATGCTACGAAAAGTAGATAGAATTTTTAAACAGATTATCACCTTGAGACCTTACATCTCATTACAAAGAACATGCAACCTTAAAAAAATGTTCAAAACTGTTTTATTTAAATGATTTGTTTACTTCAATGTGACCTTGTGACCTTAAACAATTCTTAAACGTGACCTTGTGACATAAGGGAGTGTCTTACTGGCGACTCTAACTAATAATGTTAACGGTTTACAGATGTTTGTTCATTAGTCAATTTCATATTTCGTCAGTAAGCGTGGCCTATCTTTCTCCGGTTTATACAGCAACCAGGTAAACAGCTGATTATGACTTGTCCTGTTGAAAGCAGACTGATGCAGTTTCCACACGACAGAACAATTATTGTTGATCAATTACGGATAACAGAAATAAATTGAGTCTTACATTAATATGACGAATTACTTATAATTGGGTTGTTTTACCTTGAAATAAACTTTCCATTGTGTTTTAAGCAAGTGGTATTAGTTCATACTTAGGCTTAATTAGTACAACCGTAGACACATTGATAAGTATTGTAAGAAAACGTCAATGACTCAGCAAATACTGAAACGAGAAAGAATATACCAAGGTGACGATCAAAAACCGGAAGTCGAATAAAACAAATCACACGATTGAAAAAAAAGAAAAACGACGCAATGACAAATATCATTTCGCAAAAGACCGACTAGTATACATACAACACATTACACGAACCTCACAAAAAAGTGAATGAGCTCACATCCTCCTAAAGCGTTAATTTATGATTAATATTTTAACGTTTTACGTAACAACCTTTATCAGGTTCGCTTGGGATCAAACTATTTGAATAGTCAAATCCTCAAAACAGAAAAAGAACTATTAAATATTTTATAATACAGAAATTCCATTTAAATTTCATTAGAACCTAACCACTAGCTACATTTTATACTAATAGAAACTTTTATATGTCAGCATATTTTCAAGGTTTTTTTTAGGGCCATTGGATTTCTCTTTGAATACTTTCACATTTTTTGTATTCCTTTTATATGTTACTACAGAGCACGAGGTTTGCTCATTATTGAATGTCTTTACGGTGGCCAATAGTTATGTATATCCTTGGTCTTTTGTGGATAATTCACTAGTTTAATTGGCAATAATATCATACTCCTTATTTGTATACTAGTATTGATGTTTCCTGCTTAGCTTCAGTTAGGACTTTGTAACCCTCATAGTCTTCAACTTAAAATCTAGAAATTTTTAAATACTTTATCCATTTTTATGGTTAAAAAAACATGTATGATGACAACTTGATTGTCATTCGTAAGTAGCTAATCTGATTTTTAAAACACCGCCTTTATGTACATACAATGGATTATCTGATTCAAAGCTCTTGAATAACCCACCGACGTATCATAAAATATAAGCTCTCCAGTGATTAAGATTCTAAAACAAGCTAACTGTGCCTAATGAAAAGATATCAGATAGCCATTATTTTGCATGATTAGTTTCGTACATTGTTTTCGCATTTTTATTGTCCTTAATGTTTCCTCGTTGACACAGACGACAACTCGGAACACTTCTGTCCTCCTATTGTTAACAAGGATTTAATTTGTAGCTACATTGTTTACGAGATATTAACCGGGAAACGCGAGATTTTCTATACAGTCACACTGAGGCAATTCGTCGATAAAACATTAATAAATAACATTAATTGATGAGGTTTGATTACTTCATTGTCTTTGATCTTCTGAAACAAATATTGCCTTCTGGAAGACATTATATTTATAACTACAGTTGGAACGTTTTTGTTTATATTTCTTGTGTTCACTAGAATTCTGTCGTTTTTGTTTATTTTTCTGCTAAGAATTATAGCAGTTACTAGAGTCCGCCTGAATGCTGACACTCAATTCTTTTAGAAAAGAAATAACTGTACGATGCTTATTTGTTACAATGATTTTAATTTCTTATTTTAGGAAAAGGGTAAACAGTTCCTTTTTGGTTGTATTGTTTTTCACGTATTAAGCAGTCTTTATCTTCAGTAGTTATATGTAGTAAATCAAATTCCAGTTTAGATTAAAACTAAATGTCAACTGAAGATAAAGATGTTAAGAAATAAACATTCAAAGAGCAATGAGTGTTTTGCTAAACCATGCAGATCTGAATATTGGTTTATCATTGTCATTTTCTTAGTTTCTTCTATTACCTATTCTCGGACTTCTTTTAAACTGAGTTTTACTGTGCATATTGCTGTGTGTTTGTTTATTACATTGGCTAGAGGTTTAGGGGGTGTTGAGATCTCACAAAACATGTTTTACCCCGTCGCATTTTTAATCCTGTCCCGAGTCAGGAGCCTCTGGCCTTTGTTAGTCTTATATGTTTTTTTTTTAAATTTTGGTTCATTTATATGTTTCGGAGTTTAGTATGTCGTCCATTTTCTCTGAACTAGTATACATTATTGTTTAGGGGCCAGCTGAAGCCCGCCTCCGGGTGCGATATTTTCTCGCTGTGTTGAAGACCCATTGGTGGCCTTGGGCTGTTTTCTGCTCTTTGGTCGGGTTGTTGTCTGCTCGACAAATTCACCGTTTCCATTCTCAATTTTATTCTTCGTACTCTTTGTTGCCAGAAACTCAAATACCGGTATCAACTAGCCAATTATTCCGACTAATACATACAAAACCTGAGTTATGTTGAATACAATAGCCAAACTGGGAGACAGCAATTAGCTATTATAACCAAAGCACTTGAGTGCAAACTTATCATACTCCGCCGCATTATTTAAAAAGTAAAATAACAAAAATACCGAACTCCAAGGAAAATTCAAAACGGAAAGTCCCTTATCAAATGGCAAAATCAAAAGCTCAAACACACCAAAAGATTGGAAAACAACTGTCATATTCCTAACTTAGTACAGCCATTTCCTTATGTAGAAAATGGTGGATTAAACCTGGTTTTATAGCTAGCTAAACCTCTCAATTGTTTGACAGTCGCATAAAATTCCATTATATTGACAACAATGTTTGAATGTTAAATGACGTCCTAAATCAAGAACCTGTAAATCAGTAATTACCGTTGGTTGCTGTCTAGGTTAAGAAAGACGAGATTCACTTGTTGTCGAGTATCGAGTTGCGAGTTACAAAAGTTACGAAAGTCGAGTTGCGGGTTACGAAAGTCGAGTTTCGAGTTACTAAAGTCGAGTTGCGAGTTAAGAAAGTCGAGTTGCGAGTTACAAAAGTCGAGTTGAGAGTTAGTTGCGTAAAAATGGGGAAAACGATTTTATTTTTTTGGCGTACTTCTTTTACATTTTGGAATGATGATTGCTTATAGAATTGTAAACAGCATTGTTGATTCTTTTTGTTGTTTGGACTTCATCTGAGTCTCGTGTAAAAAAATGAATGGATTGCTTACATAATCACTACGCAAAGTATGGTTATTTTCTGAAGAAACAGATAGCCGGTTTAATTATTATCAAATTTCATAGCTAGCACCGTCATATTAAACGTAAAGGGAGATATCAACTAAACTATAGTACATATATGTAAAAGACTCCTTCTACAGATTTCGTTAAGAGTGGGCTCTTTGTGGCAGCTGCAGAGGCAATATTTGTTAGGGACCCCAAAATATATTTTTTTTGCGTCTTCTCTAAGTTAGGAACCTCTAGCCTTTGTTGGTCTTGTATATTTTTTTTATTTTGGTTCATCTATATGTTTCGAATCATAGAATGGCGTACATTTTCTTGATCAGTGTACATTGTTTTTCGGGGCCTGATCGGGACTGCCTCTGACTTGACTTTCGTAACTCGCAACTCGACTTTCTTAACTCGCAACTCGGCCATATCAACTCGCAAATTGCAACTCGACGATAAAAAAAACCCTCTAGAAAGACATACGCCACGGACAAAAGACAAGCACACAAACAACAGTCGAGTAAGCAATCCGAAACTAACAAAAAAAAAAAAAAAAGAGTAAGCAACCCGAAACTAACAAAAAAAAAAAAGAGTAAGCAATCCGAAACTAACCAAAAATTGGAGGTGATCTCTATGGTCTGAAGGTGCCATCCGTCATGTAGCTCAATTCGAACAAGTTTACATCCGGTTATAAGTCATCGATCTCATGCATAAACGAGAACATTGGCGATATTCCGAATTGACTGCATTTAAGTAAAAGAAGACTGTCTTTCTTCCCGTGTCTAAATCTCAAATACACAGTAAAGTCATTTGTTCACAATAAAACAAGTTTTGTATGTGTGCATTTTTGATGTTGTTTTGTATTTTTTTGTTGTTGTTATTTTTTAGTTTTTTAATTGTTGTTTTTTCATTGCCAAATTTAAAATTTGAATGATCCATTAAAACACTTATTTTTCATACAATATTTTTCAATTAACCGTTTGGCTCAAAGTATTTAGGGTTAGTTAAACAATATTAAAACGTAGACAACTTTACATCATAGATCTGTTTTTATAAAACAATTATTTGCATACTAATGTTTCCTAATATACAAATATAGATTATAAATGAAAACATAATTAACTATCTATTTTAAAAACACTTTTAGTAAATGTGATCTTCTTAAAATGGATATTAATTTTAAATTTTGCAACTTATGGTATTTGAAATATCATCAGTTTCAATATTGGATTTTGTGTGGGGACTAATTCAATTTAAACAAAGTAAATGTGATAGTGTAAAACTATTCTTCTTTATATGATGTTAATCTAAATGGTTAGATAATATGTTTGCATCAAAATGTCAGAACAAAAGGAAAAAGAAAAGTGCACGGCCAATTGGTTGTGTATCTATTTCATTGATAAGGTTACTGGCGAAACTAACCATAACGTCCACAGTAACAATGGATTACGTTTATATAAAAATAAGGAGATGATGTATGATTGCCAATGAGGCAACTGTCCACCAACGTTCAAAAGAAGTGGATGTAAAGAATTATAGGCAGCCGTACGGCCTTCAACAATGAGAAAAACCCAAATCGTATAGTCGGCTATTGGAGGCCCCGATATGAAAAGTATGAAATAATTCAATTGAGAAAACTAACGGCCTAATTTATATAAACAAAAAAATTTACGAAAAACAAATATGACAGACATGAACCAACGACAACCACTGAACTACAGGCTCCTGATGTTGGACAAGCATATAAAGAATGTGGCGTGATTAACCTGTTTGTGAGCACAACACAAAATAAGAACAAACTATGAAATCAGTTGAAAATGTGTATTATTTAGAAATAGATGTTTTATAGACTATAAAAGATGGCTAAAAATCGAAATTTCAGTAATTTGGCACACCATGGTTATTTCTATCAATAAATAAATAGGAAAAAAATTCCGAACCAAAACAAAAATTATACTAAGATAAAAATGTGTTTTGTAATATCAAGAGTAAATTAAGTCTATCAGTCATAACTCTTTATTCAGTACTCGGAGTACAAAATCCAAAACGCCAAATTTTGCGCTCCAAACGCCAAATCCAGTATTTTAGTGTTTTCTGAGTCTGAGTACGTAAACCGTACTCGGAAGTTTTATGATCGTAAGCGCTGTTGTGTCGACAGGGTATCGTAGCTGTTGTGTCGACAGGGTATCGGAGCTGTTGTGTCGACAGGGTATTGTAGCTGTTGTGTCGACAGGGTATCGTAGGTAATGTTTTCAACTGTTACATGTACTGTTACAGTTACTGTCATGATTTTATGTTCTTGACTAGTGCTTGGTTGTTTCTTTTTGTAATATCGAAACTAATCACGACTCGAGGAAATTTAGAGTTTTAGATTTAGCTTGTCAATAATATTGTTGTGAATACCGTACTGTAATGACCTAGCGATGCAAGTATGCTTTTTTTACTTGTATAAAATTAGGAGGTAGTTGTCTTTAAACCGTATCTTCATGAAGGGGTTTTCCATTTCCTCCTGAGAGGGTCTGGAAATGGGGTCTTTTATTTCTGTATTCTCTAATTTTTTCGACCATTTTTCATTATAAATTTTGCCCATTATTCCGTATTCTTTATATTTTAGCACCCCGTAATTTTCATTATTTTGGTCTATTTTTCTCTATTCTGTTAACCACATCCAGACCCTAATGTATTCAAACTATGTTCTATTTTTAAACATATGATCTTTTAACACAATCAACGTTTTCCTCTTTACATACCTAATCGTTCGATTGCTTCTGAATACATTGTTAAATATCAATATGTGACATTCCTTTACTTTTTCTTTTGTTTGTCTTGTTGGTAAGTCCGGAAACTGTAGAACAATGTTTGTTCTGCCAGGAAACACTTCTAGAAATTAAGTATTCGTTACATAACTGTTTAATGTCACAGATTACAGGTACATGTGCACTGTAAGCACGAACAAGAATCAGATCCAAATGTATTTGCTGTCTCAAATAGTTAAGAGTTTCAAACGAAGTTACATTCATTAAAAATTCATTTCGGTTTCGTCAGTAAAATATAATTATTATAGCCACGTTTTATTTTACTTTTGGTGAATTATCGCTTTTTGATGAATTTGCTTGAAATTCATTTTGGACCAACCTTTAAGACTATTAATCTTGCTGGGAGCATACCTAAAATTATTACTTTAAATTTGTATGTAACCTAATTTAACGGGATACTTTTTTCTAGCGCATACTAGTACTGAATAAATAAAATCTGTTGGGGAACGGAGCACTCCGGCCTCCTCCACCAATAAAAACTGGCCGCTATTGAATAATCATTAATGCTAAAAGTGGCGTTAAACACCAACAACATATCAAAGCAATCAATCAATTATAATCGAGAATGAAGAGTAAATGTTTCCCCATTTGTGTATCACCTGAATGATGCTTGCATTTTTTTCTACTTTATAAAAAGTCCATTCATAAGAAAGAAAAATAAAATTGAGAATGGAAATGGGGAATGTGTCAAAGAGACAACAACCCGACCGAAGAGCAGAAAACAGTCCAAGGCCACTAACGGGTTTTCAGCACAGCGAGAAAATCCCGCATCCGGAGGAGGGCTTCAGCTGGACCCTACACAAAAATGTGTACTAGTTCAGTGAAAATGGACGTCACACTAAACTCCGAAACATATAAATAAACTAAAAATAAAAAAAAAAAAACATACAAGACTAACAAAGGCCAGAGGCTCCAGACTTGGGACAGGCGCAAAAATGCGGAGGGGTTAAACTTGTTTTGTGAGATCTCAACCTGATTATTAGTTATAAAGTAATGTTACTACATGTAGCTAACGATACGGGTTTTGTTCATTGTTGGTAAAGCTTTGGTCATTAATGTGGTACATAACACTACAGGCAGATAACTCTGTAAAAATCAGCTGAACGTTTTGATCACGTTCTATTGTTAAGGAAATATTAAGCTTCTCAATGATCAAAATTAGTGTTTGTCAAACTGCTATATATCCAATGAAATTTTTCCGATAAAGTGTGTGGTTCAAGTTTTTTGAAATTTTTATATTTTTGTCAATGGGTCAAAGTAAATACTTTGTCAAAATTTTATGAAAATTAAACGAGCCAAATAAATTTAAGTCAAGGTGTTTAGTACCACCTTAATGGATAATCGTCCAGAAATGAGGATCATGCCACATCCTCTGATTTGTATCTATTTGATTATCAATGTAACTAATTAAACGTATGAAACTACACCAAGAATTACTATCGAGACTATACAAATGTTTGGAATTAACTTCGTGACTCTCCATATAAAATGTTTGGATGCCATAGATAAAATACGTTTATGAGCCATAGATAAAATACGTTTAAGAGCCATAGATAAAATACGCTTAAGAGCCATGGATAAAATACGTTTAAGAGCCATAGATAAAATACGTTTAAGAGCCACAGATAAAATACGTTTAAGAGCATCAGAACCTTAAAGTTGATGCAGATTTTAACTCCTACTGCTGTTTTAAGGTGCGCAATATAAACTTTATAACTGTCAATTTAATGACTCAAGCATCGCATATGTATATTATATTGTTCAAAGTGGCTATTAGAGTAACTACTAAATTCGTTTCATTTATCGTCAACCATCTTATGAGTGTGTCACGATCTTAGTTTATACGTATTACCAGGAAGTCAAATTGCTATGTGATTAATTGAAAGTCAAGACGAATGACAGAAATATTTCCTATATAAAGTGCACGAGTCGAGATTTACCTTGTAAATTAATTAGTCATGCAAAATTGACAGGGAAACTCGATTCAATTAACATAAACCCACGCAACGACACGTGATACCTTGTTGACTTCTGGTACCTTTCAATGCACTTCACATCAGTACCAGTCTTGTGTATAGCCAGGAGCCTGTAGTTCAGAGGATGTCTTTCATTGCTGTCTGTCTTAAATGTTTTTCGTCCTTTGTTAGCTTACAAGATGCATTTTATTTTCTCTTTTACTTTGTTTCACTTATTTTATCCCGGGGCGTTTTAAAGTTTACTATACGCTATTGCTTCGCTCATTGTCGAAGGCCATACGATACCTGTTGTTGTTGACATCAATGATCTTTGGTCACATGGACAGCCATGCCACATCTACTTATCTGTTTATACATGTAATACAATTGTACTAGATACTGGGGTTATTAAATAACAAGATAAGCCCTGGACTAAAAGTTATGATAACATCCCTTCTAATAGTTTTATAGAAGGGCAAACTGGCTATCTTGTGGTACCTTTAGAACATGACATTTGCTAAAAAATCCAATTATGATAACAACAATTTTGTTCTAAAATACGTCAATGAAGTCAACATATAAGATGGTTAACTTCCATTTAAATTACTAAATTTCTCTATTAAATAGAGATATATCAAACAATTGACAGAGAAAGTTATACAAAATTTTATTTTGGAAGCAGGGCGATTTGGTTTATAAATCTTATGACTTTTATGTCAATTTATATTTTGAAACTTTGTAATTGAACTTTATTTTGTGGAACATATACATATCAAATTCACAGCTAAGACCACAATTAGAAATGAGTTCTAACTTCTGAGTAAACGGCAAACCACAGAATAAACATGTAATGTAAATTGAAAATTATATTATAATAGCGTGTTTCTTTTAAAGCCACTGTTCTTATACAATAATAACAAATGCCTTAAAGATGTTTCTTCTATTTCTTTTATTACCCATTGATATTCAAGATAGGATTATAAGCAGTATTTTTGTATTGAACTCAGGATATCAAAGTATTTCAATATATAAAGTAGCATTTTTTTTATTGTATCATCACACATAATACAAAGATAGAAAATGTAGGTCAGACGTTAATATCCGGTGCGATGAACAGATATGATGGCGTCATCTTCTCACGAATGCGTCGGAATTCGTTATTAATTCATTAAAACAAACACAATTATATTAAAATGTCAAAGAACTATTGTTACTGTTTAAGATATAGTGAGGGAGTTTACACATTTTACAGTCATCTTGGACTGCAAATGATCTGCAAAGATATTTTTTTAATGAAATTGGCAAATTTTAATTTGGAATCGTGTCATTAATTTGCATATGATGCTATTTATATTTATATTCATATTACATTAAAATTCTATTTCACTTTTTTTCAAATATTTTAACAAATACAGATCCCATAGAACCTCCACCCCCAAAAACCCAACACATTCAAATCCAATGTGAAACAAGTCACTATACCATTCTGTAAATAAACAATCGCCAGTGACTTGTTGTCAAACCAATAATGCTTCATTTGAATCGGCAATGAAAAATCAGTTCCAAGGTTAATTACTACCCAATTTGGATATGTTGCTAGAGAATTATTTTATTTTTTCGTACTTGAACAACCAAAATCCCATAATATATAAAAAAAAAATCCATTTATATAAAACAATAAATATACAATATTTGTAAATTGGACGGAAATATAACAGCTATTTGTACAAGATTAAGAAAGAGAGCGAAAAGCGAGGTTCGTCGAGTTTTTCTCTTAGTTTGCTAGCGAGAACACATATATTTTTGGCGTTTCGAAAATGCATATAAATTGTGTGTTTCTTGCAACTTAGTCCCGACACTAAAACGTTCAGATTTTCATTATTCTATTTTTGTTCAATATTAAAAAAAATCGACTTAGGCTTAAACAAGTAAAATGACGAGGACATCAAAATGAACTGGGGCGTAAACAGAAGTTTTAATATTACCGTTCGCTCAACATAGAAGCAGGATAACAGAAGACGTTATTAAGAACAAATACAGCAATATTATTTGTATATTGGTTATTTGTTCAATAATTGATTGATTGCAGGATGAAGTCATTTAGCTTTGAAATTTCCAAATTAATGCATACCGCATCAGTAGTCTCAATGTAAGTGTACACGTGCTCGTCTCGAGTGCGGAATATCGATAATTCGATTCCTGGCAGAGTCAAATCCAAGAGATCTCCACCAAGAATGCGTCTGTTATGATTAAGATTGGTTGGATCGGACTTACACTAATGTGTCCGGGGAGGGTCACATATTTTGTGTGGGCTGTTACCTGTCTATGTTTATATAGGAATAATGCCACGAGACCACCCGTCAATTTAACTTGTCTATGTTTATATAGGAATAATACGACGACACTACCCGTCAATTTAACTTGTCTATGTTTATATAGGAATAATACGACGACACTATCCGTCAATTTAACTTGTCTATGTTTATATGGGAATAATACGACAATACTACCCGTCAATTTAACTTGTCTATGTTTATATAGGAATAATACGACGACACTACCCGTCAATTTAACTTGTCTATGTTTATATAGGAATAATACGACGACACTATCCGTCAATTTAACTTGTCTATGTTTATATAGTAATAATACGACGACACTATCCGTCAATTTAACTTGTCTATGTTTATATAGGAATAATACGACGACACTACCCGTCAATTTAACTTGTCTATGTTTATATAGGAATAATACGACGACACTACCCGTCAATTTAACTTGTCTATGTTTATATAGGAATAATACGACGACACTATCCGTCAATTTAACTTGTCTATGTTTATATAGGAATAATGCGAGACTATACGTCGATTGAAGCGCGCGTCTGCATATATAGTGTATATCCCAGTTGATATGATAATTCAGTGCTTGCATTTTCTATCATGATTTCTTTGATACAGGGTTGCTCCTTTCAAGGAAGCTATTAAACAAAAATTCCAAATTGTGGAGCTGTGAAGTTGAAATCATCCCTTCGAAAATTTTAAAGACGCCATCACGAGTTGGTTGACCGTTATGGAATATCTGTTTTACAACTGACGACGGATATGTTCCAATTGTCGTAACCATAATCTTGTCCTGTTTTCCTCGAATACAATTTACCAAATTAGACTTATCATCGGGTTTGAACTTACATGAGCAACAAGAGGGGTGCAACATATGGAGCAAGATATGCTTACACTTCCGGAATACCTGATATCACACCCGGTTTTTGGCGGGGTTCATGTTGCTCAGTCGTGAGATTGTTTATGTTGCGTTTGTATACTGTTGTCTTTTGATCGTTTTTCAGTTTTTGACAAGTTGGTTTTCGACTTATCATTTCGAATATCTCTTTGGTATCCTTCGCCTCTATAGTTGAACTTATTATTATATGTAGGATTAATACTACTAGACTACCAAGCAATTGAACCTATCTTTGTTTATGTAGGAGTATCCGTCAATATAACCTGTCTATGTTTATCCATTGAAATATTACTATAAAATGTTCTAGCAAGTGAAAATGTGACATTAGCTTCCCCCATGCACAATTATCATTAATGAATATGGTCAATAACTGGCCATTTAATTAATCTTACTTGATGGCCGAAGCCAATGACCAGAAATAAACTATAGGAATCTTGCGTACAATATGAAACAGAAATATCATGTATTTACATAATTTGTGTTTGGAGACTCTTTGTTTTTGAAATGAAGTGGAAGGTTATCAGATTAAGAAAACGATGTTCATTCATAAAAAATCTATTTTCGTAGTTTCTTACAGTTTGTTCCTGCATTTAAAACACTTCTTGCGCAGGCGATGATATTAAAGTACATATTCTAACATTGGATATCACCGTGTTCACTGTATCATCAATCAAAGTTGGCTTTGACTTCCCGAGAACTGAACATTATATAAATAACACATAGCTGAGAGGGTGATAGAGCAGATTGTTACCCCGAGAAAACGTTGTTAACTAGGGCGAAGCCAAGGTTGACAATGTCTTTTCGAGGGGTAACAATCTGCTCTATCACCCTCTCAGATATGTGTTATTTAATTTATTATACTGAATGTTCTGTTATTACTGTCTATTAAATTTCAAATTCAAAGTAATAAACTATGACGTCTTGTACATAACAACCATCCGTATTTGATAAAGCGCACACTTGATCAAGCGTCTCCGTGAAGGGTAATAGAGTATTTGCCATAGGATAGAGTAAATTGTCTCCCTCGTATTAACCAATCAAAATCTGGCATTTTGACATGAAATATAATATATAGAGATGTAATAATTAATAAACTTATTGCAACTTTGAAAAGAATATGATAACATACGACTTCTGCAGGAGTTACCCTTTACACAAAATGTTACTGATTACTACTCAATAGCGTGAAATGTTACATGCATGATCAGGACGATATCCTACATTAGTCATAAGACTCCGAGCTGTACTGGCTAACACATGAGTCAGACTTTTAACGTGATTACTCACAAGGTAATAATCAAGATTTTTTATTTTATTCAGTCATATTATTCAAGCTCAAAGCCAATCAGTATTTTTTCAAATTGTTTAATTGCCATGGTCTTGCCAGAGAAGCGTCAAATATTCACAACCTCACGCACTCTTTATACGCGTATGTGGCTACAAGGACACTATTGATGACTACTAACATGAAGAGGGAGGAGGCAACATTTTTATTTTGTACGTTTGACGTTTTGTTAAAAGTTATGCAAGAAAGTTTATGCATTTTAAAATTTAGTGTAAAACGCAATTATAATTTTCTAAATATATGATGTAAAAGATAAACATTTGACATTTAGACAATTTTCTCCACTTTCCAAGTTTTACAAGTTGAACTTTGGACCCAATTTGTAACATTCTATAATAATCCAATGACAATTCTATCGTGAAATAAGAAGATAGATGTGAAGTATACGTCAACTAAGGAAGCAAGCAAACAACAAAAACAAACACAGCAGACACAAGGTCTGGTTTAATTTGGTGTGATAAGTTGTACTGTTCAGTAGTTTTGGCGATTCCTGTTAACGTTTTTATATATTATCTAGTAGTTACTATATGGACTTCAAAATACTCCTAAGTTCCGTTAAACGTCTTGTGTATTTGTGATTCTTCGTCTATCGGCTGGACTGTACCTTGCTTTGAGTGCCGAAATAACGTTTCGTGCCCATGTAATATTATATTGCTATATTTAGCAAAGTTTATCCTTGTATGTACTTGATTTTCCTTAGGAGTGCATCTAATAAATTGCAAGTCGGACAGAGATATCATAAAACTAAAATAGATTCGATAATTTGTAGATTTATGACTACGTTGATGGCATGGGATCACGCCAAATATTTTGATTATATCACATTATTGGCGAATATTATTATTATGTTGCATGTAAAAATAATCCGGAATGATTTTTTCTATTCGTCATTAATTGTAGGAGATGCGGGGTACTTTAATTGAACAGGAACCCAACATGCAACAAAATGCAAAAAAAAAAAAAAAAAAAAAATAATAATAAATTAAAATAGAAAAAAAAGACAAACTCTCTCTCAGTAAAACTATTGATCAGAATCACTGGTGCAGCAGCCATGTGTTTACCTGGTTTGAACAATAGGAGCCATTTTATGTTTGTCCATCTAATATGTAATATAGTAAAGATTCCTGTATGATGAAAAAAACCACACAAACAAACAAATTTAAATGAAGGCAAACAACGGATGCAAACAAGTACTTGTTAAATCTAAGATATTCCGGTCTAGTAAGGTATGTACCTTTTCGTCCACAAAAGACTCACCAGTGACACTCGAATCAAAAAAAGTTAACAGACAAAATATAATACGAAGTTGAAGAGCACTGAAGAACAAAAATTCCAAAGGTCTTTTTTTTTTTGTAAAGTTTTGGTTCTTCCACTAATCGATATTAAAAAGGGAAAGGTATTTATTTCAGAAAATTACTTAAATCCTCATGTAAAATAGTCATGTGACTGTGCCAACTATAGAACTTATTCCGTGGATGTCTGAAGCTTTTATATCAATGTCATTTTTATCATTTGGATAATTTGTTGTTAATCGTCGATCTTTGATGTTCTTTTATTTTATTGCTAAATTTTCAGGATTCAGGGCGATTTTCAGCTGATTATATTGTATAGAAAACTTGTCTTTTGTTCAAGACCTTATATTCTTGTCTTTGTGTGATCTCTGTCTCACTGCCTTATTCCCCAGGGCATCTTTTTCATAAATTGATATCAATATGTATAATATAAAACCTTTATTGGTCTCCATCAAAGCAAGCAAGGGATCTGAATACTAAACTGATCCTTAACATAAATTGTCTGTATACGACTCGTCCTGAACATTCAATATTTGACGCTGAACGTGAAGCAACCGGCAATCAATCAGTCTATATACGATCAATTATGACGGAGAGGGTATAAAAATGGGGAGATAGACGGGGGTGTGATGGTAACCTATCACATTTTTTAGTAAAGTGTATACTAAAGTGCATTGCATTTACGGAAGTCTGGGTTAGGGAAAATAAAATGATCGTTAAATTTAAGATGACTGGTGTTAGTACTGCTACTTCATTAATGACACATTAACCTGCTTACACCCATCACGCGACTGTTTGATTCATTTAAATCGGGAAATTCTTCTCAATTGTCAACTGCAACGTTTCAGGAAATTTGAAGTAAATATTCATAAGGAAGTGACACACTAATAAAGAGAAAACCGGGTGACCTCCGTATCGTGAGGACACAATAATAAAGAGAAAACCGGGTGACCTCCGTATCATAAGGGTCACAAGGAAACACATAAAGTGTTACATGTAAGTATTGTTTAAGTATGCTTAAAACGTTTTCTATCTTATTCATAATCGTTTAATGCAGTGACACATTTTGAAAGAAGTAACGCTACCTCGTATCTGATTAATAATCTATACACAGACATATATTTAAAAAGTGTGGCTGGTTACATAATCTGCACGGTTACTAGTTGCCAGTTGTGTAAATGACATCACATTTCGAACATTTGAAATTTAAAAGATTTGACAAATGCATATAAAAAGTGCAGAAATGAAAGTAAACAAAAAAAGTTTGAGATACTTCAAAATTTTAGCAATGTTACATGTATTCTCACACATGTAAATAACAATGAAGATGGAAACAAAGAGTAAAATGTAACAATTATGTTTACTAAGGCGTTTGCAAGGCAAAATGTTAAATGTTGTAAAAATGTCTACTTAATAATCATTTCTACTTATTTTGGTCTCGCCTATTACAATTATCTCATATTCGAGTCAACTATTTATGTAGGTTCATCATTGTTCATGTGTGTAATTTCTTTGTATAAACATTTATATTTCAAATTTTTCAACGCTTGACCAAATTGGCACCAAGAAGTCCGAAATTATTGCACCTTTTTTCTTTGCAAAATTTTATAGCGTATTCATGGCGTGAATTAAAACATTTCTTTAAACTTTTATTTTTGCTTATATATATTCTTCTGTCTTTCAGCTTACATTCCTTCCCTTTTGATACTATTCTATTAGTACTACAAACATGAAGTTCTCGCATTTGTTAATGAAGAAATTATTGTTTGTTGTCGAACATTCGCAATTATTAATATGGGCATTATTTTTTGAATTAAGAGTAGCCAATACGGTTAACATATGAGAGTTGGGGATTGTGGTCCAAGAAATAACACATTTATCAACTGAAATCAATAAAAATTTACATTGTACAAGTATATCAAGGACAGTGCGGGCTAATACGTCAGGTCATGTTCAAGCAGTACGAGTTTCCAATACCATATTTATTCTCAGATGACAGAAAAAAAGTTTCGAATAACCCAAAGAAAACGCAACTCACAGTTCCTGAATCATATTTACATACATTTGATGAACATTTATAGATATTCAAATGTTATTTCCTATTTATAAATAAAGGCAACAGTAGTATACCACTGTTCAATAGTCATAAATCAAACCAAAACCGAGGGAAACACATCAACTATAAGAGGAAAACAACGGAACAACAGAAACACTGAACTGCAAAATTTATGAAGATTTTTACCAAATTTATTTTGTTATAATACGTGACATTTCAAAGTTTCGTTAAGTACCTAAAGTTGGATTGATGAAGAGCAGGATTTTTTTTGGGGAGGGGGGGGGGGGGGGGAGATGTTGATTATTTCCGTTTTCTTAATTCTTAGGTCCTTTTCTCTCTTTTTTTTTTCTCTTATTATTCTCTATTCATTGCATATACCGCCCAATGATTCTCTATTCTTTTTTTTCTCGATTCTTTATTTTGTTTGGTATATATGCAATATCTCTCTACAGCCGCAAATCAACGTTTCAACGACTAACAGCAGTATGCCATTCAAGTTTTCCCTCTTCTTTGTTTGGGGCCAAAGGTTTCCCAAAGGAAGCAGAAACTATTTGAGGGGTCGTTAAGCTGCCTTGAGTGAAATGTTTTTCTCTTTTTGACGTACACTCATTTTCGAGTAGATTTCAACATTTTGCGGCATTTCTTCCTGTCAATGTACCGTCCAGAACATTCCTATTTTATTAATTGTTTATTTCTTATCGGCCTGAACAGGCATGACATATTTGCCACTCGATGTTTACCAAGCATTTATCAATCAATCGATTTATTTTGACTTTGAAGCTTTTTTGTGTTTTTGTTTTTCTAGATTTGTCGAATTTAACGATTGAAATGGTGACGGAGCTGTTTAATTGAAGGAAAATATTATTTAAGTTATCTGACATTTCATAGAAAGTGACTTTTTCTTACAATAATTCAACAGCTCAAATAGCAGAACCTTTCATATGTTCAGTTTACTAAATGCTTATGAAATTACATCGATTGGTAATCACTCTTTTCTTGACCAGACAAACATCTTCAACAAGAGACATGAAGTCATACATGTTAAACATATATAACTGGTATATTACATTACTATCTGTCTCACTGATCTCATTTGACATTTCCGATGATGGCATAATTTATATAATACACCAGCAACAAGTAGTAATACTATCATCAGAGAATATGTACTTTACTTTATGTTAAAACCTTCTGTTATAATTTCATTAACGCAATCATTGGTATCTATCAAAATTGACCCGGACTGAATTTGACTATTCTTTTTATGTCCCTTTTGGCAATAATTACGAATTATTTAAGGAATAACTGTAAATGTAATATTTTTCTGTCTATGAAGAAATAACATAAAAAATATGGTGTACGCGGGTTATCTAAAAGTGTGCACCACATTTTTAGGTTATTTCGAATAGACAGAAAAAATATTACATTCATTCCTTATAATCTAATTCTAAATTCCATTTTTAAGGAGTAAATTTAAAAAAAAAACGTTGGTGACGTCACGGTCACATGACAAAATTATGTCTATGAGCTGATAGACAAAACACTTTCAGCCAATCAGAAGACGTGTTACATCCAAAATTAAATTATTTCAGTATAATACAAACATGACTCTCTTTAGATTTGAGTGTTGCAGATGAAGCTAGAAAAATTCTTCCAACGCACGAAATTTATCAAGTCATATATTTTATCTTTTTTTCTTGTACAATTAATAATACTTGTTTTTGACCTCTGCTCGTGGACTGTTAGTTTCTGAGTGAATCATCAGGCTAGTTGCCAAGACTTTTGTACTGGCATGACAATAAGGATATGAAGATATTGTTCTATTTAAATTTGATGTTATAAAAGTTTTAACTCAGTTTGAATTAAGGAAATTATCTCCTGAATGCATGATGCTGATTCCTAGCTCGGGGTCGGCTTTAATATTAGTTCTTTATGGTTTAATCAGCTATTCTACGTTTGCAATAGGTTTTGGGCTTTCAAATATGTTTACCTCGAGCATCACCGAAAAGACATTAATTGTCAAAATGGACATCTGGTGAGGTAAAATTTGTACCGTTAATGTTGTTGCTATTGGAGGGGGAAGACGGTGTCGGACGGTCAAAACGATACTTCTAAAGGAAGATAGTTAAACTGATATAATAAATAAAACAAGCTTACCTGTAACAAAAGACTGTCTAATAAAATAACCACTGCTATAGTTCGTCAATAAAACTAAAACTAGAAACAATGTCTTGGATATGTATAAGGCTCTCTTGCTTGCCATCATAATATATATATATTGTTGTTTCTTCTTTCCCCTTAATCGTACTTTCGTCTCTCAATCCTTTGTTAGATAAGCTTTTGCCGTTTTCAGTAATATTTCTTTTATTTCATTGGTATCATACGACGTGACTTATTACAGGGTCAGCAGTTTAGATTACCTGACAAGTTAAAGTTACAAACAGGCGCCCGCTATGAGTTTACTTCACTTCTAATGCTTTCTAAAACTGTGCGTTTAAGTCTCCTTGGTAGTTTACTTCACTTCTAATGTTTTTAAGTTTACTTCACTTCTAATGCTTAATAAACTTTACGTTCCGGTTTCCTTGGAAGTTCACGTTCTTATGTTTCCCTATAAAGTTTAAGTCTCAGTGGTTAATGTCATATCGCCTACTAGTTCGACGGAGGTGCGCGCTTTAAAAACTTAGTCCCGGTGTGGATATAAAAGTTATTACATATACTGGTGATTCGCTATATAGAAGAAAATCCATGTACACATGATCAGAACTGCTCTCCGCGGTGATTTGTCTCAGCGTTTACTGAATAATAATGAACATTTTATAGCAATGCACCTGTTTATATCAATATAATTAAAAAGTTAATGTCGCGAACTTCGCCCTCTCCGGAAGTCATAAATTCCTTAATTTATCCGTAATATTCCAGCAGTTCAACACTATGTCCAAATATGATACAATATGATTGGTTCTTTAAAGTTGAGCTAATATTATCGGTATTTATGGTCTATACCGTTTGTTCGTGTAAATATTTCTGTATGATTTATGATATTCGATATTATTACAGTATAATATACTCTCCCACTCAAAATCAGTCAAATTTATATTCGCAGTTTTATCAATAAATTTATAACTTAAAAAGTAATGCGATATCATTTAAATCGTTAACCTTTCGGTAATTTTATGCATATTTATTTGCTTTTAACAAAAGCACTCATGACTTAAATGCTTAAGACATAAATTGAATTCTAAAGATAAAATTAATATTAATATCAATAATATTTTCTTTTAGCTTGTAATTTAGCTTTCCTCCTGTTCGAAATTGAATTAAATTGTAGTCAAAGTTATTTTAATTTTAAATCGTAATGTTGCGTTATTTGAATACATCTCTGTTGGAATGTATTTATTATTGCTCAATGAATAAATTGAAATTGTGTATACCATTTTATGTATAATTATGTATAACTTGAATCAACCATTGATTTGATTTAAAGCAAGACTAAAGAATGAATTAGAAATATCTGAATTTATAAAAACAATCTCACCCAAGTCATTAATCTATCCTATTCGTAAATCACTAAAACGCACACTAGCAACTATTTTCATATAAAGAAAGTGAGCACGATACAATGTAAACATATAAAGTCATTAGATATACCATTTAGTCCATTAGAGAGGGTCCTAATAGGGACTTCTTCATTTCTGTGTTCTTTCATTATTTAGGCCATTTTTCTCTATTCGTGATATTGTAGGTCCATTTTTCTCTATTCTTTATATTGTAGCACCCGGTTATTCTCTATTCTTTATTTTTTGGTCCATTTTTCTTTATTCTTTATTTTGTTTGCCCATTATTTTTTATTATGTTAACCCCCACCCAGACCCTCTTAAGAAATCTTTACAATATGGTATTATGTACTTGTAGTGTCTAAATGCAAACGTATTACAACCCTAGAACTATTTTGTAATTTTATTTTATTTTTTCGTCATTCTGGAAATCATTTTTCTATCAATTTCTAGCATACAGTAAATAAATTGATATCCGTAGAATAATGATTGCTATATAAAAAGAAAACGATGGACAAAATAACCTATTATCTTGGAGAATTAAGTTGAGTTTATTTATTGGAATACATTGAAATAGATAGAAAGTGTCATTTAGCTTACATACAGTTTTATATTCAGTTTAATTTGAAAAGAATAACATTTTTGGAAAGCCTACATATAAATAAGAAGATGTGGTATGAGTGCCAATGAGACAACTCTCCATCCAAGGTACATATACATACAACGTAGTCTTAACCATGCTTGTTATTGGAACTCAACAATAAATATAATTTCAAAGTACGGTTGATCGTAGTGAATTAGAGTGAAAGTATTTTCTCTTGTCTTTTTCCTGATGTATAGGTGTGGTACCTATCGTATGGTAAGTTTCACACCAAAACGGGACTTTCGGTCATTCAGCACGGCAGCGCCAAAGCGCTCGTTACTAAAATTACTTGGTACATTTCTATTTTATTAATAAGATAAGATTAATAGGACTGGAGAATTGTTTTTCTTTTGGTTTTATGTTGTGTGTAAAATTAAAATTGAGAATGGAAACGGGGAATGTGTCAAAGAGACAACAAACCGACCAAAGAGCAGAAAACAGCTAAAGGCCAACAAAAGATCTTCAACACAGCGAGAAAATCCCGCACCCGGAGGTGGGCTTCAGCTGGCCCCTAAACAAAACGTATACTGGTTCAGAGAAAACGGACGTCACACTAAACTCCGTAGTATATATTTAATAAACTCAGCAGCGCCGTTGTCGTGTAGCTTTGCACTTTAATTTTCAATGTTTGTATTCTTCATACTTTAACAGTAAGTTATTTCCTTTATATGTTTTTTTTTCAAAGCATACATCATCATGGGGTAAACACATGCTAATATTGACGCATTTTTACCACGTGTTAGATTGTGGTTTGTCATTACGTCGTCTGATCTTTTAATTACCGAACGTGACTTATTCCCGATTGTGACTGTTTTGCTGAGTGTGGAACCGCATTGCTATAAGACGTGTCACGGTACCTTTCTATCACAAATTCATGTATTTAATTTTGATGTTATATTTGTTGTTCTTGTCGGATTTTGTCAAATGTCTTTACGTCTTTTCTGTTATATTCGTGTGTTATGGTAAAGATAATTAATCACCCCTTCATTTATTAGATTTTAGTTTGGTTCAACGAAATTTATACGATATATTTGGTTTACAGTATTATTCAGAAGAAACACCGACATTACCTAATTACTACCATTTGATATTAATAAGTATTGTAATTTTCATTGTTATTAGTAAATGTAATGTCAGTATTACAAATCTAATCTTTAATCAATCCTAATCCTATCTTATTTTTGGGAAATATTTTTACAAATTCAAATGTGACGTCACTTTGTGTGTTTTTTTAGAATTTCAAATGTGACGTCACTTTGTGCGTTGAGGCTTTGGCTTTGGCTAACTCGGCTGTGCATTTTTTTATGTGTTGGATTAAGTTGTTTTATGTAATGTATCCGTTTTTATTCTGTAGTTAGTCCCCACTTTGGTTTTATCATGTATATCTATTATATAGTCATTTTATAAAATTTACTGTTTGCAAAATTATAAATTATTCTAAATAATAAGGATGTTCTTGTCCCAGGCAGAAAACCCTGGCCGTGTTAGGCGCAACTTTTTGGAAGTTTTGGTTTCTCGGTGCTCTTCAGCTTTGTACTTATTTTGGCTTTCAAACTTTTTTCATCTGAGCGTCACTGGATGGTCTTGTGTGGACGAGACGCACGTCTGGCGTATTGAATTTTAAGCCTAGTACCTTTTGTTAGCTATTATTCGTGTGTTTCTTTGTCCTATATGTTCTCCCATTTATTTGTATTGTGGTCTTGTCATGTGATGTTGTCGTTTTGGTGTTGTGTTTGACGTTGCCATAAAAGCGGGAGGTTTGGCATGCCACAAAACCAGGTTCGACCCACCAATTTTTCTTTAAAATGTCCTGTACCAAGTCAGGAAAATGGCCATTGTTATATTATAGTTCGTTTCTGTGTGTGTTACATTTTAATGTTGTGTTTTTGTTGTGTCGTTGTTCTCCTCTTATATTTGATGCGTTTCCCTCAGTTTTAGTTTGTATACCTGATTTGTTTTTATCTCTATCGATTTATGAGTTTTCGAAAAGAGGTATACTACTGTTGCCTTTATTTACACTACAAATTCTCACTGAGTACAGATAAACCTGTGCACCTGTAAAAGTTTTAATTAAGGCATAGCAGGAACTAGATAACTAAATTTTAAATGCATTTTATGTTTCAGAAAATTATAAACCTTTCTGGATTTTGCTATTCATTTTTTTTTCATTCCTGTAGAAGGTGCCAAAATAAACTAAGTTGGGAAAGAGGTTTGAGAAGCTCCCAACATATAATAAATATTGTAAGTAGTATTGATTTAAATGGACAATAGATGGACAATAGACATCTGCAAACAATAGTTGATATAAACTGTGGAACTGAGTGGACCGTGCAAGGGCTGTATAGCCAGTCAAGGTCGTTAAAAACTTCCATTTGTTTGACCGTATCAAATGAAACTCGTGTGTTTGTTTATTTTGCTATCTTCTGCTGACTGGAAAATAATGCACATCAAAATCCAGGTAAGTTTAAAATTTTCTGAAACATTGACTACATATAACTTTTATATATCTAGGTCCGTGGCACCATACCTTAAAACTTTCCTAGATGCATTAGTTTGTCTTTACTCATAGTAGATTTTGTAGTGTAAACAAAGCCATATTTTTCAATTCCTTTTGATGAATCTCAATGGCAGTACATCTTTATTAAAAAGAGAAGATGTGGTATGATTACCAATGAGACAACTCTCAACTGGAGACCGAATGACATAGACGTTAACAACTATAGGTCACCGTACGGTGACAATAAGCAAAATCATACAACTTAGTCAGGTAAAAAAAGCTATGCAAAATATAAAACAATATATATTTTTATATATTTCTTCAGTTCGTATGTAGCCTATTTTTTCATTTTTTTCAGTGACGGTCAACATTATTTGTCCGACTCGTTTAACCCGATTAAGCTTCTTTGCATAACCTAACTGTATGCATTGTATTTATTGGTAATTTAAATATGCATGAAGTATTTGTTTTATCAATCAGTCAATCAATCAATCAATCAACATTATGAAATTAACATGTAATACAAACGTATAGAATTTATTAATTGGACAAGTCACGTTTTCCTGAATAACGAGACACACACACTAGTAGCCAAAAAGTAAAGATATTCAAAGGACATTGTTGCCTGACTGAGTTGTAAGGCTCTATAGTGGAGTGACGAAGCCAACAAATTTTCAACTTTAATGGACCACCCTAACTGCAGGTTAAATTATGAAATTTCGTTTAAAGAAATGTTTAAACTTTATATTTTGCCTGGTCGTAGAATCACAAAATGGTGCAAATTTGTAAAATTTCAGGTCAAAGTTCGGAAGATTAGTTTTTCGTTAGTGTAAAAAGTCAGGAAATAATATCTGAAATGTGAAATAGACCAGACATTACTCCTTTTAATGAAAGAATAAACAAAATCAGTTCACTTTCGAGTCAATTTGAAAAAAAAAATTAATCATCACAAGCCCATATTTAGGGAAATATAGGTGGGCAACAAGAAAAGGCAAAGACAAATCAGGAAATGGCTTTCAATTGATATTTTTTACACTACCTGTACATTTAAAGATATATTTATTGTTTTTCACGCAGTTGCCTAAGAAGAATCGAAGTTTATTTTGTTTTTGTTGAAATATATACCGGTTGCAAGCGGCAAATATTTCACTAAGTAACTGAATAAAATGGTTTTTCTGTTGTGAACATTGAGATTATATGGCAGGAATTTTGTCATCAGCAGACTACTATGAAGTCCTCAGAAAGAGTTGATGTAAGGATGCTTTAAATGCAAAGTGCATAACCTTTTCAGAAAACCGGGCTTCTCATTGTTCTTATCTGGGTTTAAACATTAAACATAGTTAAAGATGTAAACACCATCCATGAGTTCTACTGTAGTGTATGTATACGACATAAATCTCCAAAATTTCTGACTTTACATATTTTGTTCAGACATCGTTTTCATCCTCGTCTTCTTCAGAAATTGTTTGGTGAGCAAGATGATTCCTACGTGCCTCGGTCCCTCTACACGATCAAATACTTGGGCAAGCCGAACTCTGTATGTTGAATACACAACATTTATTTCAAGCTCTTTACCCTTGCATGTAAAACAAGGTTCTTGAAGGAAATATGATGACATAGATGCTTGAAGAAAACCGATATAAGTTCTCAATTCTTCATGCAAATATGTGATCTTTTGAACAATAAAGAAATCATCAATGCCTTTAATGCTTTTGGATAAGACAAAACATGATCTTCGACAGTCAAAACGGCGTCCATACTTTTGGTTCAATGCTTTTTATACAGTTTGTGTTTCTATATCAATTGTAAAAAGCTTTAAATAATGGAGATATGAGAGCATCATAGGGGAATTATTAATTTTAGGACACTACGATTAAACAGTTCGCAAATAATGATGCTTACTGTATTGCGAGCATAAACTACAGAGTCAACACAGATATCATCTAGCCCAGCTGATGTTAATAACTTACTAACTGTTGCTATAAAATAAGAAGGCCCATGGCATTCTTACATTCTTATAATGTGGGACTATAAACGTCTGTCATAGACCATATTTCTTATTGGGAACCAGCATGCAATTGCTGGTCAAACGTTTGCACAGCATTTTGCTGAATATATCCAAACACTATTTCATAGTGATATTTATACAAAAAGCTGTTGCTATTTTTGGTATATGTGACTGGAGCATAAGGTAGAAACGTATATACAAATTTGAACTCTGACATCCTTTGTAAAAGCTGTCCTCCCTTCCGAATTGGGTAAATTTCGAAAGTGTTTTCTGCAGAAATAGGTATTAGATCTAAGGTTTGTTTGGAATAAGTTGGATAAATATGTAAGACTTGTCCGAAGAATCGAATTTTTACTTAAAACAAAACTGAATCTCCCCATAATCATATAAAAAATGAAGTCAATACGTTTTTTTAGCTTGTCGGTTGGTAAGCATATATAAGTTTATTATTAGAATCATCAAACGTTAAAGATCTGTCTAGTTCAAGTTGAATTTTAAAGCAAATTTTGATAGTGTTTGTAGCGTCTGTTTTCTACTGAAAGACAGTCATAAGTTTGAAGTGAAAAGTATTTTGCGATTGAAAAACCCATATTTCAGCCAATACTTACATCTCATATATCCCAGTGAACTTGAAATTAAGGATACTACTGATACTAGAAGGACTGCTTCATACCTTGATCTTTTCCTCAATATTGACACAGATGGACGACTTCACACGAAAATCTATGATAAACGGGACGATTTCAACTTCCCAATTATCAATTTCCCATTTTTTAGCAGTAACATACCCTTTGCCCCTTCGTATGGTGTTTACATATCTCAATTGATACGTTATTCTCGTGCTTGTTCACACTATACGGACTTCATATACATGAGTGTGTTTCTTACGTAGAAACTGCTCCAACAAAGTTATGAGGAGGACAGATTAAAAATGATACTCCGTAAATTTTACGGACACCATCACGAATTGGTTAGTCCATACGATGTGTCTTTGTCCAAACTAACTAAGGACATTTTTACCACGTGTTAGATTGTGGTTTGTCATTACGTCGTCTGATCTTTTAATTACCGAACGTGACTTATTCCCGATTGTGAATGTTTTGCTGAGTGTGAAACCGCATTGCAATAAGACTTGTCACGGTACTTTTCTATCCCAAATTCATGTATTTAATTTTGATGTTATATTTGTTATTCTCGTCGGATTTTGTCAAATGTCTTAACGTCTTTTCTGTTATATTCGTGTATTATGGTAAAGATAATTAATCATCCCCTTCATTTATTAGATTTTAGGTTGGTTCAACGAAATCTATACGATATATTTGGTTTACAGTTTGATTCAGAAAAAACACCGACATAGCTAGATAATACAATTAATTATCTAATTACTACCACAATTTGATATTAATAAGTATTGTAATTTTCATTGTTATTAATAAATGTAATGTCAGTATTACAAATCTAATCTTGAATCAATCCTAATCCTATCTTATTTTTGGGAAATATTTTTACAAATTCAAATGGTACGTCACTTTGTGTGTTGTTTTAGAATTTCAAATGCGACGTCACTTTGTGCGTTGAGGCTTTGGCTAACTCAGCTGTGTAATTTTATGTGTTGGATTAATTTGTTTTATGTAATGTATCCGTTTTTATTCTGTAGTTAGTCCCCACTTTGGTTTTATCATGTATATCTATTATATAGTCATTTTATAAAATTTACTGTTTGCTAAATTATAAATTATTCTAAATAATAAGGATGTTCTTGTCCCAGGCAGAAAACCCTGGCCGTGTTAGGCGCAACTTTTTGGAAGTTTTGGTCCTCGGTGCTCTTCAGCCTTGTACTTGTTTTGGCTTTCAAACTTTTTTCATCTGAGCATCACTGGTTGGTCTTGTGTGGACGAGACGCACGTCTGGCGTATTGAATTTTAAGCCTAGTACCTTTTGTTAGCTATTATTCGTGTGTTTCTTTGTCCTATATGTTCTCCCATTTATTTGTATTGGGGTCCTGTCATGTGATGTTGTCGTTTTGGTGTTGTGTTTGACGTTGCCATGAAAGCGGGAGGTTTGGCATGCCACAAAACCAGGTTCAACCCACCATTTTTTTCTTAAAATGTCCAGTACCAAGTCAGGAAAATGGCCATTGTTATATTATAGTTCGTTTCCGTGTGTGTTACATTTTAATGTTGTGCTTTTATTGTGTCGTTGTTCTCCTCTTATTTGATGCGTTTCCCTCAGTTTTAGCTTGTAACCCGGATTTGTTTTTATCTCTATCGATTAATGAGTTTCGAACAGCGGTATACTACTGTTGCCTTTATTTGCCATCAATTGACTCAGCATTGATGTCAATATAATAAGCTCCCGCTTATTTTATATGAACACCTTCTTCAAATGCAGCAATACCATAAGGTAGAGATGACATGTTTTTATTTTGCATATTTTAATTCTGTGACCTAGTGAAATATTTTCGTACCTCCGAGTATCATGCACGAAAGCCATGGGAATTTAGATTGTCATTTACATTATTTTTATCAAAAGTCATTGTGTAGTTGTAATGCCAATTTTAGATCAAATGCTATAAAAAACAGTTGCTTAATGTAACTATACATTCTGCTATTGCTACGACTTTAGACTTCTTGTCGTCAAAAAAATCAGAAGTAAATACCCTAACCACTGCAAGAAACTATCCACAATCAGAACTTCTTAAGCAAGCAAGCAGTGTTGAATTGGATATGAAATAGATATTTCACATGTTGTTGGGTAATTCCCATTTGTTGTTTCTAATGACTACATTTAAGTAGGAACTATTGAAGTAGCTGTATGTAATGTGTGGTCATCATTGCTAGTTATTGTCTCAATTTCAGTTTCAATTTCTGTCAGCCTTTATCCCTATTCTACATAGTTAGCTGCTTGAAAGGCTTCCAAAATCAGTGAAAAACTGAAACCAAACAATTGATTTTTCCTGCCCTTTTTTTCCGTATAACGACTGATTTTGCATAAAGGTTTTTTCAAACACACACTGTAGTTTGGCTGAATCCTACTTTATTTTCAATTGATGAAGTAGGAAGCAGCATTAATTATCAGTATTTCATCAAAAGAAAGACATGAAGAAGGCTTTTTTGTGCACAAGAAAGTCTTCAAGAATAGCACAAAACAGGCAATGAGAAACCTTCTCGTTCAGGTAAAACATTCAACTCATCGTTAAATCTTCTTTCTTCGGATTGCTAAGTTAAAAAAAATAACAATGCAAGATATGTATCAAACGGCTTTGTGAAAAGGTTTTTTTTTCTTAATGTCGTTTAGATAATTTTATTATTCTTTGGAGCCCTTCGTCAGATTCAGTGAAACGCAGATTTTCATTTTTGTCGCGTTTCTACGATTTGTGCTTGAAGAACATAATATCAGTCCAGTCAGAAGGCATGTGCATTTTTTTATGGATAGAACAGACTAGTACAAATAATTGAAAAAATCTTGCATTAGTGGACTACTAAAAAAGTAAAATCACAAAGATACTTAACTCCGAGTAAAATTAAAAACGTAGGTATATATTCCCGGGAAGACACTTATCCGCTCCAATTTGATTTTTATTGTTGGCAAAAATTTATCAGTCAAATTCTGTTTAAAACATTAGCAAATAAACCTGTGATACAAAATTATCAATACTGTCATGTTTAATTGGCAAAAACACGAACAATAGTATGATGAATTTCTAAAGCGATTCGGCAATTAAAAGTAAATCTACATCGTATCGGAAGTAGAAATTAATCCGTAAATTTAGAGAATAATTATGTGTACTCAAATATGTCGAAAACGTGAATTTATTAGAAAAAAACGGGCCGGAGAGGTCTCATAACTGTAAAAAATAAAGTTTTTTTACTTTTTAGCCATACAAATATGGAAGATATCGATGCAATGAAAATTTACAAATGTTGTAACCACTCCGCTGAAATAGAACAGACTGCATATTCTTAAAACTGAGTAAAAACGGACAAAAATAAGGCAAACTAGAAGAAATTATAGTTTTACAATATAAATTAGTACTCAAACTCTTCATTAAATGCAAAATCAGGCGTTTGGTGACTATAAAAAGAGACAAACTTAAATAGTTTGTCGAGTTGCATTTTGAATGAAAAAATCAACATGTCTTTTATTTTCCATTTTATGAAAAACTGCCCCGTACGAAATGTCTACGACCGGGTGAAAAAGAAAGATAAATGTATTGGCTTTGCAAAAAAATCATTCTCAGCCTGTAGTTATGCCGGTCCCTAAAAGTCGTAAAATAAGCACCTTTTTCTTGATTTGTCACTCTACTACTAGTGCATGTAGTGCAATAAAAAAAAGAGTCACAGTCACAAGCAAAAATGCTGGAAAAAGCAGAACACTGAACACACATTCAACTTATACCAGGGACGACATTGAGCGCTCCAGTAATTGCACCTGTCGTTTTTGAAAATCTGTTGGTAAGTCACATTTGGTTTTAATTCACATATGATTTGAATATCTACACATACTTGAATTGCATTGACCGTTTTAGTTTTTATTGGTTTACGCTTCGGTGGACCAAGTTGCAGAAACCGTATTCGCAAACTATATAAACACTTTATCATATATTTAGTGGTAAATACAGTAGTTTTGAATATTTGATAAATAGCTTGCTGTTTAATCCGTATCGCTCAACTTTGATGCGCTTCCTTTATCATACCCCTTTATCGCATGTCTACCCTTTATCCCACCCCTTTATCGCACCCCTACTCGGATTTCTCGTTTGTATTCTATACGGAGTCTCTCGGACTGTTGCTATATACTCTCCTGTTTAAATATATGATAAAGCGTATAAAAGGCCCTTGGGCTGATATTGGTATCTCAGGATGATACGGCATGTGATACGGATTTTGTCATGTATTATTCTCTATATAAACACTACATGTACCATGTCGACTTAACTGTGAAATGTTCATGCGCAATACAATCATATGAATGAAATCATCGTGTTCCAAACATGGTGAATTTGCAGGAAAATAGCAAATGTTAAGGCTGAAAATATAAGAATAAAACAATTGTTTTTTGAGAAATTATAAAACGTATGATACCATGTAGGAAATTAATAATGATTACAAGAAAGGAAATTCTAATGTTGTCACAATTATGACGATGATATCACCTAAACGTCAACTCAAAAACCGTGCTAGTGCTCGTAAAACTTGTTAATAAATTATATTACAATTCCGATTAAGAAACCATTAGTCAGTACATACAGTAGCTTCGTTGTCTAATATGAACCACATAGGTGTAACATACCTTATCTTACTTACTAATACAAATCTATGAATATTCATTGATCAACAGCGAACACGTGGTGACCGTGTATATTTAATATTTATTGAAATCAGTGGGCGTGTTTTATTTTAAATACACAGTATGTAGTAGAGTAATGGTCCTTTAAAAAAGTGTCGTTTTCAAATTTACTATAAATATATTGTGAACATACATATTAACTAAAATTTTGTCATGCTTTTAGACGAAAACATGTCTTAGAGACTCTGATGTTCTCACAATAATTAAAATTTCTGTTTAATGTTGTGTTAAAATGTGATATCAAGGTTAATAACTACGTCTAATAGTCGGGAGTCCGGTGAAAAAAAGCCTCTAGTTAACGAGTTTAAGTAAACGGAACAACACACGGATAAATTTATTTGCAAATCATAGGAAAATCATTATATTTTACAATCATTATTGTGGTCGTAACTTGACAAGACAAATTGTAAAAAAATTTCAAACGAATTTTTTTCTCATTTATCTGGTACTATTGCATTTATCTGTTAGTCCCAGGATTGGCGATATATATATCAGACAGTTACCAACGACAACCATTAAATTACAGGCTCCGGATTTTGGACAGGTACATACAACCACACATCGAATGTTGCGGGAGCTAAACATTTTTGCGGGCTCCCAACCCTCCCCTTACCTGGAACAATGGTATAACAGCCCAAACACAAGATCAAACTGCAAAAGACAGCTGGATCTGACATGACTGATAAAATCGGCATGAACCACTAAAACAAGTTTCGATCTAAAAGTACTCGTAATTACTGAAAGCTACTGAAAAGACATCATCAACAGTCTGCACTGTCAAAATATAAGTACACAGTATCGACATGGTTTAGGACCATAACTAAAAACAAAAATCCAGTGTCAGTGTCAATACAAATCATATTCAATTATCTTACTACGGTGTTAAAATGATATCACTAAAGAATACACTTATTCAAAGGATATGTACATATACTTAAATCACATTTAAATGTACCTGCTTTATAAACTTCATTACCGTAAAAAGTAGCATGTGATATCCCGTTTTGTTAATAAGAATTCTACAGGTACAGGCGTACTTCAAAAAAATATTTGTATATATTAAAGAAATTATTTAAAATTTTAAGTAATTTATGGAAAGGAAAACCGTGACATAATAATTTACCAGTTATACAGAGATTTTTTCAAGAAATCTATAACGTCATTTCAGACACGGGTTTAGCGAACGAGTTGGTAAATATACACACAGTAACAAGTTGGTATATATATACAAAATAATGAGTTTGTAAATATACACACAGAAACGAGTTGGTAAATATACACACAGTAACATATTGGTAAATATACACACAGTAACAAGTTGGTAAATATACACACAGAAACGAGTTGGTAAATATACACACAGTAACGAGTTGGTAAATATACACACAGTAACATATTGGTAAATATACACACAGTAACATATTGGTAAATATACACACAGTAACAAGTTGGTACATATACACACCAGTAACATATTGGTAAATATACACACAGTAACAAGTTGGTAAATATACACACAGAAACGAGTTTGTAAATATACACACAGTAACGAGATGGTAAATATACACATATCATCTGGTATCCCATGTTTGGCAAATGATTTATATCAAACTTTGTCAATATCATCTGGTTGCCAATGTTTGGCAAATGATTTATGTCAAAATTTGTAAATATCATCTGGTTGCCCATGTTTGGCAAATGATTTATGTCAAAATTTGTCAATATCATCTGGTTGCCCATGTTTGGCAAATGATTTATGTCAAAATGTTTTCAATATCATCTGATTGCCCATGTTTGGCAAATGATTTATGTCAAAATTTGTCAATATCATCTGATTGCCCATGTTTGGCAAATAATTTTTGTCAAAATTTGTCAATATCATCTGGTTGCCCATGTTTGGCAAATGATTTATGTCAAAATTTGTCAATATCATCTGATTGCCCATGTTCGGCAAATGATTTATATCAAAATTTGTAAATATCATCTGGTTGCCCATATTTGGCAAATGATTCATTTGAAAAAACAGTATACAATTGTAAATCAGTACCTTTTTTATTACAAAACCGTTTTAGTTCTGATCGTGTTCATTGTTGTTTCAATTCTGAATGTTGGCTATAAAATCATCATTTAAATTCTTTTATTTGCGTTTTATATATATATGTTTATGCTTTAATTGCTCTTTACGTTATATCTGACTGAATAATGCATTGTGACTAAGTAATATATCGTTGTAATACGTTTATAATAGACTCAATATAGCATTTTGTTTGAGAAATGAAATAATATTAAATTAAGTGATTTATATTCTTCCCTTCGTCCATACACTAAGCTTGGTACAACCAGACGTAGGTGTATGCGAGAATAATAAGCAATCAAACTTGCATAGAATATAAATTAAAGAAATGAAAAAGGAAAGGATGACAAAAATGATGAATATTTATACAAAAACAAAAACAACACTACACCTCTTCTACATGCTTTCCGCGCCTTGTGGACTAACTATGTGCGCGTTAGAAGTTGTACGATAACGATTATTTTGTCTGTATTTTATTGTGGCCTTTTTAACTTTTTTTTTTATTCGAGCGTTACTGATGAGTCTTTTTTTTAGACGAAACGTGCGTCCGGCCTATAGAATTTTAACCCTTGAGTTTATGGTGAGTTTATTTAAAGTTTGACACAATTATGATAAAGGCACATATATCTTTGCTAAAAACTTTTTTGACGTTTTTTTGTCTTGTGTGTGTATGTGCTTAGTTTGTTGTCTGCTTGTCTCACATCCCACATTAAATTATCTTATATAATATCGACAAGTAAATTACTGAATTCATTCAAAAACTAAATTTTAAAATAGATCATTTTCTTTAATATTAATAGATTTTATTAACGCTTCAAACATTTGTATTATATTTTGTATTATCAAATAGTTCAGCATTCGACATTACTGAAGATGTGTGAATTACTGAATTCCATGAAACAAACTTTTAAAGTACTTAAAAAATTTTCATGTTAAACCAGTTGCTGATTTCATAAAAAAAAATTCCATCATGTTATAATGGGACAACGAAATATTGTGTAATGCACTTGTCTGTCACAAAAGCAGCACATATGCGCTTTTTCAAATAGTTTAACCTTCTCACTTTTATGGCTTTACTTATTGTCCTTTGTAACAGCTCTTTAACTTTTGTTTAAGGTTGTGGATTTTTTAATATTTTGGCAAGGAGCATCACTGATGAAACAATAATTGTCAAAATGGACATCAGGCACAGTAAAGTAGTACCGTTTGTACTATTTTAAAAGTAGGCGTGTCAAAATATAAAAGAAGACAATCACTGATTATGACAGAAACTGGAGCTTATTAAATTGTTGATCCTTCAACTTTCCCGTATTTGGTTTGCGTTTTGAGAACAGAGTAGGTCAATAAACTTTTTAATTAATTCCGTGTATCGTGATATTCGTCATTTATGAAAAGAGTAAAACTAAGGTTCATCAAAAGGAATTAAAAAATATGGTCGTGTTTAAACCATAACACCTACTACGAGTACAGACAAACTGATGCTTCTAGGAAAATTTTAAGCATGGCAGGACCTAGATATATAAAAGTTCAATGTAGTTTATGTTTCAGAAAATTAAAAACTTACCTGGATTTTGATGTGCATTTTTGTTACAGTGTGCAGAAGATAGCAAAAAAACAAACAAACACAAGAGTTTAATTTGATACGGTCCACTCAGTTACACAGTTTAAATCACCTATTGTTTGCAGATATCTATTGTCCATCTATTGTTCATTTAAATCAATACTACTCATTACATTTATTATATGAGGGGAGCTTCTCAAACTTGGTTTATTATGGCACCTTCTGCAGGAATAAAAAAAAAATGAATAGCAAAATCCAGAAAAGTTTATAATTTTCTGAAACATAAAATGCTTTTTAAAATATCTAGTTACTGCCATGTCTAAAAACTTTTCCAGGTGCACAGGTTTGTCTGTACTCAGAGTAAAATTTGTGGTGAAAATAAGGCCATATCAGCCAAGAGGTTATGATAAACCTTAAGTGTTTCTTTTCGTTATATATTAGTTATCAAAACTAATGAAGTCGCCATTCTCGGTCAAGATTAACCTACATTTCTGAGAACACTAGGCGAATTGTAAATTTTATTTACTAGTATTCCTAAAATATCATATTTCTTTGGAGCTTAATCATTGATCCGGTGTTTATGACTGAAAAGAATCAGCTATAGAATTCAATCTTCTATATACGAGTAATTTCCTGAACCATAAATATTAATGTTTCATTCATCGTTATATTTTTTACTTTATGGCATTGCAATGTATGTTTTTTATGATATTTAAACAAACTATTCAGAGACCCTTTTTAATACTTTGAAAAGCTAAAACATTGTAAAACACGATGGTGAGTGGGTGCATGGGATCAGTCCCAACTTGTCTTCAGAACTGCCAGAATAATCTTTTTTATCAGGATTTAGAAAAAGTTCTATTCGTCAAAGAAGTCATAGTTAATTAACTGGAATGAAGATATATTTTAGATTAAGGTCAAGTAGTTTAAAAATAGTCTTCATGTATTATTACTTTGACATAATCTCCTTGAACGGTTGCGTGCATGTTATATAGTCCATATATTGTACTTCTATAATCACATACATATTCTGAATTACAAAAAAAAATTTTCAAACTTAAACAACAGAACTTAGTTTTGCTTGTTTATAGTTTCCAATTGTGTCATTTTGACTGAGTATGGATTCACATGGGTGATGATGCACCCACAGCAGGAGAAGCTTACCCAGTAGACGCCACCAGTCTCGCCTATTTCACATGGCTGATGATGCATGCACAGCAGGAGAAGCTTACCAAGTAGACGCAACCGGTCTCGCCTATTTCACATGGCTGATGATGCACAGCAGGAGAAGCTTACCAAGTAGACGCAACCGGTCCCGCCTATTTCATATGGCTGATGATGCACGCACAGCAGTAGAAGCTTACCCAGTAGACGCCACCGGTCTCGCCTATTTCACATGGCTGATGATGATCGCACAGCAGGAGAAGCTTACCCAGTAGACGCCACCGGTCTCGCCTATTTCACATTGCTGATGACGCACGCACATCAGGAGAAGCTTATCCAGTAGACGCCACCGGTATCGCCTATTTCATATGGCTGATGATGCACGCTCAGCAGGACAAGCTTACCCAGTAGACGCACCCGGTCTCGCTTATTTCACATGGCTGATGATGCACGCACAGCAGGAGAAGCTTACCAAGTTGAAGCAACCGGTCTCGCCTATTTCACGTGGCTAATAATGCACGCACAGCAGGAGAAGTTTACCCAGTAGACGCAACCAGTTTCGCCTATTTCACATGGCTGATGATGCATGCACAGCAGGAGAAGCTTACTCAGTAGACGCCACCGGTCTCGTCTATTTCACATGGCTGATTATGCACGCACAGCAGGAGAAGCTTACCCAGTAGACGCCACCGGTCTCGCCTATTTCACATGGCTGATGATGATCGCACAGCAGGAGAAGCTTACCCAGTAGACGCCACCGGTCTCGTCTATTTCACATGGCTGATTATGCACGCACAGCAGGAGAAGCTTACCCAGTAGACGCCACCGGTCTCGCCTATTTCACATGGCTGATGATGATCGCACAGCAGGAGAAGCTTACCCAGTAGACGCAACCGGTCTCGCCTATTTCACATGGCTGATGATGCACGCACATCAGGAGAAGCTTACCCAGTAGACGCCACCGGTATCGCCTATTTCACATGGCTGATGATGCACGCTCAGCAGAACAAGCTTACCCAGTAGACGCCACCGGTATCGCCTATTTCACATGGCTGATGATGCACGCACAGCAGGAGAAGCTTACCCAGTAGACGCCACCGGTCTCGCCTATTTCGAAGTTCATGCGCTTCCCTTACAGTACGTTTGTTACCCAGATTTGACTTTTGAATCGAATTATTAGATTTGAACATCGGTAAACTACTGTTGCCTTTATCTTTGATATTACAAGTACTATATTTAGATTACACAATGACCATATTATTTTTTATGTGATTGATTTAATATGCTCTAATAACAACAAAGCATGCAAATTTTTAAGCAAAAGTAAACCAAAAACTGATAACGAAAATAATGATAATTTGAAAAAAATGATCAAACTTAGATAATAACAACGAATTGAAAACGATATTTTATCATATCGTTTTGGAAATATTAATGATCGAATTGAAATAAATAAAGGAGTTTTAAATAAATAAAAAAAACAAAAATGAAGAATGAAATTCATCTTTTTTGAAGTGTTTTAGTGAAAGAACTGTCGGACTTTTTTTTCAGAGTAAACTGTCCAACACTTGTTGGCACATATCAGTTTAAAGTAGTGTGAGAATAGAACAGAAACTGTACTAAAGGTGTTAGGAGCACTGTTTTAAAGAATTATCAGCAGATTGTAAGACAATTTTGATATTATAGGAAAATAGTTTTCCGAGTAAGAATGTTTAAATCTCATTCACCCATCAAGAAGTTATCAATCAATGTAAAAAGAAAAAGAGTTTAACGAGTGAGACTGGAGGTGTGAACAGGGTAAACAACTCATGCTTTGCATGTATCGGGAATGGACCGTCATCGATAAATATAAGATGACTCTCATATTGGAATCAAGCCAATAGGAACTCAATTTTAAAGTAAGGCAATTTGGTTTGAACTCACAAATTACCACAACATTGGCTACACTACAGACAAAATGGGATTCTATACTGATTTATTAAACAAACATCTAAAATAGATAACAACTAAGAAAAAAAAATGACAATTGGTGTTTTACTTACTGTAAGACTTATTATTGATTGGCTTGTTAAAATTATAAATTTTACAAACTATTTCTGAATTGTAATGGTACACAATATTTATTATCGATCTGTTAAATAAAATACTGTCACTTCAGAACTAGCAAGAAGACAATTATTACATGAACTGATGAAATCAAAAGGGGATGATTGAATCTTCTATATTGGAACATATCGATCTACCTGCTACTCCTTTTTATTGTAAACACTTAAATTGCTCCTACGTCTATTGTTTATATTTGCCGTGCCTTTGTGGGAAATGTACATGCATTTGCATATGACGTGTATATTTTAAGTTGATTTGATATTCCAGGGCTTGCGTTTATATTATTTACAATCCTAACTTCCTTGACATAGGAGTGCTGCCTTCAGGAAAGCTACTTAACACAAAGCTTAACTTTGATTTTATCTTTAATGATCTAGCATAATAAGGACGACCTTCCTCGGCGCTAAAAATAAACGTTTATGGTATGTATTTCAGACATGACCGAAAATATTTGTCATTTGACATTGCAATTGTCCTCATTTATGACGGGTCTTCCGTAAAAAAGGGGGATCATCACTGTTTTGAGGTTGAGGTTGCTAAACATATAAATTTGTGTGTGGCCCTTCCTATGTGAATGTGTCATTGGCGTTGTTTGCTTTTAATTTTATCTTGGTCATGATTTAAACCGTTTTAATTATACTAATGTGTTTTTTAGCTTTTGTATACCCTCTGAACTGTTTGTTATTAGCTGCCAAACATAGTGAACTAAAATCAGATTTTCAGTTTTTCTGACTTGTTAAAAGGATCACCATTAGCAACTTATTACTTGACACTTTTGAATGTTTCTTTAGCTTTGTGTTGTGCAATTATTTCACAGCAGCTACTAGTATGAAAATTGAGCGCAATTGCATAATTTTCTTTAACCATGCATCCAAACCTTCAATATTGGTCAGAGTGATTTGGTATACGTATGAATGTAATTATTGATCATGTATAATACGGTTTAAAAGTCAATTAGAGTCACTTGGTTGAAATATATAGTGTCCCCTTTTGTATGACCCTGCATATAGCCATAACAACTCTTGTTGTTTTGGTATCTTGCTTATGAACAGTCAAATATATGTGTTCTGGGTAACAGGTACTCGGGTTTTCACCTGCGTTTCTCTGTACCACGTTCATCTTTATCTTTTTCTTTTATTTAAGAGTTAATACTTAGTTACCCATAACCCAAGTAGTATAAACCAATATGATTGATTTCAGCGGCCACCACATGTGTTTTCTGAATAACATACATCAATTACGAGGTAGAACGATTATATAGAAAAAAGTACATGTTGTAACATAAAACTTTGAAAATATTTCTAAAATTCATTGTCATGGATATTTTTTCTTGCTTTGTTCAAGTATGGTTAAATGGATGGAAAATGTACAGTGACCTATACTCGTTTCCATTTATATCATTTGGACACCAAAACTTAAAAACAAATTATAAAAATTAGTTGTAAGGATTTGACTCATTTGATTTGCTCGCGAGATGTTATATCCAATCAAGTAGTTTTTCCAAAAAGGAAAGACCTAATTGTATTTTTTCAGATAATAATTATTATTCTTCGGTCAAACCTTGATAACATTTGCCTCTGTAACCGAAATATCACTGTCGGTCTGGAGTTATCTGCCCTAAACCTCAAAACAATGCTATTGGATAAAAATCGTAATTCTAAAAGGGAGACAAAAAACAAATAGTGGATTTTGTTCAGGAAATTTCCCTGGTACTTCGATATATTTGGATCGAAAAAATTCAATATGCCCCTTTGAAAATTAACCAATGTCATTTGAATACTGCAATTCAGACACCGTACGTCGTAGACACCTAGGATCTTCATCATTGATCATCAATTCATGTCACCTTGATAAAACCTCAAGGTCAATTTGTTTTTGTTTACCTAGAACTTTGACCTTATACACCATGAGCATAACATGATGTCTAAGGCCGTAGAGTGGGACTTGCTCAGGAACGTAACCTGGTTCTTTGTTACATCTGACCGGAAAGATTGAAAGACACCTTGGTAATGGTTATAAAACGCATAAGGTAAAAGGTATAAATAACGTCCTAGACAATGGACTTTGTATAAAAATTAACACGAAAATATCGAAATCCAAGGTTAATTCAAAAAGGGAAAGTACATAAAAACTTGATAAAAACGTTATAAACCAACGGAATGAGTGGAAACCAGCTGTCATATTCCTGACTTGGAACAGACATTTTACGAAGAAAACAACGGGCTTAACCTGGTTTTATATCTGGCCAAACTTCCCGTTTGTATAACATGTGTTTATAGTTTCAATTGTTATTTTACGGGTATTACATGATTTTATAGCTTATTAATGTACCTTGAATAAAATTGAATGTATATTTTACGATATGAAAAGCAAAGACCTCTAAATTGTTCGTGACATTTGATCTTTTTTATTTTAGTAATGGCGTTATCAGTTTATTTTCGACTTATAAGCTTGAATGTCCCTTATATTAATGTTTTTACAGACCAATTTCTCTTATTAGTTGTGTTGGAAAAGTAATGGAAAGAGTTGTTTTTAAGCACTTGTATAATCATCTACACGCTAACAAATTAATTTATGAATATCAATCCGGATTTCTTCCCCAAAATTCAACCGTCCATCAACTTTTAGAAATATACAACTGCATCTTAAACTCTTTGGAAAAAAAAGAAATAAACTGTTTTGTATTCTGTGATTTCTCTAAAGCGTTTGACAAAGTTTGGCATAGAGGTCTTATTCACAAACTAAAAGCCTATGGTATTGACGGAACCTTATTACAGTGGTTTGAAGATTATCTGCATGACAGGAAACAAAGAGTAGTACTGAATAATTCGTCCTCCTCCTTTTGTAATGTGTCAGCAGGTGTACCCCAGGGATCTGTTTTGGGCCCTCTTCTCTTTGTTTTATATATTAATGATATTGCTGATAAGCTTACATCGCTGTGTAGGCTATTTGCAGACGACACTTCATTCAGTTATTCCGGTAGCGATGGTGAACAGATTAAATCTGTGATCGACCGCGACCTGAAAGAGCTGGATGTTTGGTCAACTAAATGGCTTATGTCATTTAATCCTGATAAAACAGAAATTATGATATTTTCAAATATTGAGATACCAGAGCTCAACTTTTCCCTAAATGATAAAACTATCCCTATAAATACATCGCATAAGCACCTGGGAGTTACCTTTAGTTGTGACGCAAAATGGAACAATCATATTGAAAGTATAATTACAAGTGTAAAGAAACACCTTAATGTTCTGCGTAAACTTAAATATCGACTGTCTCGTAATAATTTAGAAAAACTTTATCTAGTTTTTATTAGACCCATTTTTGAATATGCCACGGAAGTGTGGGATAATTGTGGGATATGTTATTCAAATAAATTAGAAAATTTGCAATTGGAAGCCGCAAGAATTGTAACAGGTCTACCAATCTTCACTAAAACTGATACTCTGTACTCTGAGGTTGGCTGGGAATCTTTATATGAAAGACGAAGAAGAAGAAAATTACAGATGTTTTATAATATAAATAAAAAACATGCACCTCAGTACCTGTGTAATCTTGTCCCCCCATGTATACAAAGTACAACCAACTATCCGTTGCGAAACGGTCAAAATATCATTGTTCCATTTTGTAGACTTTCCCTTACCACTGAATCTTTTATTCCATCCACAATACGAGAATGGAATAAGCTTGACTTAAAAATTCGAAACACCGACTCTATATCTAAATTTAAGAGAGAATTGAAAAATGAAAGTGTTCAGAGTAGAGTTGCGCCGTATTATATGTACGGTCCGAGGAAACTGAATATTATTTTAACTCAATTGCGATGTTCCGCTTCATTTTTGAACTCTGACCTTTTCAAAGCTAACATTATACTGGATCCTTCGTGTCAGTGTGGGTCTGATATTGAGGATGTTCATCATTTTCTTTTAGTTTGCCCAAAATACACTACATGTAGAGAAATTTTACTTAACAATCTTAATTGGCTTACTGAAAACTTTATTATTGATACTAAACTATTAACTTGCGGAGATCTTGAACTTTCGAATGAACAAAATCTCCTAATTTTCAAACATGTTCAAGATTTTATTAAAAGGTCTAACAGATTTCTAGTACCTTCATAAAATATTATTGCTACCGGCACGGATGATCATCACCATCAAACCTAAGTCAACATCACAGAAAATATAATTTGCTTCTTTTTTTTCCCCTCCTTTTCCATTCTTCTTGTTCTTTTTTTCTTTTTTATTTATAGTTCGTATAATATTTAATGAATTTGTTAGCTTTACATGCATGCTCATAATGTTATTATTGTATATATACTTGTATTGTAATATGGAGAAGACTTCATAAGTATGATTTACTTGTGTCTCATCCATTTTGCTGATATTTAGCAAATAAAATATGTTTAAACTAAATTAATGTTTTTGTAATTGTTATAAAATACATCAAATAACATAATTACAAACCTTATGTTGATTTATATCCAATTTTTAGAAATTTACCTGCGACATTACTTTTTGTGGCGTTGATCCATTCGTGTTACAGACACACACTTCGTAATTCTATTAAGCTGTGTTTGTGTACTGTCCTAAATTATTTTAGTTATTCGTTGTTATTCTGTGGTTAACATTTCGAAATGTACTATTATATTATTTATTTATGTATTTCTCTGTCTTTGGTGTTTTTGCATTTATTTGTACTCTGTTCCTGTCATGTAATTTTGTCATTTTAGCGGTATATTTAACAATGCTAAAAAGCGCGGAGGTTTGGCTAGCCCTAAAACCAGGTTCAACTCACCATTTGTTCTTAAAATGTCCTGTACCAAGTCAGGAATATGGCAGTTGTTATTTAATAGTTCGTTTCTATGAATGTTGCATTGTTGTTTGTTTTTTGTTGAACTTCTGTGTTCTGTTATTTCGTTGTTTTCCTTTTATATATAGTTGATGTGTTTCCGTCGGTTTTAGTTTGTAACCCGGATTTGTTTTTCTCTCAATCGATGTATGACTTTTGAACAACGGTATACTACTGTTGCCTTTATTTGAAATCTTTCGCCTCTCTCTTATTATATTAAATTGAAGAAAGAAAGACAAAAAAACAGTTTTGAGGAAAACAATGACAGGTGTTTAATCTATTGCGGTGATGATTCAACACCGATTAGATAAAAGCATTACTTTCATCATGTTCATAATGGAAAACTTGAATGTAATAATTTAAATCAAAGAAGATATTTTTTTTTCCGTGTTATTGTTATATAACGTCGAAATGATTAAGTTAAACAAACTGTTCAATGGTTGAAATTTCGATAGATATTAACAAGTCATTGTCATTTCTGATTTCAAATAATATCAGAACTCTTAGTTTAGTTCACACATATATAAAATGTAAATTCATATTTTATAAAAAACAAAATCAGAGATACCATGTATAACATTTGTTTCGCTAGACGCACTTTTCGTATAAAAAAACCCCATATGTGGTGAATAAAACAAGTCTTTCAAAGAAGACTAAATAATTGTTACCACATACATGTACAACTACAAGTGTCCCAAAATACAACACAAATGTGGCAGATTCCAAGGAAAATTCATCAAATGGCAAAATGAAAAGCTCAAACACATCACACGAATGAAAAACAACTGTCACATTCCTGACGTGGTATCTGAAATGGATCTTTATAGAACCTGTGTATATTTTTGTAACGCTAGGTGTTATCCTAAATGGCGGCATTTACATGCTTGTTTATTTTTCATTCTGAAATATCTCGATATTTTTCTAATAAATTGTGATTTAGCAAGTTTTTTACTATGTAGTTATCTTGGTGAGATAATACAAGTTTGTATTATTGTTATTCAGATTAAAACAGCTTTTTAAATATTCCTTATTAAATTTTTTTTAAAAGTAATTTGATAGTCTACAATCATATCCAATGAGAATGTTTCCAGATTCTTTTCAAAAAAATCGCCTATAATGAACCTTCTTTGATCAATGAGTTGAAAATCATTGAAGGCATTTACACAATAACAGTACTCCGTGCTGTTTTATTTGTTTCTCTTATCTGTTTTATTTTCAGAACAATATGAATTTCCTTTAAAGTTATATCAAGAAAGCACAATGAATCAAACAGTCCTGACGTATGCCATACGTTATCTAATGCCTATTAAAATTTATAAAGACATATTGATAGGACTTAAATAGACTGGTCATTAAGATTTGTCCATAATTCGTAAACACTATTGGTCTAGTAATATAATGTATTAAATCATTTCATTACGAAGTATTTACTCAAGTAGAGGAACATTTAATTGAAAAAAAAAACAAAAAAATTATACGAACACCATTATTGATGTTTTTATTAATTTATTGATTGTGGAAAATTGATGATCCGCCTCAATTGTTGATGAAACTCAATAATTCGAACCCATGTAAGTGCTTGTTCACGATATTTGTTTATCGTAACAATTCCATTAGATATAATAACAAGGCATTGCACTACGATTGTAGTTATATATGTAAATATATATGATGTTTTAATCTATAAATAAATTGATCTGAAAAAGTGATTAGTTCTCATTCTTTACATTAAATATTTTTCATAAACTAAGTTATTTTCAGCATGTGCTATTACAAGATAAAAAAAGGTATGAACAAATTTGAATTTTTATCTAAACTTGTAATAGATCGAATGTCATTTGTACAGCAAACTAAAAAAAAAGATATAAACAGCTAAACATCTAAGGAATTGTTTAAATGCTATTGCGTAACGCATGTTGGAAACTTTTAGATGAGAAATGTGCATCTGGTGCATACAGATTGGTACCATTAATGTTATTAAAACATATTCATGGTTTGTGAGGCAAACGATTGAAAGGAAATTCTAAAAGAGAGGTTTGACTTATTTTAGAAATAAATCTTTAACATCCAAAGAGTATGTTCCTCGGTTGACATATGTAAGTGTTTTACTGCTGTACGATAGAAATCTATTTTAAAGAAATTTGGTTTTGCAACACTGAAATAAAGATTGAAATAAATGAGATTGAGAATTTTGGAATACTTATTTCACACGTCCAATATGCCAAGAGATTGTAAATGATCTGCATTACTGTAAATTCAGAAATTATTGCGTGCATTTATTATTGCGATTTTGTCATTTTAGACTTAAATGCGATTTTAATTTTTACGATTTTGAGAAAAATCCTGTTTAGTTCATATAAAATATTTCAAAATGCGAGTTTAAATTATTGCGTTTACAACTCTGTCGCATTTGTCGCAATAATAAAAACCTCGCAATAATTTCTGAATTTACAGTATTAGGTCCTGTTTCAGACTGACATTCTTACGTGTACTTTAGAATGGATGGTAGCATTACGATAGATCAGTATTTAGTTGTAAGACGATAATTTTTCAATGTTTTTATCCAAACAATTTAGATTTTGCTAACGTGACATTTCTTAACATATCATGATATGCAAATTTGATTTACAGTTGGAAAAAATATTCAGTCAGATTTTGTAAATATAAGCATTATTTCTTGATTGGGAAGTTTGTGGTTTTATAATCAATTTCAATTTTTAACCCCATTGATTATTATTTAGTTGTTTAAGTGCAAGTTACACCTGTAAGTACAATATAACTTCAGTAAACAAATCACAAGTACTTGTACAGTTTATTGTTTCGTAACACCATATCTATTAAGGTATTTACACAATCCTATTTCATTTTCACAGCTAACATTGTACACTTTGCAGTTTTATAAGTATGTATCATTTTTTGCAAAGCATTGCGATATAAAAACAAATAGATGTCTTATGATTGCTAATGAGATAAATATCCAAAGACCAAAGGACAAAGATTTTGACAATAACATGTAACCATGTAGCCATCGCAAAATCGTAAAATATGATATAAAAGGTCACAATATGATAAAATGAAATAAAAACAAAATAACGACCTGATTTATAATACAACCAAGCTTTAGAATTCATTGTATTTGGGTTTAAGTGTGTGTGTTTGTTTTACTTTCGTAACAACGTCTTTTTTGATAATATGTATTGCTGACTTTTTTAAAGTGTGCGTTAATCATTTATTTTAAAGGATAATACAATAGATATAAAATACAGTGGATAATATATGATTCAAACAATGAGTTACATAATATTTTACTTTTTTTTGGCAAAAGACGCTTTAAATTAAAAGATAACAAAAAAAAAACAAACAAACAAGCAACACCTACTTTATTCATTAGTAGGATCAAATGAGGAATATAACATGTATAAACTATGTGAATAAATAAATAAATTTTAGCATACAATGACATATGCAAACGATCATGAATCGTATTCACCTTTGATAATATGTGGAGGACATAATATTCATCAATATTATTTTTACCTCTCGATATTTTATGTCTCGGTCGTAGGTCATAAATTTATTGAAGCTATCAAGGAATGAATTTACACGTTAGGAGCGAAATTATCAAAACGTTCTTAAAAAGACTAGTTACATTCATTTAAGGTAAACGTTAGCCGGTTTTGCTGTTAATTATGCTGTTTTCTTTCAAAGAATCATACATAAGGGTTTGATAAATAAGCAGCAACATAATATAAAATAAAGAGATATGGTATGATTGTCAACGAAACAATATCCACAAGAAACCAAAGAGTAGCTAACCTATGTTCAAATGTTGTGTTTCTATTTTAAATTGCGTAGATATGACTCTTTACATTAAAACACATTTCGATATTAAAACGATGTTCACTCATTTTACCTTTGAAATACTAGTATACTCAATATCTAAAGGTTTCATAACAAGTTTGTTTCCGAGTTAAGCGATATCCAATTATCAAAAGTTGTTATACCTATATTTCTTATGGTTACAACTCTCATTGTGTTAAGTAAAAAAATCTAAGTTGATCTAGACTTTTGCACATACCAGCATGACGTCATATGTCCTGTTCCGGTATCAAACAAAAACAGCAGACATTTTTAAAACTTTGTGCTCGCTTCAACATTTTATAGAATTTGAGAAAAAGATGATTTTCAGTTGCAAATTGTAATTATTTTGTATATTATTGAAGAAATCACATATGTCCGTTGCTATTGAATAACTGCACATCTTTTTAAACTTCATCAATGAACTAATAAATAGAAAAATAAAAATGTTGTATTATCATCTCATCATGCTGGATAATTAAATCAAATTAAACCATTTTTCGTATCACTGTTTTTTTTTTCTTTTAACACTCCGTGCAGTGTGATATGAGAAATATCTCCTTCTGCAAGTAATAAATAACAAATCACAAGCATAACAGAGAGAAAGATTCAATTGTTCCACTTTTCGTATATCATTCACTAAAATTATATCAGTGTTGATGCTATAGTAGTAAAGTATTCAATTGGAGATAACTCAAAACCATTTTTTATCTAATTCTCTAACTTGTTTTAAAAAAAGGTGGACAACGTAAAGTTTAATGTTAGCTTTGGTAGTGTCGATATGAAATCATTAGATATGTGATACGTGTAAGCCCAACATCAACAACAATACACAGATATTCACATATAACCACAAACCTGGAGGTCAACATACGGTTGTAAGCAATAAACACAGACAGATATCTTGTAAAATATGTTTTAGTGAGTAAAGTTTATTTTTGCAAGGCTGTTGCTCATATGTGAATACAAATGTAGTTCAAGCATATGTGTACAATGGTGATTAAGTTCAAACATAGCATTCTTGTTTCGGTTCCTTTTGTAAATATGGATTTAGTGTTGGTCTCAGGTCAAACCTCTCTCAAAATCTGCGCGGGAAATGTCAGGAGAACTGTTATAGAACAACGAGTAGAACAGTTCGTCTGAAAAAAAAATAACAGTTTCTGACAGAAGCGGTTCTACCTTATTCTTTTTAAAAGATTATACAAACAAAGTAGTTTTGATGACGTTTAAAATCATAATCTGTACAATGTAGTTAATATTTCATATTCTGCGAGCGGCGTGTCGGTATTTGTGAGGATGAACCATGCAGACAACGAATAATATTGAAGCTTTCTAGTGAAAAGACCACCACATAGATTGAAGAACGCCATGCACCACCATAAGCAAAGCAAGCAGTTAAACAAAAATCCGCAGTTAAAATAAGACAGAACAAAACTCCCGTGAAAGAGCAACACACGCCCATTAGGGATGAACTCATGTAGTTTTTCATATGGTTATTTTGTTGTTTTAAGATATTTGATACCTTTCAATGAGAAATCAACATGAATGTATAAATGCAACAACCACCAGAATAGTCGAAAAAAAGAGTTAAATTATGTCTCCTTAATCATCAAGTATACACAAAACTTGTTTATGTTTACTGGGTCGTTACAGCTTATAGTGGACTGCTAGTTCCGGAGGGTGTCATTGGTTAGTAACCAGTGCCTCAGTACTTACTGCTTTTTCACATACATGGACCTTTTAGGAATTCCTATTTTGATATTTTTAAAATATAAAGGAACCAATAGTTGAACTCCCCAGGGAAAAGTTGACATAGACATATTTGGCTATTCCTCATACGTCCCTAGCTATTGGACAAATAGCTCGTCACGAGTTCAAGTACTAATACATCATTGGCTTTCAATTGTTTAAGTTTGAGAGTTCTAATGAAGGTAAATCCAGACCTTCACAATGGTCACCATTACCTTCCCACCTTAAACCATCTTATGAGATGATCTTAGAAACGTCTTAATTGATCATATAATTGGATATTGCATTGTATGTTTCACCCTATAGGAACTTTTGAGTGTGATTATACGAATTACTTTTATTTGCATAATTTAGGATATTTAATTGTATTCGATAGTATCAATAAAAGGATTGTCTTCTGAAATTTAATCAACAAGTTTAACATATTTTTTGTCAAAGTTACCGAATGTAGATTTACTATTATGTAGATCTTTAATAATACACGATTACCTATTTTTATCACGATAGTATTCGATTTTTTGATATAGTACAACAAATTAAACAAACGCATTCATTATTGTGTATTAATTATAATTTGGATTTTATTGTTGTCGCAATTTGCATTCATGAATTACTATAGAACAAAACACATATATCACTCAAATGGGGAAGAACACATTTGGTCAGAGGCAATGAACGCAATGCTATAAAAAAGCTAATCAAATAAACCATCCCTTTATATTTGTACAAAAAAACGAGTATCCCGTTTACACAAGAATCACGAGTAACCTTCTTTTCAAGACCAAATCAATAAGAACCTTGAAGAACATTTGCATCTGCTTAATTTAAAATCTTGTGGGTAGATGGTTCATTGGATATCATAACACATCTACTTATTTTATCCGGAAACCAAATATTCTAAAAGATCGCTCTAAATCTTAATGATCCCATCTGTACCTGGATGTAGTAAAACGTTTTTTTGCTTTTGAAAATGACCGTATATATTATTAATTGTCGATGCAGGAGTATTTGCAGTACCAAATGTAAGTTTTCTAGGGGAAAAAATCCTTCTAAAAAAAGAACATCAAGGGCGAAATACAAACACATTAATCAAATAATGCATTGTTACATCTTGACCAAAAGGGAAAACATAAAAGTCAACATGCATTATCTTTTTACGTTTTCAAGAATGATAAAATAACTATTTAAATTCTTGGATTATTTATTCCTTTTATTACATTGACCATGGACTTTTACATGGAAATGAAGAAGAAAACGAAAAAAACATTTCCTTTTTCTACTAATTCTCGATTGTTTTGATGCAACATCGACAACCATTTGAAACACCCATTGTTGTATGACGTCAGAGGACTATTAGTACTCGAGAGTATCATCAGCTCAATAGTCCGCATTTTGATACTGACATCATTTATAACAAACTTTTCGTAAAGTGTTCGTTAATAAATTTTGAAATCAAAAGAAACTAAGGTTTCAACTAACTGAGGCAGAGTTTCCCTTAGATGGATTTGGCTATGTTTTTATTTTCTTTTTTTTTATGTAGTTCATTTTTGGTGATATAGCTCATCAACTGTTTCTGTTCGTAATTATCATTGGCTTTCAAATACTTGGCTTTGAGCGTTCCTGATGAAGGTAAATCCAGAAAATCGCTTCGGACGCATGCAATTTATACTTGTTGTTTTCATTTTTTAAAAGTGGATAATGCAGGAAAAAATATCAATGTATAAAAACTATATAGCATGATTTCAAATTGGTAAGTTTAAAATATATTGTAAATAATGGCAAGGGTACTTTTACTCGTGGGTATCGATTTTCGTGGTTTGATCAAAAGTTACATATTCGTGAGTTCTTAAATTCGTGGATTTTAGTTTTTTTCAGCAAAAATCGAGTGAGGAATTTGAAGTCACATGAAACAGAGATTCATGAAAATAATCATATGTTGTTTTATAAAATGATTTGTGGGACATCGCAAAATAAGGTGTTCATCTTCACTTACTTGTATGTCTTTCATTACTGACAACGTTCATAACAGTTTTAATATGATAATTGCTTTCGGAAAAAAAGCTGCTGACAAATTGTTTCGATTTAAGGAAAGTGCAAAAAAAACATTTAAATTGTTGCACACGTGTAATTAGAAGTGATGACACTTATTTATCTGAGATCAAATAATCAACAGATTAATGATCATGAAAGGTGTTATTGGACCATAAACATGACACTTAAATTAAAACAATTACAAGAAAAAATGCTACAAATGTAAAATGAATAGTTGAATTAATTCTTATAAAATGAAAAAAAAACAAGCCCAATATGAAATTATTATTTGTTTGCGTATGAAATTTATGAGGAGATAAAACGAACACTTCATCATCGCATATCATCACCGGAAGTCTGACTTTTATCAATCAAAACTATTTCTTTTATGAGAATTAAAAGGTTCAAAGTCGTTCAGTTTAAGTTTTCTAAAGATTGAATGGGTAAAATCCTGTCTGAAGTTGTATATAGTTCAATGAATCCTCTAGATTATTTATGACCGTATGTTTTGATTTGGACAACAGATGTTATATTTCGTTGGACACTAAAATTCTTGGATAAAGCCATCCACGGAAACCGCGAAAATTTGTTTTCCACGAAAGTACTTTCACAGTATGTGAAAGATATAAGCCTCTAACAGTCCAGTCTGTAAAACATTTTACAGAATGGACTGTTAGAGGCTTATATCTTACTTAAAACATTGTTTAACTTGTCAAAGAAGGTGAAAAAAGTAAACAAATACGAACTTTTGATAAGATTTATTTTCATGAAGTCTGTAATTTGTTTTGGGGAAAATTTATTGATATTATCCTGCATGTTGGTCCTTGTAAACAGTAGCTCAACTTCAACAATGGAAAAACATAGAGTACAGTTGAAGGTAAATTACATGTATAGCTATATGTAAGTGAAGACCTAAAACATTGTGTATCATGCTTTCTGCGTGCGCTAGGACTACATTATGTATTTTCCGAAAATTCCATCACATGCGTTTGGTGTTTAAAAATGGATAAAGACGATGGAATTATATTCTTAATGCATAATCCTTTCCGACAAGGAAATAGCGATGTCGAATATAGTAATACAAGCGATTGATTTGTTTCAAACTTTGGATTAATATCAAATCTGTGTTCAAATATATCCGATTGAAGTGTGGACAACGAGGAGGATTTAGTTATAGCAGCTAATAATGACATTTGTTATATATATATTAAAATGTAGTCCTCTCTTATATATTGCTTCCTTATTCCTTCTAGGGTTTTATTTCTCATAAGGTGAATGAGAAAAGATTAAAAAAAAAAAACTAAACTCATGAAGCTTGAAGACAGGTTCACGTTGCAGAAACAAGTTCAACCACATCGAGTGCACCACAGTCGATTTTATTTCAAATCCAACACTATTGAATATAATGAATGAACACACACATGACGAGATAACAAGCGTGAAAGCATTTGAAATTATTTTGTTGTTCATCGGAATTTTCCCCTTTTATATTATTTCAATGAATTTTAAGAGAATTGTTATCCAAATATTATATCTTTTACTTGCAAAAATGAACTAATATAGTTATAATATCTAAATTCATCGTCATGAAATATCTGGTGATCAAGAAATCGTTCAGACGTATTCATCTATAATACATGAAAAAAAAATACGGATTTATAATTTTCCCGTATGACGAAGGTCCTCTTTTTCCTTCCTTGTTCACAGAAATTGACTTAGACTCTGCGGTTGCCTAGCAAGAGAAAGACAGTTTACTTATTGTTAACCCAAACTGGACCACCTGAATACCCCCGACCCCACCCCCTCCCCCCCCCCCCCTTTTTAGTTTTTCTCTGCAAGGTTCATGTCGCTCATTTTCTAGTTTATTTGCGTATTGCTGTCCTTTTTTGTTGTTTATTTTTTACGTTCCTGAAAAATATTTTTGTCCCTCGATTTTCCTTAGCAAGCAAGGCTTTTTTTTCTTTTCTTTCAAAACAAAGCATTGTTAGTGTACATATCGTTGTTTGTGTGCTTAAGTATATTTGTTGTATTCAATCAATTTTACTTTTGAGATCTCAAGTGTTTGAAACTGTTCATAAGTACATTGGAAAGAAACGTAAGTATTTCGTATTTTTACGTTATATATAGCAAAAACTCTTTAATATTAACTCCCCCTTTTTCATTCAATTCAATGCAGGATTGGTTTTTATGTTCAAATTTATATAACACATTTACAAACTGTCTATAAACTAATTTAACAAATATATGATTAAATCTAGCACCTACGTTTATGCAATTTCAAGAGATTACATCGGTTTCTTAAAACAAAACAAAAAACGATCACTTCGAGTGAGAATCAGACACTCGATTGATTTCTTTAACCTGTGGTTTTTTTCTGTTTCTCGTATGCACCATCGTTAATAAGCAAAGTTTTGTATTAGATTCCTTTACAGACAATAATTATAATCAGATTCAATAAAAAAAATAGCAAATCAACGCCGACACCTGAAAATTAAAAAAAAAACAAACTGTTGTAGTCCCCTAGTTCATGAATTCATAATTTTTTTTAAATTTACCTGTGACGTCACTTTTGTGCGTCGATATTCTCGGCGGACATACAATGCGTTGGTCGGCGGAGCTTTTTTATGTGCTGATCTAGGTTGTTTTACGTATTCGTTTTTTATTCTGTAGTTAGTCACCACTTCGGTGTTAACATGTATATCAATTATATGGTCATTTTTATATTTTATAAATTTACTGTTTGCAAAAATATGAATTATTCTAAATACTAAATTCTTTCTTATCCCAGGCAGATAACCTAGCCGTATTTGGCACAACTTTTTGGAATTTAAGGTCATCAATGCTCTTTATCTTTAGGCCTTGCATCTTTGATAACTATTAGCTTGTCGTAATGTTCTATTGTATTGTTTATTTGTGTGTTTCTCTGTCCTGTATGCTCTTCCATTTATTAGCATTGTAGTCCTGTCATGTAATGTTGTCATTTTAGTTTTATATTTAACATTGCCATTTAAGCGGGAGGTTTGGCTAGCCACAAAACCAGGTTCAACCCACCATTTTTTCTTAAAATGTCCTGTACCAAGTCAGAAAAATGGCTATTGTTATCCTATAGTTCGTTTCTGTGTGTGTTGCATTTTAGTGTTTCTGTTGTGTCTTTGTTCTCCTCTTATATTTGATGTGTTTCCCTCAGTTTTAGTTTGTAACCCGGATTTGTTTTTTCTCAATCGATTTATGAATTTCGAACAGCGGCACACTACTGTTGCCCTTATTCATTAAGCAAGTTCTCGATTTACACATTATACACGGGGTGAGGTTAAGGTTGTTGATCAAATTCTTAATTAGCTATTTTGTCCAAGAAACAATATGTGGCTTGCACATCAACACTAATTAAAACATCTACTTCAGATGAACGATTTCTCTAAATTATGGTAATGAAATCATTTGCTTGTAGTCTTCGTATTGCGGCATTACCTATATCAAGCGTTAGAAGCATTTTCTTTTTCATTTTTTTCATTTTCATTGTAGCTGAAAATGATGTTAGGAAGAAGCTTAAGGAGAACAACAAAGATGTCGATTTGTATATCAAAAGACGGACGAGAATATAAAAAAAGCTTGTGCAAAAAGACATACTTTAATGCACCGAAAAACAAAAGTTACAACGAGCATTGTCAATCAAATTGGTACTAAAAGAGACAACCCATAAAGTGAGAAAAATGTGAAATAAGTATTGACGCTGGCAGTGTTAAAATCAATTTAAAAGTGTTTTGAAAACCATCTTGATGAGTGACGAAATTATTGTATTGTAATGTGATCTTAATAGTGTAATTGTCATTTGTTCTTTCGTTGTAAATATTTTTTAAAATGAAGAAACAAATTGTGTGAATTGATGGATTTTTTCAGTCCCTGAACTATCATTTACCTGTAAGAATCAATTATGCTACCTCCAGCTGTCCAATATTTTTAAAATATTGGACAGTTAAAGGTAACATGATGGTTACCTACAGGTAAATGATAGTCCAATCACTTAAATAAAGAACGGATACAACAATAGAATGACGTCACAACAATATCGGGTTATTTTAATTGACATCTCTGTTTTCTAAATGTTTTAAAATATTCCGAGAAAACACTATCAATTGATACTTGTTGTATTTGCTATTTGTTTAAATGTATTAAATATTTAAATAGGTATGTGTTTAACTTCATTATCAAATATTACATGCAAATCAGTACGTGACCATGTTGATGTGATGTGTATATGAACCCTGCTGTGTATAAGATAGACTTCTGAGCTAGATTTTAAACAAGCTTGTTCATTGTAACATTCAGAACGATGAAGGATCACAATACCAGAACCTGTAATTCTCACTCTTTGATGACTTGTTTTTGCTCTTACTTCTTAATACCGTGCGCTTAGGTGATTGGCAGGTAAATAAAACTTTTAAAATTTGTGGTTATAACCGGCTGACCATCGCACCGACGACCTCCGTTATTCAAGGATAGAAGGATACTCAATGAGATCAACATGCAAATAGCAAGAAATGTTACTCTGAATTTAATCATGCTTCAAGCATTTCTATTTTGTTTTACTTTTCAATATCAGTATTTGATTTTAGGGGACAGGTACTCACTCTCTTGTCTTATATCTTGACATGAAGCAAACACATGTTGTTTTTTTTTTTTCTTGTCAAGGTTTAATAATTCTTAACACGCTATTCTGGCGGATATAAAAATGTATAATCGTAAGTACAAACGTTAAATTTTGACGAATTGATTTTTATTTTTTTGTTCAATTGTTTGTCTCTCTGAAATTTGTCTTACCTTGTCCAAACTAAAAGACAAATTGAAGACTTGGTAATGCTTTGTTTCATAAAAAAAGGAATGGCTAACGTCGATACAAGTATCTTGTTTTAGGGAGGGATTAATCATACTTTTGAAAAAAATCACTCTGATTCAAACAAAAAATTCTCTGAAACTGTCATTACCAAGATGCTTGATTTCTTGATTGGCAACATATTTGTTACGTTTGGAGGACGTGTTTTTCAACCAACTATCGGCATTCCCATGGGAACCAACTGTGTCTCTATTCTTGTCGACTTACTACTTTATTCATATGAGCCCGACGTAATACAGGAACTTCTTAGGAAGAAAGAAAAGAAGTTAGCAGTATCCTTTAACTTTACTATCCGCTATATAGATGATGTCCTCTCACTAACTAATTTAAAATTTGGTGACTGTGTTGAACGCTTCTATCCCATCGAACTTGAGATAAAGGATACAACGGATACAGTTATGTCAGCCTCATATTTTGACATCTAGAAATGAGGGTCGGTTGAAAACTAGACTTTACGACAATAGTGATGATTTCAGCTTCCGAAATTGTGAACATTCCATTTTATGTAGCATCATTCAAGCAGCAGCTGCATATGGAGTATATATTTCCCAGTTGATACAATATTCCAGGGCTTGTATAGAGGGTTTTACAGACGCCATCATGACTTGATTGACCGTTATGGAATATCCGTTTCACGGATAATAGCGGATATGTTTCATATGTCGTAACTACAATCCCGACCCCTTTTCCCCGAATGTGACCTACCGATTAAGACTTATTACCGGGTTTGTACTTACATGAGGAACACGAGAGGTGTCACATATAGAGCAGGATCTTCTGACCCTTCCGGAGCACCTGAGATCACCCTGAGGTTTTGGAAGGGTTTGTGTTGCTCAGACTTTAGTTTTCTATGTGGCGTTGTGTGTACTATTGTTTGTCTGTTTGTCTGTTGGTCTTTTTTCTTTTTTTAGCCATGACGTTGTCAGTGTATTTTCGACTTATGTTTTTAGCCATGACGTTGTCAGTGTATTTTCGACTTATGAATTTGAATGTCCCTTTGGCATCTTTCGCCTCTCTTTGTCATTTATGTGGAGGCAATGTACAGCCTGGCTTATTGTATATTATATATTGTATATTAACAAGCCAGAGCACCTGATATTACCCCGCTTTTTGATGGGTTCATTTTTCATTTTTCTCAGTCTGTAATTTTTCTAAGTTGTATTTGTGTACTGTTTTTTGTCTTTTGGTCCTTTTCTTTTTTTCTTTTTTTTTGGCATATGGCTTTGTCAGTTTATTTTCGACTTATGCGTTTGAATGTCCCTTTGGTATGTATCGCCTCTCTTATACATCATGCTTTTGTCGAAAACTATATATTGACCTTCATTTTTTTTATTAATTTGAGTCGTTGAATTGCAATCTTATAGAGGTATACCTCTTATATCCTCTTACTTAAATGATAAAAAAATTAATTCGGGCCGTCAAAAACAAAAATAGATGAGCATATTCACCATAAAAAAAAAGGATTGAAAATTACTTTAATAGGTCACAGATCATTTCGGTCATATTATTCCTGTATATACATCCTAGACTTTTACATTCTAGAATGTGCGCCATCATGATGAAGGTACATCCAAAATAGCACTCGGACGCACCAAATTTGTAAAATGTTATTTTCATTTTCAACATGGTCAAGGAAAGGCAAACTCAAAAGTTGTGATCATATTTGGCTTTTATTTCATTGATCTTCCAACTCTTGACTAAATTTTATTAATTCTGTTCTTCATATTACTGTATCCCAACTGATTTTGATATGCACATTTAATGAGCTGATTTGGATGACCTATATCTACCATATGACCTATATCTACTCTGTCGTCTGTTATGGTGTTGCCGTTTACAGTTCATTCCACTGTCGAATGGTTCCTCATCAGAACAGCACACCTGTTGGTTGTTTTTGCTCTGACATGTAAAAGGCCGAGTACAGCCGATTGGTTTAGTTCTATCAGCTGACGATGGTCTGCCTTGAATGGTTCATTTAAAGTTAATAATAATAATAATAATAATAAGAATAATAATAATAATTATTATAATAACAATAATAATAATAAAATATAGCTTTTACAGTTTTTTATATACTTTTCGTGCTATTCATTCCATAGTCCGTTCAGAGACTATTTGCCAGTCAATAGTTCCTAAGACTATTACCTTTGTAAATAGTGTTGAATTCATATTTTACAGACACGTTCATACTAATTTTTTTTTTGTGCCGAAAATGACTTCAGTGAATATTGGTGTTTCAAATGGAAAGAAAACATTGAAATTATCGAATATACAGTAAAAAAAGTTAACTGTAGGTGTCTGTCTCCTTATTCATGAGAATTCATATTTTATTAAAATATATATGAAAAGAAAAAAGTAAGACATGATAACAGCGTGCTTTTGGGTTATTTCTCGTTTTCTTTTTCTGTGAATACTGATTAATTGATTAGTGTTTAGCCCCACTTTCAGCATTATTGTGTTATTTCGTGTTGGTCAGTTTTTATTGGTTAAGGAAGTCGGGATGCAGCGGAGAGAACCACCGATCTTCGGTAGGAAAACTTACAATCCTAGGAAATTAAGATTGAAATTGAGCACACCTGACTCGTTCGGGATTCAAACTCAATGTTGACATGTCAGTGATCAGAAGCTCGACTACTTAGAACACTCGACCACCGAGGCACCTCTGAGTATAATGTAGAGTATGGTAATATATAGTAAGTGCAAATATGTAAATGCAAATTTTAACACAAGGATCACAATCAAGATAACGGTAAATCTAATGTATACAAACAACAAACGGACAATAATGTATTCTTATACAACATGTCTGTTTGTAGGATAGTGTATGGAGGTTACTTTAAGAGTGTTCTTGGTTAGTTACAAAAAACACTGAACAACTGGTGAGTTTGTTGTTTTTTAGCTATCTACTATTGCCTTGACCCAAGAAATAATTTGTACCTCAGAGACAACAAATTCGCTATAACCATCAATGCCAATCAAAACGTGCTTACTGTTAGGCAACTATGTTCATAAACATTATATTCTTAAATTGATCCATTAAAATTCTAAAAATTTGGTAAAAAGAAAAAAACAATGATATCTGTAATCACCAAATAATAATGTAATCAATAACACATCACCTCATTCAAAAACACCCGAATTCTTTGAACAGAAAACTGATAAACATTCCATTTAACACAGAGAGATAATTGGCTTATTGGCAATTGTACCACATGTTTCTATTCTAATATACAAACAATAAAAAATAATGAAGCCTGACTTTGTTCAGGCAAAATATGGGTCTGTTAATTTTGTGTTACGTGCAAACACACATCAACATTTGCATGTCTATACCATGCGTCCTACCGTTTATTTTTATACTGCATGTATATTCACAAATACAAATATATAAAAAGTTGTTTGTAATTATAATAAATAATGTAATTTAAACATACTTACTACCAGCTGTTAAAAATGAAATGAGAAGATAATGATAAGCACGATGATTAAATAATATTTAAATATACATTCCAAGAAAATTTGACGTCATAATTAAATTTCGACCAATCAATTGCCGAGAACAAAGTTTTCTATAGAAACGAAAAATATTTTTCTCACACCTATCGAGAAATGTGAAAAAGCATGAAAATTAGAGAAATATAAACTCCAAATGGTGCATCATTAGTCTTATTTTTGGAGAGGGTATATTTAGCCTTTAGCCTGCTATACAATCCATTTAGGTTATTTTCTTAAAAAAACAAGAAGACTGTTCAAATGTTTAATTATATGGGCCATTATTTGGCTTCTGAAATTTCAAAATTAATTAAATTATCTACGCCTTTCAAAATTATATCAGTCATGATATACTGATAAATTTCATGCTGAGACGTCATTGGTGTTCACCATGACATATTTGAACTAAACATGCTTATTTGTTTTGACAAAAAAGAATTGAGCCAAAGAATGACCCTAACATATCTTATATATGTATTTTTATCATTGAGTTAGACTTATTGTAGCCTTATTTTTTTGTTTTTGTTTTTGGTAAAGCATTGGCTCATATCTTAATATTGTTGACCTCATCCTTATTGAGGTTGTTTTTGTTGACCTGATTTTTATTGAGGTTGTATGTTTTCACCTGATCTTTATTAAGGTAGTATGTTGTTGACCTGGTCTTCATTGGGGTTGTATTTTGGTAGTTTTGCATTATATGCAAGAGGTGTAGACAATAATGAATACTAAACACAAATATTTCCCTCATAAGGAAACGAATTTACATAAGTTCCTCTTGTTTCCGAATCCCTATATTTCTTTGTATAATTGTAATTTGTGCACTTTTGAAAAATATTGTTTAAACTAAATTCAAATATATCATGTTTATTAGATAAAATTAAAAAAAGAAATACGAGTATGTTATTAACTTATGTTTCATGAAGATCAGAAGGGTGTTATATGATAGATTTATACTATTTTGTTATTTTCGAATTCAAGGTAACAAAACAATATGTATTAATTATACATAATTAACAGTTTTTGGTGGGGTTCGTGTTGCTTAGTCTTTAGTTTTCTATGTTGTGTCATCTGTACTATTATTTGTCAGTTTTTCTCTTTTTATTTTTGGCCATGGCGTTGTCAGTTTGTTTTCGATCTATGAGTTTGACTGTCCCTCTGGTATATTTCGTCCCACTTTTATAGACTTTTAACGAGGTCAGTAAAATATACGAACCTTTTTCAGATTATATTGATCGAGGACAAGGTTCTTGTGTCAATATATTCTAACACACTATTCAAAATACAACGTATTGACTTAGTGAAAGTCCTTCATTTATATATCACATAGGTAAATAGTGTATTATCTAAATGAACTTCAATGTTCTTTCTGTATATTATTTATTGAATTTTGCAAGATTCTTTGATCGTCAATGTATATAAACATACACATACATTGAAACATAGCTTCCCAATTTTTTTATGACGAATATTGTCCAAGATATTTATTTATAAGTTTGCTATGATTTTGAATATTTCTCAGCACTTGATAGATAAATTTTAGATTGTATAAAAGAGATAGCAGATATCAATGTAATAATCGAACATCTCAAGACAAAAGTCCCTTATGTTTTAATAGATCAAATATATAGTTTGTACTATTTTTGGATATCAAGGAATGCAAAGGAGCATCAATATCTATAAGTTTGTTACGATTTTCAATATTTCTCGGCACTTAATAGTTGACCTTTAGATTATAGAAAAAGAGATAGACGATATCAATGGAATAATCAACCCTCTTCAAAGTTCCTTCTGCTTTAATAGTATAATGTGTTTTATTTTGGAAACAAGGAAAGAAAAGGAACATCAATATGCATACGTTTGCTATGGATAAGTAAGAAAAGGTTGATTTTTTAAATCTGGTTGTGGCCTGTTATCTATTTTCCGCATTAGTATTCATCAATTGTATCACATTTAACGGAGTGTAATATAAATAAGTGATACGAAAAATGCGTAAATTGAGTTGGCCTATTCTGCAATGGGATACAAATCACTTCATTGATATTGGCTATACGTCATGTCAAAGATGCATATTAAATGTCAATAATCTCCCATTCCATTCCATTTTCTGAGCGTAAAAAAAGTTGACAATATTTGAAGTTAACAGTAGGCATGGATATTGAAACAATATTCTCAATACCTTAAGCGGTCTTATATTTTAATTGATCACATTATTTCAACAGGACAAAGATAATGTTTACCCTAGGAAAAAAAATTGTTTAAACAACTTGTCAAAATTGGATATCGCATGATATCAAAACTCGTTAAGTGATTTCAATAATGATAAAAAAAGTTTCCAAAGGATCGTTTACTATTATATTGAAATCAAATAACTTGAATTGTTATCAAGCGTATCAAATGCTCACCCATTATGAAATTTATAACTAAAAATGCTCACTCAAAATTACTCCCTGCACTTGCGTTATTGTAACATAAAACAAAAGAACAACGCATTTAGTTTGTTTAAAATGCTAGAGTGTTGTTAATCCAATTAATGCAATGGATATGAACATCCATGACGTAACCGAAATGTATATGTTTGTAAAAAAATATTTGGAAACATGCATGTTTGGAACAATTAAACAGATTCTTATCAAAGGATAAAAAGTAGATTATTTCACAAAAATAGATGCAAATAAGTTACTTGTGTTGTGATAAAATACTAAAGTTTGTATATTACCTGTCATATAAAACGGACCAGCCATTTTGGTACCATCACACAGAGTACAGAAGTCCTTCAGATCCGCACTGGCTGCAAAATTATATCATTATGGCAAAAATGGATAATTGAGTTAAATAGAGTAGAATCAAAAACGGAAATTTAATTCGTAATGCAAATCGAAATTTAAAACACAAATATATTTATATAATACAATTATATAATTTATATAAGAAAATCTGTAAATTTCTTTATTTTTGTCACATCCTGAATATAAAAGAAAAGCAAGAGACGACGAATATGGAAGGAATGTATATAAGCTATTTTCAATCAGTTGAAACTAAGTTTAACTGACGATGCAAGTCCAGCAAACTATCAAAATACCATAACTATATCTCAAGTATTCATGACATTGCTTACAAGGTTCAACACGCTAGCCACATACTATTAAATGAAACATGCAATTTATCGACAAAGAACACCTTGTAATTTATAAATAAAGGCAACAGTAGTATACCGGTGTTCAAAAGTCATAAATCGATTGAGGGAAAACAAATCCGGGTTACAAACTAAAACCGAGGGAAACACATCAACTATAAGAGGAAAACAAAGGAACAACAGGAACACTGAAGTGCAAAAAAAAAACCAAACGCCAACATACATAGAAACAAACTATTTGATAACAAATGCCATATTCCCGACTTGGTACAGGACATTTTAAGAAAAAATGGTGAGTTGAACCTGGTTTAATGGCTAGCCAAACCTTCCGCTTTATGACAATGTTAAAAATTATAGCTAAAATGACAACACTACGTTACAAAAAAACAGCACAAACACACGCAAGAACATTCATCACAGAGAAACGTACAAACAAATAATATAATAGTCAACACAACATGCAAACCACAGAACAACAACGAACATATTCAATCAACGACAAACACCACAGGATATCACAAACAATGATGCGCTTACGTAACTAACATGCAATTTCGAACTTTATACAATTATTTTCACAATACTCGCCTAAACAATTTTCATGACAATGATGATATTGGACTACAAACGATAAGACATAACACATTATCCAACCGAAACCATCAAACATCAAAAATAAATACATGAATGTTGGATGTACAAAATACCGAGACACGTCGTATAGCAATGCAAATTCATACTCGGTATAACAGTCATATTCTCAAATATGACAATGATGGTATTGAAAGGCAATTTTATACTTATTTGGACAACACACGATAATACATAAAACATTATTCAACCGAAACCATAACAAAAACTTCAAAAATAAATACATGAATGTTGGATGTACAAAATACCGAGACACGTCGTATAGCAATGCAAATTCACACTCGGTATAACAGTCATATTCGGAAATAGGTCACGTTCGGTACTTAGCAGACAGACGACATAGATGTTAAACCACAATCTTAGACGTGGTAAAAATGCATCGTAAAGATCAACCAATTCGTGATGGTGTCCCATAAAATTTACGGAGTGTCATTTTTAATCTTTCCTTCTCATAACTCTGTTGGAGCAGTTTCTGCGTAAGAAGCACACTCATGTATATGAAGTCAGCATAGTGTGAACATGCTCGAGCATAACGTATCAATTGAGATATGTAAACACCATTCGAAGGAGCTGAGGGTATGTTACTGCTAATAAATGGGAAATTGACAATTGGGAAGTTGAAATCATCCCGTTTGTCATAGATTTTAGTGTGAAGTCGTTTATCTCTGTCAATATTGAGGAAAAGATCAAGGTATGAAGCAGTCCTTCCTGTATCAGTAGTATCCTTAATTTCAAGTTCACTGGGATATATGAGATGCAAGTAATGACTGAAATATTGGTTATTCAGTGATAGGACATCATCAATATATCTGAAAGTAAAATTAAGGAATTTAGCAAGGTGCTTTTTCTTTTTGTCTTTTAGAAGGTTCTGAATGAATTCTGCTTCATACGAGTACACAAACAAGTCGGCCAGAAGGGTTGAACAATTAGAACCCATTGGAATACCGACTGTCTGTTGAAATATCAATCCTCCAAACTCAACAAATATATTGTCGATTAAAAAGTCCAGCATTTTGATAATATCATCTTCACTGTATTTTCTGATAGAATCAGTGTGGTTCTTCACAAAATAAGAATTATAATAACCCAAAACAAGAAATTTTTAAATCTACGATTCCTATTTTTATAGAAAAAGCTCTGTTTAATGAGTAAATCTTTAGAATTTTTGAGAATCCGCATCTGATTGACAACACTGGTTGAATATATCTAGTCACAATATTTTTGAAGGCCATCTTTTACTGTAAAAAGAATAGTAGTCAACACTTTAGAAAGATGTTAAGTCGAACATCTTGAAGATCCAGCTATGTATCGTTCTTTATACGGAGTTTTGTGAAGTTTTGGTATCCAGTATAATGCCGGTAGATTTTCTTCGTTTTCTTTGATGTTAATACCAAATGAAAGAAGGACAGATGTGTGATTTTGTAAAATTTCATCCTTTGTAAATGATATTAAAGAATATGTAGGATTACCAGTTGTGCTTTTTATTCCGAGCTCTTCTGTGAGACATTGCAAATAATGGTTTTTACATACGAAGACAATATTATTGGAGGCTTTATCTGCTGGAACAACGACATATTTGTCATGCAAAGAGGATAAATCAACCACAACCTCCGGATTCTTGAATGGGTTAGACACCCTTGTGTTCATAGAACATCGTAGTTTCTGAATGCGCTTTACCCATTTTCTAGCATAGTTTTCAACTGCATACATCAGTAACCTGAAGTTCTTTTTCCAGTTGATGGGCTGGGGAGTTCTGTATTTTGGAAATGTTTTTCGAATGCAGTAATTCACCGAAGTTCTCTATACAAATACAATAAATATAAGCAGTAACAACCTATTTACAATGAATTGGGTAATGAAGATCCATTTTGTGTAAATAAATTGAACAAACATTTTTTATTAAAAGTAAAGGCTTCCGCCCATATATATTGATTCATTCTATGAAACTACTAGTATAAAATATGCAAGAGTTGTCTCTCTTCAACTCCTTGTCTGGTATAATCAAAGAGTTTTATGTCAAAAAACGTTTGAAAGCCAGTGATGTATTAATTCATAGAAACGTCAGAAGCTACATGACAAAAAAAAAAGGAAATAAAAAAGAATAGCCAAATATAAATTGAAGTATAATCGAAAATGTAATAGTACATTGCAAATCAAATGAAACTTATTCAAGATTATCAGACAATTGTTTTCCATTCGTGTGATTGATTGAGCTTTTGGTGTTGCCATTTGATAGAGGGCTTTCCGTTTTTGATTATCCTTGGCCTTTGTAATTTTTATATTTTATATGTTACAATGTGGTAAATGCTTCTGTATTTTGAATTGAATGTAGTACAATATAGAGGATACCGTTCCTGATCAGTTTCCTACTTACTACTTCATTTGTAATTAATAACAATTAAGTGTAAAACTATATATCAATACCTTCTGTCATATAGTAGTACCATTCTGTATCAGATATTGGTATATATTTAAAGCAGGCAAACACTCCGTCTCCTCTGAAAAGATGTTCAGATTTATAGACTTCAGGAAAGGTCCTTCATATATGAGACATAAATAATAGTTGACAGTACGACTTGACTTGTTTGATTTATAACTACATTTGTTAGTGATATACACTTTACTGACTTTCCACTGATATTGCATAACGTTTAAGCAAAATCAGTTACAAAATGGAGGGTGAATTATTCTTTTTTTTATGCATTAGTCATTTTGGAAATATATATATAAAAGGAAGTTGATAAAAACTGAACTTAATCGTATCTCTTGAATGCACATTACATGTGATGTTCATGTTTCTTTTATTGAAATATCTTAATTAATCAGCATTTACTGTATTGAGATTCAAAAATTAGTCAGGCACCCTATAAATCGTAGACCTACATCAAAAAGATTTCGAAATGTCATTTATCAAGGAATTGCAAAAATCCAGGATAATATTTGCCTTGGAGAATGTAGAAGGATATTTGATTTGAGTATATATCCACCTTTATAAATAATTAAAATCCTACCTTATTATGAAGAAAGGTCCATCCCGCATGATACATTCAGATGTTGTTCTTTGATCTCCTTTTGGACTCGATGTATTTGTATATATACCGACGGTTGGTGTATTAATGACCCATATACTTTCTCTTTCTATCAGAAGAGGAATAGCATCACCTCTCCAAGCACATGGATACAAACATGAAGGTATTTCTGCAAAACAAAATTGATATATGTAATTGTCAAAAGTGTAAGCGTCAGAAACATGACACAGAACATATGCCAGACAGACAAATGTTAAAATGTCTCAAGTAAGCAGAAATATCAATTCACAACAACATGTAATGTAACTGATCATATATATCAAGCTTTAATTTCTGTACGTCAGAAGCGCGTTTGATCTTCAAAAGACTCACCAAGGACGCTCCAATCACAAAAGTCATAAAGGCTAAGTAAAGGGTAATTGTAAAACATGTGATGCGTACCATGCATTGTTTCTTATAACCTAGATGAAGTAGACTATACTATAAGGATATACCGCTGTTTGTATGTTTTCATACTGAGTACATGTTCTGTAATTATATTATAAGTTCTATACATAAACGCCATTTCCTAATAATTGTTATGCTTCATTGGAAGATAAAACATATGATATCGCTATCACTATTAGAATAAGAATAAGGACCAAGTGATATAAAAATGAAGGTGTATTGGGAATCTTATCCAACACCGGACATTTCGATAAATGTTTCTGTTCAATACCATTTTAAACTTTATATCTCCATATTTTAATAACACAGAAGGACCTTTTTTCATACATACAAACAAAAACCAGTTTGATTTTTAATTATACCTCAGCAACATTAGACGTCAGTGTAAACATTTATACTATTGTAACTTGAGAGATCTTGTAAATTTTTCTATAAATTTGTTTTTGATAGATAATAAAGCTTTATCTTCCCGTAATAAATGTCAAATAGATTTAAATATGAAGATTGAAGATTGGAATACTATTTACTACATAGATATAAGAAGATGTGGTATGAGTGCCAATGAGACAACTCTCCATCCAAGTCAAAATTTATAAAAGTAAACCATTATAGGTCACAGTACGGTCTTCAACACGGAGCCTTGGCTCACACCGAAAAGTAAGATATAAAGGGCCCCAAAAAATTACTAGTGTAAAACCATTCAAACGGGAAAACCAACAGCCTAATCTATATAAAAAAACGAGAAACGAGAAACACTTATGAACCACATCAACAAACGACAACTACTGAACATCAGATTCCTACATGCCTTTTATTATAACCAGAAATTCGTTTTAACAAAATTTTCATTTTAAGATTGTTCATAAGATTCTACCATGTAAATCAAAAGAATCTCAACTATGTACATTTTGTTCAGAAATCAGAGAAATTTTTTTTCACATTTTTTGGGAATGTAATGTAACAAAATCAATTGTAATATTTATATCTAATTATATCATTATGACATGATCAATCATGTAAGTGTTACTTAATTTTTGTAATTTGTGCCTAATACTGCAGTATGTAATTTCACGTTTCATCATGAAAAATATAAAAAAATACCCAAAAAAATGGAGACTGTGAACCGTCGAATTTGAGATATGATCCCAATTGCAATGTAATTACTGGTGACCTCCATATCGTTCAAGACCAAGAGGTAAAAAGGTTTTTGACAAAAGGACCAGAATATCGACCTCATTCTAAAACAGATTGAAAACAGTGTCCTCAGGTCATAAAAGACGCTCTTTCATCGTATTGTAAAATCGGTGTAAATGGTAAAAATCTGATAAAAAATTTCAAGACGTTTATCTAAACAAAAGTATGAATGTTGTGGCTATCACATTTTGAAAATAATTAAGAAATATGAGTACATAATACGTCTATTTCTAGAATAAGAAACAAACTTCAAGTACTGTGCACTCCACAGAAAGTCGTATAGTAAACAATCATATCATAACCACGTCACAACTTGGGGCCTACTATGTATTGGCTACCCAAACTACACAAAGCAATCTGTAAAAGATCGTTTCATCTCAACCTCTAGTCAATGCTCTACAACTAATCTGTCAGTGCTTTTAACTAGTTCCTTACCTACTATCAAACAACTTATCATTAACTTTTGTAATAAAACATATGGAAATAGTGGAATTAACATTTATATTTTAAATAGATTACGTTCTTTAACATAGGTTGAATGTATTCCTATGGGCACCAATTGTCCGCCTTTAATAGCAGACTTGTTCTTGTACTGTTATTAGTAACTGTCTATGGCCAAATTCATTAAATTTGCATTAAAATGATAAATAAAAACACTTACCGTTATCTTGATGATATGTTTTTGTCATTTAAAAACAGAAAATGTTTTTAGTATACTGCCGAAATTAACAAAAGGCACATACACTGAATAAATCAAATATAAACAATAATAACTGTATGTTCCTAGATTTAGATATTTCAGTTTTATTTCAGATTTACACGGGAAACTACACAAAAATTTACGACAAAAAGGACGATTTTTCGTTCCATATTATTAATTTACCTTTTATGGTCGGTGTATTTCCTCTGACAGCATCATACGGTTTTTATATATCACAACTTGTTTGCTATGTCCGTGTCCGTAGTGACGATTTGGATTTCAATGACCGTAATCTATGTATGTTAGTGTCCATTTCGCTGAACTAGTATACATTATTGTTTAGGAACCAGCTGAAGGAGTCCTCTGGGTTCGGAATTTTCTCGCAGCGTTGAAGACCCATTGATGGTCTTGGGCTGTTTTCTGCTCTTTTGTCGGGTTGGTGTCTATTTGACACATTCCCCGTCTCCATTCGCAATTATATCACAGGCTAATCACTAAGTCAGGGATTTCGTTACCACAAACTACTTAAAATATTTACTAAATTCTTCCATAGACACGATCTTGGTGAAACTAACGATCCTTTAAAAAATTGTTCTAAAAGGTTACCTTTTCAACCCTGTCATTAGATATTTGAATATTGGTGTTCTTGATATAAATATCAGTAAATCAAAATCATATTAAGTTTTATTGTAATAAACATATGCACGATCAAGGCTCTAAAATGTCGATACCTGTATATTAGCATTTCACAAGGTCCCGTTTTTCTCTGACTGTTATTGCCGTCTTTTTACCTTATCCATTAGATGTTGTACTGATTGATCTTTTGGTCTTAGATTCATGTTTTTATTAGTTGTTATTAGATTTGAACTAGCTGTCAGTGCGACTGCCAGTACTCACAGATCTATACTTGGTATCCTTTTTTGTTGTGGGGTTGTAAAAATACCCTGCCACGTCCAGTCTGTGTTTTTGTTCGATTTGTTTTGTTTTTGTTTTTTTTTTTGCTTTGAATCAATCTGATGAGTTAAGCCCTTTTCTACTGATTTTTATAGTTTGTACTTACGTTGTATTGTTAAACCACTGTCTTATGTTAAGGGTTGGGTATGGAGCCAGCAAACTAGTTGAAACAGCCACAATATTTATTTGACATATTCTATATGTGCCTGTCCCAAGTCAGGAGCCTGTAATTCAGTGGTTGTCGTTTGGTGTTAATTGTCATATTTGTTTTTCGTTCATTGTTTTGTACATAAATCAGGCCGTTAGTTTTCTCGTTTGAACTGTTTTACATTTGTTATTGCAAGGTCTTTTATAGCTGACGACGCGGCATGGGTTTTGATATTATTGAAGGCCGTATGGTTATCTATAATTGTTAACTTCTATGTCATTTGGTTTCTCTGGTGGAGAGTTGCCTCACTGGCGATCTACCACATCTTTTTTTTTTAAATAGTTAATTTTCTTAGGCTCCCATTATGCACCAAATGTTTCTAAATTTCAAATTCATTTCAAAAGAAGATATAACTGCCTCTGTGGTCTATTGGTAACGGTATTTGGTTTGATTCACGGCCAAGTCAAACACAAAGACTTGCACAATTTTTTCACTGCGTTTCCGCAAAACACACGGTAATTAGAGGAGATGCACAGACCGGCAATTGCTCACTCAAATAGAATTATAAGGCAAGTTGACATATCTTGCGGATTATAACCTTTTGAACTAGCACAATACAAATCCTTATCAGTTTATAGATCTACAAAATGTAGTACAAAGCAGGTTTTTTTTTATTGATATTACGTTTGTATGGTCTTATCCTGGTATGTATGACAGATTTGTCACCGGATAACTGATTAACATTTCAGATATTTTGGTAAAATAGTTTAACCACAAATGTTGATCAACCTAAATTTTCAGCCGAGTGAAAAAAAAAAAAAAAAAAACGTTCGAAGCGCTTCTCTTGATAAACCTTCATCAGGAACGCTTAAAGCCGCCGAATATTTGAAAGCCAAGCATGTGCAAGATCCGAAAAAGTTGAAGAGCTATATGACAAAAATATACCTTAAAAATATAGCCAAACCCATCTTAGGTCATTTTTGCCTGAGGGAGTTGAAACCATAAAATTGAGAATGGAAATGGGGAATGTGTCAAAGAGACAACAACCCGACCATAGAGCAGACAACAGCCGAAGGCCACCAATGGGTCTTCAATGCAGCGAGAAACTCCCGCACCCGGAGGCGTCCTTCAGCTGGCCCCTAAACAAATATGTATACTAGTTCAGTGATAATGGACGTCATACTAAACTCCAAATTATACACAAGAAACTAAAATTAAAAATGATACAAGACCAACAAAGGCCAGAGGCTCCTGACTTGGGACAGGCGCAGAAATGCGGCGGGGTTAAACATGTCTTTTTGAGATCTCAACCCTCTCCCTATACCTCTAGCCAATGTAGAAAAAACAAACGTACAACAGTACGCACAGTAAAACTCAGTTTAAGAGAAGTCCGAGTCCGATATCGGAATAGGAAACAAAAGAAAATAAACAAAATGACAATAATACATAAATAACAACAGACTACTAGCAGTTACTGACATGCCAGCTCCAGACCTCAATTAAACTGATTGAAAGATTATGTCTTCATCATATGAATATCAGGCACAATCCCTCCTGTTAGGGGTTTAGTATTATACCGTCCTAAACTATATGAGAAGAACATAACCCGTGTCATGCCAACAACTGGTTTTAGAATAAATATGTTTAATTCCGATGCAAAGACCCTATAAGTGAATCAATATTAAAGCCAAAATATGCGATTTTTAATGACCTGACAACAGTATTGTAACTATATCCCTTCTTAATAAGTCTGTTTAAAGGTTTTGTTAGCTTTTGAGGTGAATACTGACATTGTTGTGCTTTGTAAAGAATATTACCATAAAAAATTGGATGTGAAATACCCGAACATAGTTTCTTTATAATTCAAAATTAAATAAACGCACACTTTCAGAAAGGATTGTTATAAATCATGTCAGTACCGAAGTACCGACTACTGAGCTGATGATACCCTCGGGACCTGATAGTCCACTTGCAGAGGTATCGACTCAGTGCTGTAAAAAAATAATGAACCTTCTTTTTCTGAAAATATTTAAATCAAAAGGTGAATAATTGTGGTATTTTCCTTTCCAAAGATGTAACGATTGTCAGGTTGTCTGCATATTGATATTGTAAAATATCAGCTGCGAGTCACACTATAAAGCTTTTTTGTCGAGTGAGCGCAGCTGATATTTTCCTATATAGATAGGCAGACAACCAGACAATCGAATTACCGGATTGTATTTGTATGTTTTTCTTTGTTTCCCTAGCAAGCCTGAAGATGACTTGATAAAAGACTAGCTGATGATATCGGCAGTGCTATTTCACATATTTGAAGAATATCTGATAACATCTACTTATAAATGTATCATATTAATAATAATCATTAAGGATGTTTGCTCCTCATGTTTTTGTCAGATATTCGGAATTTCTGGTTTTATCCATATAGTGCTGATAAATATTTTGCCCGCTAGCCCCTACTTTTCCTTTCATTATTTTATAACATATAGTTTAAAAAGCCATATTTGAAAATCTCATAAAATCCTTGTTAATGTTTCATAGTTTTTGAAAGAAAAAAAGGTGCCAATGGTAAATGTATGAACAATCAAGAAAGAATAATTTCCCGCCAGATTGTCAATGGCTTATATCTCAAAGACAAGGTCACGAACCCTTCATTTTGTTCTGCTTTTTAGTTCCGGTATTTATATGCTATCAATTTATATAAGTCTTATAAAAAGCTTGGTTTTTTTTAAACAGAGTAGGGAACATCCTTTTAAGCATTACTAAGGAAATTCTAACAAAAGTCGTATATAAGTTCAATGTAATGATTAATTGTTATTGTATTTTTTTCGTAGTACAATGTCATAACTGATATTATGAAACATTTCTTGGAAGAACATTAACTTTTTTCAATTTGCTTTGTTGAACAGTCTATATCACCACGTTTAATCGCAGGCGGGCGAATGTTTAATAAAAACAGAAATTATCTTAATTTTCGTACAATATTTCCTCGGGGTAAAATGAGAAGGTACCAACTAAAAATAACCGACAATACCATAGCACATAACAAAAAAAAACGAAAGAGACGAAAAGAAGACCAAGTCCCCTAAACACTACATAGAAATATCAAAGATTAAAAAAACACGAACCCCATCAAAAACAGGGTTAAAAACAGCTGCTCCGTGGCACCCGTCATGGTACTCATGTACGTAAACATCCAGTGGCTTTAGTGATTGGTGTTCTTATATTTTAAAGTAAAGTCTTAAAAACGATAAAATCCTGTTTTTATATTTCAAGCTGCGATCGACCTTTCTTCTATATAAGTACAGGAGTACAGATAACATAAAACGATAAAAGTATAGTACAAGTTTATAGTCTCCTTGTATCCTGATTCTGTTTTCAGCCAACGGTTCTGTTTAAATTATCGTTTACCTCACATTTCATTTTGTGGTTCTCATTGCGGTCAGCATTTAAGTCATGTTGATACAAATTCAACTGTTGGGAAGTAACAAAAACTACTTTAAAACGTAAATGTTCAGGATGTTAGAATGCAGAATAAAAACAGTATTCGTACATTGTAGGAAAATTTGTTTGTCCTACAAATAAATTGTATATCTTCCTACATTGTAAGAATATTGTCTATATCTTGGAAATATCATACTTTGGTAAGTATAACACTGATTTCAATAAATAAAAAAGCCAACTATAAATCAAAGCCAAGGACTCAATTGTTGACTCAAAATTGCAGAAGGTATTATCAACATTTTGTCAATTGACAGTAGGTATTTCCGACCATGCTATCAAAATAGGTATTTTGAACTTCCAACCATGCCTAAATGTAATCTCTAATTTTAATGGTTTCCTCTTGTACTTTCATATCCATACTTATTCATCTTAACGACAAGATGATAACATTAAAAATGTTTATTCTGGTACTATAAGACATGTTGATGATGAACTTGAATCAGGGATAAACAGTTTGAAACAAATTAATGCCAACATACCTTGTGAATAAGCAATTCCAACGATAGTTAGCAAAAACAGGATGTTTCGAAGAGCCATATCTAATGGTGTTAAGCTGCAAAATATGCGTAATATGTGTAACATATGATCATTATATATCCGAAATGTTAATCATTTCCCCGTTAAATGTTTTGTTTTAGCCATCTTGTCATGAACCAGAAATTTTTAGTAAAAATCTTTTGAAGAAGAAAATAATTTGTATTGTATTATATTTTAATAAAAGCTAAAGAAAAAGGAAGAATGTATTTTAGACCCTATCCTGTAAAAATATAGCTCAATGTTTAAACAAGTATTTTTTTTAAAGTAGGTACTACTTCCTTCTTGTGTAATATGATGGTTCTTTGCTATTACCTTTTGAAGTTTTCGTGTGCTTCTGATACAGGTCAACAGATGATTCGACCAAATTAAAAATTATAACACGTTATTTATGACATTGGTGCACTTATTTGAAACGAAATTTACTTTTGAAAAAAGTCAAAATCAAACGCATATTACCCCAAAAAATGGGATATCAAAATCTAACGTATATTACCAAAAAGTGGAATTTAAAAATCTAACGCCTATAACCAAAATGTGGAATATCAAAATTTAATGCATTTTACCCGAAAAGTGGAATATCAAAATCTAACGCATATTACCAAAAAGTGGAAAATCAAAATCTAATGCATATTACCCAAAAAAGGAATATCAAAATCTAACGCATATTACCAATAAAGTAAATATCAAAATCTAACCCACATTACCCAAAAAAGGAGAATATCAACATATAACGCATATTACCAAGCAAAGTGGAATATCAAAATCTAACGCATATTACCAAAGAGTAGAATATCAAAATCTAACATATATTACCCGAAAAGTGGAATTTCGAAATTACCTATATCACCTAAAAATGGAACATCAAAATCTAACGCTTTTTTCCAAAAGTGGAATATCAAAACCTAACGCATATTACCCAAAAAGTGTAATATCAAAATCAAACGAAATTACCAGAAAGTTGAATATAAAAATTTAACGCATATTACCTAAAAAAGTGGAAAATCAAAATCTAACGCATATTACCAAAGAGTCGAATATCACAAGCTAACACACATTACCCAAAAAGTAGAATTTCAAAATGAAGTGTATAACCTCAATATGGAACATCAAAACCTAACGCTTATTTCCAAAAGTGGAATGTCAAAATCTAACGAATATTATAAAAAAAAATGGTATATCACAATCTAACGTATATTACTCAAAAATTAAATATCAAAGTCTAACGCATATTACCCAAAAGTGGGATTTCACAATCTAACACACATTCCCAAAAAGTAGAATTATATTAAAATCTAACACATATTACAAAAATATAGCACTGAACGTTTTCAATAATTCTATAGACAAGTTTTGATAAAAACGATTAAATTTATTATAGAGATGTGATTTCCAAAGATACTTTAACTTTAAACATTCATGTAAATCAAAAACACAGTATAGCATGAACCCGACGCTTTTTATTAATAACACAGAAACAGTAAAAATTGTATGACGTCAAGTTCTCTCATTGAATACCATTTTTAACATTTAAAAAAAAAATCTTCACTATAATAGATTAGGTTATTTCATATTGTTTGTTTAATTGAAGTCGTATTGTATAAGTCGACGTAATTAGCATCAACACAACGCGAATAAGCACATATAAAACATTGTTGCAATGGCATTGTAATGAGCATGCATTGTTTTATTTACCTTTAAATTGATAACGGTAAATATATAGTTTCAATAAACTACACATTTATTTAAATTGTTACCAAATTAACTTTCAATTGTTGTTAAGGTAGATCATAGGTATATATTTCCTCAGATAGAATTTTTTTTTACTTTGCCAAAATAAAGTTTTTCCTATGCTTTTTCCAAAAATATAATAAAAAGTATGGGTCACCGTGCTATTTTTCAAGCTACGGGTCGTACGAAATTGCACAAATTTGCTTAGATTGTTCATGAAAAAACACATTTTTGTTCATAAAAAGAAATCTATGAGATAGAATTTTGAAATAAAATATGAGAAGATAGGTTTTATAATATGCTTTAAGAAAATAAAAAGAAAAAATGGTGTCACCGAACTTGTTTTCTTGCTACAAGTAAAAAATTAAAATTTCCCAATCAGTCCAGTATAATTTTTTATTAAATGAGTTATCTCCCCTTAAATGGCCAAGTTGAAAAAATGATTCTAAAAACACAATTATTTGGTATTTATTTAAACATTTTTAATAATGCAATAAATCACCAAGTTTTCTTTCATTAAATAAACAGTCTAACCTATAAATTGCCTATCTGTCTCCAAATTTGCAGATTTGGGACAAGATCTAGACCGATTGTGTACTGCAATTGTACAATCCAAGATGGCGGTATACCATGAATCTACCTTAAGGACAATATCAGCTTTAAAGTCATAAACAGTGTTGATATTGCAAACACACTAAATTAATTTGTATCTGTTTAAACCTATGTACAACATTTATCTATATAGGCTTATTATTTTTTTATTTTATCTATGGTTCATTTATTCAAAAGTTTTAAACTATACAAATTGTTTTTATTTTTTATGTTTGCCCTTGTTTATTCAATGATTATTTTACACAACCGACAATGGATATAATTTTCAAGAAGGATGTCTGGTCATTTTTTTAATGAAATTGTATCTAAGAACACTTCAAATATATATCTTAAATAACTCTTACCTCTAAGTTTGAGTGGAAAATATGATAAATTGTATCATTTTGCTTATTCCAAGAACGAATGTCAAATAATGTGGCTACATTGTAACACAACCCCAGTTATCTTATAGTAAAATTGTACTAAATGCATTTCAACCGTTTAATCTATTTATGATATATTCTTAACTTTATTAGTGAAGCATATTATTTTGGCGTCAATCTACATAGCCAAATTATTCAGCTCGAACGCGTATATCACCTGACACAGCCACTGTTATTATCATTATCACAAATTCTAGCGAAGTCAGTGTTTTTCTTCCATTACATAGTACGTGCACATATTTCGTTTAGTGTATGCTTCATTGACGAATACCATAAATCTTTTTTTGTTCGAGCGTCACTGATGATTCTCTTGTAGACGAAACGCGCGTCTGGTGTACACACTTTTAATCTAGGTATATATATGGGACAAGAGAACATATCTCAAACTTCTTATATTGATATCATGAATATTGTTGATAAAAGACAACGTAACAATAAGTCTCATGCCAAACGTTTCAATCGAAATCAACTAATTAAACATCGTATGAATTATAAACTTGAGATCTCCTGCCTATATTCATGGCTGTTCCCGCGTATAGATAAATCTAAAGATCATAAACTGCATTTACTTAAAAGTAAATACATTAATATAGGTATTGATTTCATCAACTTGTCTAGTTTATTTAATAGCTCTACCGTTCAAAACTTTATACTTCCCTATTTTGATAACACATTACCACCTATTATTTCGTATACATACAAAAAAACCAGCAGAAGTTTAATTTTTAATTATACATCAGTAACATCAGACGTAAGTGTCAAAAATATTAGTAGTATACCGCTGTTCAATAGTCATAATTCGATTATGCAAAAACAAATCTGGGTAACAAACTAAAACCGAGGGAAACACACCAATGTTTTATGCCTTGAAGCATATTCCATTGAAACTTGGTATCGTCCGGGTTGATTCTTCGAAAGAATGACCTATCGTTCTGAAAGAAAATAACTCATATAAGATACAATTCTAACCTTTAGTTCAAATATGTTAATATATGTGTTGAGGAACATATAGAAGTGACATGAATAGGCATTGCTTTGTTCTAGAATGAAACGGTGAGCGTATATCGGCAATTGGTTATGTCTACCAGAAGAAATTATTGTGAATTCGACCAAAGTTAATCTATGTCCCAACTTAACTCATTAATACTGTGTGCTTGTGGAAAAGAAGAAAACACCAATCCCGAGGAGAGCCAGCTGTCGAGACAACATTGCTAATTGTTAGGAATATTAAGTACATCAGTCGTATTCGTACATCAAAACATGCATGCTGCTGTTTTCCAAAATAATAATTTGAATGTTGAATTTAAGAAAAGCTCTGATTTTATAATTAAATCTTTCTCTTTTACTTTCGTTTAATATCATCCTGTATTTCATGTTATATTGTTTGCTGGACAGTCAATGATCAGAGCTAAGCATAGGTCGTTTTCTACCTACAACCTAAAGGAAGGACGACAGTCTATGTGTTGCATGCAAAACTTTTCAAGTCACGTGGTAAGATTTCAGATTCTGTTTTGCTATTTTAGATAATGTGAAAAATCGATTTGTTCCTGTTTCCATATCAAATGTACTCTATTGCATTCTCGGAAAATATAGCAAGTTTTCACATAGAAAGTTTCCTTGATGACCAAAAATCACTTTTACATACAATATTTAATCTGTTGTTTCTTTATTTATTTTTGGTAAAATGGCCGGAATTTTTATTCTATCTCCGTAAAAATACAAGGCATAATTTTTTGTTAATATTTCATTAGTTTGTAAGAATTAAAAATTGAAATTTATAACAGTTAAAGAATATTGTTCATCCTGTTTAACACATAAAAGGTCACCAAAAGTCTCCATCCATAGCTACATAGTAAGACGCTTACAAAACGACGATTTTCAAATAAGATATTCAAATATATTTACAAATCCTTGAGTAAACTGTGGACACGAAACGAAAAGAGTGTATTCTGTATTTTAATCATAGTAAAGATAGAATGAAAAATTTTCACCAAAAATTTTTTTTTTTATTTTTAAATTGTATACTATTTCTGTAATGGTCGAGTTGCGTTCTCTTTCGTTTGTCACTTTATTTTTGTACTGATAAATGCAGAAAGAGTCAAATATTTATGATTTTGTAACATTATGTCCGACAAAAATACCTGAAAATCAATTTAATGAATTCAATAATCGAGTATTCAATTAATGTCTACTAGAATACGCCCGCGACATCGCGGATCCGTGACCTACAGTACGCCTTATTAATAGATTAACTCATTTGCACTAATAGATGTAAATGGTATTCAATTACGGTTTTCGCATTTCTGTATATTTTTAGGACAATAATATCTTATGAAGGAATGCATATACCCGTTTTGTTTTAGTATTTAAGTTCTTAATGTTTTATTTTTAAATAAGTAGTATTGAAATTAAGAAAGGTCTTTAAATGCCCGTGTGACAAATGTGCTCCGACAACGGAGGAATTTACTAAGAGAAGAAGAAGACATATACTATTGGTATCGGTATCGGATTCGACCCGGAACTTGTTAATTATTGGTAATAGTAATTATGTGGAAAACAAAAGACCTTGGAGTGGTGTAATTTGTAATCAACACCATTATCCTATATTAGTTATATATAAAATTGAATTCTTTGATTCGCCGTATTTACATCATGAAAGCTTACAAATTGGACTTCGTTAGTTGTTAAATTGATGAGAGCGTCAAGGGAATGTGTATCACAAAGTGTTTCAGTGTAAGGTCAATATTTAGCGTATCTGCTCCGAAATAAAATTCAATTTTCCTGGGCAGACGTGCAATGACGGAAATGTGACGGCACGTAAATTTCAGAGCCGAACGTCGTAAAGTTCCGATTTTAATCCCCAAATACCCCCCAAAGGTGACGAAATGAACAGATAATAAACAACGCTGGTCATTACCCCTTTGTGGTATAAAACAATATTCAGGGATTTTATGTGAAGGAAGAAAACACGACACCAAATTTCAACTCTATTCATTTAGTAATATAGATGCCGTACGAAATAAGCTCCCAGGGAATTAGCAGTTTATTTAGGGGATAAATATGTATATCCCGGCAAATAATGACAATTACCAAATTCGTTTATTATGTTTACATGTATGTATATTGTATAATCATTACATATGTATATTACTGCTTATGTTTATAATCTCATTCAACAAAGTTCGAATGTCCAGGTGATGTTAACACCACGAAGTGCTTGTAATATATGGCATATTATCAATGTGACCGATCGATTATATAAGACAAATCTGCGTGCCGCGTGCAGAATATCGTCCCATCTCTGACAAGTTACATTGAAAAAAAAAACTATTAAAATTTCATTGCAAGTATTCAAGCATCATCGCACTCATATTTCTCTAACAGGTCAGCTGATTAGAGAAAAGGTACAAATAGCCACGCCTACATTAAACTGATGTCCAATTAACTGCCGTCAGAAACATAAATTTCACAAACTAAACACGGAAACAGAGCATGGTTGCGTATTTAATATTTAGAAAAACGTTTATATATTTAATAAAACGTCATAAGTTAAATTGTGGGAACTTGTTGTGTACTGTATTGTATTTCATATGTGTAAGTTTGATATTTCTATATAAATTAAATCTAAGTATATCTTCTGAAATAAAAAAGTATGATTTAAAATATAGAAATATCAAACTTACAAATATAATACAAATATACTAAAATACCTCTTTACCGTTTACAACGTATAGTGGCAATGACAGTACAATTTTATCAAGATGCTCCATACAAAAAAGACATAATTTGTAAATTGTATGTAAAATTTTGTATTATTGTTACCTGCAATTTCCGTATGAAATCAGTTCCATGTCCGGAAATACATTTTGGCAGTAAGTCTTGGACGAAAAAGTAATTAGTTCTTATTGCTACACTTTGCGGTTAATCGTAACAAGTGCCTTAATGAAAACTAAAGTGAATCATCTAAAACTCTTTGCAAAAGTTTGCTTCGATCGTCTTGAACGGAACTGACACGTGGTCCTTGAACTTTCGTATTAAAATCACCATAAAAAATTACAATACCATTTTGGCGCTATACAGTTCGTGCAGTAAATCTACTTATTCTTTAAACAATTCAATGGAGAGAGAAGAAGCAGGTAGGTACACAGAGAAGACGAAAATAGTCACATCATCGGGCCGATGCAATTAAATATCAATTATCCTATCAGAATCAAAATCAGTTTCATGACCAACATAACGATCGATATTCGATGAGACTAACCATGCAACACCTTTTCTGTAATTAGTGCATTTTTGTGCAGTTGGTCAATGTTCGTCAACGCTTTTTATTTACTATCAATCTGAATTTTTTTGGTCCTATTTCGGAGAAGGATATTTTCGTCACACACAACTTTAAACTTTAATAAAACAAACTGTTTGACAAGCAAATATTTAATTTAAAACGGCATCCCACTTTTGCAAACACAGAATAAGAATGATCGGCGCGTTCGAAGGATATGTCTACTTTATATTTTCTAATTCTAAAAACAAAAAAATGTTCAAAAGAATATATAATTGCATTACCTGTTCACATAGATACTCAACATGTTAGAGCGTTGACGTACACTATTGATATGAAGAAGTAAATGTATACATGAATGCATGCTGATTATTCGATCTATGTAATGACAGCTGTATTCCAAAATTGTTTACTAACTACATCATCTTTTAAAAAAGAATCAAATGAATATGTTATTCGACATGTTAAAGATCACTGCGCATGTACATGTTCACATGTACGTAATCACAGAGGTTTTTCGACAATTTGAATTTTGTTTAAATTTACGGAATTGTCCACCTGCTATACAATGTAAGGTCCCAAATAGAATTATTCCTACAATTCACATTGGTCAGTTTTATTGATGAGGACAATTGCATGTAACGTTTTATATTATCAGTATAAAATGAGAGTTTGATTCAGGGGCCTGTTTATCGAAGCGCACCTAGGACTAGGACCAACGATTATCTTAGGACATATCTTTGTCCTAAGTGGATTTATCAGATATGTCGTTACTTATGAAGAGTCATGAAGTGTACACAACAATTACCCACGATTAAACTTATGACGTTTTATTACATATATAAACAAATTTTAAATATTAAATATGCAACAAAATCTCTGTTGTCGTGTTTGATTTGTGAAATTTATGTTTCTGAAGGCAGTTTATTGGACATCAGTTTAATGTAGGCGTGGCTATTTGTCACTTTTCTCTAATCAGCTTTCCTATTAGACAAACCTGTTTAAAGTTTAAAAAGCTATGCGGATTTTATCGACACGTGCAATACTCCTCGTATATGCTGGGACAATGGGTTATGTTTGTCTCAGGTTAATGTTATTCATCACCAGTTTGTATTGTCAATATCAATGATCACGTTGATTAGAAACGATTATTAGACAACACTTATAAATATTCAGAATAAAGCAGTTTTGAACAATTAACTATTATATATTATGTAAATATAAGAATGTTTAAAATATTTACAAAATGATGAAAATAAACGCAATATTTCGCTAGACTAACTAGCTTTATCAAGCGTGCATCTATCCAGGTGAAATCGGATGTAGATGATAAGAAACTTTTGCAGCTCAATGTATATGTTGCACTTGAATTTAGCTGCCTTGAAAATAATACATAATTTGGATGAAGTTCAAGATTTTTACAAAATTGGTAGTTGAAGTTAGCAACGTCCATTGGCCAATATTACAGGATAAAAAGGACGATGCTGTGTACTAAATTATTCTTTATCTTTCCTGTATCTTTTCTCATCTTTTTCGTTAAGACCATCAGGTTCTAAAGTGTGGAGTTGGTGGATCCAAAAATTTTCTCTTCTCCTTCTCGCCGTGGTGTCCCACTCGGTGTTGACTTCTATTATTTGAAAAGTAACATTATCAAAAGAATGTTTCGTTGAACGAAGATGTCTTGTGAGAGGACAGTTTTTGTTGGTTTTGTACCATGAACGATGGTTATTGAGCCGAATATTAAATTTGTCCATTGTTTCTCCCACATACTGAATGCCACAAGTGTCACATGTTAATATATAAATTGAGTTCTCCGTTTTACAGTTGGAATTTGAGTAGATGGTATAATTTTGTTTAGTAACGGAGCTGATGAAAGAACTGCTTGTATTGGCAGCTTTACAACACAAGCAGTTCCTTCGACCACATTGTTTGTAGCAACCGGGAGATGAAGTAGGCTGCTTTGCTAATACAGAGGTCACTAATTTGTCACGGATGTTTTTAGGTCTTCTGAAGGCCATGACTGGTGGTGAGGAAAATACTTTTTTAAGATTTGAATCATTTTCTATAATTTTCCAATGCTTCTGAACAATGGAAGACACATTTTTAAAATCAGGATGGTAAGTGAGTACAAGGGGTGTTCTGTTAGCTGCTTTATTCTTATCTTTGTACTCTAGAAGTTCTTGGCGACTAGTTTTGTTTGCTTTTTCGAAAGCGCTATCAATGATGAATCATCTATGGAGAAAATAAACTTCCTCGACACTACGAGTTACATCAAGAACGGAACCATTATAACGGACCTTCATACCAAACAAACGGACAAACATCAATTCCTTTCTCCCAAAAGTTGCCATCCTAAACACTGCTCCCGTGGCATCCCATTCAGCCAGGCATTGCGAATCAAGAGAATATGCTCCACTGAAAATGCGCAAAATGCTAGACTTGGACAACTACGTAAACATCTAGTTGTTCGAGGATACAATAACAACATCATTGATAGCGCTTTCGAAAAAGCAAACAAAACTAGTCGCCAAGAACTTCTAGAGTACAAAGATAAGAATAAAGCAGCTAACAGAACACCCCTTGTACTCACTTACCATCCTGATTTTAAAAATGTGTCTTCCATTGTTCAGAAGCATTGGAAAATTATAGAAAATGATTCAAATCTTAAAAAAGTATTTTCCTCACCACCAGTCATGGCCTTCAGAAGACCTAAAAACATCCGTGACAAATTAGTGACCTCTGTATTAGCAAAGCAGCCTACTTCATCTCCCGGTTGCTACGAACAATGTGGTCGAAGGAACTGCTTGTGTTGTAAAGCTGCCAATACAAGCAGTTCTTTCATCAGCTCCGTTACTAAACAAAATTATACCATCTACTCAAATTCCAACTGTAAAACGGAGAACTCAATTTATATATTAACATGTGACACTTGTGGCATTCAGTATGTGGGAGAAACAATGGACAAATTTAATATTCGGCTCAATAACCATCGTTCATGGTACAAAACCAACAAAAACTGTCCTCTCACAAGACATCTTCGTTCAACGAAACATTCTTTTGATAATGTTACTTTTCAAATAATAGAAGTCAACACCGAGTGGGACACCACGGCGAGAAGGAGAAGAGAAAATTTTTGGATCCACCAACTCCACACTTTAGAACCTGATGGTCTTAACGAAAAAGATGAGAAAAGATACAGGAAAGATAAAGAATAATTTAGTACACAGCATCGTCCTTTTTATCCTGTAATATTGGCCAATGGACGTTGCTAACTTCAACTACCAATTTTGTAAAAATCTTGAACTTCATCCAAATTATGTATTATTTTCAAGGCAGCTAAATTCAAGTGCAACATATACATTGAGCTGCAAAAGTTTCTTATCATCTACATCCGATTTCACCTGGATAGATGCACGCTTGATAAAGCTAGTTAGTCTAGCGAAATATTGCGTTTATTTTCATCATTTTGTAAATATTTTAAACATTCTTATATTTACATACTAAATAGTGTGTTAAAATTACATTGTTAGGCAATCTATAATTGTATTTGTGTAATTGAATTAATCTCTGTACTGATTAATCCACACTCCCATAGATTTGTATGTCATGTGCTGCTATTTATAGGCACTTATATATATATATATATATATATATATATGTTTATAATTCTCCTTTAGAAGAGTATTTTATACATGAATAAGATACAAAATATAATATAATAGCTAAGTATAAGAGTATTAAGAAGAAAAAAAAAATAATTGAATAGAATAATTAAATAAATAAATAATTAACTTAAAAAAATATTGATCATTTAATTAATTAATAGAAATGATTCAATAATTGTTCAGATAATTCAATTAATGTCTACATAGATAGTTTAGTTGTAATTGCTATTCAATTAAATTAACTGTCAGTTTCCTTACAGAACCTATAAATAAACTTTACACATACGTACGTGAAAATTTTTTGCATCTGATTGTTCAAGATGGAAGAATGTGTCACTATTACATGATAGCAGAGTTAGTGTCAAGTGTGTATCTTCCATATCATGAAGCTTTGCGGAAAACTCAATAGGTTCAATATTTATAAGATCTATTCAAAATAAGTCTCATGTTGACGATACGCTACAGCATTGTATTAAAATGTGTACAATTGCATTGTCATAGAAAAATCCACACTTATGGCATAACAGTAAATTTGCATCAGGTTCGTTTGGTATAACTAGAGCACACAGAGATATGACAAATTTTTCTTGAAACTTCAAGAATAGGTTCTGGCGCAAAAAAATCCAAGCACGATGTGGTTCAACAGAGTTATGAATAAGGTATATGTTTTTCATGACTAGTGTGTATTGAAAGTATCAATGATCACGTTGATAAAAAATTATTTAATAGACAACACTTATAACACATGAAAAAAAGCAGTTTTGAAAAAATGAAATATTACTATATATTTGATGGAAAGTTTAGACTTATACACAAGCTGTGATATACAGAGGCTTAAAAACGTTAAAGAAAAAACAATTTTTATAGAAGAAATGATTCATTACTATTAGAATATGTATTGATAATTGCAAGTGTTATGAAATAAAAAAAGTATGAAACCATTAGAGAGGGTATGGATGAGTTTAAAGAGTAAAGAATAATGGGTAAAAAAAAATAAAGAATTGAGAAAAAGATTATAGAATACTAGGGTGCTAAGATATACAGAATAGAAAATAAGAGGCCAAAAAAAGAATAGAGAAAACGTCTTAAGTAGCCGTCCACTTCTACTCTGTGTTTTTATTAGATGTATTTCTATTTGTATCCATCTGATGAGTTAAGCTTTTTTCAATTGATCTTTATATTTTGTTCTAATGTTATACTGTTACACCACTGTCCCAGATTAGGGGGAGGGTTGGAGCCTTCAAACGAGTTTAAACCACAATATTCTGTATGTGCCTGTCCCAAGTCAGGAGCCTGTAATTCAGTGGTTGTCGTTTGTTGCTGTGTAACATATTTGTTTTTCGTTTATTACTTTGTACATAAATTAGGCTGGTAGTTTTCTCGTTTGAATTGTTTTGCATTTGTAATTTCGGGGCCTTTTATAGCTGACTGGGCTTTGTTCATTGTTGAAGGCCGTACGGTGACCTATATTTGTTAATGTCTGTGTCATCTGGTCTCTTGTGGAGAGTTGTCTCATTGACAATCATACCACATCTTCTTTTTATCTTAAAAAGTTAAGGAATACAGATAAAAAGGACCCCCCCCCCTAATTAATTGCAAGACCCTCATTAGAGCGTTTTGATTACTTTTAATACTACTGGTCATGTTGGTAAAATTAATCTAATAAACAAATTTGAAGATAAAAATACATCTGATGGACATTTAGATTAACTTTTTTAAAGACTATTTTCAGCAGTGAGATACGGTCTTAAGATATTTAAGAAAAACAGAACTTTAATAAAAGGATGCATAACTAGAACGTGTAAATGTGAATGACGAATGTCAATGAGAGTAATTTTTTTGTATCTATCTTTGGATCACAAAAACAGTTGGATAACAGTGTCAAATTGTTGATACCTATGTCAAATGCAATGTATCTGTTTCTTATTAAATGCGCCCGCACAGAAAGAGTTGTGTGTGATCTTTACGATTTCGATTTTTAGATTACGGTACTTTCAAGTGATAAATACGGTTTTTCTCATTTTCACAATTAGCTCGACCAGTGGAAAACAAAGCCAAAGGGAACATGTAATTGATTAGTCTTAATACATTCTCAATTCACAGTAGCATGCACTGATCAATCAACTATTTTATGACTTTTCCGTAACATATGGTATAGACACAGCAATTTTCTTTTGATGAACATTGCTGTTATCGTCTTAAGTAGTTGGCTGGTTGCTGTCTAATTTGATTGTACCCCAAATTATAAAAAATATATCAATTTGGGAGAACTAGTTTCTGGTATTTTGTACATGTACTAGTTTCAAATTCCAATTTTGGTTCAATACAATAACTAATAACAATCAGTTAGATTCTTCAAAGCCAATTTCCATATTTGTTTCAAATTGTATCAGGGACATGTACCCTTAAATATATTCTTTGATTCTGAATAGATTTTAATTGAAATAGGGGTTTGGCGACATTTCATCCTCCGTTTTCCATGGAAAATGTATGTTCTGAGTCAGGCTGTCACAGAAAATCGCCATTTGTTCCATTATATATTGACCAGTATGTATTGATAAGGATTTGCCTTAAATATGTATTTAATTTAAATGTAAGTACACGTGTCGTTTTCTATTCATGTATAAATAGTGTGCGTAATGTAATGACCCTATTTGTAATACTCGTGATTCTGAATTTACCAAAACTGATCGTTGACTCCTTAGAAACACCATTTTAAATCATGTATGCCTTTTCCAATGTACCATCTTATTTAAGATGTAGTAAATTTTTGAGTGACGTTTGACCCCGGTCTACCAACTATGCAATACTAACGTATTTAAACTATTCTCGTCCTGAATATGAATGAAATATTTACCACTGGAGCAATTACCAATCAATCAGCTTCATTTAGTGACCCATATAGTTTTTGTGAAAATTTGAATCAAAATACCCTACAAGATGTTTGACGTTTATTAAACATCCAGATCAATATTGCACTGAACTAAATAAAACGTTGACTTTGATTCACCTGCAAATTCAATTTTCTGTAATTGTACAAATTTTAAAAACTAATGAGAAATGTTGAAGTGAGCCCACCGACAGAAAAGTGGACGATTTTATATAGTATCAAATGACAAATCTGAAACAATTCAAGCGAGAAAACTAACGGCTTATACCCAGATGTACCCTGACTTATTTGATACTTTAAGTAATTACAAGTAGTTAACGTCTTTATAAAGAGATAACGTCAGGATAGCATGCATAAAACACAGAATAGCTTTTAAAACTGAAAATCGACAAATGAGAATTACAATTCGCCCTGTCTGCCATGTTGTTCTGAGCAAAATGATTAGAAACTATCCATACCAGACCTTATTTGTATCATTTGATGTTTTACGCCTAATAATTTAAGATGAGAAGAACAAAACATATATAAGATGAACATGTACCACATGATAAAATGATTGTGAAATGTTTTACTGGGGAATATTGCAATGTTCCGCTTGGGATCACATAAAAAAGTTATCATTTAGTGAAATATTCCACTGGGGAACACATAGTAACATTGCCATTTAGTGAAACTATTCTATGGGTAACACACAAAATAATGTGCATCTAGGTTATCATATATCAAAAGTAACCATTTAATGAAACGTTACTTTGGGAAACATTAAAATGTTCTTTTTGGGGAATACATGATAGAGAACAATTAAATGACCCCCCTGGGAACACATGATAAAATTTATTATTTAGTCGAATATTCTTCTTGGGAACACATAATTAAATTTACCATTTACTGAAATAATAGTGGTGGGAACACACAGATAAATGAACATCTAGGTAACGCATATCAACATTTTCCATATAGTGAAATGTTCCTCCAGAGAACCTCGAAATGGTTTCCTGGGAAACACACTATAAAAATTATCTTTGAGTGGATTGTTCCTCTGAGGAATATTGAAAAATATTCCGCTTGGGAAAGCATGATTAAAGTAATCATTTTTTGATATATTCCCCAAGGGAACACATAATAAAAATAACCATTTATTTGAATAATATTCTTGGGAACATATAGCTCAATGTGCCTCCTTTGAGAAACACATATAAAGTTTCATTAAGTGAAATGTACAACTTGAAAAAATGATTTGTTCTGTTGTTGAACATATGAACACCTGATAAAAGTAACAATTAAGTGAGACAATCCTCTGGGGAACACACATCTTAAGGATGTTCGCTTGTCATGTTTTGGAATTTTTGTCAGATTTTCGGAATCCTCTGATTTTATCCATTTGAATGCCTTAACAAATTTTGCCCACTTACCCCAATTTTCCTTTTAGTAAATATTTTACATGTATAATTATAAGCCATCTGTAAAAGTCTTTTAAAATCTTTGTTATTTTTTAATAGTTTTTGAGAACTTAGACTTGTCAATGATAAAGCTATGAAAAATCAAGAGAGAACATTTTTCCGCCAAAATTTCAATGGCTATTATCTCGAAAACAAGTACACGCACCTATATTTTTTTTTCGTTCTTTTGGTTCCTTTATTAATTCCCTATCAATATACACTAGTGTTATGAATAGCTTGTTATTTTGAAACTGAGTAGCGAACTTCCTTAATTTACCTCTGGTGAGCACTTATCCATTAAAGATGAAGCGACCCTACACCCACCGCTATTTTTTGTAATGGAAGTCTTTTTTTAATGATTTGAAAACCAAAATGGCAGAGATTATATAAACATATGCATTTGGTTATAATTTCTTCAAGTGTTATAAACAAAAAAGAAGAAAAAAAAATGTTCACGCTAGTAACATTCGTAGATTGGTATATCATAACTTATTTCATTTCAGTTAATTTTCTTCTATATCGTACTCTGGAGTAAATCATTTCAGGTGTCATTGCAAGTTTATTGTGTAGTAAAAACAACGTTAGTTTAAAAGATGACAGATGTACAATAAATCTCCAACAAACGCCATAACTTGACTGTCAGCAATTAAGATTGCCTGTCGAAATATTTTTCCGCCATACTGAAGAAGAAATGCGTGTGACGCTTGACGTTACATAATGTAATAAGATATAACATACATGCACTGCTTTTTTGGTGGTTTTTTTTTATTATCTTATTTTGTTGTATTAATGTTTTAGGTGGGGGAAGATATTTGCATATTTTTTTAGTGTAATACAGCATTTTTCTAAAATATTATGTTACTGCATATGACTCTAAACTGATTCGCTGTAATTGATTGAATGTTTTATTGATTGGGGTTTGTTTTACGTCCAGTCGCAAATAGTTCAGGACGAGAAAAAATGTACAATTATTTTTTACCTCATTCCTTTCGTACTAAAATAAATATTTTCTCATCTAACTGAAATAAACAACTAACAAGAAAATTGGTTGTGCGTTCGTTACAAAGATTGCATGAATTTCATATAATTAAGCAAATCAACAAAACAATAATGATCATATATATGTATCAAAGTTAACATGTAATAAAATTCCAAACACATAAGTATCAAGCGTACAAAGCTACTACTAAAAAGAGGGGGGAGGAAGGGAAAATCACTGCAGGACAAATTAGTCATTCCAGAACTGGCAAATCTGACTGCTATTTTATACAAGATAACAAAAACATTTTTTGGCCAAGTGATAGATACTTAAAATCTAAAGTTCCCAAGGGAAAAAGTACTTTTGCAATAGGAACTTTAAAGTTACCTAGGGAACTACAATTTCCCACAGGAACTTTAGTAAATTATTTATTCTCAGAAATAATTTTCCCATGGGAACAAACATTTTTCCCATTGGAACAAACATTTTTCCCATGGGATAAACATTTCTCCCATGGGATTATTTATCTTTCCTTTGTGATATTTCGGAATTTGTAAAAGACCTATGCAACAACGAACGAATTGACGTGTACTGATAATCGGGAGCAATTTTTTACATTTTTGTTTGATAAAAAAATATGCATTAACATTAAATTAAAGGTATTTGTATCATACTTTTAAATTCAAAAGTCTATTTCTGTAAGTAAATGATTGATAGAAATACATGGATTGTAATGTATCATGGTAGATTGGTTGGTTTTTGTTTAACGCCCAACATTAACATTGTTTAACGGCAAGTATTACACATCGATGACTGATTCAACAGAAAATTAAAATTTGATTCAGTGAAAATGCAGTACATTAACCTTTAACTTTCAATTCAAATCTTTTAACATATGTGTGCTTATGTTCATAACCTCATTCAACACATTTCGAGTGTCCAGGTGATGTTAACACCACGAAGTTCTTGTAATAAATCGCATAGTATCACTGCGATCCATCGATAATATCAAACAAATCTGCGTGCCGTATGCAGAATGTCGTCCCTCCTCTGACAAGTTACATTGGGAAAAAAAACTGTTACAATGTCATTACCAGTATTCAAGCATCCTCGCACACAGGTTTGTCTAATAGGACAGCTGATTTGAGAAAAGTGACAAATAGCCACGCCTACATTATACTAATATCGAATCAACTGCCTTCAGGAACATAAATTTCACAAATCAAACACGGAAACAGAGATTTGGTTGAGTATTTAAAATTTGATAAAGTTTACATATGTAATAGAACGTCAAAAAATAAATTGTAGGAAATTGTTGTGTACACCTCTCACTTTTTAGACTTTATTCAAACTAAGAACTACAAAATATGACCGTACTGCACGTTTTGAGATTTTACAAGTATTTTATACATCCACGTGTATTTCCCGGGATCGTCATATTTAAATATTTGACAGAGAAAGATAATATTATTTACAAAAAATTTAGTTAAGAACAATCCACCAAATTCAATACAATTAACAAATTGGAACAATATGGAATAGTCCTATATCAGTACCAAAAATCACCAGCAATAAAGAAAATAGATAGTTCTTTTACTTGTATAGCAAGGACCATTTTCGAAGCCCTGAAAAGTGTGTATAGGTCTTTTACAAAAAGTCTGTGAACTAAATGAAAAACAAAGTAATTTCATCTAAAACTCTTAGCAAAAGTTTGCTTCGATCGTCTTGAACTGAACTGACACGTGGTCCTTGAACTGTAGCACTAAACTCACCAGCACAAATAACAATACCATTTTTGACTTTATACAATTCGTGCATTAAATCTAATTATTCTTTAAACAATTCATTGGACAGATAAGAAGCAGGTAAGTATACACAGAAGAAGAAAATAGTCACACCATCGGGCAGATACGTGTTAACATCAATAGTCCTATCAGAATAAACATCAATTTCATGCTCAACATAACGATCGATAATCGATAAGACTAACAATGCAACACCTTTTTCTGGAATAAGTACATTTTTTTTTGGTCATCGCTTTTAGCACATATTGTGTCAATGTGAATTTTGTTTTTCGGCGCACAAAACTGCTTGGCAAGGAAATAATTCATTTAAAACGGAGTCCCACCTTTGCACACACAGTATAAGAATGATCGGTGCATTTGAAGGATATATCCACTTTACATGTTTGCTAATTCTAAAAACAAGAAAAAGTTCAAAAGAATATATAATTGCATGACACTCAAAATGTTACATCGTTGAAAAACAATTTAATGTATACATGAATGCATGCTGAATAATCGATTTATGTAATGACAGCTGTATACGAAAATAATTACATCATATATTACAAAAATCAAATGAATATATCTTTCGACATGTTGAAAATGATACAAAGCGTTACATGCAATTGTCCTCATCAATAAAACTTACAGATGTGAATTGTAAGAATTAACCATTTTGGGATCCTACATTGTATAACAGATGGACAATTACGTAAATTTAAACAAAATTCAAATTGTCGAGAAACACCTGTTAATATGGACATTATGTAAATGTACAAGTAGTATCAGTATGATTAAAATGAGAATTAGATTCAAGGGCCTGTTTATCGAAGCGTTCTCAGTACTAGGACATGTCTTAAGATCGTCTTAGGACATATATATGTCCTAAGCGGATATATCTGATATGTCGTAAATTATGAAGAGTCCTGAAATGAACACAACAATTTCCCACAATTTAACTTTTTATTACATATATAAACATTTTCAAATATTGAATACGCAACAAAATCTCTGTTTCCAAGTTTGATTTGTTCACTAACTCATAATTTGGTCCTAAAAATCTGAAATTTATTCACTACGAAACTGTGGTGAAAATTTGATGAAAACATATGCTAAAATGTCCCCTAGTTTCGCAGCAAAAACGATTTTCACCAATAGCGTCATTAGTGAGGTATTTGTGACATCATAATGTAGGTGAATTTCGTGAAATATTGAATTTTTGCAGAATTCTGCAAACTTTATGACCGTTTTCTGAAAAAAGAACAGTGGCGCCACCCTTCGGTCACACATATTTTCTGCGTTTCATATTATGTGTATTATAATTTTATTAGCAAGCAATTATATAAAGCATGCGTGATTATTTTGTAAACACCAAAAAAGTCAGGTTGCGAGTTACAAAAGTCGAGTTGCAAGTTTAATAAAGTCGAGTTGCGAGGAAAGAAAGTCGATTTGCGAGTAAAGTAGTCGAGTTGCCAGTTACGAAAGTAGAGTTCTGAGTTAAAAAAGGAAGCTTTTCGAGTTAAGAAGTAGAGTTGCGAGTTACAAAAGTCGAGTTACGAGTTAAAAGTCGAGTTGCGAGTAAAGAAGGTCAAATTGCGAGTTAAACAAGTCGAATTGCGAGTCACGATAGTAGAGTTGTGAGTTAAAAAAAATAGATTTGCGAGTCAAAAAAATAGATTGGCAAGTTGCAAGATTCGAGTTGGGAGTAAAAAAAATTCTAAGATAATTTAAAGGTAAAAAATAATTATAACGGACCGGACAATCATTTAAATTACCAACCTCATGGAGAAAAACGTGCATACATAATCGATTAGGATTATAATAAAGGCAACAGTAGTACCGCTGTTCAATAGTCATAAATGGATTGAGCGAAAACAAATCCGGGTCACAAACTAAAACTGAGGAACACACATCAACTATAAGAGGAAAACAACGGAACAACAGAAACACTGAACTGCTACAAAAACAAACATACATAGAAACGGTCTATTTGATAACAATTCCCATATTCCTGACTTGGTACAGGACATTTTAAGAAAAAAAATGGTTGGTTGAACCTGGTTTTATGGCTAGCCAAACCTCCCGCTTATATGGCAATGTTAAAAATACCGCTAAAATGAAAACATTACGTGACAGCAATACAGTACAAATAAGCGCAAGAACACTCAGGACAGAGAAATACATAATAGATACTGTAATAGTACATTAAAATATGTAAACCACAGAATAACAACGTACAAATTTCCATTAATTTAAAACAGTACACTAGTACACCACAATAGAATTATGAACTGTGCGTCACACGAATGTATCAACGCCACAAAAATGACGTCACAGGTAAATTTCTAAAAATAGAATATAAAATTTAGATTAAGTTTGTAATGGTGTTATTTTATGTATTATCTACACACTTAAGTCGAATGCACTCTGCTACGGTCGCAACACCATGCATTTCCTAAATAAATGGAATATATTCTGGCCCTCGTTTTATGTACCCTTTTATTGTTTCGATGATAAACACATGGAAATTTTATAGACAATCCACGGTCTTTTCCCGCGTACAATTATATTTGAGAATTCTGTACGTAATATATAGAGGATGACAACATGCAGTGCTAGCAATGATTTCCATAAAACAAGTTTTCAAATAAAGATATTAGTTGTAAACAAGAACAAATATGGACCAATTCAAGTATACCTTCAAGGATGTGCTCGACGTTAGTAACTCAGCACGACGTTGTTTTGTATTGTTAAGGCTGTTTAAGATTTTTTTAAACAATAAAAGCTAGCACAATTGAGTAATCTATGTTTTAAATGTTCGTTATTTTATATCGTGTGGTTGCTATTTCACTTTCGTGTACTTGTGTGACACTGATTTTTGTACAAAATTTATATTCAAACTACCAAAGAAATCATACAAAAACTTGAAACATGACATTTTAGAAATTCAATGAAATTAGATTTTAATGTTTAAACATCCATGTTCTATTGACAAATTCTTTCTTGATACTTGTATTCCAAGATTAATAACGAGAATAATATCAACACTTTTCGTCATCTGATAACAATGTAAGTGTAATATAATGGCCGGTAGTAAAGGGTTAGCCATTATTAATATTGCGTTACACCGACCATTGTATTATTAATCTTGTAAAAAGGTCCATTAGTGAAAATCTCAAAGAAACCATATGAACAATAATACAAACTAGAAAGAGGTCTTTGGGTCTGTTATATGCGTATGGAAAGAGGGCTATGATCTTTGATTATTGTTGATTTTGTTATCAGTAAATTAAAACCAAACTAAATATAATTGTTATATGCATATGCACATTCACTTTTCTACAATATGTCGATACCTGTATCTCAAAACTGCACGAGTTCATGATTTTCACTGACTGTTAATGATGTCTTTACACTAGATCCATTGGATGTTGGATGTGTACTGATTGATATTTTAGTCTTAGATACATGATTTTTTTTATTAGTTGTTATTGGTTTTGAACTGTCAGTAACTGTGAGTCCTCTCAGATATGTACTTAGTGTCTATTTTGTTGTGGGGATGTATCAATACCCTGCCACGTCCGGTCTGTGTTTTGTTAGATGATGTTCTGTTTTGTAACGATATAATGAGTTAAGCTCTTTTGAACTAAATTTTGTTGTTTGTTCTTATATTGTACTGTTACACCACTGTTCTAGGTTAGGAGGAATGACGGTTTGGCGCCAACAAACTAGCTTAACCCCGCCACATTCTGTATGTGCGTGTCCCAAGTCAGGAGCCTGTAACCCAGTGGTTGCCGTTTGTTGCTGTATATCATATTTGTTTTTCGTTCATTGTTTTGTACATGAATCAGGCCGCTTTCTTTCTTGTTTGAATTGTTTTACATTTGTCATTTCGTGGCCTTGTATAGCTGACTACACGGTATGGGTTTTGCTCATTATTGAAGGCCGAACGGTGACTTATAATTGTTAACTTCTTTGTCATTTGGTCTCCTGTGGGGAGTTCATAATTACCAGAAACTTTATTCTGACTAAATAATTGATTGTAATAACATTAACGTCCAGTAACAAATACTTGTTATCACTTCAGCATATATATTGTAAAATATAATACGAGTAAATTTCAACTATCACAGTTGCTAGCTAGTTTTATGAATGTTCAAATTCATTCATTTGGCTGAAGTTATTTTTTTCTTAATTTTAGATACATTGTAAGAACAAACAAAACAAAGGAAATTCTTGATTTGAGCTCTGGAAGATGTTTCTTTATCAAAAATTAACGGAAGAACGATGCATCACAACAAAAAATTGCTTTATGAGAAAAAAAATTCCAACTGATGCATTTGTTCTTCAAAGGTTTCATCACGTATCATGCTTATAGAATGCACACACTTTTTTATATCGTTGGAACACATCTATTGTCCATTATTCAAGATAAATGATGGTCAACCATGTCTTTTTCTAATGTTGGATATCAGTAATAAATAATTGATATGAATGAACCGTGAAAATCCAGAAAACCTCTAGTGTTTTATTGATTTTTAAAAACATTTTTTTTATTGAATAATCAATGATTTTGTAAATAAAATTTTGAAGACCTGATCAGACTTAGTTTCAATTTATATAATTCACATGTAATTTTTTAAAAGTTTCGATGAACGTGAAGAGACCAATGTGCTTGAAAAATGATGATTAAAAATCTGAAGATGATGGGAAGATGAGATTATCTGAAAATAGATTCATGTAAAGAGCTTAACCTTTCTTTTTTCTAGGTCAATTTTTACAATATGTATCAAATAATTTTATATCGATTATATATTGTGTTCATTTTTTTTTTTCAATTATTGCACAATATCGCTTCTTTCCATTTATCAAGTAAAACATTTGGATTTTAGTATAATAAACAATTTCATAACGATACAAATATTAACTGATTCCCTTTTAAATCAACATCACAGGCAAACTGAGACATATGTTTCTAATAATGTAACCAACTGTGATTTTATAACTGCAAGCTGGTAGGATAAACTTACCGATCAGATGTAAATTAGGGTATTTATCAATAAATCAAAGCTATATTGTGTGTTTTCTCACATGTAGAAGGACAATTTCTTTTTTCGACAACTTCATTTCTTTATTAGACTCTTTTGATTGACAACTGTTTTGATCCTACTCGAAATGTCTGAATTTATCATAGTTCTCAACCTGATATGTATTAAATCAAAATATGTTACTTGTCATTCTATCAATATTTTGATATTTTATTGTTTCAACATGATGACCGAAATAGGTTAGATTAATCTTAAACTAAGTTTTATTTTAAAGTATATATATACTAAACTTAAACGGCTTAACTAGATAGTTCAAAATTCATAAAAGGGAATTAAAGTATGCAGCTGTAAATCACATGCAAAGCAATGTAGAAATATAAAAATATACATGTTAGTATTCACAAAATCGAATTATCAAAGAACTATAACCGAAAGTTGACTTTAAGCCGATATCAGTTATCTCCCATTGTGAAATCATCATCAACAATCACAAATCGGCGTTTCGGGAGGATTTGTCGTCGTGTGGTAGAAATTCTGACAGTTGTGCCTCCTGCCCTTGTATAATTGCCACTAAGAAATAACTTGCTTTATCAAGAAATTTTCCCAAATTAGTCACAGGCCCAACAAAACGACCGAAAAAAATCATTGAAATTATAATATTTTTCTTATCTTATGCATTTCCATAATTTTAAAAATTACGAAATCCCATAATATAGTAAGAAAATTATTCGATTAACTAATATTATAAAATTTTATAATAATGTGTTAAATTATGATATTTCATAATACTATGCAATTTTCTATTTGCCTCGACTGTTTAATTAAAAAAAAAATTTTGACAATAAGAGTGACCGATGCGTTCAAAGCACATATATGTCCACTTTACATTTTCTAATTTTAAAAACGAAAAAATGTTCAAAAGAATATATAATTGCATTACCTGTTCTCAAAGACACTCAAAATGTTAGTGCGTTGAAATACGATAGTGGTTTGAGGAAGTATATTTATATATATAATTGCATGATGATAAATCGATTTAAGTAATGACAGCTGTATACAAAATTTGAACATGGAAAGCAATTACATCATTTGCTACAAAAATCAAATGAGCATGTATTTCGATTAAGATCGATGTACATATACATTTACATAATGTCCGTAATCACAGATGTTTTTCGACAATTTGAATTTTGTTTTTAGTTTTAATTACTACTCAATTTAATTAACTGTCATATTCTTTACATAACATAGTCAAGTTAATTTCCATTTTCCATGGCTAAAGTATTGTGTTATTCCAAAAAATTATGATTGTCACAGCATTAAATTGAAATAGCCTTTGAAGACCGTCATAATCATGATAATTATAAGGACAAGTATTGTGAAAATATTGTGAATTTTGGGATCTCATTCCATATAATTGTATGAATTTCAAGATAAAATAAACACGTCACAAAAATACGGTGTCCGTTGTTATTCTGTGCTTTACAGAAGATAATGTACTATTATATTTATTTTTATTCATTTCCCTAACCTGAGTGTTTTTACGTTTGTTTGTACTGTATTCCTGTCACGTATAGTTGTCATTTTAGCGATATATATTTTTAAACATTGCCATATAAGCGGGAGGTTTGGCTAGCCATAAAACCAGGTTTAACCCACCATTTTTCTTAAAATGTCCTGTACCAAGCCAAGAATATGGCAGTTGTTACCAAATAGTCCGTTTCTATGTATGTTGGCGTTTGTTTTTGTCGCAGTTTAGTGTATCTGTTGTTCCGTTGTTTTCCTCTTATAATTGATGTGTTTCCCTTGGTTTTAGTTTGTAACCGGAATTTTTTCCCTTAATCGATTTATAACCTTTGAACAGTGGTATACTACTGTTGCCTTTATCTATTAATACATTTTACATATAAGTACGTGAAACAGTCTGCATCTGATTTTTCAAGATAGAAAATTTGTCACTATTAATGCTAGCAGAGTTAGTGTCAAGTGTGTATCTTACATATCATGAAGCTTTGCGGAAAACGCAATTGGTCCAATAGTTATAAGATCTATCTAAAATAAATTATTTGTTGACGATAAGGTACAGCATTGTAATAAAATGTGTACAATCGCATTGTCATAGAAAAATCCACACGTTTGGCATAACAGTGAATCTGCATCAGGTTCGTTTGGTACAACTAGAGCACACAGAGATATGACAAATTTTGCTTGAAACTTTAAGGATGGGTTCTGGTGCACAATAGTCCAAGCACGACGTAGTTCACTAGAGTTAAGAATAAGGCATATGTTTTTCATGACCAGTGTGTATTGTAAGTATCAATGATCACGTTGTTAACATAAATTATCGAAAAGACAACACTTATAACACAAGAATAAAGCAGTTTTGAAAAATGATATATTACTATACATTTGATAGAAAGTTTAGACTTACACACAAGCTGTGATATACAGAGGCTTGAAAACGTTACAGAAAAACGCATTTTGATAAGAAAAAATGATCCATTACTATTAGAATATGTATTGAAAATAGCAAGTGTTGTGAAATTAAGAAGTATCAAGCCATTAGAGAGGGTCTGGAAGGGTATAAAGAATAAGGAATAATGACTAAAAAATACAGAATTAAGAAAAAGATGCAAAAGTTATAAGGAATAGAGAATAATAGGGTGCTAAATTATAAAGAATAGAGAATAATAGGGTGCTAAATTATAAAGAATAGGGAATAATGGACAAAAAAAAGAATAGAGAACATAACCTAACAAAATAAAAGAATACAGAAAAGAAAGACCCCATCCCCATTAATTAATGTTACAGCGTGGAACTTCTAAACACTGATAGTTTTCTTAAATTGAAATGTCTGTTTGAAAATTATCAAAGCGACATTTAAAAGTTTTTATCGGCACGTGTAATAAATCGGGATATATGTCATGCGTGATTAATGTTTATTCGAGCACTTCTGGTCATGTTGGTTAAATCTATCTAATAAACAAATTCGAAGATGAATAATACATTTGATGGAAATTTAGATTAACTTATTTTAAGATTATTTTCAGCAGTGAGATAAGGTCTTAAAATGTTGAAGAAACACTTAACTTTTATAAAAGGATGCATAACTAGTCCATGTAAATATGAATGGTGAATATCAGTGAGAGTAATTATTTTGTATCTATCTTTAAAATAATAAAAACAGTTTCATAATGGTTACAAATGGTTGATACATCTGTCAAATCCAATGTATCTGTTTCTGATTAAATGCGCCCACGCTGAAAGTGTTGTGTGTGATTTTTACGATTTCGACTTTTAGATTAGGGTACTTTTAAATGATAAATATTGTTTTTCTGATTTTGAAAACTAGCTCGGCAGTTAAAAACCAAGCCATAGGTAACCTTAGATTTATTGGTCGTAAGTACATTCTGAATTCACAGTAGCATGCACTGATCAAAGCAACAACTGTTTTATAACAGTTTACGTAACATATCGTATAGACACTAGCAATTCTCTTTTGATGAATATTGCTGTTGTTCTCTTAAGTAGTTTTGGTAATGATGTCTAATTAGATTAAATTATAAAACTTATATCAATTTGGGAAAACTATTTTCTGTTGTTTTGTACATGTACTACTGTAAATTCAGAAATTATTGCGTGCATTTATTATTGTGATTTTGTCATTTTAGACTAAAATGCGAATTTTAATTTTTGCGATATTGAGAAAAATCCTGTTTAATTCATATACAAAATTTCAAAATGCAAATTTAAATTATTGCGATTATTACCCTGTCGCATTTTTCGCTATAATAAAAACATCGCCATAATTTCTGAATTTACAGTAGTTTCAACGTTCAATTTTAGTTTAATACAATAACAAATAACAATCAGTTAGATTCTTCGAGGGCAATTTCCATATTTGTTTCAAATTGTATCAGGGACATGTACCCTTAAATATGTTCTTTGTTTCTGAATATTTTAATTGAAACAGGGGTTTGTTGACATTTCATTCTCAATTTTCCATCTATAATGTATGTTCTGAGTCAGGCTGTCACAGAAAATCGCCATGTGTTCCAATTAGATACTGACCAGTATGTATTGATAAGGATATGCTTCACACATGCATTTAATTTAAATGTAAGAACACGTGTCGTTTCCTAATTATGAGTTAATTTTTGAGTGACGTTTTGTGAAAATTTGAATCAAAACACCCTACAAGGGTTTTAAGGTTTACTACACATTCAGATTAACATTACACTGAACAAAATAAAATAGTGACTTTGTTTTATATGCAAATTCAATATTCTGTAATTCTACAAATGTTCAAATAATAATAAGAAATGTTGAAGAGAGTCCATCGACAGAAAAGTGGACGGTTTTATATATTGCTGTTTGAAGTCGTGTTTGCATCTTTATTTTTTTATTTATTTTTTTGAATTACGTAAACTGCAATTCCATTTACAACTCGCTACGATGTATAGATGCAGTTTTATTTTGTATTGTCAATTTTATAATTTTGAAATATGTTTAGGCCTAGGCGAGTTGTCAAAAAAACAAAAATCACGAAATAAAGCATTGGTTTCCGTGCTCGGTTTCGAGAGGATTAAAGCTGACAATGAGAGATTTTTGTGTGTTTGTTTAAAGATATGCAAAGCTATAACGATATAGATATTCTTTGTCAACAATTAAAAAGATTGGATTCATTTTAAAGTTGCGATAAGTAAAAATAAGAAGAAAATAAAGGTATAAATGAATTAGTTTATAATTCAATCCATGCTTGAAATCAGGAATAAGATGCGCAAAGTAAACATTTTTAAATTTTAAAATGTGGAAATCGTGGGGTTCTTACAATGGCATTTTAATTATTTGTCTACATTAACTGCCTTTAGTAATGCTTTCTAAGAAACAAAACAGATTAGAAATATTTATCACCGTACTGGATTCGAAGGTAAATCGAAATTAATCCCAACAATAGCGTTCCCTCTTTTAGTAACCTGAACGTTAGCGCGAAAATACACGACGTCGCTTGTTTACAATTTACAAATTTCCCCGCAATTGTTCAGATGATATTGCTTATTTCAAGTTTCCGTAACAGAATAGACATATTTTTGAAGGAAACAAAAGTATATCATGAATACCTGTCTTTTTATTCTGTTGTTAAGGAGAATTGTTAAGTTATTACAAAAATTTGAACATTGGTTTTCCGTTATGTTTTATAATAAACGGGGTAGATAGCATATGCAGTACCGATTTCCTACTTTATGTATGAAGTTCCCCGGCAAATAATGTTCACTATTCAGTCTATTGATTTTTTTATTTTAACGTGGTTTATTTTATTTCTTTTTTGTTTTTTTCTTGAGGTGATATAATTGTTCAGTGTAACAGACAAAATCTTTTTTACAGGATATCTCATCTCTATCTTATTTCTTCATTCAATGCGTTCTTTTCAAACATCTACTAGGAAAGAATTGTGATATATCATTGAGCGTTATCTACAACTTATCACGATGTACACAATCGCGGACAATGAGTGTTCAGCTATTGAAACAACAGAAATAATGATATTCTGTTCTGGTATTTTCTTCTTCTTTGAATTGTTAATAATCTATCACAAAACTAACTGAAGTTGTAATTCGTCATTACATCACTTTTGGGAGACAAAAACAGTGGTTTGTTTCTCATATTGTTCCCAACATGAAAATAATGGGAAAAAGGATTCTAATTAAGGAATGACTGTAATATTTTTTCTGTCTATGAAGAAATAACATCAAAAATGTAGTGCACACTGAATAACCCTAGTAGCACCACATTTTTTATGCTATTTCGAATAGACAGAAAAAATATTACAGTCATTTCTTATAATTTAATTCTAAATTCCATTTTAAACCGGAGTAAACCATGAAAAAACGTTGATGACGTCACGGTCACATGACAAAATTATGTCTATGAGCTGATAAACGAAACAACGTCAGCCAATCAGAAGACGCGTTACATCCAAAATTAAATTATTAATTTATAACTTGTTATGTGCCTTTCTAAATGTGGATCTGTAGATATAAGAAAATGTGGTATGAGTGCCAATGAGACAACTCTCCATCCAAGTCAAAATTTATAAAAGTAAACCATTATAGATCACAGTACGGTCTTCAACACGGAGCATTGGCTCACACCGAACAGTAAGCTATAAAGGGCCACAAAAAATTACTAGTGTAAAACCATTCAAACGGGAAAACCAACGGTCTAATCTATATAAAAAACGAGAAACACCTATGAACCACATCAACAAACGACAACTACTGAACATCAGATTCCTGACTTACATGATGTACATGTTATAGTGGGTACCGTTGTTTGCTTACGTTATGTCCTTCCTTAATCCATCTTATCTATACCCAGATGTACCCTGACTTTTTGGTACTTTTGGTAATTACTAGAAGTTAACGTCTACTTGAACGACCTCAATTTTGGCTTGCAACAGGCCACCTACGGACCCATCAAATGAATATGTTGTCCTACAAAATGCGAGACTTTACAAGAAATAGATGTGAAAATAATTAAGCCGTACTATCAAAAGGTGTAAAATGAATATTTTATCAGCAAAACAAAAACTGTCAATATTATCATGTCGTCATGGCAACTTGGTAGTAAAACACGAGACACGATGAAAATAAATATGTTGTCCTACAAAATGCAAGACTTTGCAAGAAATAGGTGTGTACAAAAATTGAAAATTATTCTGCGCTAAATAAATAAGCCGTACAATCAACAGGTGTAAAATGAATATTCCATCAGCAAAAAATCCCCCCACTGAAAATCAAATGGTCTACTAAGGCTATTTGAATTTAATCATGTTTTTAACTGAGAAATTTTTGAGTTTTCGTCATATAAATAGGTAAATAACTTAATTCACAATATTATTATAATCATTTTCATTCAATACATGTAACTTCCATAAATATTCATAATTAAATCCAGATTCTTAATATCTAGTTTTATGTACACTTAACCCACACAAGGCCTACATTAAGTAGCGACTGCATGTGGTAAAAACCTAGTTTAAACTAATATAAACATTTGTTTTTATCAATAGGAACGTAATAGATAGATATAAGAAGATGTGGTATGAGTGCCAGTGAGACAACTCTCCATCAAAGTCACAATTTGTAAAAGCAATAGAGTTTAGTTTAAGTGTCGTGTACACTTACACCTCACCCAGTTTAGCTCAGTGTGAACACTAATTTTGATATTCATGGAAGCTCTTTCAAAAAGTTTCATAATATTCAGTTTGTTTTTATACTAAATTTATTTTCGTTACAAAATGTCGTTGCGGTACTATTTAACGTTGTTTCATATTATTACGACCAAAACAAACTACATTTTTCTTCATTACATTGTTTTCTAGTCTAAAATCCACCTAAAAATGTACCCTATAAACAAAAACAAATTCTTACGTGAATACAGAAAAAAGAGTCTGGATGAATGGGGTTTACAGAATATAGGATGATGGGCAAAAATAGAGAATAAAGATCGAAAAATAGTGAATAACAGGCACAAAATTAAAGGGTAGAGGAAAATAGGCCAAACGAATAAAAATACTGGTGTGCTTAAGTATTCAGAATGGAGAATATGGGCAAAAAAAATAAGAATAAGGAAATAAAGACCAAAACCACCACCACCACACTCACACACACACACACATATAAAAACCTTCAGATAAATGAATTCAGAATGTGTTTTTTTTAATATCTCTATTCAATCACATATGGCTTAATGTCGTTCGCACACCACATGCTCCGTTCTTTAACTTCATATAGACACCATAGAGACTGAAAGCATTACACGACACACACAAAATAAAAGGTTTGAGTCGCTAAAATGCATTAGATCTATCGGTTAATTCAAACTTGTGCGTTAATTATCCCGTTTTCTCTCGAATAAAATTTGTTTTTTTCTTTTTTGATATTGTCGATTTCTCTGTTTGTTCTCCAATTTCACTTTTTTATATACCAGTATTTATGTTGGTCATGTTTCAATGAAACCTTTAATTCTTGTTTTGTGTCTGACAATATTTTTAACTCGAACTCTACTTCGTCTTGCAACTCGATTTCTCACTTGAACTATAACTCGGACTTTTGCTCGAACTCGAAGTATAATTTAAACTTTAACTCGAACCCCAACTCGAAATCGAACTTGAACTCAACTTAAAGTCGAACTGGAACTCCATTTCCAACTCGATATATATAGTTGACCCCACTCTGCTCAAAATTTGCAATAACAAAATAAACAAGTGTATCTTTTATTTATCGTAACTAAGTAATTTCCCTGTATGTACCGGTTTGTATTGTCTATTCTATGACTGTATGTTTTGTTAATCTACTGATCGACATTAAGATATACCAAATATTAGTTACACCTCTGACTTAAGTCAGGAACTCCTTGAGTGTTTACAGCAGATCTTGGATTTTTTTCTGTTTAATATTTATTCAAAACTTTTTAGATGAATTTCTTATGTCAATTGTAGAAGATACCATGGTCTTTTGGATTTTTTTTTTGTCGTTTGGTTGCTGTTCCGTTGAGATATACACCACATTCCCTTTAATTTATATTGAAGACCAGTTCAGTTGTGTACACATATGTGCTTTTTATTCTTAAAGGTAGCACAAAACAAAGATTTTTTCACCCCCAATCAGACAACTTTAAACTGATGTAATTTCTTTCATCTAGTTCTAAACTTTATAAATGAGGAACCAAAAGAACGAAGAAAGATTAATCTTTCAAATGGTGTATATTTCATAATTACTTAATTAGTACATAATTGATTGATATGTAATTAGTTTCTAGATTGTGATATCCACATTTGAATGAAATTAGCTTCTGTGTTATTCATAGCATCCCAAAAGTTTTGATAGATTCTTGAGCAACACAGTTTGACCTCCAAAACTGTGTCTCAGATGTTTTCAATTGTATTTCATTCTCTAATAAACCTTCAGTAGAGTTTGCAACCTTAATTCATAAGAAATCGCTGAATTTAATTGGGTATAAAATTTGTTCTATTGATGTTTTTGGAAATCTGCGACACGGTTTTGAAGATAACTGGTCAAGTAAAAACATGTGCTATATAGGGGCAAAACGACATTTTCATGTCAAAAATGTATGTGTCACAATTGAATAAATAAGGATTTTCTTACTTGAACCCCATTCACTTCAATATAATTCAAAAATGTACCATGTGGATACCTCAAAATTGGCCTTCAATTATAAATCAATTAGGTTTTGACCATTAATAAAGCATTCTATTTCAGCAATTCTAAATATATATGAAAAATGCACACACTGTGCATCAAAATTCAGATCTGTCGGGAGAAGTTATATCATTATTGACCTTGATGTAAGTTAGTTGCTACTGATATGGTAAAAACTCCACCAACCTGGATAAGCATCAACTATTAATGATCTCAGAAGTATAATCAAACATTCGGGTAAAACACAATAAAGGGAACGGTAAGGTTGCACTTGAGGTCAAAAATAAAGGTCAACACAATAGAAATAAAGATTTGATCTTGAATAAGTAATGCTTGAAATTTGTAAAACTCATTTGGTTAGTGGAAAAAACAATGAGAAATGTTATATTTTCTACTTTGTATGGGGTAAGGTAAGTGCTGGTTAGGGGCACTGCTTGTACAATTAACCTCTAGCAATTTTTGTTTTAATGAACTATCCCAAGTCTTTTTGCACAATTGTAATTCAAATTCAATTTATCAACAAAATACCAACCAAAATTAATCACAGGAATAAAATTTAACTTGAGAATTTTGCAAAATCATACCCCTTTCTTAATTATTAAAACAAGGATTATTGTATGAACAGCACCACTCTTAAAATGAAAGACTATGTACATGTAGCCCATCAAAACCATTAATAGTTGACCTTCTATTCATGGGAATATAAATCACAACAGCATACTTATTCCTTACATAAATGGTATCTAAAAGAAATCAGTAAGTTATTTGAGTTACGGACACTACATTGATCTAATGTTTATTATTTACTCAATATGAATAACTTTTCATGGGTAACATATTTAGTTTGTGTATTTTCTTTTTATTGTTTACATTTTTTAACAAAAGAATGACCCATGATTGAAAATAAATATATGTAATTAAAGTTATTTCCAATGTAAACATACATGACATGTTGACATGGATGGGACCAAGTATATCATTTCAAATCTGAAGTAAAACCTTTAAAAATATCTAAACAAAGTAGGTGCTATTCCCTTTAAGGAATGATAAAAAATAGATTTCTGAAAAGAAAGATTAGTTAATTAGAAAAAAAATAAATTCTGATGGTTACGGACACTACACACTGGCTACTTTTTCCAACAATTTTCTAAAAATAACGTAGTTGTTGTGGATTAAAGGGAAGTCATTTCTACAGAACTTCATAAAATAAATAATTTTCTATCATAAAAAACTACCAGAATTGTAGATAAAACAAAAATAAAGCATACTTTACCTTCAAATATACTTGATTTCATTTAATTAACTTTCAAGTGTATTTTATAAAATGTCATATACTAATGTCAAGTACAGATCTTTAACAAATCTACATACTAGTAAAACCATAAAAATAATCATGAAGATGAATTTTCTTAACCTAACATTACAAAAGAACTCATCTTTTGAGTTTATGACAAACTGATACCAAAATGGGGTTTTACAATAAGATTTTCTGGTTTCAAATTAGTAAATTAAGAATGGTATATCAGCTCAAATATTTTTAACAGTTATCTGTTTTCATAATTTTTGTAAAATTTTTAATCAAAAGACAATGATGATGCAGCAAAGTAGACAGCATAGAACCTAGAAATTAAGCCTATTTTGATGAAATAAAAATATTTATAATATCATGGTTACGGACACTACATCATTTTTGTAGTGTCCGTAACCATATTTTCATTTATTTTGATTAAATTCTAATAAGAATGTGCAAAACTTTGTTTTTATGTTAGTGTTCTGTGTCAAATCTATGAAGAAAAAATAGCTTATTGCGTACTGCAGCTATTCTTTCGAGGAGAATAATAAGCTGGTTACGGACATTACACTTTTTAAAAAAATATTTTTTTCGGCTTTGAAAATTTCAAAAATATTCTGTATGAATCATATCATTTATATAATTGTATTTTATTTTAGTATTATTATTTTTGAGTATGTTGATATACATATTTAATGAATAATCTTGCAACTAGTTTTATTTTCAGGGCCATAAATGATCAACACTTAATAAATTCAAAACTGTATAACGAAGCACCACTTTTACAATTCTGCATGTTAAATTTTTGAATTAGCTCAGATTTGTGTAATGTTGGAATCATTTTAGTCTCCATTTAATAATCTGTAGACGATAACATGAGACATGATCATTACACTTACTGTTAAAAAAAATTTAAAGATAAAAATAATGTCAAGTTTGAAGTGCAACCGCATAACGTCTGAAAATGACCATTTTTGGACCACTAATCTTACCGGTGTTCAAAAACTATTCAAGATAGAATCTTAAAATTTTGAATGAGGTTAAAACATTTAATGTAAAATATTAAAAACAGAAAACTGGCATCCGACCGATTGTATTTGCTTTTATCAATATGGATTTTGGTCATTAAGTACACAAAACAATAAATTTTGTTTTTACCATTTTCCTAAAAAGTAATTTATGCATGTGTACATAAAATGATCAGTAGGTCAGTCTAGAGGATTCTTATGGGGCAATTCTAGAATTATAATTGTATACAATCAAAATATGGTGTTTTACACAAATTATGATTTTTAATTTTTGTAGGGTGCAAAGAAGATATTCATTTTGTGTTTCATTTTAAATAAAATCATATATAAACATTCACCCATTAAATGTTGTACAATTATATTTGTTTAATATTTGTACATTTATATTTTGATTCCCTCTATAGCTCGACAGAGTTTTTTTTCCCCCTGGCAGCTCCAATATAGAAATGTATTTATGTTTGGAATTCATTATTATTTTTGTTCTATAAACCCCTGGTCCACCTCTTTTTCATAACTGTTATTTTTACTGGTCAGTGGTCATAAAGCTATCAAATGATTCTATTGATTAACCACAAAGTACTGCCCACATGTTCTTATCTTGTATTATTCGGACACGTGCATTTGTTTATAAAACTAATTATCATCAAAACTCATACAGTTCAAGATATTGAAACATATTTTTCTTCTGTGGTTTTTGGAATATTAAGAAGTATAAAAAAACAGCTATCAATGAAATTTTGATTTATGTTGACTTAAGTTGTTCAACTGGGTAACACTTCATATTTCACTAGGAATTCTGCTTCAAGGATTGACTTGGCATTATGTGATCTCTTTGTACTGAGAAAAACCACATTTATAAAGTTTTCACATGTCACAGGTGTTTGATTTATCACGAAAAACTGTTAACTTCAATAGTCCCACTCTATAAGTAATCGATAATATAGTGGGGTTTTTTCATTATAAACTATGCAACCGTCTTTGATATGTGAATCGTAAAAATTATATATCATTTACATTTATTTTGTTTATTATCAAACATTTAAACAACTAGTCGTGATCAATCAAGTGTATACTCAAGAGACATTAACAACGTTAATTTTCTTTTATTTTCTCTCCAACTAGTTGAAAAATTAATTTTCGGCAGACACTCTTTTCGAGAAAAAAGAATATCAATATTTGTAAAATTAACTTATTTTATTCGTTGGTACTTTTGGGATTGTAAGGGTTCCACTAAGGGTGGCACTGTGTTTTAAAGGGGATTAAGACATCCGATATCCCAGTCGTATCATATTGTTTTTTCGAACCTTGTGAATGTATTCTGCATTTTTATATTTTTGACAAAAGGCAGATGTAATGCCATATCAATATATAATACAAGAATATCATTGAATGGGCTAAGTAGATAATGAAAATTGTGTATCTTTATACATATCAAAATATGGTTACTAGTTGTTAATACTTATAACAATATAATGTAAATATTAACCTTCAGAGGCGGTTTGGGGGAAAGGGTGCCCGGGCCCCTCCTTTTGGAACTATGTTTATGGTAATACAGACTGTTTTCCTGTTCCACTCCAAACGTTTGCCTTGTTTGGGGTCCCGATCCCCCCTTATTTTAAAAATCCTGGTTCGCATCTGACCTTGTGATATATTGCCCTTTAACTCTGCACCCTTGTCATGTCTTATGTTCGCTGTTGGAGACGACGTGGTTCGGTATTTATATATCCCGCTTTCGGGCATTTTGTTATGACTTACTTAAACGTGAGGGTCCGGTGGGTCATTTTGTGCTGAGTTATTGTCTGTTTATTTCGTTTTTGGTTTTAATTTTGTATTTTCGGTACATTTCACATATGTCTTATTTGTCAATATAGTCGAGTTAGTCGTGGTTCGTCTACAGGGTTTTTGTTTTATCTTGTTTGTTTTTATGTGTGTTTACTGTTTGGTCTTACATGATCTTGCTTTATATTACAGTTGGCCACTTATAAATAAAAAGATGTGGTATGAGTGCCAATGAGACAACTATCCATCCAAATCACAATGTGTAATAAGTAAACAATTATAGGTCGAAATACAGCCTTCAATTTTGTGACTATGTTGAACGCATCTATCCCATTGAACTAGAGATAAAGGATACTACAGATACAGTTAAGTCTGCCTCATAGCTTGACTTACATCTAGAAATTGACAATGAGGGTCGGTTGACAACAAAACTTTACGACAAAAGAGATGATTTCAGCTTCCCCATTTCTATGTAGCAACATTCCCGCAGAGCCTGCATACGGAGTATATACCTCCCAATTGATACGATATTCCCGGGCTTTTATTTCCTATCATGATTTTCTTGATAGAGTGTTGCTGCTCACAAGGAAGCTATTAAAACAAGAGTGTCAAATGGTGAAGTTGAAATCATCCCTTCGTAAATTTTACGGGCGCCATTACGAGTTGGTTGACCGTTATGGAATATCCGTTTCACAGATGATAGCGAATCTGTTCCTAATGTCGTAACTACAATCCCGTTCTCTTTTCACGAATGTGACCTACCGAATTAGACTATTTACCGGTTTTGTACTAACATGAGCAACAAGACAGGTGCCACATGAGGAGAAGGATCTGCTAACCCTTCCGGAGCACCTGAGATCACCCCCAGTTATGGTGGGGTTCGTGTTGCTTAGTCTTTAGTTTTCTATGTTGTGCTTTGTGTACTATTGTTTGTCTGTTGGTCTTTTTCTTTTTTAGTCATGGCGTTGTCAGTTTATTTTCGATTTATGAGTTTGAATGTCCCTCTGGTGTCTTTCGCCCCTCTTTTCTTCAACATATATATGTATGTAAAAGCTAAGATAAAAAATCAGCTACTTTATTTATATGATTTTAAGTTTGAATTAACTATTACACAGTATTTTGTTTGTTGTTATACACAGTTCTGATTAAGAAGAAAAACCGACAGGGTTAGAAAATACAAATAATAACACCATTGCAAATTCAATTTCATTTTAATATTCTTGGCATGGTTAGAAAATACATAAAATAACATCATTACAAACTCAATCGCAATTTAATATTCTTGTACGTGTCTATAATAAAAATCTACTTTTCTTTTTAGAAATTTACCTGTGATAATATAAACGTCACAAAAATTACGTCACTTTTTGTGACGTTGATCCATGCATGTGGCGCGCAGTTTATATTTAGTTTGTGGTGTCTTGGTGTCCTGTCGTAAATTCATGGGATGTTATTCTGCGGTTTACATGTTGTAATGTAATATTATATTATTCCCTCGGTTTTAGTTGTTACCCAAATTTGTTGTTGCTTAATCGAATTATTACTATTGAACAGCAGTAAGTTACTGTTGCCTTTATTTAACATAGGAAAGAGTCTAATCTAAGGTTTACTTTTAATTAAATATATTTAAAATATCTGTAGTATTTCACTCCTACTTTACACACTTGCATTGTTTTTTGTTAGAATGTGTTGATGAGTATCAGGATATGTAGTGTTTCACTCCTGCTATACATACTTGCATTGTTTTTTTGTTAGAATGTGTTGATGAGTATCAGGATATGTAGTGTTTCACTCCTACCTTACACACTTGCATTGTTTTTGTTAGAATGTGTTGATGAGTATCAGGATATGTAGTGTTTCACTCCTACTTTACACACTTGCATTGTTTTTTGTTAGAATGTGTTGATGAGTATCAGGATATGTAGTGTTTCACTCCTACTTTACACACTTGCATTGTTTTTTGTTAGAATGTGTTGATGAGTATCAGGATATGTAGTGTTTCACTCCTGCTTTACATACTTGCATTGTTTTTTTGTTAGAATGTGTTGATGAGTATCAGGATATGTAGTGTTTCACTCCTACCTTACACACTTGCATTGTTTTTGTTAGAATGTGTTGATGAGTATCAGGATATGTAGTGTTTCACTCCTACTTTACACACTTGCATTGTTTTTTATTAGAATGTGTTGATGAGTATCAGGATATGTAGTGTTTCACTCCTACTTTACACACTTGCATTGTTTTTTATTAGAATGTGTTGATGAGTATCAGGATATGTAGTGTTTCACTCCTACTTTACACACTTGCATTGTTTTTTATTAGAATGTGTTGATGAGTATCAGGATATGTAGTGTTTCACTCCTACTTTACACACTTGCATTGTTTTTTGTTAGAATGTGTTGATGAGTATCAGGATATGTAGTGTTTCACTCCTACTTTACACACTTGCATTGTTTTTGTTAGAATGTGTTGATGAGTATCAGGATATGTAGTGTTTCACTCCTGCTTTACACACTTGCATTGTTTTTTTGTTAGAATGTGTTGATGAGTATCAGGATATGTAGTGTTTCACTCCTACTTTACACACTTGCATTGTTTTTTATTAGAATGTGTTGATGAGTATCAGGATATGTAGTGTTTCACTCCTGCTTTACATACTTGCATTGTTTTTTTGTTAGAATGTGTTGATGAGTATCAGGATATGTAGTGTTTCACTCCTACCTTACACACTTGCATTGTTTTTGTTAGAATGTGTTGATGAGTATCAGGATATGTAGTGTTTCACTCCTACTTTACACACTTGCATTGTTTTTTGTTAGAATGTGTTGATGAGTATCAGGATATGTAGTGTTTCACTCCTACTTTACACACTTGCATTGTTTTTTTGTTAGAATGTGTTGATGAGTATCAGGATATGTAGTGTTTCACTCCTACTTTACACACTTGCATTGATTTTTGTTAGAATGTGTTGATGAGTATCAGGATATGTAGTGTTTCACTCCTACTTTACACACTTGCATTGTTTTTTATTAGAATGTGTTGATGAGTATCAGGATATGTAGTGTTTCACTCCTACTTTACACACTTGCATTGTTTTTTGTTAGAATGTGTTGATGAGTATCAGGATATGTGGTGTTTCACTCTTGCTTTACACACTTGCATTGTTTTTTGTTAGAATCTGTTGGTACGTATCAGGACATTTGTTCTTTGATTTTCTTGTTTCTTTGTACTTTTTTTTTAATTTTTATTCGATTTGAAATATTTTTTCGCTTGGTGTTTGTTTCTTTGTTTGATAATTTCATTCAAAATAACAACCACGTTTGGCGTAATATTTTATGAGGCTACGAATTTAAAGAAACTCATTAAAGAACTGATAAAATTATACATAACTACCATCTAAATGTCTTTAGAATACTTAAATAGATCACACATTTTCAAAGTCCCCCGTTTTATATTATGTGTATTATAGTTTTATGAGCAAGTAATTATATAAAGCATAAGTGATTATTTTGTAAACACCAAAAATATCAGGTTGCGAGTTACAAAAGTCGATTTGCGAGTTTAAAAAGTCGAGTTGAGAGTTAAAAAGTAGATTTGCGAGTTACAAAAGTCGAGTTGCGAGTAAAGAAGGTCAATTTGCGAGTTATACAAGTCGAGTTGCGAGTCACGATAGTAGAGTTGTGAGTTACACAAGTCGAAGTGCGAGTTGAAAAAATAGATTTGCGAGTTGAAAAGTAGATTGGCGAGTTGCAAGAGTCGAGTGGCGAGTTGCAAGAGTCGAGTGGCGAGTTAAGAAAGTCTAAAATATTTAAAAGGTAAAAATTATTTATTACGGACTGGACAGTCATTTTAATTACCAACCTCATAGAGGAAAACTTGCATACATAATCAATTAGGATTTAAATCGAAAACACTTTGCTACGGTCACAACACCATGTATGTCCTAAATAAATGAAATATAATCTGGCCCTCGTCTTTTGTTCAAAATGTGTCCATCAGCTTTACCTGCATTTCCAGTAAAACTTTAAACCGTTCAAATGTAAACTAGATATAACTAGAAACATAAGATGACATTTTATTTGGCGTGTTTATTTACGTGATTTTTATGTCAATCATAACGTGGTCTCAACTTCTGCATGACTAAATCTTTTACGTTCGGTATATAAAATGTTTACAGGTTTTGTCTACAATCTTGAGGAAATGTTTCTTTTCCGATAGAAGAACAGTTGATGATATCTGTTTTTAAAGTATTTAATGTAAAATTTATGCTACTACACATATTTGATGAATGATTGATAAAATCTCTTTATAAGTGTAAAATACTAATAATAGTAATTTCACATTACCAACGAAATTTCAATAAAAGATGTTCAATGTAATGTTTAACTGATCTTGTATTTTTTGTCTAAGTTCAATTCAATTTTTGATTAATATTGTATTTTTTGTCTAAGTTCAATTCAATTTTTGATTAATATTGTATGTTTTCGTAATACAATGTCATGTTTAACTGATTTTATGAAATTCCTACTGTACAGCCTACATGGTCTACAGTCGTTTTCCAACATTTCTTAGAAGAACTTTACCTTTACAATCTACTTTGTTGAGTAATAGTCCATGTCAACACTTTTAAACACAGGTGGGCGAATACTTTATACAGACAAAACTTATCTAAATTTTAGTAAAATATCATTTAAAAAAGAGACGGGTGTTACCAAGAGGACAATAACATTGTAAAAAACTAAGAAAAATCGATTATGCTTTTGCACATAACGAAAAAACGAAAAGGCGAACTACAATAAGACTACAAAGAAAAATTAAAGATAAACAAACACGAACCGCACCAAAAAAACGGGAAAAACTCTGCAGCTCCGGAGGTAATACAGCGATTCCGGTGATCAGATTGTGTGATGTTTGGAGTCATTAACTTCTTCGCTTAAGTGATTGAAGTTCATCAATTTCAAAGTAATGTCTTAAACGATTAAATCATGTTTTATATTATGTTAGACAAATCATACTTCGGTACAAACTACACTGATTTTAGTAAAAGAACAGCCAAATTTAAGTCAAGGCAACGACTCATTTCATGACTTTGATGTATCCTAATACAAAAGACAGTAGGTATTTCCAACCATAAGGTCAAAGGACAATAAGTATTTTCAACCATGCCTAAAGTTAATTTCTCATTTTCCCGGTTACCTTTTATACTAGTATATGTATACTATTATTCTCAAAGATAAGACATATTAAATTAAATCCCTTTGTGTTGGCACTGTTAGACATATAGATGATGCACTTGAATAAGGGATAAACAGTTTTAAGCAAATAACTTTCAACATACCTGCCGAATAAACAGTTCCAACGATAGATAACAAAAGCAGGATGTTTTGAAGAGCTATCTCTGAATATCTTGTAAGGGCCATCTTTTTCACAAATCGGGATTATTTGAGTAAAATTCTTTGAAGAAAAAAAATACTTTGTATTGTATTACATATTATTAAAAACTTAATAACATGCAAGAATGTATTTTTAGACCATATCCCTGTTGAAAATTCGCTTAATATTTAAAATTGGTGTTTAAATAAAATACGGTACTGCTTCGTTCTTGTGTAATATAATGTTTTTTTGATATTACGTTTTATAATTTTTATGTGCCTCTGATATAGGTCAATAATTCAACCAAATTCAAAATTATGACGCGTTATATATGCAAGTAGTACACTTATTTGAACCGAACCGCTAAACACATTAATACATCTGCATATTTCAGTACTAGTATCTTCGAATCAATACAAATCTGGTGAGCTATACTTGAAATAAAGAGTCACGTTTACATTTTGAAAGATACGAAAATATCCAAACACAGTGAAGTATCATTTTTTGGCAATTTGTACGTAGAAGAGAGAATATCTAAAGTCCAAAGATTCTTTATAAGTGGAATATCACACTATAACTCATATTACTTACGATAGCACTGATCGTTTCAAACAAGCTCATAAAACAAGTTTTGATAAAAACGATAAGATCTATCATAGCGATATGATTTCCGAAGATTCTTGGATTTTAATCGCAAATATTCATGTAAATTAAAAACATACTATAACAGGAACACAAAGCTGGTTACAAATAACACAACGACGGTAAACATTGTTTGACGTCGAGTTGAATTCCGTTTTTGAAATTTTCTGAAAACTTTTCACTTGCGCCGTTTAAGAATGTTTCCCTCATTGAATAAGTGTGGTAAACGTCGACGTATTTAGCTTTTATTTGACGCAAAACACATTGACATTGTAATTAGCATGCATTGTCTTATTTCCATTTCATAAACACTGTTGGTATGCATACACACGCAAGTAAATTTTGTCTGTTTAAACCTTTGACAATTGATACAATTTTCAGGAAGGATGTTTGGCTATCTTTTATTTTAATGAAATTGTATCTGAAGAGCACTTCGTATTTATCTAAAATACCTCTTACCCTCTAAGTTTGAGAGATACATATGATATGTTATACAGTTTTGCTAATTCGAAGAACGAATGTCAAATAATGTGGATACATTGTAACGCAAAGTCAATTAATTTATAGTAAAATTGTACTGAATGCATTTCAACCGCTTAATTCATATATTATATTTTTTATCTTTTGATAGCGAAGCATTTTTTTTGCGTTAAATAGAATAGCCGAATTCTTCAGCTTGAACGCGTATATCACCTGACACAGCCACGATTATTATCATTATCACAAATTCTAGCTAAGTCGGTCATTTTTTTTCTATTACATTCTTTCTAAGCGCTAAGATAGGAATAAAAAATATGAAACTACATTAACAGTGTCTGTTTGATTCAAACAATATATAGTACATGCAAATATTTCTTTTGTTTGTGTTTCATTGACGAATACAATTCTTCTCTTCTTGTTCGAGCGTCACTGATGAGTCTTTTGTACACGAAACTCGCGTCTGGTGTACAAAACGGAAATCCCGGTATATATGATGAGTTTTTCATCGACTATTTTTCAAATGAACAATACTGTATATCTTTTTGAAAAAATTCAAATAATAATTTTTATAATGACGTTGCCTACGATGTTGGTACCATGTCAATTTGCTAAGCCAAGAGTTATAGAAACAAACAGATGCACTTCAAGGATTTGGTTCAATGCCATTTCTGTACTGCAAATTGAATTTGAAGTAGATGTTTACAATATTAATGAAATAGATCAACAGACCAATAAGCATACAATGCAACATCAAAAATATCAAACATGAAACACAAATTTAATCATTTTCAAATTAATCGATAAATTCATATCAGAAATATTCTGTTAATACCAGAGAAATTTTGTTTGTGCTTTTGAAAATACAGTTTCTTATTGAATTTCTAGAGCTTACTTTATAGTTTTTTTTTAATTTCATTTCCGACATTCCCTCTGAAGAAAATAACACTATACCTATTTTGAGATCTGATTTGGAACGCGGTCATAATGTTAAATCATCAGAAATATTACTGTTCAGCAGATTTAGTTTGATGACACTGTTTTACTGTGAACATTCAGGGGAGAAAACACCGATGTCCTTTATATCATGCTTTGTTTATTGGTTGAATTTTAAGATCAAAGTTGATGTTTATCTTAGATAGATACTTTCATGGTTTGTTTCTTGTCATTTGTAATTGTTTTCGTGCTCAATAATAATCTACTGCGTGAAGCCCTCCCAAAGGTTGTTAACATTTTGTTCTTATAATATGTTTTTATACATTTTCAAACATCGAAGTGTATTCGAGGGTTGGATGCTTACAGTTATATGTATGTGAAGTTAGAAGCCGGTTCGTTATTCGATATTCGATATTCAATATCAAATTTAGTTGAAAATCATAAATATTAAAATATTCGATAACATTAAAAGCATGATACTCGTAGTTAAAAGGAGTGAAAAGATATGTAGGAAATCGTTTTATGACCCTTTCAAGCTGTAGTAATTTCTCGTTGTCCTCAAATATAAACCCTTATGTAAATTTCACATTTGTCTTTATGAAGTATAGATTTTTATCAATAAAACGACATAAAAGATGTATCTTTATATATTATAGTTCTAGAAACATAAAAAAAAAAAAACGATCACGAATAGTAACATTTCAAAATATAAATATAAATAACTATGGAAAGGCAAAATAAAAAGAAATATATAGCGAAAGCCTGCAGAATACCACTTAAATGACGTTCAGACCCCCTGATCTCTCAATCTTCCTAGTAGTATGCAGATAGTTAGTTTATATAAAGATACAAACGAGACCAGAATAATGTCGTCTTCGATATATACGGAGGGCTTAAATTGTCACTAAAATTCAGGTCAAAGGGCATAGGGCAATGTCTAGCCCCCTGATCTCTCAATCTTCTTAGTATTATGCAGATAGTTAGTTAATATAAAGATACAAACGAGACCAAAAGGAATTTGGGTAAACTTCTTGTCTTCTATGTTTACGGAGGGCTCAAAGTGCCAGTTTGATATTCAAAATATATAATGAAAACCTACCTAAGACCGCTTAAATAACGGTGAGACCCCGCTGGTCTTTTAATGTCCATCACATTCGATGAACTTTTGTATCTTTATATTAACTAACTATATGCATAATATTAGGAATATTGAGAGATCAGAGGGGTCTTAACGTCACTTAAGCGTTCTCCTGTATGGTTTCACTATATATTGCATTTCTTTTTATTTTGGTTTTTCATAATTATTTCTATTTTTATTTTTAAATGTTGCTAGAGTTATCGTTTTCTTATGTTTCTAGAAATATCATATATATAAAAGTACAAATTTGATGTCGTTTTATTGATAAAAATCTATATTTCATAAAGACAAATGTGCGATTTACATAATGGGTTGTATTTGAGGACAACGAGAATTTACGACAGCTTGAAAGGGTCATAAAACGATTTCCTACATATCTGTTCACTCCTTTCAACTATAATTATCATGCTTTAAATGTTTTTCGAATATTTTAATATTTATGATTTTCAACTAAATTTGAATATCGAACCGACTACTAGCAGCCGGTTGGATATTGAATATCGAATATCGAATAACGAACTGGCTGCTAACTTCACATTCATTACAATTATTGTGACTCCGTCACATTGTGTGCCTGTTCCAGGCTATACGTATGTCATCGTGTGGTTTTTTTATTGTTGCTTTCTACCTGTCATAAACATGTTTTTGTTATTGTTGTATGTCGTATGTTTTTACGTTTGCATTGTGATACATTTAGTATTCCCGGACATTACAAAGCTTGCTATACGGAATTAGTTTTGTTCACTGTCGAATGTTACGTGGATACTTTAAATTACTGACATATTTTTGGTTGAATTTTACTGGTTGTTTGTCTTATCAGGAATCATTGACAACCATGAAAATAATAAATAATAACTTCATAACTGACATGTAATACTTCACGCATTTGGTATTTTAGGCAAAAGAGGTTTGATTAAGCTATGTTTAATTCTTGTAAACGATTTTATAATACACAAACAAAGACTACAAGACCATATATGAGGTGCATGAATTTCAAATGAAGCAAGTCCAGGGTAAGCGTTTCCTGTTAATTATTTGCACCACCAGCGATGCCAATCCACACTGTCAACATATTAGAACATGGATAAGTAACAATTAACGTGTATACATATCAGACCAGTTTTCAGGTGTCTTAATATCTACGAATGCGAAAGCATGTTTCTTATGAGACATTGAATCGGTCACATAATTACTATTGGTAACCGTAAAACTTATTTAGATTAATTTTAGTCTTTTTATCACCTTTTGTATGGCTAAATAAACGGAGATACCAAAGGGAAAATCATCAGCCGACAAGAAACCGACAAAATCGCCAAGCAAGGACGAAAATACAAACAACATTTTACAAATAAAAACTACAGACTGAGAAACACGAACCCTTCCGACCCCGGGTAGATAGGGTGGATAGGGGATACTCTGGAATAATATGCAGGTTCTGCTCCATATGTGGCACCCGTTAGGTGACTCATGATAGGCAAAAATGTCGGCTGTTAGTGTAATGCGGTATGTCGCAACCGAGGGAAAAGATGGGATTTTAGCATAGACAAATTGAAACCTATCCGTTGACATATGAGGTACAAATATTTCATAACTGACAATTAAGTAATGGCGAAGTCCGTAAAATCTTCGATGCGGTGACCATTTTACCGTTATGAACCATTTACTCAACTGAGAGAATTATATAAGAATTACAAGATCTGATATATCGTTTAAGCTGCAATATATATATACTCCGTACGCAGGCGCTGCTGGAATGTTGGTAGATTAAAATGGAAAGTGCACAATTTGGATCTTAAAGATCTCGTAAAGTTTGTAATTGAAAAGAACCTGTATATTGCTGGCCTAATATGAAAAAGGAATAGACTGCCAAGAGGAACACAGTTAATTTTCAAAAAAGTCTCGATTGTCTGTTGAAAAACACGTCCTCATAGCATTTTTTTGATTGAACAAATTTGGAGTTATTCTTTCAAGCTGTTTTATCTAAGATTGTATGTACTCTTACAGATCTTTGGAATTTTTAAGCATCCATATCCGATTATCACACAACCCCTAGCGTAAGTACGTTCACATGTACTTTGATGCTCGTCTACGTTTGCTGAAATAAATGATTATAATTTTTGAAAAATACCTCTCGGAGCATTCGGCTGACCAACATAACGTTAGCTGAAAAGACTCTTATGACATTTTGGTTATCCATTACACATTTGTTACATTAAACGAAGATCAAGGTCTTCTTATCTATGGTCGGATTTCCAAATTAACATAAAACCGACCAATGATTGTATGTATGCTTTACGTTGTTACATTTCAAAAAGCAGTATGTTGTTAAGAGAGTATTATCATTAACGATACAATTTTATTGCAACATAATTTACAGTATAACCGTTTTACTGTGTACTTTTTTTTATTAAATTAAAACTTGTAATAAACATAGGCAGATTCATACACCAAATACGTTAAAAGGTCAGACAACCAAAATGTATAGACGAAATTCATCATATAATTCATGTAATGACTTATCAAAATGCATCGACTTGCTTATATTGATTTTTGAATAGAGAATTTTGAAGACAAATATCGAAAACAACATGCTTTTATTAAAGCAAAATTCCTTATAATTTATTGAAATAAAGTAAGCCATCACACAACTAGTAACAGAAGAACCACGGAAGGTACGTTATCTAATTAATAAAGTGCGTGTTTGTACGTGGTTGGTCTGAATGAGACAGGTGTATATTCATTAGTTTTTTCAGACAACTTCTTTTGATTTTTTTTTTAATTGATCAGAGCCATTTAAATACTTCCTTAACCTTAAATTATGACGTTCTCAAAGACAAACACGAATCAAATATATGAATTAACGTAACTAATTTGCCAAAACTACAGAGGTTTCTTTGCTAACACAAATGTAACTTCTTCTTACGCTTTGTTTCTCGTAACTATTTGAAATATCAATTTTCATATACAAATAGTAAATTGATATACCATTAATATGATAAACAATTATGAATAAAAATAATCAGCATAGAATTAAGACTATGTTGTTTGATTGTCAATGTGAAAACTATATACCAGTGATAAAATGACGCAGATGTAAGCCATAATTACCTTATTAATATTTAGTTATGTTAGAATACTGCAATGTAAAGGAAACCATGTTTCAATATTATTCTCTTTTGAAATGTGATATGATATAATTATTATCGATACGACACATGCTAATTTGAATAATAATTTTGGGCTTCGGTCAATTTTGCTGTCATTTTTTGTCGTTTGCAACAATTTCCAAACAATAAAAAAATAAATAATAAAAAACCAATCGGACGTCAAAGTGAGGCAAAGGATTCATTACAATTTGTAAATGTCTTTCAACTTTGGTTGATCAAACTGTACCTGGACGCCTCACATATGTTTCTATTGAAAGAAAAATGTTAATAGTAAGTAAGTCGAGAATAACAGCTCGATTTAAAATAAAAGAATTTTATGAACGAAATCCGATTTTTTTCATCTGTCTGGTAGTACGAAATAACATAAGATAAAAAAAATCAGCTGCTTCATTTGCATGGTTTTAAGTTTAAAACAACTATATGCACAGGATTTTTTTGTTTATACACAGTTTTGATTTAGAAGAAAAACCAACATTGTTACAAAATACAAATAATAACACCATTACAAACACAATTCCATATTGATATTCTTGTCATGGTTAAAAAATACATAAAATGATTACAAGTTCAATCCCAATTTATATTCTTGTAAGCGTCTATAAATTTAACAAATCTATTGTACCTGTGATAATATAAACGTCACAAAAAATACGTCACTTTTTGTGACGTTGATCCATTCATGTGACGCCCAGTTTATATTTCGTTTGTGGTGTCCTGGTGTGCTGTCGTAAATTCATGGGAGGTGTCCGTTGTTATGCTGCGGTTTACATGTTGTTATGTACTATTATATTATTTATTTATGTATTTCTCTGTGCTGAGTGTTCTTGTGTTTGTTTGTACTGTATTCCTGTCACGTAGTGTTGTCATTCTAGCTGTAATTTTAACATTGCCATATAAGCGGGAGGTTTCGCTAGCCATAAAACTAGGTTCAACCCACCATTTTTCTTAAAATATCCTGAACAAGTCAGAAATATAGCAGTTGTTATCACACAGTCCGTTTCTATGTATGTTGGCGTTTGCTTTTGTTGTATTTTAGTGTTTATGTTGTTTCGTTGTTTTCCTCTAATAGTTGATGTGTTTCTCTCGGTTTTGGTTTGTTACCCGGATTTGTTTTTGCTTAATCGAATAATGACTATTCAACAGTGGAATACTACTGTTGTCTTTATAAGACATATAATAAGTGACCAATCGGCAATATTGAACTCAACACATTCAATCATTCTATTTCATATTGAGCATATCCCAAGCGAGTAAAATGATCAGTGGTAGTATTTCAAGTACCGAATTGTGCCATGTGTTAAACTGCAACGACATACTGTCTACTAGTCGATGTTTTTCGTAGAACGTTTATTCGCGGGTACCTATTCAAACAGGTTCGGCAATTACTTATTCTTATTTTTTGTTTTCATTGTTTGTTGGAAAATATCCAGGAGGTGGCGTTTGTGGTGTCGACTGGCTTTTGTCTTACTGATAAGAATGATACATCCTAGTATCATTTTATGCATGTAACATACAGCAATTGAGTTCCTTTTTTTCCTCCTGTTAATGAATATTTTCATACAAGTATCTATGAATAAAATATTTGTTGTCTTATAATAAAGAAGTAGGTTCACGAGTGCCTAAAATTCATCTTTAGATTTTTATTTTTTTTACATATAATTAGTTGGCATTTTACATTTCATACAAAAAAAAATTTTTTGGCACCTAATATTATAATTAACAAACGTATTACCCTAATTACGCATGATTTGTTATGTATCGTGAGTTTTGGTCAAATGTGTCAAAATCATTATAACCGTTTTTTTTTTGATAATTTACTGTAGATGTCTTCCCCGATCCAGATTTTGTTTTGGTCTAGGGGATTCAATATCAACCGTGGCCTTTTTGGTTACAGTAAAGAAGATTTTGGATTGTAGGTTGCGGGCAAGGTTTTTCTAAAGCGTTTATATCCGAAAAATGCACAAAATCATCGTTTGTCGAAAATCTTCAACATGTGTTGACTTTCGAGCTTGGAATTTACTATCCTGAAGAGGTTTGTTGAAATGTTTAACTTAGGATTGAAAAAGATCTATTTTAGAAACAAATTATGAACCTTTTGGTTTTTTATGACACAGTTAAAATGAAAATTAATACATTAGAAAGATAAGTTCGGAAATATTATATGGAATAAAGGACCAATTAAAAGTCTAGGAGTTGTGTTTTGAAAAACGAGCAGAATGTGATAAGCTCAATACTGAAAAAATAATACAAAAATGTGAAAAATTAATAAGCAACTGGAAAAAGAGAAATCTTAAAATGATAGGTAAAATAACAATTGTAAAATCTCTTATTGTACTAACCTTAAATATCTAGCTTCAGTTACAAACCTACCACATAAATTTATTCAAGAGTTTAAAACCCTTATTTACAATTTTATATTGGAGGGTAAACAAGAAAAGGTAAAACGAACGATATTAAGCATAGATAGGGCTGATGGAGGTCTAAAGATGACAGATATAGACAATTATATAACTGCACTGAAAAAAAGATTAGGTCAAAAGACTAACAGCAGATAATTTTGTTAACTGAAAGTGATTCCGACATTTTACTTTAATAAATTTGATGCTGATTTCATGTTACTTTCCATGAATCCGGACAATATTTACTTCATTCAAAACTTACATAAAACTTTAACAAAATTCTATTTAGAAATTGAAAAGTCCTGGTTCAAAGTACAAAATCTAGATAATGTCAAATTTACTCTGAATTTTCAAAACATAAGACAACAAATCTTATAATATAACAAACTGATAAAGTTTCAAAGAAAAATGTTTAGTTTTTATAAAATTGATAAAAGAAGGTATTATATTTATTAATGATATTATTGACCAGAATGATAACATCTCTCAAAATATAAAAACTAAAAAAGTATCCTCAAAATCCAATCTAATGTTGAAATTTCAAAACTAAAATATGCTTAAGAATACTAGAAATGAAGACATGCCTCCAGGTTTCTTTAAATGGAAACGTGTACTAAATTAAGAGTCTTTAATCCCAATTAAATCAATGCTCAAATTTGTTTTTATTTATTTAAAAAGTAACAGATTAAAAAGATTTAAATGGAAATTGTTGCATCATATTCTTCCTTGTAAATAACTGCTTTTTCAATGGAAGATAAAAGAAGACAGTAAATGTGGCATGTGCAATCAAACGGAAGACTATATACATTTTTTTTTCTGGAATGCCAATACTTTGAAGCCTTTTGGGAAAAAGTTAAAACACTGTTAAATAAAGTTAAAATTGATCATTATATCCTACATGTCCAAACGTTCAGAAATCTCATAGCAGGTTACAAAATCTCGGACAGCAGTTATCACGATATAAATCTTTTGATAACAATTATTACATTATCAATCCACAAGTGCACTCAAATGCTGTAGACATGGTATTTTTATAACAGCAGATAGTGAAATAAACTTGATTTTAGAAAACAAAAAATGAAAGGCTGTATTTTTCCAAAAGTAAACCTTGTCCTTTTCCAATTCATAGGAATTGGAATACAGAAAAAGCTATCCATAATATCTTCAATCAACGCCTTGTTGATTTCCGTTTTCATTTTTGTTTTATTAAATGTGTCAACAATATCAATCACTTCGAATGTGAGCAATTATAGGCAACTCGTACGGCCTACACCAATAGGACAAACCAATACCGTATAGATGGCTATAAAAAGCTTCGACATGAAAGATAAGAAACTGTCCAATTTAGAAAACTAACGGCGTAATTATAACAAAACAATATACAAAAACAAGTATTACAAACATGAACGAACGACAACCACTGAAATACAGGCTCCTGACTTATGATAATCTCCGATGGTATCTCCAGCTCAATAGCATGATCAAACGGATTTCGTGTTATTAAAATTTGCTACTACAAAATTTAAGATATTATTTTGAATCAAGAAATATCTCCCTCATTGCAAAGCTCTGATTCCTTGTCTGTCTTTAGCTATACTTTTTTTGTCTTTTTGGTTTATAGCTTTTCATCTTTTCATCTTTTTAAGCTTTAGATTGTCCAATATTGTGGACTCGAACATCACTGAAGAGTCATTGATAGTGCAGAAAAATAGGTACCGTTTATATTATTAGGACAGGCACATAAATAATGTGGCAGGATTCAGCATGTTTACTGGCGCCAAACCCTCCCCTTAACCTGGGACAGTGGTGAAACACTTAGTTTTTGTTAAAAGAAGAAATATGTATGTTTCTATTGATAAACATTTACATTAGTTATTATTTAATCCGCAAAGAATAACTGCTCGACTAAATAAAAACAATGATATGAATGAAACACCGATTTTTTTTTCCATCTGTCTGATAATTTGAAATAACATTTTAGACAAAGAGTAAATGAACAATCGGCAAGATTGAACACAACACATTCAATCATTTGATTTTCTAACATATCCAAAGCGAGTAATATGTTCAGTGGTAGTATTTCTGGAACCGAAATGTACTATGACATATTTCTGTTGTCTGTTATATTGCAACGACGTACTAAGTATTAGTAGATAGGAAATGTAAAACGTTTATGTGCACTGAATCAATCTGTTTTGCTTAATTCAATTTTTAATTTTTTTTTTGGTGGTGGGAGGGGGGGGGGGGGGGGGGGGGGGGGGTCTTAGTTTTTTGGGAAAATGTCAAGGATATGTCGGTTGTGGTGAAAACTTTTCTTTGTAATTTTTTTCCTATAATATTTCACCATTAAGTTTGACTATTCGTTTAAAATTGTATTAGAAAAGTTGGTAGCCCTATCTGAATTGGAGAACAGAAAAAAAATTCATAATATTTGAGTCGACGCCTTACAGATTTCCGTTTTTTTCGTAATTTTTTATAAATGTCACCATATATTCTAGGTTCCCGTGTGTAGACCCCACGCATTTAAAAGTATATTTGGACATATTGGTACAGTTAATGGTGATATATATAATTAAAAAAAAAAAAAGACAGACTCGAAATATGAATTACTTCGAAATGCCACAGTTATAGTTCAGCTCGTCTGTATTATTGATGTTGATAACTTCTTATACTCATGTAGCAGGGTTAAAGTGTCCTATCTCTATTTGATAACGTAATTCCTTGTCGATCCTTTTTTCAATGTTTTTTAGGTTATAAGAAATAAAGAGCTTAATATGTTCCAAAGACACTGTTGTTGAAGACTGTGTTTTTACCTCTCACCATCTGTCACAGGGCTGCTGTCTTGTTGACTTTTAATTAACTATTTCAACTTTTTGTCATTTTTATTTGGCTGAATGAATCTTGAATTCAGTTTTATAAACATAAAACATGTATCTTATTCAAACATAGTTTTATTGATAATTGCACTGAATGATTTTATTACTTAACACAAAAATACATGCTAAAAAGAGAAAGTATTGCATCATTTTAGCAAAATGAATGTAATATTTATGTATCTACATTTATGAAAATATACATCTTAAGAAATATTTTAATAGATGCAATTTTCTGTCGATGTAGAATATGTAGTTACGATTGTCATTTTGATCAATAAAATATGTTGAAACTACCGGAACATATATTACAGCCTGCACATCTCTCCTGGTAATTGATTTCTGTTAGTATCACTTGCTCATTAACTAGAAAGTGAGAAAGACAACATTCACCTAACTAAAATGTATTATTTACGACATACTCAGTTAAAAACCAATTAAAATGAGCTAGCTCCTTCTTACCAACTAGATATAATGAACCGCTTACAGGAAAAACAATATTGATTATCAGTGATATAACTGTTCAATATATCAGACTTTGTAAATTAGACAAGTCTCTCTGAAGAGATACATTGGAATAAAGACATAAGGTATGTCATTCTAAAGAGATACATGAGTAGAGAGCCACATTGTAAAGTATTGGTGAGTAGTTTTTCCTCACATTGACTTATCATTAAAACTCTCTCAACTTGTCGAAAATTTAGATCTGCGAAGTTATTCTAATGTTAAAAGCAATGATCGTATAACTTTAAAACAAAGATTTATTTAAAAAAAAAGGCATTTGTTCGGCCAAAATGCACTTTTGACATACACATAAGATTAGTCTGATAGTAAACAGTGTCATCTTCTCAATGACATTCATATTCCTCAAGCATGTAGTTGTTAGGTATCCTTTTAACGTATTCACTATTCGCGATCTGTAATAGAAAATTGATATTGTATTGTTTTGAAACACAGCTAATAGCTTTAGTCCGTAAATTTCTGTTCCTAAAATTCCTCGTTGACAATTTATGAAATAACTGAAAAAAAGCATCGTTTAACTCCCTCGGGCAAAAATAACCTAAGCTAAATTTTGCAATTTTTTGTATTTCTTTTTTAAAATATTACTCCTAGTGTTTCTACGTAAGTTACATCCGTGGTTTTCGAATGTTTTGGGTTTTAGCGTTCGTGATTAAACTGATAGAAAAAGCTCTTCTGTCGCAAGAGATATATAGAGTATTTAAAAAAAACATCTACCTTTACTATAATGATATTTTGTCTTAAGAAATCAAGTAAGTTTCATTTATACGTCTGAAATTTATAAACGGGAAATTACTTTATATCAATGGGTTACAAAGAACAATAAATTGATTTGAATCTTTCAATTTCTCTTTTGTTTCTTGCCTATTGTCTATTTGCAGTTATCATGGTTATATTTCTTTGATAAATCCTAACGACCTATATTCCCCATTTTTTTTATTAACAAGTCTATCACGATCGATGTTTGAATAAATGTATTAAATATATATATATATATATATATATATTACTTTTGAATTAGGGAAGATTTCATTATCATACATTAGTTCAAATTGTTTTTAGAATCTTTCCTAAAAAAAAAAGATTTGATTTATAAGTTATGCTTATTTCGTAGTAACATCAGTTCATATTGGGGTTTCTATTATACATTTTGATAATCAATGAAGTGTTTCATAGATTAGTTTCTCTGTCGTTGTTTGTCCTCATACATCGATTGTGCTGTTATTCTTTTGGTTCTTTAACTAATGGTTTCTGATTCCTATAGATATCGTCTGCTTCTTTCTAGCTATTACGTAGATGGAAAAGGGATGTCTGAATAATTACTTATAAGAAAAAGAAATAATGAAAAAAAAGTAAAACAAATTCACCACTGTTTATTTATGTGTACCCAAAACGCACGATTTGATTACATCATACTTGTCAGTGGCGCTCGAAAGAAAACGTTTGGAATGCCAAGTCGAAATCGAAGCTATATATATAAAAAAAAGTGTATAATAAAACAAACGTTTAAAATGTATGATCCTTCATTTTCGAAACAACCATCTTACGACAAACGGTCCGCTTTCAGTACATAGATAAGAATCTATAGATATAAGAAGATGTGGTATGAGAGCCAATGAGACAACTCTCCATCCAAGTCAAAATTTATAAAAGTAAACCATTATAGGTCAAAGTACGGTCTACAACACGGAGCCTTGGCTCAGACCGAACAGTAAGCTGTAAAGGGCCCCAAAATTTATTAGTGTAAAACCATTCAAACGGGAAAACCAACGGTCTAATCTATATAAAAAACGAGAAACGAGAAACACTTATGAACCACATCAAGAAACGACAACTACTGAACATCGGATTCCTGACTTAGGACAGGTGCAAACAAATGCAGCGGGTTTAAACGTTTAAATGGTACCAAACCTTCACCCTTTTTCTGAAACAATAGTGTAACATCACAACAAAGGAAGACACACTATAAAATATCAACTGAAATAGCTTAACTCAATCAAAGGACATATTAGCACCAGTGAACATACACTGAACAAATAAATTTGACCTATGATACAATGTAAATAGAAAATAAATAAACTAAGGGAAGAATAATAAAAGTAACATGTTATATCGGTATGAAATGTTAAACAATTTAAGAAAAACAATATGCTCGAACAAAAATATCAGCCATTTGCAATAACTTCAAACACAGGTAAATGAAAATAAATTTGTTGTAAGTTATACGTGTACAGTTCCAATAGAGAAAGGAAATATTTTTACAAAATAAATAATTTTGATGTTCATAATACGAAGTAAAAATTTATAGTAATACCAAACACTTATCAGAGCTGGTATATAGACCAGATATAACCCTGAATAACATTAAATAACAAAAAAACATTACAATTAGTATCAACAGGTCAAATAAACAAGACAGTACGATTTGAGAGTACTCGCAGTTACTGACAGCTAGTTAAAAGCCAAAACAATTAATAATAAAAAATCATGCATCAGAGACTAAAATCACCTAAAACACATCCCAGGGATTTAGTATTTTATCGTCATGGACAGTCAAAGGATACATGACTTGTGCAATGCCAAAAATAAATGTATCAACAGACAGTAGGATAGTCAGGTGTTAACCTCTTTATAGATCAACATGAACGTGGGTGTGTCTTTATACATTCCGTTTGAAAAGAATACAAATTTAGTTATGTTTTAATTTGCTGATGACAAAATCGATATTAGTGCCAATGTAAACTATATTCAAAGATCTAATTACAACATTGGTAAGATAACCTTTACTAATAAGTTTGTATAAAGGTTCGATGAGTTTACACGGATCACATAGTGATTTCCGCGCTTTAAGTACAATATTACCGTAAAATTTAGGATGTGAAATACTGTTTTTAATCAGTTTTCTACAGGTACAGCCAAATTTACTAATCAAATCTTTGTATCTATGAAAGAACTTAGCAAAAGTTTTACGTAATTTATGGTAACGAGATCACTGACTTGATAATTTACCAGTGATGCATTGATTATGTTCGTTAAATCTATGACATCACTTCACACACGCTCATAACGAACGAGTTGGGATATATAAACACCGTATGATGGAGCCAAAGGAACATCGCCGTCTAAAAAAGGAAAATTAACAATAGGGAATGAAAAATCGTCTCTTTTGTCGTAAATTTTCGAATGGAGTTTTCCTTTAGAGATTGAAATGTCCAAATCCAGAAAAAGGACAACTTCTGCTGTTTATGTTAGATTTAATTAAAGTAAGTTCTATTGGGTAAATTTCGGTAGTATATTTAGAGAACTCTGGATTATTTAACGAAAAAATATCATCTAGATAACGGAAGGTATTGTCGAAAGTATCAACCAAATGTAACAATAACGTGTCTTTACTGAGTTTGGTCATAAACTGAGATTCATAGCAATACAGGAATAAATCTGCTATTAAAGGGGCGCAGTTAGTGCCCATAGGAATACCTACTACTTATGTATATAACATAGAATTTATTACTCCAGTACGGTACATAGCGTATCAACGTATTTTATAGGAGTAACAAGACGGGTGTGGTATGTGGAACAAGATCTGCGAACCCCCAACTCAAATCACCCAAAATTTGTGGTGGGGTTCGTTTTACTCCGTCTTAAGTTTTATATGTTGTGTTTTGTGTTTTGTGTATTGTTGATAGTCTGTTCGTCGTTTTTTCTTTTTTTTTTTTTATTTGCAATGCCATTATCAGTTTGTTTTCGATTTATTAGTATGACTACCCGTTTGGTATCTATCGCCATGTCCATCTATTCTCGTTGTCTTGTAATTAACATTGAAACCAATAAATATATGATGAAAATAAAAACATGTTAACAGAACAATATTACAAAGCAATGTATAAAGTTTTAAACCCAAAAATGAATGTTTGTATGTGTTTTAAACCAAGTAACTTCTTATCAAAGGCAACGACTACCCAACCTACGACAAGTTTCTTCTGATAATATTAATGTATAAACAAATGAATACTTATAGACCAAATAATGAATGTTGTGTATGTGTTTAAAACGAAATAGCTTCTTATCATAGGCAACTACTACTATGATCAGATTATCCTAAGAAAATTATTTTTACTTTCATTAATAGATCGATAAATGAGTTTTTTTTTTTGTCTTTAACTATTGCATATTTGCAGCATTTAATTGATGTTTTTTTTCTGTTTTGCTTGCAGAAACCCTGCAAAGTCATTAAACATTGAAAGGCCTTATGCAGCCATGACTTCGTCCTTTACGGTATGTAAATTATTCCTGTGCAATATATGCAAAAGTGTTCTGATCTGTAAATGTCCCGATTTTGCTCTATTTCCCAATTTTTTACATTTTGATAGAGTGTAGATTCTAATGACGAATGATGCATGTTTAGACGGAGATGCCTACCCGGTCTCAATACTAATATTAATAAGACAGTACATTTTTATGTCAAAGGCTCAATATTTTTGACGAAAATGCATTCTTGTAGAAGACTGAACATACTTTGAATTTATATCTTGTCTTTAGAAAACAAAACTTGTATGTTTATCTTGTCTTCAGAAAACATATTTTGTATTTATTTCTTGTCTTCAGAAAACAGATTTTGTATTTAAATCTTGTCTTCAGAATCAATATTTATAATAAATGTTGTGTTTCATTTCCAGGACATTGCAATTATACCAAACATCAATTTTTCAAGTGTAGACGTTCTTAACCTGGTGCCATTACCAAAGTTAGGACAGGTATATGTCAATTTATATATCAGGGGAAAATAAACAATACTAGTAATCTGATTGTTTATAAATAGTCTATTTTCATTGGTTGTATGGGTAAATGCAATATTTTTCTCGCTACAATTGTCTCTTCATACTTTTATTCTCACCTCGGTGATGTTTGCTATGAGTGAGGCAATTTACCAAACATAAAAAAGGATGGTAAGTCTAATAGATATGGTATTGCAGATCAGAGATCATATATTGAGAAAAAGACACACAGCTCTATGGTCTAAGAAATATAGGACGAATACATGCAACTAAAACATCTTACCCATTATAAAGTTTCATATTTCCCACAGAATAATTATATCTGGTTAAGATAACGGAACCAGTCATGTTGCTCAACACATTTAACAACTGTTTTGAGTGATATACAATAAGCGAGGAAAGGAAGAGACGATTATCATTACCACACAGTAATGACGTAATATATCTGTTAATCGGCTATCTGTGCATTTTCACTTTGATCCATCTGCCTAATGGTTTTTTATATCATGGACAGAACCTGATACTTGAAAATATTAAGCAATGCCTTCATGTGATAGTGCAGAAACGTCACGTGTTCATGTCCATCCGCGTAAATTTATCAATGAAATCTACACGACTTCCATACAACCAAACAACTATTACAAAGTATTGTACGTATAAAAATAGTTTTGATTTTTTTTCATTTAATTTCATGTTCTTAAAAAAAAACACATTGTTAAGACACATTGCCGATAAAAAAGATATAGCATGTTATGTTATGATACTGACTTCATCTTTTTTTTTTTCTTTTTTTCATACTGACTTTATCGGCTCAAATATCAGCTCGCCCTAACAGGGTCGCTTGATATTCTTGCTGATAAAATCAGTCTCAAAAACGAAAATACCATTATTCTGTATATATAATGGTTAGTTTAAAGGACGTCATCATGATGAAGTTGACTATTGAATATAATATATTTTACAAATGACCACCAATATGTTCTAATTGTCGTAGCAATTTCGTCCTCCTTTCCTCGATTCTGATATTACCGAATGACACATATTATCCGGCATTTTACTTGCAGGAGGACTACGGCATCCACAACATGTGCACTAAATACTGCTCATCCTGTCAACTCACTCGGTCGTGCTCCTTTTTGAGTTACTTTGAATCATTCATTTTTTTATTTGTATTACTTTGATTAGAAAATGTTCATATTTCTTTAAGGCGAGGGAAATGGTTGTTTTATTAGTCTTCTTTTTTAATCTTATACATGATAAAATAATTAGGTTCATGAACTTACCCCGTGATTATTAAATTTCATGGCATGCAATGTTTTCCATTATTGAGTATTTAATTCATAAGAAAAAGTGACGCAAAAGATACCAATGCATTCAAACTCATAAGTCGAACATAAACTGACAACGCCATGGCTAAAAAAAAGACCGACAGACAAACAATAGTACACAAAACACAACATAGAAAACTTAAGATTGAGCAACACAACCACCAAAAACGGTGTGATCTCAGGTTATCAGGAAGGGTAAGCAGATCCTACTCTACATATGACACCTGTTATGTTGCTATGATTTTTCTTTTATGATATAATCCTATGATAAGTCTGAGCTAGATATAGACAATAATCTAGGGAATAAAACGTTGTAACGATACATAATCAGCGAATTACGTTACATGAGGAAGATTATGTGTTCAGTGCGGATGTACATGTATTTGTTTCAATGTCTCGTCTGATAGTCTCAGCTGAATCTTGTTATTTCCTACAACTTCGATTTCGTAACCTAAAAAAGTAGTTCGTGTCATGGAAATTTACCATTTTGTACCATGGAAAATAGTCAACCCTGCAAAGCCATGTTATATTATATGGGTTTATAGTATGTATACCATTCCCTCCTATATAAACTATATATATCTTGTAAATTACTATGGGTCACTAGCATATAAACCATTCCGTCCTATATCAACTATATGTGTCTTGTAAATCCATATGGGTCACTACCATATTAACCATTCCGTCCGAAATAAACTATATATGTCCTGTAAATCCATATGGGTCACTAGTATATATACCATTCCGTCCAATAAATATATTTATACTGCAATCAGCTATTTTACTATACAGATAAAGCTATACGTATAAACGTTAGCTTTATACGTCAATGACCTCAACTAACCTATTAGCCACGCCTACTTACCGGAACTACTGTATTTCATCAACAATGTCACGTCACAACCATGACAACGTGTAGTAACAATTGTCAAACTTTTGTAAATTTAAACTTGTTATGTCTTGAAATTAGTAATTTACATACCATGTTTATTAAATATTATTAAATTAGTTTATTTTCTCTTTCTAATTCCTAAAAATGTCAATGTCTTATCGCCTGGACTTTATGAGTTACTACGCTTATAGGGAAATACCCAGACAATGGTACCCCAAGAGGGAAATTCCAAACACTTTTTTTTAACAATAAATTTGTTACGTTTTTTATTTTTTTTTTTATGTTTTTTATCGATTTCAGTATAAAGACAATATACGTATAGTGTCTTGAAATATGAAATTTATTTGTATTCGGCACGAAACAGGGGGAAATGCTCGGTAAACCTCGCATTTCCCCCCGTTTCTTAGCCTCATACAAATAAATTTCATATTTCAAGACACTATACGTATATTGTCTAAATCTTGTAAATCATTGAAACTTTTCTCAATATCTGTTGTGCTATTTGAATAAAGGGGCAACTATAATAAGCTCAGATATCTTCAAAGATGTTAACAATTCTATTTAAGATGTATTATTTATTACATTGGTAGCATTGAATTACATTGATTTCCCAGTCAAATAAAAACCGATAATTTCACATGTGAAATAAACGTGGTTATTTCACTCTCTGACGTCATACAACAACAGGCGTTGTCAAGACGTCGATAACGTCGGATCAAAACAAATTGTGAATGCGTAGAAAAAAGATATAGTTCCTTACATTTTCTACATTAATTTCATTAAAAAAAGCCATTTGCCAATGTAATAAAAAGAATAACTAATCAAAGAATTCAAATATCGAAAAATATTCAACTCGTGGCCGAACAACACTGATAATTAACTCATGCGCTACGCGCATTCGTGAATTAATGTGTTGTTCGGTCACTCGTTGAATATTTTTCTCTATTTGAATTCTTCGATTAGTTATTCTATAATTATTTTTATAAGATGATCTACATTAAAGTGTTATTTGAATCTATGTTGTAGTTTTCCTTAATTCTATCAGGTTCAATCAAAAGGTACAAATAAACTTAAATAGATATAGTTAAGCTTTATGTATGGAAAAGGACTATTGATCATCATGTTCATTGAACTACAGCACTGATACATGATTCTAATTAACCAACAAGTTAGTAATTACTAGAATATGCCTTGTGATAATAAATAAATGTTTTCTTCCTGAGTTTGAAAAGATACACAAGCTAATATTACTTCAAGAAGGAGGTAATGATTACAAAGTTGGATTAGGATTGGTTTTTGAGTGAAAATTAATTAACTTGCTATGTCTTTTTAAGGTAGATTAATTGTATATAGATTGCACTTCGGTAAATATAGCCAATGCAATTTCCTTTTACGGCTAAAACTGTCCCTGTTTTACTATGAAGTTTCGTAAAAAATTATATCTTAGAATGCACTACAATTATTTTCAAAGGTCAAAACATAGGGGTATGCTGCATATTTTCAACTTCTAAGAGTTAAAACTTCTACTAAAATTCTGTATTACCCCTCCCTTCACTTTTGGTCTTCCTCAGAATTCAATTTGACTGCTTTCCATAAGTATTTATACTGGTAACATTTCTAAGATATGTCTGCATGAGATAAAACATAGAGATCATAGCTGGGAACCTGTAGGTAAACAGATATACCTATTTATGAATATTAGTTACAGTTGGGTGCAGACCAAGCATTACATAAAGTAAACGCAGGTTAACGCCGCGTGCACATATTTCGTTAGTGAACTTCAATTTTCGCGTTTACTAGTACACGCGCGTTTACTATAATTACGTTAACGCGGTCAAAAGGGAAATTTGTAATGTCTACCCGAGTAAACGGGCGTTTACTATGTGTCCGTTTAGTCAGTAGTAAACGGGCGTTTACTTCAGATTTCACAAGTTTATTTTTACGTGTACTTAAAAGTAAACGGGCGTTTAATACAGATTTCACAAGTGTATTTCTACGTGCACTTGAAAGTAAACGCGCGTTTACTTTTCGCGTTAACTGATTGTGTAAATTAAGAAATAAACTTCGTGTTCATTTGTACATTAATTTTTAATTAAAACGATTTATATCTTAATATTTTATGTACAAGTGTTTCAAACCAGAACAATTCAAAAACACTTTAAATTCGAATTCTTAACTTTTATTAATTACAAAAAATCAGTTCCAACAATTTTCCCGAGTAGCAGATTTTCTATATTTTCTTTTCAAAAGTTACATGTAAAAATATCGAGGCAAATAGAAAGGTTATCCAACAGATCGGATAAATATTTGTATATGATGGGATATAAACATCATGGTATACGTTGCTTCGTTCCCCATTTTTAACAGTCTCTTCCTAAATATAACTCTATGCATTTAAAACATGGATTTTTAATCGTGATTCACCTTGTTTGCCTTGGATTTACATGATTTAAGATTCTGTTTTGCCAAATGTTCGATCGAGACAGACTTATCCATAACGATTATAAATGATATCTGGGACGTCAGAAAAATATACTCGTTCTGAACATGAAAAAAAAATATTTGCCCCTGGACGTTAGGCTACAAACGAAATCTATCAACTGCCATAATATATTAACAGTACACTTTTCCAAGAAGAGAACTTCTTATACTTTGGATACTCGAACTTTTCATTATAAACTACTTTAATCAGTCATGTCAGTGTTGGATGATGCCGTTAAATATTATAGTTTTGTTTTAAATACAAACCATCCCGAACTACTGACTTTAGTGACAGTTCATTATGCAACTATAAAGATTTCCATAATAAAGTGCAAATATGGTCAGTTTTGGTTGATGCGGACAAATAATTTTGTTATATGAGTCAGTCTAAGGTATAAAAACACTAAATTTGTTTATTATTCAATATTTTGAATAAAAAGAGTACATGCTGGCACTATAACTTGATGCGAACAAAATTGTGTAGTCATTGTTTTCTAATATTACTGTCATTCGTTTTATACAGATCCTCCTGACCTAAAAATATAACTAGTTTACTATGCAGCTTTATAGATTAGCATGATATAGTGCAAATATAATCAGTTTTGGTTGATGCGTACCAATTATTTTCTTATACGAGTCAGTCTGAAGTATGAAAACTACTGATATTTCCTTACGATTCAAAATTTTGAATAAAAACAGGACATTTCGGCACTCTCAATTGATGCGAACAAAATTTTGTAGTCATTGTGGTCCAATATTGCTATCATTTGTTTTATACAATCCATCCTTACATAAAAATATAACTGATTTACTATGCGATTATAAGATTTACATAAAGAGGCGTGGTTTGTGAAACAGCTGTATTTACAAAATGCAACCTATAGCCATCTTGGATTATAAAATAACAGTCCACATTCGTTCTAGTTCTTTGTTTAAGTCTGTAATTTGGAGACAGAATGGCAATTTATTTGAAAGACATTTATTTAAATAAAGAAAAATAAGAGATGTATTGTATTGGTCAGAATTTTCTTACAAATCCTAGATATTTTTGTTTATCATTTAATTTTTCAATTTAGCCATATAAGGGGATAACTCTTATATGATAAATTGAATAGGGGGATGTTATTGAAATTTCATTTTTTTACTTGTAGCAAGAAATTTTTCTAAAAGCATATTATCAAACCAATCGTTTCATATTTTGTTTTAAAACTCTATATGATAGATTCATGAATAATCTATGCGAAATTGTGCAATTTTGCACCACCTATAGCTTGAAAATTGCACGGTTACCCATTTTTTGTGAACAACAAGAGTGCACACGCTGACATGTCTCGTATCTTTACTAACCATTCATATTATGTTGATAGTCCTAAATATAAAGCTTTACTACAACTATCACATAAACTTAACATAATCCACGAAAATGAGGTCAAGGTCATAGAAACAGAAAGAGAAATACATGTACACCTTAAAATCATTCAATACACTAAATATAGTTGGCCTATTGCTTATAGTTTCTAAGAAACAGATTTAACCAAGACAAAGTTCAGCAGGAAAGCTTAACATTGACCAATGAGCCATGTAAATCAGGTCAAGGTCATATGATATCTGGCAGACAGACATAAACACCTCATAAACATTCCATACATCAAATATAGTTCACATATCAAAAACAGTATAAGAATAAAAATGGAACAAGACACAAAAATTTTTACACTGAGCAATGAACTGTGAAAATCAGGTCAAGGTCAGATAACACCTGCCAGCTAGACATGTACACCTTACAATCATTTCACACACCAAATATAGTAGACCTATTGCAAACAGTATGAGAAAAACAGACTGAAACACAAAAACTTAAGTAAAACCACCAAACCATGAAAATGAGGTCAAGGTCAGATGACACCTGCCAACTAGACATGTACACCTTACAATCATTCCATACACCAAATATAGTAGACCTATTGCATACAGTATAAGAAAAACAGACCAAAACACAAGAACTTAACACTGATCAATGAACCGTGAAAATGAGGTCAAGGTCAAATGAAACCTGCGCTACTGCATATAGATCATAAAATATTTCCATACACCAAAAATAGTTGACCTATTGCATATAGTATTAGAAAAAAAGACCAAAACTCAAAAACTTAACTTTGACCACTGAACCATGAAAATGAGGTCAAGGTCAGATGACACCTGCCAGCTAGACATGTACACCTTACAATCATTCCATACACCAAATATAGTAGACCTATTGCATACAGTATAAGAAAAACAGACCAAAACACAAAAACGTAACTATAACCACTGAACCATGAAAATGAGGTCAAGGTCAAATGACACCTGCCAGTTGGACATGTACACCTTACAGTCCTTCCATACACCGAATATACTAGACCTAATGCTTATAGTATCTGAGATATGGACTTGACCACAAAACTTAACCTTGTTTACTGATCCATGAAATAAGGTCGAGGTCAAGTGAAAACTGTCTGATAGGCATGAGGTCCTTGCAAGGTACGCACATACCAAATATAGTTATCCTATTACTTATAATAAGAGAGAATTTAACATTACAAAAAATCTTAACTTTTTTTCAAGTAGTCACTGAACCATGAAAATGAGGCCAAGGACATTGGACATGTGACTGACGGAAACTTTGTAACATGAGGCATCCATATACAAAGTATGAAGCATCCAGGTCTTCCACCTTCTAAAATATAAAGCTTTTAAGAAGTTAGCTAACGCCGCCGCCGCCGCCGTAGCCGCCGTATCACTATCCCTATGTCGAGCTTTCTGTGACAAAAGTCGCAGGCTCGACAAAAAGCATGATTAAATCTACATCTTGACAAAGTATAAGAAATTCTAGCTGAGGAAATACTTAGATCGACCTTAAATTGAATTATCAATGCGCGTCTGGTGCAGTAACAATGGTAACGTTGATGTTAAGGTACGAAATGACCACTTTTGTTTATCTACAGTAGAATATTGATATCTGATGTCATATTAAATAAACCAGTGCTGACACAAACTAAGCACAATTTAATAATCACCAGAATAATAAACATTTAATGATTAAATGTAACTAAATATAAAAGAAAATAAAAGTATTTACAAGTAACTTGTCATACTAAAAAAAATGCTAATGGTAATTAACATGATTTTTACATGTTTTAAAAATAGTCAAAAAAGAAATTATAGAATAAAAGATCAACCCATCGACAAATACATCAATCGGTTTTTAAAAAGAGAGTCGTAGAATTACAGTTTTTCATGCCATAATGCTAATTATATAGATCATGAACAATGCTGTACCTTAAAACTTTAAAAACGATAAAAGGACAAACACAAAATAGAAAACTAAAGACTGAGCAACAGAACCCTGCCAAAAACCAGGGTGATCTTAAGTGCTCCTGAAGGGTAAATGTTAAATGTTTTCTTGTGTCAAACGAAATGAAAAACAATAACATATTTTTTACTGAACAAGTCTACATAAGTCAGTAAAGATTATTTTTGAACACGAAACAATAACCATATTATTAAACCACAGATAGATAAGACTTTAGATAAAATAAAGTTTAATTTTGAATTTGATGATTGATATATCATATACCTAAGCTACTTTTGGCGAGGTTCGTAGTCATTACAAAGTAAATCAAAGCACTGTAAGCGCTGTAGGCAGTTAACCAAAAACCAAGGCAAACGTAATTATGAAAACTGTGGCAGTGTTGCTTCAATTTTTTTTTGAAGATTTGAAAGAACAAACATTAAACATTCGTATATTGTACATTTATGTTCATTAAAAGAATTGATTATTAAGGCAAATTAATTAATATTTCATCAAGGTTTTCAAAAGCAACTCATATATCAATGTAAATGACCCCCATCTTCACCCCAAGTGCATGATGTTACTCCATACCAAGTTTTGAATAAAATGACAGGTGATTATTAAACAGTTGGTCAAATATTCTCGCTTTACACTGCTTGAAAGATTTATATGTTTTCTTTAAAATGAGCCATAAATGAAAACTATTATAGATAGATATAGGAAGATGTGGTATGAGTGCCAATGAGACAACTCTCCATCCAAGTTACAGTTTATAAAAGTAAACCATTATAGGTCAAGGTACGGCCTAGAAATAATTTAATAAATAATTAAAGTAAATTCAATTAACCTAGACTCATTTTTTGCATCAATAAAATTTTATAATAAACAAGAAATAATTGTAACAGGATGCCGTTATGAAGTCTCCCAAACAAAGCCTACATAATTCGTCATTCCCATGGTCTCCTGACATTGGGCAAAGTCCAGTTCATATTGGTTTGGTCTAGTAAAGTTATATGCATATGCGACACCTAGGAGATTGACCCTGTATGTCATTCAAATCTTTTTGAAATGATGAACAGGACTAAATATGGTTTAGATGTGGGTATCTCGACCGTTTACAAGTTCTCACACAGGAGGGGGTGGGGTGACCCCATGGACTCCCCCTATATTTCATTTGATTTGTTATATTGTCCCATACATGAATACATATGGTTTAGGGGTGGGGATCTCGACCATTTCCAAGTTCTCAAACAGGAGGGGTGGGGTGACCCCAGGGACTCCCCAAGTATTTCATTTGATTTGTTATATTGTCCCATACATGAGTATATATGGTTTAGGGGTGGGGATCTCGACCATTTCCAAGTTCTCAAACAGTAGGGTGGGGTGACCCGAGGAACTCCCCATATATTTCATTTGAATTGATATATTGTCCCATACATGAATACATATGGTTTAGGGGAGGGTATCTTGACTGTTTACAAGTTCTCAAACAAGAGGGGGTGGGGTGTCCCCATGGACTCCCCCTATATTTCATTTTATTTGTTTTATTGTCCCATACATGAATATATATGGTTAAGGGGTGGTGATCTCAATCATTTCCAAGTTCTCAAACAGCAGGGGGTGGGGTGACCCGAGGAACTCCCCATATATTTCATTTGATTTGTTATATTGTCCCATAAATGAATATATATGGTTTAGGGGTGGGGATCTTGACTGTTTACAAGTTCTCAAACAGGAGGGGTTGGGGTGTCCCCAGGGACTCCCCCTATATTTCATTTGATTTGTTTTATTGTCCCATACAGGAATGTATATGGTTTAGGGGTGGAGATCTCAACCATTTCCAAGTTCTCAAACAGGAAGGGTTGGGGTGTCCCCAGGAACTCCCCATATATTTTATTTGATTTGCTATATTGTCCCATACATGAATATATATGGTTTAGGGGTTGGGATCTCGACCATTTCCAAGTTCTCAAACAGGAGGGGGTGGGGTGACCCCAGGGACTCCCCAAATATTTCATTTGCTTTGTTATATTGTCCCATACATGAATATATATGGTTTAGGGGTGGGGATCTTGACTGTTTACAAGTTCTCAAACAAGAGGGGGTGAGATGTCCCCATGGACTCCCCCTATATTTCATTTGATTTGTTTTATTGTCCCATACCTGAATATATATATGGTTAAGGGGTGGGGATCTCGACCATTTCCAAGTTCTCAAACAGGAGGGTGTGGGGTGACCCGAGGAACTCCCCATATATTTCATTTGATTTGTTATATTGTCCCATACATGAATATATATGGTTTAGGGGTGGGGATCTCGACTGTTTACAAGTTCTCAATCAGGAGGGGTGGTGTGTCCCCATGGACTCCCCATATATTTCATTTGATTTGTTTTATTGTCCCATACATGAATGTATATGGTTTAGGGGTGGAGATCTCAGTCATTTCCAAGTTCTCAAACAGGAGGGGTTGGGGTGACCCCAGGGACTCCCCATATATTTCATTTGATTTGTTATATTGTCCCATACATGAATATATATGGTTTAGGGGTGGGGATCTCGACCGTTTACAAGTTCTCAAACAGGAGGGGTGGGACGACACCGGGGACTCCCCCAAATTATTTTCATTTGATTTCTATTATTGTCCCATACAAGTATATATATTGTTTCGGGTGGGTATCGCGACGGTTTACAAGATAAAAGTACATTTTCAAATTGAAGGGGGTTGGGATGACCCCCAGGGACTCACCCTATATTTTGGTTGATTTTTTTTTATTGTTCTGTTCTTATTACTGAAGACTGCATGTGTCTATCACTTACTGTTTTCGAGAAATAGTCATTTGAAAATAAAAAAAAATAAAATCCCATAGGGTTAACGTTCTATAGTAAACCCCTCCCTTCTTCAGGCCCCTCCAAATACCCCTAAATAGACCCCAATGCACAAACAAAAGATTAATGGCTCCGCTAGACATGTTAGTCTAATCATGGAAGTATTATATTGATATAATACTTCCATGGTCTAATGTTTTATGAAACCCTAAGTAAATCTGACAAACGGTCAAAGTTGTCTTAGACGGGTTAAGTGGATTCGGTCCGACTTGTCTCGGGGACGAGTAGTCCACATTACTTTAAACATCCCATCAACGTCGATTTCCGCATCTGTTTCATGACCTCGTTTCATTCATAAAATAACAACAACCTTATTTGGCAAGATAAGTTAAAAATTACCGCCCACTTATATAACTTTATTTCCTCTATCATAGAGATTTGTTGTACATGAACAATATTCCTGCGCATTTTAATATAAACGACTTGTAATTAACGATTTTCGGCGATGAAATATTTCATACAATTGTTCTTTGACATCGTAGCCAAAAGCACAGGGGATAATAAACTACGTACGGATTTCTATTGAGCACTACTTCCTATGTGCAACTTCAAAAGTTTTGGGTAGTTCGACGATCATTTAAGGTTTTTCTGGTCATATTTTTTGTATTCCAGAAATAAAAGAATTAAAAAAATGTCCAATTAGTTATAAATAACATAATAGCCAGCTAGATAATATTAATGGCACGTATTTCAGCATTTATTGGGTAGAACACACATCTAGGGTGCTCGCATAAGGCAGCTTAACTGCCTAAAAATGAATTAATCTGTCAGTATAAGATTAGAAATTAATTGTCAAATATCTGAATTATTCCGGTGATTTTTTTTTTTTCATTTTTAGTCTTTTTCAGGTCAAGTGACCAATAAATGGTGTACTGTCATCCCATTTATTTTCACAAACATATTGGATCTTTTGCCGAATATGGAACAAAATTTTACAGAAGACGATATTTCAAACAACCTTTCAGCCCGTGGAGATTCTATTGAGGATACTGATCATTCAAAAGATATATTAAACTATTTTAATATATCAGGTAACGTCAACAGCAGTGATATACGTGAATTAGGGTTATTTCGGATGACTGACTATTGCAATGAATTGTATTCTGTTATTTGGTTAAGATATGTGTATTTAATAATTGCTTCCGTATGCAGTGCAATAACAGCCATTGGAAACTTCCTTATTTTAGTGTTGCCGTTCGTATCAAAGTCGTTTGACTCTCCTATTTTTGTAACTGTTAACAGTTTTGCAGGTATCTCATTATGCCACGGGATTGATTTATTAATACACAGCATGGCACACTGTTCCAATGTATTTACTATTCATATTGCTTCAACTCTCCAATGTTTGTTAGTGCAATGTATTAGAACCTTCATCCGGAATGTATTCTGTTTACATTTGATTCTTTTGGCTTTTCAACGTATTTTTATGGCATTATTCCCTTTGAAAGCACGCATACATCATACAAAGAAAAATATCAGACGTTTGATCTGTTTTATTTACTTAGCATGTTTGTTCTTGGAACCGATCATGGCATTTTTCGGTATTAGAAAATGTAGCGATGATGAAGCGTCGAGTACTTCTATCATCCTTGTATATGTTGATTTTATAATATTCAACAGCATAACGATAATTTCCCTATTATTGGCAATGGTTGTTATGGCTGTAAAGAGCGTCAGATCATCAAATCTAACAACGTCAACACACCAACGGTCTCAATCACGCGTAGCTTCATGTGTTATCATAACTTATATTGCCGTCTACTGCCCTTTACAAGTTTTCACTATTGTACTGCAGACCTTGTGTCAACAGTCTCAAAATATGGTGGCAATATATATCTTAGTTTCAATACTGCAGTTTATAGTCCACTCAGTCAATCCCATTCTTTTCTGTTTGAGACTCAAAGAAGTTAGAAAAATCTTTTTTAAGAAATGTTGTTAATCTAAAAGCAATGGTTAGATGAAAAGACAGACTGTTTGATATGGCAAATCATATGAGATCGATTAAATTTACATTTAAGGCAACAACATTATATCAACTGAACTGTCCTAACTATTTTCACTTAAAAGATAGTGTTTTTCATTGTTATGGTGACCATTACAGTACGATGCTAACGTTGCCTTTCTCTAGACAATAGCCATCTAATTATATTTGTCTTTTACTAGATATGTTTTCATTACAGAATTTATTCTGAGTTTCTGAACTTATTGATGTTTTGTAGAAGACCAGCTGTACTAGAATCGTTTGTTATTTTCAAACTATGTTCTTGATATTGTACAATTTATTCAAAATTGACCTTCGACCGTTTCTTCGACAATTTTGACTATACTCAAGGTCCATTTTCGCCAATAATCTCTAAAGCATTCTGACGTATGTTGTTTGCTTACATTAAGTTTTAATCTCGTGCGTTTCTGAAATCGGTGTGATATCTATGTACATTTATTTCGCATATTGTCAATTGAGGATCAGAATTTTCGACCATCATATTTAATGTTGTATGTTGATATTCCAGATTGTTTGTGTATTTATTTTCATTACATTTTCGCGCCTGCTGAATGCTTTTACAGAAAAATGTTAGATTTGTAATGAAATCGGTACAATACATTTTGTTACAATGAAAAAGTAGGTTTAATTAATCAAGCTATGTTTAAAATACAATGTTTATAAAAATCCATCAGGAATACGTGTATGTTGATATTTTTATTATTTAAATCAAAATATTCAAATCATTTATTGTTCTTTTGTTGTTTTAGATACTCATGTATATCTAATCTTTTATCTCTCTTATATGTAGATAGATGATTTGTTGTGGATCGAATTTTCCTTTTTTTATCTTTTGTTTGTACAATTGGCTATCATATCCAATCTTCTTATTTTAAAATAATGGATAGATAAAGCAAGCCTCTTTTAGTAAACATTAACAGCAATGAAGGATTTTGGTCAACACTTTCTATTTAATACAAATGTTCATGCTCCGTTTTATCAGTATAATGCAAAAATGCTAGGTGAGCGATATAGCTCATTTGGCCACATGCATAAATATATATTTGGTAGTCCTATCTGTCTTATACTTTTTTGTGCCCCTTGGTATCTGCGTAGTCCTTTTTTGTTTCTTTTTTTTTAAAGTAGTCCGTCATGCCAAAGACATGTTTAATATGAAATCTAAGTTTGGATGGTCGTATTAAAATAATGTTACGTTAGTTGAATTGCCTTTTTATAAACTAGAGCGATGTACAGTAAACTAAAAAATAATTATAATAACTTTTAAAAGGATAACAGGAATTACCAAGAACACTGAAGACTAAATACGGAAGTTTCATATAGAGGTACTGTTATGGGAATTAGAGGTTGCATCGGGTCCTGGCTTAAGTGGAAATGGAAACAATGTCACCTTAATATTTCATTTCAAATGTAATCCTTTTTGGAAATCCACCAAAAGAGTTGTTTTACATGATGGTCAGACAGGCAGACCTAAGCAGGAATAACAGTTGCCCATGCAGTATAGATCTAGGCCAGTGCGAAATTTCAAAAACTATGTTTTTAAGATCGCTTGTATATTGAATACGGATCTAAGTTATCTTATGAAATGTAATGTGTTGTCCTTTTTTCGCTTTATATGAATAACACGTTTTCTGTGTCGCCTTATTTGTCAAGAGAGATCGTCCTAATGTTCGCCACAACGCCGTTGTAGTATATATACTAGTCCTCTGGAGGTTTGTCAACTAGACTCAAAATTCGCTTTTGAATACAGACTTTTTTGTTAGCCTAAGTTGAGTTCGAAGCTGAAGCGTCATATAAAAAGCACTTATGTCGTCGTTCGCATCACACATTGTAAATTACTTAACAAATGAGATTATCACCGGGAGATCACCACAGTTTTTGGTTGGATTTCGTGTTGCTCAATCTTTGGTTTTCTATGTTGTGTCTTGTGTACTGCTGTTTGTCTTTTGGTCTTTTTCTTTTTTAGCCATGGCGTTGTCAGTTTATTTTCGACTTATGAGTTTGAATGTCCCTTTGGTATCTTTCGCCTCTCTTTGTTAAAATTTAATTATGAAATATTGGTTAATTAGACCTTTTGTACAGTCTTATTAAGAAAACACTTTGTCACGGGAGTTAGAAAGCGGTTGTCAAAATATAAATTGTCCATCGAGTGACTGTTTGATTGTTTCAGTGAGAGATTTGAAATACAACATTTATATACATGATCTTTTTACAATAACGATCAGCTATCTTTTACGCTGTGGCATCCATTCTGTTCAAAAGATATCCGTGATATGCTTATTGAGGTAAAGTTGTAAATAGAACACACACTCACAATTTTGTGATATTTTTATTTACCTACTTAGTAAAACGAAATCAAGCTTTCAGATTTGATTTGTCATTTGTACGACATGACTGCGTAAATATACTTAATACTGACCAACAGCAAACACATATTTGTATACTGTCCGACGTTAGAATTCATGAAAGCCCATTTCTTTAAATTCACTGTTAGTTTCCTCTGTTATCTTAGCGATATATTTCCCCACTTTTGAAGTTATCTTGGAGTTTTTGTTGTTTCATTTCCTTACACCAATGAACAAAATCTTTTTTTTTTCACTTTCAAGTCCTTTAATAACACCAAGCTGTCGGGCTTTTATGATATTTCAATTGTATTGGGAAAGGCACATACAGAATGTGGAGGGTTAAACGAGTTTGTCTGCTCTCAATCATCGTTCAAGATATAAAGCCGAAATGAAAGAAAATGGTTAAATTGTGATTTAAAGGCAAACACTTCTGCAAGGAGTCGATTAACAATATCAATCAAATTCATTTATTTTTTAGATTCTAATTAGCTAACTATGATTCAAAGCTTATGATCAGACTAGCTAAAATGCTATATCTAATGGTTTGAAGAAATAAGACGATTGTTTTATTTTACACAGACCTATGTTCTTTTTAAGAGGTGGCTTCGGTGGCTCAGTGGTGTAAGCAGTTCAACTTCTGTATCACTAGCCAGCTGTCAACACCGTGGTTGTGAGTAGAACCCTACACGTGGTAGGTGCGCTCGACTCTAAAATTAATTGACTAGGATTGTCAGTTTTCGTGCCAAAGGACGTGGTTTTTCTCCAAACACCGGCCTCCTCCACCAATAAAAACTGACCGTGACTAAATAGCCTACAGTATTGACAGTACCGTTAAACACCAATCAATTATTCATCAATCTTTTTTAGACGCGTAGCAGTGTTAAGTTGCTATGGCCAAGCAATTTTATTTTGGTTAAGGATGATCGCTACCTTGTTTTTGACTTTTTGTCAGATATTCGGACTCCACTAGTTTTTTTCCATATAGTGCCAATAAAAGTTTACCCCGCTAACCCCTACTTTTCTTTTCATAATTTTATCACATATAGTGTAAAAATCCAATTTTGAAAATATTATAAAATCCTTGTAATTTTTTCATAGTTTTTGAAAGAAACAAGAATGTGTCCATAGTACACAGATGCCCAACTCGCACTTTCATTTTCTATGTTCAGTGGACTGTGTGAAATTGGGGTCAAAACTCTAATTTGGCATTAAAATTAAAAAGATCATATCATAGGGAACATGTGTACTAAGTTTCAAGTTGATTGGCCTTCAACTTCAGCAAAAATCACCTTGACCAAAAACTTTAACCTGATTTGACCAAAAACTTTAACCTGAAGCGGGACAGACGGACGAACAGACGAACAGACCGAAAAACATAATGCCCCTAGGTGGGGCATAAAAAAGAAAGGTGTCAGTGTTAAATGTAAGAGAAATCTAGAGAGACTTATTTCTCACCAAATTTTCAAATGATTATATCTAAAAAAAACAAGGACATGCCCCTTTCGTTTTTTTCTGTTTTTTAAGTTCTGTTATTTATATTTATACTATCAGATTATTGAGTCTTTTAAAAGGCTTGTTATTTTTGAAACAGAGGAGCAAACATCCTTGACCTTGGAATAGGGTAGTGTACAGTATACATGCATATCTCTGTGAGGACTTAGTGAGGACTTGTATAATGAACATAACTTCATTCCGCTACAAGAAACTTCTTGGTGTTCAGAAACAGAATGATATACATACAGAAAAAGAAAAAGAAGAAGCTCATTTTGTTAAGGCCTTATGACACTATGGTGCTGCTTTAATATATTGTTTAACTTGAATAATTTATGAAATCTTTAAAATAAAGAGCAATAAAATAATTTGTTTTTAAATATCTTAGAGAAATGAAGGTTTGAAAGCAAATGCAATGCATTTTCTGACATAATTGATATATCCAAGGGGCATAACTCTTTTAAAAATATTTGATTGACACTTAATTTTAAACTTGTCCGAAACATTTCTGATAGACCTATGATAAAGGTTTCATAAGAAATCTGGTAAGAATTGTACACATAAGAGGGCTAACAATTCAATTTTCCATATAATTCATATTTCTGAGGGTCATAACAATACGCCCTATCCTGGATCCGCCACTGGTCATCTTAAAATATGATTGTGTAGTTTTTATAATACAATAAATAATAGAATTTATTATAAAAGTGATGTTTATTTAAGGGAAAATGTTTTTTTTTAAATAACATGCTACTATTGGGTCTGGTCAAGTAGTACTTAAGACTTTTCAATATGATTCAGGTTAGGTTTGAGTACAATATTACAATACAGTTGACTGTGATTCAGAAAGGGGTCAGATAATTTTGAGTAAATTCCATATTTATTTAGAACGGCTGAGTAACAAGAGTGCACACGCTGAAATGTCTCGCCTTCTTTACTAATCATTGATATTATGTTGATAGTCCTAAATATAAAGCTTTACTACAACTATCACATACACTTAACATGATCCAAGAAAATGAGGTCAAGGTCATATAAACCAAACAAGAAATACATGTACACCTTACAATCATTCAATACACTAAATATAGTTGACCTATTGTTTATAGTTTCTAAGATACAGACTTAACCAAGAAAACTAAACATTGACCAATGAACCAAGAAAATGAGGTCAAGGTCAGATGAACAATGCCAGGCAGACATGTACTACAGCTTGCAATCCTTCCATACAACAAATATAGTTGACCTATTGCTTATAGTATAAGAAAAACAGACCAAAACACAAAAACTTAACACTGAGCAATGAACCGTGAAAATGAGGTCAAGGTCAAATAAAACCTGCAAGACTGACAGGTACATCATAAAATATTTCCATACACCAAATATAGATGACCTATTGCATATAGTATTAGAAAAAAAGACCAAAACTAAAAAACTTAAAGACCAAACAGCCTATTCAGTTCTACCAGTGATTTTTCCTTAAAATTTTGTGTGAAGGTATTTGATGACTTGAGGAACAAAATATGATAAAAAAAATTGGGGGTCACCGACTTAGTTTTGTCACTATAGCAACCTCAGTTTCATGTTTTCCCGAATATTAACATGATATTTGCTTGTTATTTAAACTCTCAAAAAATCCCATTATATCAAAACTACAAGCATAATTCTTGCTTCATGTTAAACAGTAGATTTGTGTCTATCACTACAAACCAGTAAAAGTCTGAAATGGCCTATATCTGTACTCGACTGTACTGATTTTTACTCGACCAGTCTGAATTGGTCTGAAATTTACTTAATAATACTCGACTGTAGTCTGAACCATACTTAACAGTCTGAACTTCTACTCGACCTTTACTCGACTAGTACTTAACCATTTTATACGTGTCTGAACCATGCTCGACCTAGTCTGAACCATACTCGACCTAGTCTGAACCATACTCGACCTAGTCTGAACCATTCTCGACCTAGTCTGAATCATACTCGACCTAGTCTGAACCATATTCGACCAATTTAGTCTTAACCAAACTAGACCTATTTTTTGTATCTATCTATTGTTTTTCATCAATTTAGGAACTGTTTTTAACAACAGCTATTTCCCCTGGCTAGAAATTTCAACAACAATTTGAAATTACAAATGTATTCAATATAGCATTGAAACCAAAATTTCACAATAAACATAATATAACTTCAACACCATATTCATCAACACTTACATATATGTATCACCTTTAAAATAAAGATAAAACAAGCTGATCAAATAATCTCAAAACTGAATTGTGACTTATATTTTCAATGTTATTCAAAATTTTTTGAATGTTTCAGATATATTTTATGGTTACTGGACAGTATTAACCATTAACTTAAGCCTAGTACATGTATAGATTTATGGTGTCAGTTGAGTTTAGTTAATAATGCAGTGAACTTTTTTTTTATTAAAATATATATAAAATAGTATATAAAGCAACTTAATAAATTTAAAAAATGACACCCTTGTTTTGTAAAACCAAGAATTTAATATCATGATAATAGAACTTCCATAGTAATCCTTGATAACCTTTTAAAAAAGGAAATGTGTTCCAAAGTTGCAGAAAAAATTTATTTCAATTAAATTTAAATAACTTTTGTCAAAATTAAAGACATGGCATAAAGAAGCACTTTAATAAGGTTTAATTACCTCAGTACATGTGTGTTTTACAGGTAAAAAGAAAGCCCTATTTTTCTTAAACTCGTGTATTACTTATCTAGTGAATTCAAAAGGCCTTGTGATTTAAGTTAAACAGGATGTTGCAATTTTGAATGAATGTTATTAAGAATTTAATACTCTCTGACCAGGTGTGATCTTTTTAATGAGTTTGCCCCAAGCAGGAGGTATTACTTAATACTTCACCACTAATCAGAAGAACAATTTTATTAATTTCTTTAATTTTTTATCCCTTTTTGATATATATATTATATATAATATATCCCAAATTATAATAAAATATTTATTTCCAATATAAGGTTTAACAATTGTGATTTTGTTGGCTGTTGTTGCCTCATTAAAAAGATAATTGTATAACTATTGTATGTAACCATGAAACCTATGTAGTTTTTATTTAGGAATTTAGAAAAATTAAGTTTTAAAAAAAAAAACATGCCAAACAAGAAGCACCTTAATAAGGTTTTATTACCCTCAGTATAGGTGTGGTTTTAAGGTAAAAAAAACTTTTTTTTTTAACAAAACTCTAAACCTTTAAAATTAATATAATTAAATTATTATATAAGATAATTTGATTTAACTATCTCTATTTGATAAATCTGAGAATCATGTAAGGATGAAAAAATCTGTTTATGTATATATATATCTTTATTTTATTGTGGCTGTTGTCATGTCAGTTAAAAAGAAATTTATTTTAACAGTTAAAATTAAAAAAAAGTAAAGGTTATTTGGTCAAGTATGGTTTAGACTGGTCGAGTACTGTTCAGACCTTTGGTCGAGTATGGTTTAGACTGAAAAAATAGGTCGAGTACAGGTCGAGAATGGGTTAAGACTGTTTCAGACTGGTCGAGTAATAGTTCAGACTATTTTCAATGGCAAATATAAGGGTCAAGTACAAATCAGTACAGTCGAGTATGGTTAAGACTGGGGTCGAGTAATGTCCAGTAAAATTCAGACCAATTCAGACTGGTCGAGTAAAAATCAGTACAGTCGAGTACAGATATAGGCCATTTCAGACTTTTACTGGTTTGTAGTGTATCAATTATAGGTTCAAGAGTTTAAGACTCTTATTGTTTTGATCTTAAAAAATATGATTTATTTCATTCCCGCCAAAAATAAAACACAAGAATGAAAAACGTTTCAAGTATTAAAAAATATCTACCAGTGATTTTTTCATAAAAATTTCAAGAAGGAAAGTGCCATGTGTACTCTTCAAAATAAAGCAAAAAAATGTATATGTCACCGACCTTTCAAAAAAGTTATGATTAATTTTCATGTTTTTTTTCTCGTTCGTTTTGAAGAAAAGAGTTGTCTTTCTTCAGAACATTGAATCTGACGTCATAGTACAAGTTTTCCTTGCTGGCGCACTATTTGAAAAAAATTGCAAATTGGATGTTTGAAACCCACATTTAAATTTTCAAGAATCAAAAATAACAACTATATTCACCTACTTTATTATCCGGTTATACAAGAGATCACATGTATGTATCAGTATCAGATCTCATGATGTTGTTGCCGCACAAAATTAACCTTCAGAAACACCATCCGTCGGAATGAAAAATTGTTCGAAATAACCTTTCTTTTACGACGCTTTAGAAAGGAAAGTATGTTTTTGTCCTCTCCCTCTCATTAGCAAAATCATTGAAAATAAAAAGAGAAATGAAAGATGACACTGGTTAACTTACAGACTATTTGACTATTTTTTGTCGCGTCAATTTCAGAACTTTGCCCTAGCGCACTCTTTCGCTACTGTTGACAGACGGACACACATTAGCATGGACGGACTTCTTTATACCAGTATGTGTGTTCCGATTAAGACGAGCGTATACAAATTATTCCATCTAGTTTGTGGATTCATTATTTCTGAATATTTAAAATATAAGAAAATTAAAATTATAGGTATAATATATGAATTAAAGTTTTTGATTCTAAAACGTTTTACATCCGTTTAACCTATTATAAAATACGATCCCCGTTATTACTACCTCACGTGTTTTGAATAAACGAGACAGTAAATATAAAACAAATAAGTTTTTAATTCAAAAATTGATTTAGAATCTAAGAAATAATTTTCCGTTGAAAACTATAAAGTATTTCTCAAAACAGGATGAAATATTATGAATCTAAATAGCTCATTTTGGAAATAAAAACAAAGACAAGGTATGTATAGATTGCCGGCATTGAAAATCGAAATTTGTTTTCAATTTTTCCGGTCATTGTAGCTTTTTGAAAGTGAGAAATTTTATGTTGGATCTTATTCTTGAAGCAATTGTTTTTGTCATAAGTTAAATTTACAACAAGTTTAGTTTTAAAAACTGTAAATTTTTATTTTAATTCACATTCACTGAGTATATTAATTTCTTATATTTTTTGCCTTAAGCTTCTATGAGATTGGGCGAAATCTTTATCATTTCTCCTTGAGGCAATTTGAAATGAAACAAATGACAAAAGACAATGAACCTTTATCATTTTTATTTTTACTATAAGATTTTGTCAATTAAGCAGTATAGATAAAATTTAACTTCATTGCAAGATCACCATTATTTTACGAAAATCTTAAAGAAATAAGTTAATCTCAATATGCATACGTTGCCAGTATATCGAAACTTCTAGAAAGTATTGTTTATCGGCCTAACCTTCTGAAAACTCAATTTTGAAAATCACATATCAAGCTAAAGTTCTAAGCGTTAGTCATATAAATTTACCAGTGTAAAGTTACACGGGCGTAAGAGATTTGCGCCGATTTAAAAAAAAAATCGATCTTTAATTTGCGCCGATTTGATTCTTTCATTAGCGCCAATTTTTTTTTATCACTAGCCCCGATACTATATTTGCTATACGAGTAACTACATGTACATGTAGTAAACCTAGAACGTATATTGCATTGTAATATATGGATATAAACAGTGTTCCCTTATGTTTAAGATAATTTTGGTCATATTGTTCGAGAACTTCGTTTTGACACATGAAAGAAAAGATGGACTTCGTTGTTGGCAAGTACAACAAGTATAGAAAAGATGAAATGAAAAGAAAGGAATATATCAGATGTGTGGCATATAAATTCTCGACAAGATAAGAATTCATTGTACTAGTATTACATTTTTATGGATTTTATTGTGGTGCTTTGAAATGCTGTAAATAGAATTTTACTCCGTGATTTTAGTGGATGTAAACAGAGTGCACAAATATCTTTTAAATTGACTTATCCTGCTCGAAATTCTACTCCCACGTCCCCTTTGTGAGAAGGGGACAACAGCTATATACATGTTGTAATTGACAATTCATAACATATGTACAACTGGCTAACGGAAGAGGTTTATATGATAAATAAAAAAAATAACTTTCACCTATAATTTACCTGTACACAATCGGCGCAAATGAAAGAAAAAATCGGCAAGTGAAAGAAAAAAAGTGAAATGCAGTTCGGCGCAAATGTAAAAAGCTGAGTTCAAAATTTATATTTTTATTATTATTTTTAATAGAACGGAGGTTACAGATAGTGTAGTATCTTTTGTGTCCATTTGTGTTTAATTTCCACTAGGTATCAGCGCGATGCTTAATTCCAATTTTCTTGGAAGACGTAGTTTTAAGCGTACACCATGTTGGAATCCGTGAAAAACGCGAAATAGGACGTTATTAATTGACGTTTTTTTCATGGCTAGAAACAACGTCATAGAGCTTTTATGTCACTACCAAGTTGCGTTAGTTGATGCGCATCAACAATAGGCTGTTTGGTCTTTAACTTTGACCACTGAACCATGAAAATGAGGTCAAGGTCAGAAGACACCTGCCAGCTAGACATGTACACCTTACAATCATTCCATACACCAAATATAGTAGACCTATGGCATACAGTATAAGAAAAACAGACCAAAACTCAAAAACTTAACTATAACCACTGAACCATGAAAATGAGGTCAAGGTCAGATGACACCTGCCAGTTGGACATGTACACCTTACAGTCCTTCCATACACCGAATATACTAGACCTATTGCTTATATTATCTGAGATATGGACTTGACCACCAAAACTTAACCTTGTTCATTGATCCATGAAATGAGGTCGAGGTCAAGTGAAAACTGTGTGACGGGCATGAGGACCTTGCAAGGTACGCACATACCAAATATAGTTGAACTATTGCATATAGTATTAGAAAAAAAGACCAAAACTCAAAAACTTAACTTTGACCACTGAACCATGAAAATGAGGTCAAGGTCAGATGACACCTGCCCGCTAGACATGTACACCTTACAATCATTCCATACACCGAATATAGTAGACCTATGGCATACAGTATAAGAAAAACAGACTAAAACACAAAAACTTAACTATAACCACTGAACCATGAAAATGAGGTCAAGGTCAGATGACACCTGCCAGTTGGACATGTACACCTTACAGTCCTTCCATACACCGAATATACTAGACCTATTGCTTATAGTATCTGAGATATGGACTTGACCACCAAAACTTAACCTTGTTCACTGATCCATGAAATGAGGTCGAGGTCAAGTGAAAACTGTCTGACGGGCATGAGGACCTTGCAAGGTACGCACATACCAAATATAGTTATCCTATTACTTATAATAAGAGAGAATCTAACATTACAAAAAATCTTAACTTTTTTTTTCAAGTAGTCACTGAACCATGAAAATGAGGTCAAGGACATTGGACATGTGACTGACGGAAACTTCGTAACATGAGGCATCCATATACAAAGTATGAAGCATCCAGACCTTCCACCTTCTAAAATATAAAGCTTTTAAGAAGTTAGCTAACGCCGCCGTCGCCGTAGCCGCCTCCGCCGGATCACTATCCCTATGTCGAGCTTTCTGCGACAAAAGTCGCAGGCTCGACAAAAATCAGTAACTGGTTCCTAGTGCAATGATCATTGGATTTCATAAATAGTATGAACTATCCATTCAATACAATTTAAATAAATGCAGAATTTCTTAAAGTTAATAATCCTCATATACTACATCGAATATTTAGCTTACAAATTTTCTAACTGAGATTAATGTAAACCTTCTTTAGGCTTGCCAATAAGTCTTTTTGTTAAAAATGACTAGTCAACTCGAAAACAAAAAACACATGTTAAAACAAGAATAAATGTTTATTTGCCACCCAGACTCACCAACAAATAAATTTGAAGCTGATGTAACCAAAGCTTCATGGTAAACTACTTTAAACCAATACTTTCGCCTGATGTGGGACTGAAGATTTAAAAACAGACAGACACACAGACCAGAATACAACATGACTGACAATATCGTAGCCTGGGCATAAATAGTAAACAATTATTGTATACTGTGCTTATGAACAGGCACATGCAAATTTTAGGAATTGTATGAAACCTAGATTGACATCTAATATGAACAAAGTTACTGATAGTTTCATTTGAAATTATTCAGCTGATTAATAAAATGAAGTCTTTATTGTATTTCTTATTAGCACAATATAATCTGCATACAAGTAATATACAGTAAATAATACAAAATATTGCACACACAATACCAAATGCAAGTTATTTTTGTGTTTTTGAGATAAATACTAAAAATTTACATTTAAACCTAACACCAACATTTAAGCTACAGTGTTTGGTCATTTTTATCTTTACCCATAGAACAGTTTTTTTTCCTACATTAAATTGCTTTTTTTCTCCTTGGTCCCCCCTCTTTTATCTACTGCTTCTAGTTCATATCTCCATTAGGGCTGGGTTCCCTCCCCTTTATCCCTGTTTCAATCTAATCAATTTATATTTCCATGATCCCATTCAGATATCAAAATATTATCTTAAGATAGTAAAGCTTCCATATAATCGTTACTTGGAATGATTTATATTATAATAGCACTATCAATATAATAATTACATAATGTAAAAATGTAGACATTCACCTTCAAATATTTATTCATTAATATATATTGAACTTGCAAAAAATAAAGTTCAAAAATAAATAACAGCTTTTTGTAATTGTTAAGGACAAACTACAAAAAGTCATACACTAAACAATTATAAATTAATTATAAACACATTTTTCCAATCTCCATGTTTTACCACATGGTTGCCTCGCGTGCATTCACCCAACATCATTTTCACAACTGTTTTAAAGGTCAAATCAAAATTAATACATGTGTTAATTAACATGATGCTGTAAATTTCGAAACCTGTGTGTGCATTTTTTAATGCATATAATATAATTCGAACTAAATTTGTAAATACAAATAATATAGATGTTGTACTCAAATTCAAGACTAGACTTGGAAAAAGAGATTTTTAACATTCACAATAAAATCAAAATCATTTATAAATTTATAATTTAAATTGAACTTTTGCTGCAGGTATAATTTACATATATACATATATTTATGCAGATAGAAAAGAAGATATATCAACATTTTATTACCGTTTTGATTTATAACATCTGATTCATAAAAATTCATAAGGGTTCCGCAGAACCCAGAGTCTCGCCTACTTTTGCTGTTAGTCGCAGGCTCATAAGAAAAGGGGAAAAAATTATAAAAAATTTTCCTCTAGATACTATCTTTTGATTGTAAGAAGCTTCCATCCAAGTTTGCAAAAAATCCAGGATGGTTTATGAATCTAAAAAATGTTTTAAAAACTTTAACTTTAACGGAAAAACATGAAATAAATTTTTACAAAATTTCCTTCTAGATACTAGCTTTTGTCATAAACTAGCTTATGTCCAAGTTTGGTACAAATCCAGGATAGTTTAAGAAAGTTATTAAAATTTTAAAAACTTTAACCACAGAGTGAATGTAATTTTAACTGGCAGAAAAACTAAGTCCATTTCATTTTATAAGTAAAATACGGATAAACAGGATTTTTTTTTTACAAAATTTACTTCTGGATACTATCTTATGATCATGAACAAGCTTCTGTCGAAGTTTGGTAGAAATCCAGGATAGTTAAAGAAAGTTATTAAAATTTTAAAAACTTTAACCACAGAGTGAATATTTGTGGCCGCCGCCGCCGATGACATGTAGGATCGCTATGTGTCGCTTTTGCGGCAAAAGTCGCAGACTCGACAAAAACTCCACTTTCTTTTTATGATAGTGTTGTCCTACTACCTAATGTTTTTTATCAAGAACATGCAGCATTCAGATTTTGGAAAAAAATGCATGTAGTGTAGACATGCTTCTTGCTTTAAATATGTTACGTCAATTGCTAACTTATTTTTGAAAACTTACTGACCATACCAAACCTGCATTCAACTCTTCTATTTAAAGTTAGTATAGATATATATTCATATTAAATAATGATTAATACCCAATAGAATTAATCAGATAGTAAAGGATTTACACGTAGATTACCATACATGAATGGTGACACATACTTCAAAATGGTAACCTGTTTTCATATGCTATGAAAATTAGTTACAACACCACATTGAATTTCTTTTTACCAATTGAAAACCACAAATTAAACATTTGGACATGACATATTTAAGTAAATATACATTACCTAATCTTTCATTAAGGATGGTTGTAAATGAGTCACAATAATAAATAATCATTTTAGTTTTACAGTATTTACTACTAATGCCTCTTATAGAATGCTTGGAGCACCTTTCCAACGTTCTTCTATGCCCAATCAGTGACATATACATATATATACCCTTATTCTGAACATAAAAATCACCATAATAAGTCTTTCTCCAAATCTCCAGAACTTTCCAATTGTTTTTGCTGCAACATTCGTATTTGAACTTTGACTGCTAAACAAATCATCCTTTCTTCATGAATTTTATTGCACAAATCAGCATTCTTCTTCTGAAATATAGATTGAAGCCCATTTAAGACTATAACAATTTAGAAATTAAGATCATACAATTCTGACAGAAGTTTTTTTTTAAACATGCATGTGGCGGTGATGTTGATGAAATTCTCAATTAATATCATTAACAGAACCAATTTTTCTGCGCCATGATGTTTGTCAGCTATTCCAAATTCCCTTATTCATAACTTTTTTTAAATCCCCCTACAGTTCAGTCTATGTATGTTCTGCAGATTCAGAGTTTGTGAAAGTATCATGGGTTTTTTTCAGACAAATTATGGATAGGATTTTTCTAGTATGAATAACACATGGTTCTAAAGTTTGCTGAAATTTGTAATAGCAACACAAATGGTTACACATGCAGAGCAGAATCTGCTTACTTTCCAGAGCACCTGAAATCACCTCCAGTTTTTGGAAGGGTAAAGGTTTGAATTGTTTTACATATGTCGTTTTGGGGCCTTTTATATCGGACTATGTGGTATGGGCTTTGCTCATTGTTGAAGGCCATACAGTGTCCTATGGTTGTTACTTCTACATCATTTGGTTTCTGGCAGAGAGTTGTCTCATTGGCAACCATACCCCACATCTTCTTATTTTTATAAGTGTTGCTCATTCTCTATTTTTTATGAAGTATTTTATAGACTTTTTTTTTGTTGTAATTTTTTTTCACTTTTTCCATGTTGTTGTCCAATTCTTTTTTACATATTAAATTTGATTGTCCCTTTGGTATCTTAGCCTCTTTTGCCCATCATTATTTAAGCATTACTGATATAAGTGTATATGGCACAACAAATAAGATAATAATGAAATTTATTTACTGTTGTGTACATAAAAGTGATAGTACTATGTTTAATATTTATGATAATAGAGAATAGACATGTGATTATAAATATTGAACAGGTCAGATTTATAAAATAAAAAAAATTATCCATATGTTTTTGTAGTAGGAGAAACAGATTTTATATCGGTTAAGAAATTTGGAGTTTTGGTGATGAAAACTAGAAAATCTGCTGACAATTCATATTACAATGTATTAATGTTGGGGAATAGGTATTGTGACCTTGATCTTTAACCAACTGACTAAAAAAAATCTACAAGAGGTCTTGTTTTTGTAAGGGACATTCTTTTTTGGTTGAAAAGATAAAATGGAAACTAGAATTATGGCAGAATGTGAGTCTACCAGTTGCTGCTGTGAACTTGACCTTGACCTAGTAACCCCAAAATTAAAGGACTTTTTCCTCATGCAATGGGCCATTATCAAACCTAATTTGATATAAAAAAAATAGTTCAAAGGTGACATCCAGAACCAAACATTTTACACAAATTTTAATCTATGACTAGACAGACTAGCTGCTGTGACCTTGTCTTTGATTGTTTGACAATAAATTTACAAGAGTTCTTTATAGGAATTATCAGACGTAGTATGGAAATGTTATAGGTTATGGCTTAATGTAATGTAACCATCCTGCTTATTATAAATAAAAATATTGCAAAAATAAGAAGCTGCTGAACCAACGACTTTGTGGTGAAGTGAAGGTAGAGTCACCAAAGAGGATACCCGATGGTATGCAGGGTTGTCAATAAAAATAATTAAATAAAATACCGCTGGATTGACAACAACACTTTAGTGAACTGCAAGTTTTATTGTGTCGACTAGTTTCGCCGATTAGATCGGCGTCTTCAGGACAAATTATATAGAAATTACAATCCCTGAAGAATAAAAAAATGGTATCTTAATTTTAACATCATAATGTGTTTACTCCATTGTCTTTGTTGTTCCTGGTTACCAACAAGGTAATTTTAATTTACTACCTTTATGTACATACATTTGTATTTCTTTCAATTCATTCATACATTGGTAACCAGGAACAACAAAGACAATGGAGTAAACACATTATGACGTTAAAATTTAGATACCATTTTTTTATACTTCAGGGATTGTAATTTCTATATAATTTGTCCTGAAGAAGCCGATCTAATCGGCGAAACTAGTCGACACAATAAAACTTGCAGTTCACTAAAGTGTTGTTGTCAATCCAGCGGTATTTCAAATATTGCAAAAAGAATAATATTTTAAGTATGGTACATGCTAGATTTAATGATAATGTGAGTAACTGAATAATGTAATGATGGCTCATTACCTTTGTCACATAAATCAGTTTTACATGAATTCTACAACAAACAATTTCTAACTTTAATCATTCAATATCCTACCTTTTATAAATTTCAGAGTATTTAATTGCAGGTTTAAAAGGATAGGATCTTTCTTCAAAAGAAACCTGATATTTGTTATGGCAACATGTTGCCTATATTTTATGCAAGGACAACAAAATGAAGTTGTTTTACCAGTATGTAACCTTAGGGAAATTCTAAAAAATAGTAAACTTGGTTAGTAAGGGATTTTTATTTTTTCAAAAAAAATATTTTAGCATGAGCAGATGCTAGGTACATTTACTTGTTTGAATATGGAATAGGGTGGATATCTAAGAGATCAACTGTAGTTTGTTCACCTGCCTGGAAGAATTCTTCTACAACAATTTGAGTAATGATTTTATCCATTCAATAATGCATTATGCAAAGAACAAAAGTAAAAATCAATGCTTTGGCACTGAATTTTTACCCCAATTTACTTAATTTATGCTTTAAGTTGTTAAATTAAAAAAAAAGATCCAATACTGGAAGGTCTGAAAAAGATGAACATCTTGTATTTTTTAGTTCATAAATAAACAAGGGTTCAGTCAAATGTCAGTTGGATAACTCAAACGGTTTTTTAATTTTTTATTTAAAATTTTACAATTGTAAATACATCAGAAGATACAGTACCATCTGAGTCAAATTAAAACCCTGAGGACAAGAGAGAGAAAAAACCCAATAAAACACACTAAAAATAAACCAAAACTACAACACAAACAAGAAACATGCATACAGGCTATAAAAACGAAAAGTTTTGGGAAATATGAACTCAGATAAACAATGTAGAGGATATCTGTTTTTTTACATGTGCACATGATATGAGACATTCTGCGAGCCTATTTGATTTAATTGTTTGTCTGGTCACGCTTGCTACTTGCATATTGGTGAGTCTTAATTTATTTAAATCTTACCTCAATATTTACCCTTTTAACCACATATAGTATCTTCATACCAATATACTAATAACAAGTGCGGATCCATACATTTTAAAAGGAAGAGGGGGTTCCAACACATGAAAGTCATATAAAAAGGGGGGGGGGGGGGGGTTCCAACCGTATGTCCCTATACAAAAGCATTAGTTGTCAAACAAAAAGGGGGATTCCAACCATATGTCCCTATACAAAAGCATTAGTTGTCAAACGAAAATAATATTATTGTACATATTTAAATAATTACCTCTAGCGATTCATTGTCCTCCAACAGATCATTGAGTATTTCTTGTAGATCTTCCTCATCCTCACTATCAGAGCTGGAGTCTGATGTAGAGCTGTACTCCTCCAGGTCTGAGTCCTGACGTAGATATTGTAACTCTGTAATCTCTTGTTGTAATCTATCTATCTCGTTCTTCTCCGTCTCTATTTTGGTTCTGAGTTCACCCTCTGTAAAACATAACATTGTCGTAAGAGTTGATCATTTGAAGTGGAATTCTATATGCAGACTCATACAAATAAAATATGTACAGTAACAGTATACAATGATAAAATCTACTTAATATAAAAATAAGGAGATATGGTATAATTGCCAATGAGTCAACTATCCAACCGAGTTCAAATAAAGTGGATGTAAGCAATTATAGGCAACCCTCTGTAAAACATAACTTTGTTTTAAGTGCAAATTACTTGATGTGGATTTCTATGCAGACACATACGAATAAACAGCAACAGTATGTTTCAATGATAAAATATACTTTGTACATCAGTTATTTCAAATTTAGGACAATATCAGTGGACCATTTATGAAACTAGAGGCTCACATGAACATGCATAGATCATAAGCCAGCCAAGTATAATGAGTAATAATATAATATCATCTTATACTCAAGACATCCTGGGTTCGAAAAACCCGGTTGGGTCAAACCAAAGACTTTAAAATTGCCATTTGCTGTTTCTCTGCTAAGCACTTGGCATTAAGGAGTCAGAGCAAGGGATGGTCAACTTGGAGTCAGAACAATGTGTAACATGTCTTCCTGTAGACTGTTACCTTGTTAATTAGCACATTAAGAATTTGACTCATCGTGTCGATCTAGTACAAAACAGGGGTCATATTCATATTATAATAGCATGTTCTTGTCCTGAATATGTATTTAATTTGCCACAGGTCGTTAAGCAGCTATCATCATCTAATAAGTATACTGCAAAAAACACTGGAGATATTAAGGGATATCTTGTCATACTGATTTTCTTTATTTAAAAACTGTAAATTGTCTTTAAAATGATTTTTTCTGGTTTTAAATTCCATTAATTAGGGTTGCTGTCTAATTAACAATGATTAATGATCACCCAATAACTTTATATCTAGAAAAACAAAGGATATGGGGTATCCATCTATAACACAAAAGCAGTATATGCACAGCAAAAAACACACAAAAAGCAAAGGAACAGCGCTTTTATTGCTGTTCTTCATCTCAAAGTCACAGTGAGGCCTTCAATATGAAGCAAAACAAACCTCTCACCTCACTGCAAATCTAAGACAGCACCTAGCACCGGCTTGAGCGGAATTCTTTGCAAAAATAATTTGGATAGATTTTGTAAGATGTAACACCACCAAATCAGGCACGGTCAAAAAGAACATACTGGAAAGAAGCACATATCTAAAACAAAAAAATCCCTGTGCATAGGTGTAGGCACTAGTTCATACACAGTAGGACAATAAAACAGAACATTACCAATAGCTATAAGTTCTTCCTCCTCCAATTTTACTCTGTGTTCTTCTTCTTGTAGTTCAACCAATTCTTCATCTTCCTCCATGAACACAGCTAAAGAAAATAAATGTACTTAAGGTAGATGTGGGAGAATTTTTCTAAGTATTTTCAAAAATATTATCAAAAATATGGGTCACCAAGCTTTTTTTCTAGCTACAGGATGTGCATAATTGTCAGATTTTGTATGTACTATACATGGAAAAAGCACTTGTGTGTGAACCGAAAAAAAGTAAACAATAGATTATAAAGCAAAATAGGAGACAATATCTCTGTCAATGTGCTTTCAGAAAATAAAAGATCAAGTTAAGAGCGCACATGCTGAAATTTCTGATCTGGATTGAATGGGGTCAAGGTGAGATGAACCTCACCAGACAAACAGGTACACCTTACAATCATTCCATACATCAAATGTAGATACACCTATAACTAATGCTAATGGTATCTTAACTAGATATGGACGATGCCCCATGTTGTGTTGTCTGTAAGACACAAATGATGCCACCAAGTTCAACTTCCCGTTATTGATTAAATATTTGACAATACTAAACTAGAGACTCTAAAGAGCCTGTGTCGCTCACCTTGGTCTATGTGCATATTCAACAAAGGACTCTCTCCAACATTGTAGGCGAGAATAGAATTCATGACAAAAATCTCTGTTTTGTTCATCTTGTACATGTTGTATTGCTGATCATTTAGTCTGTTTAGTGTCCTTCTATAGCTATCTTCTTTAGTTTTTATAAAAATAAGGAGATGTGGTATGATTGCCAATGAGACAACTATCCACCAAAGTTCAAATGAAGTGGATGTAAGCAATTGCTCATAACACCAAAGAGGGTAAAACAAATCCTTATTTAAGGGCAATCACTCCTATAGTGACAGTCGTACTGTTGTGCGTTTGTTTTTTCTACATTGGCTAGAGGTATAGGGGGAGGGTTGAGATCTCAAAAACATGTTTAACCCCGCCGCATTTTTGCGCCTGTCCCAAGTCAGGAGCCTCTGGCCTTCGTTAGTCTTGTATCATTTTAAATTTTAGTTTCCTGTTTATAATTTGGAGTTTAGTATGACGTCCATTATCACTGAACTAGTATACCTTTTTTGTTTAGGGGCCAGCTGAAGGATGCCTCCGGGTGCTGGAGTTTCTCGCTGCATTGAAGACCTATTGGTGGCCTTCAGCTGTTGTCTGCTCTATGGTCGGGTTGTTGTCTCTTTGACACATTCCCCATTTCCATTCTCAATTTTACTAACTATATCAGCCAAATTTGACTTGTTAGGAGATCTTGCCTTGCTGATCATATTTGTGATTTAAAGTGTCTATCTATTATAATTTTTTAGATGTAAAGCAAAACGCAAAAAAAATGGTAAAAATCGTCATTAAAAGGCAATAACTCCAATAAAGAGTCGTCAGACGATTTCCTCCATAATGTCTCAATTGAAGATCTTGTCTTGCTGATCACTTTTGCTTATTTAAGTTTCTATATATCTATTTTTTTTTTTTTTAACATACATAGCAAAAACGCAAAAAATTGGTAAGAATCGTCATCAAAGGGCAATAACTCTAATAAGGAGTCGACTGATGATTTCGACCATGAGACTTATTTGTAGAACTTGTCTTGCTGATTATTTTTGCATTTTAAGGTTTCTCTCTATCTATTATTGTTTTTAAGATAATAGGCAAAAATGAAAAACAATGGTAAAATTTGTCATTTAAGGGCAATTACTCCTATAAGAAGTCGTCTGACAGTTTTGACGTATATGAACAATTGGTTGAGCTCAACATTCTGAACATTTCAGATTTTCTCTATTTATAACGGTTTTCGAAATAATAGACAAAACTTGCATTTTACCCCTACATTCTATTTTTAGCCATGTCGGCCATCTTGGTAGACAGACAGGGTCATCAGACACATTTTTTTAAACAAGTTACCCCAATGATGATTGTGGCAAAGTTTGTTTAAATTTGGTCCTTTAGTTTCAGAGAAGAAGATTTTTGTAAAAGTTAGTGACGACAGACGACTTCGACGCACGACGGACGCAAAGTGATGAGAAAAGCTCACTTGGCCCTTTATCTTTTTTATTGCATTAGGGACTTAAAACGGTAGTAATACAAACTATGTTTTCAATTATATAGCAAGTGAGAAAGAAATGAAGTCCAACTACAGGTTTTTGTGAATATCTAACATCCCCCTTTCTGTCTTTTAGAACAACAAAAATGACAAAGTCCAAAACCTGGCATTTTGAGAATATTTGAAAAAAAATCAAAATCCTGTGACATGCACAATTCCATTGTGTGTACAAACATCCTACAAAATATTCAAGCTGTAGCTCAAAAACTGTAGGAGGAGATATCCAGACGGACAGACAGGGGCAAATTAATATGCCCCTCAACATTTTGTCGCAGGGGCATAAAAACCAAACAAACAAGGAAAACTTAATATTGACCAATGAACAATGAGAATGTGGTCAAGATAAGATGCAGCCTGTAAGACAGACATGTACACATTACAATAAATCCATACCCCAAATTCAGTTTATCTATTGATTACAGTATCTGAGAAAAGAGCCTAACCATAAAAACTAACATTGACTTATGACATGAATGAACCATGGAAATGATGTCACGGTCAGATGAATCTGGGCCTGCCGTCATTTGGTCTCTTGTTGTTTTATACATACATGTACCATGAAATATTAACATTTACCAATGAACCTAGAAAATAATAAATTGCTGGTATTATGTGATACCTGTACCTTATGAAAACAACAATATATAAAATCTACATCATACATACTGTCAGACTCCTGAACATTTATAAACTCAGCCACATCTTGTTCAGCAGTAGTCACTTGTTCAGTTAGGGACTGTTGTGGGAGATGTGATTTCACTTCATCCTGAACTTCCTCTTTAAGATCTTGAACTGCCTCAGTAGAATCTGTGGCATCTGCATCAACTGCAAAGTGAAAAATAAACTAATATGGTGTGTAATTGGATACAGAGTTGTGCTGGATTTCCAGGACTTTGGTCATGTCTAAAAATCTGAGTTCCAACTTGATATGAAGCTTCTTAACAAAGCCCAATCAAAAATATACCAACTTCCATGCAGGTCTAGTAGTCAAAAGAAAAGAGGTATGGCCAGATATTCTTTTTGTATGGAGTATTGAATATTCTACAATTCAAACAATTGATATGCCATTATAAACCAGCCGTTTAGTGGTATACTGTACTCAGGGAATACAACATGTTTACAACTTTAAGGAAGTAAACTTGACTGAAAACAAATCTTAACTAAAGATCCTTTTTTTAAATACTGTAAAAACATATTATAAATGTCACTAGTCTAAAGCATTTTTTCTGGATTTACCTTCATTAGTATACCCAAAGACAAAAATAGGGATATTTTTAATGTAGTCATTTTTCATTATAGTGCCAAAATCAAAGGCACCAATGAAAAAAAAAACGTTATCAAACGATCAATGAAACATTTACGATAATGATGATGAGAAAAACAATATCAGCATTGATAATGACTGAACATTTAAATCAGTTTATAAACCATGTACTGTGGAATCATTATTATTCGTGGGAGACCAGTTTTCATGGATTCCGTGGTTACAGGTGAACCACAAATTTAAATAATTGAATTTCAAATTGTATGCAGACTTTGGCACAACCATGAAATCAAATATCGAAGAAAATGCAAGTTTTCTTCAATCAATGAAAATCTGTACCCACGAAAATAAATGAATCCACAGTATATTTAACTCAATTCTAAATTGGGGCCTCACTGGCTGATCATGAGTGGTCTACGTAGTTTAACTACTGTATCACAAACCTGTTATTAATGAGGAAGTGAGTTCGTACTTTCAAATGGCAGGTGAGATCTATTCTAACCTTTATTGACTAGGATAGTTAGTTTTCCTGCCAAAGTGCTAAAATTGGCATTTAACACCAATAATCAATCAATCAATAAATTTTATGAATGAATTTAATGAGCGAGCCACTCTTTTCTTCCTATTTCTAATGCTACATCCTCCTCTATAGTTCCTGCATCAAGTCTTCACTGAACTCTCTAGACTGTATATCTTACCTGTAGATTCAGTTGATGGTTCCTTGCTTATCTCCCTTACATCTACATCCTCCTCTAAAGTTCCTGCATCACTGTCTTCACTGACCTCTCTAGCCTGTATATCTTACCTGTGGATTCTGTTGGTGGTTCTTTGCTTATCTCCCTTACATCTACATCCTCCTCTATAGTTCCTGTATCACTGTCTTCATTGAACTCTCTAGCCTGTATATCTTAACTGTAGATTCTGTTGATGGTTCCTTGCTTATCTCCCTTACATCTACATCCTCCTCTATAGTTCCTGCATCACTTTCTTCACTGACCTCTCTAGCCTGTATATCTTACCTGTGGATTCTGTTGGTGGTTCTTTGCTTATCTCCCTTACATCTACATCCTCCTCTATAGTTCTTGCATCACTGTCTTCATTGAACTCTCTAGCCTGTATATCTTACCTGTAGATTCTGTTGATGGTTCCTTGCTTATCTCCCTTACATCTACATCCTCCTCTATAGTTCCTGCATCACTGTCTTCACTGAACTCTCTAGCCTGTATATCTTACCTGTAGATTCTGTTGATGGTTCCTTGCTTATCTCCCTTACATCTACATCCTCCTCTATAGTTCCTGTCTTCACTGAACTCTCTAGCCTGTATATCTTACCTGTAGATTCTGTTGATGATTCCTTGCTTATCTCCCTTACATCTACATCCTCCTCTATAGTTCCTGTATCACTGTCTTCATTGAACTCTCTAGCCTGTATATCTTACCTGTAGATTCTGTTGATGGTTCCTTGCTTATCTCCCTTACATCTACTTCCTCCTCTATAGTGCCTGTCTTCACTGAACTCTCTAGCCTGTATATCTTACCTGTAGATTATGTTGATGGTTCCTTGCTTATCTCCCTTACATCTACTTCCTCCTCTATAGTTCCTGTCTTCACTGAACTCTCTAGCCTGTATATCTTACCTGTAGATTATGTTGATGGTTCCTTGCTTATCTCCCTTACATCTACTTCCTCCTCTATAGTGCCTGTCTTCACTGAACTCTCTAGCCTGTATATCTTACCTGTAGATTCTGTTGATGGTTCCTTGCTTATCTCCCTTACATCTACATCCTCCTCTATAGTTCCTGCATCACTGTCTTCACTGAACTCTCTAGCCTGTATATCTTACCTGTAGACTTTGTTGATGGTTCCTTGCTTATCTCCCTTATATTTACTTCCTCCTCTTTAGTTCCTGTGTCACTGTCTTCACTGAACTCTCTAGCCTGTTTATCTTACCTGTAGATTCTGTTGATGTTTCCTTGCTTATCTCCCTTAAATCTACACCCTCCTCTATAGTTCCTCCATCACTGTCTTCACTGAACTCTCTAGCCTGTATATCTTACCTGTAGATTCTGTTGATGGTTCCTTGCTTATCTCCCTTAAATCTACATCCTCCTCTATAGTTCCTGTGTCACTGTCTTCACTGAACTCTCTAGCCTGTATATCTTACCTGTAGATTCTGTTGGTGGTTCTTTGCTTATCTCCCTTACATCTACATCCTCTTTTATAGTTCCTGTGTCATTGTCTTCACTGAACTCTCTAGCCTGTATATCTTACCTGTAGAATCTGTTGGTGGTTCTTTGCTTATCTCCCTTACATCTACTTCCTCCTCTATAGTTCCTGCATCACTGTCTTCACTGAACTCTCTAGCCTGTATATCTTACCTGCAGATTCTGTTGATGGTTCCTTGTTTATCTCCCTTACATCTACATCCTTCTCTATAGTTCCTGTATCACTGTCTTCACTGAACTCTCTAGCCTGTATATCTTACCTGCAGATTCTGTTGATGGTTCTTGGCTTATCTCCCTTACATCTACATCCTCCTCTATAGTTCCTGCATCACTGTCTTCACTGAACTCTCTAGCCTGTATATCTTACCTGCAGATTCTGTTGATGGTTCCTTGTTTATCTCCCTTACATCTAAATCCTTCTCTATAGTTCCTGCATCACTGTCTTCACTGAACTCTCTAGCCTGTATATCTTACCTGTAGATTCTGTTGATGTTTCCTTGTTTATCTCCCTTACATCTACATCCTCCTCTATAGTTCCTGTGTCACTGTCTTCACTGAACTCTCTAGCCTGTATATCTTACCTGTAGATTCTGTTGATGTTTCCTTGTTTATCTCCCTTACATCTACATCCTCCTCTATAGTTCCTGCATCACTGTCTTCATTGAACTCTCTAGCCTGTATATCTTACCTGTAGATTCTGTTTATGGTTCCTTGCTTATCTCCCTTACATCTACATCCTCCTCTATAGTTCCTGTCTTCACTGAACTCTCTAGCCTGTATATCTTACCTGTAGATTCTGTTGATGTTTCCTTGCTTATCTCCCTTACATCTACTTCCTCCTCTTTAGTTCCTGTCTTCACTGAACTCTCTAGCCTGTATATCTTACCTGTAGATTATGTTGATGGTTCCTTGCTTATCTCCCTTACATCTACTTCCTCCTCTATAGTGCCTGTCTTCACTGAACTCTCTAGCCTGTATCTTACCTGTAGATTCTGTTGATGATTCCTTGCTTATCTCCCTTACATCTACATCCTCCTCTATAGTTCCTGTATCACTGTCTTCATTGAACTCTCTAGCCTGTATATCTTACCTGTAGATTCTGTTGATGTTTCCTTGCTTATCTCCCTTACATCTACATCCTCCTCTATAGTTCCTGCATCACTGTCTTCACTGAACTCTCTAGCCTGTATATCTTACCTGTAGACTTTGTTGATGGTTCCTTGCTTATCTCCCTTATATTCACTTCCTCCTCTTTAGTTCCTGTGTCACTGTCTTCACTGAACTCTCTAGCCTGTATATCTTACCTGTAGATTCTGTTGATGGTTCCTTGCTTATCTCCCTTACATCTACATCCTCCTCTATAGTTCCTCCATCACTGTCTTCACTGAACTCTCTAGCCTGTATATCTTACCTGTAGATTCTGTTGATGGTTCCTTGCTTATCTCCCTTAAATCTACATCCTCCTCTATAGTTCCTGTGTCGTTGTCTTCACTGAACTCTCTAGCCTGTATATCTTACCTGTAGATTCTGTTGGTGGTTCTTTGCTTATCTCCCTTACATCTACATCCTCTTTTATAGTTCCTGTGTCATTGTCTTCACTGAACTCTCTAGCCTGTATATCTTACCTGTAGAATCTGTTGGTGGTTCTTTGCTTATCTCCCTTACATCTACTTCCTCCTCTATAGTTCCTGCATCACTGTCTTCACTGAACTCTCTAGCCTGTATATCTTACCTGCAGATTCTGTTGATGGTTCCTTGTTTATCTCCCTTACATCTACATCCTTCTCTATAGTTCCTGTATCACTGTCTTCACTGAACTCTCTAGCCTGTATATCTTACCTGCAGATTCTGTTGATGGTTCTTGGCTTATCTCCCTTACATCTACATCCTCCTCTATAGTTCCTGCATCACTGTCTTCACTGAACTCTCTAGCCTGTATATCTTACCTGCAGATTCTGTTGATGGTTCCTTGTTTATCTCCCTTACATCTACATCCTTCTCTATAGTTCCTGCATCACTGTCTTCACTGAACTCTCTAGCCTGTATATCTTACCTGTAGATTCTGTTGATGGTTCCTTGCTTATCTCCCTTACATCTACATCCTCCTCTATAGTTCCTGTCTTCACTGAACTCTCTAGCCTGTATATCTTACCTGCAGATTCTGTTGATGGTTCCTTGTTTATCTCCCTTACATCTACATCCTTCTCTATAGTTCCTGCATCACTGTCTTCACTGAACTCTCTAGCCTGTATATCTTACCTGTAGATTCTGTTGATGGTTCCTTGCTTATCTCCCTTACATCTACATCCTTCTCTATAGTTCCTGTATCACTGTCTTCACTGAACTCTCTAGCCTGTATATCTTACCTGTAGATTCTGTTGATGGTTCCTTGTTTATCTCCCTTACATCTACATCCTTCTCTATAGTTCCTGTATCACTGTCTTACCTGAACTCTCTAGCCTGTATATCTTACCTGCAGATTCTGTTGATGGTTCTTGGCTTATCTCCCTTACATCTACATCCTCCTCTATAGTTCCTGCATCACTGTCTTCACTGAACTCTCTAGCCTGTATATCTTACCTGCAGATTCTGTTGATGGTTCTTGGCTTATCTCCCTTACATCTACATCCTTCTCTATAGTTCCTGTATCACTGTCTTCACTGAACTCTCTAGCCTGTATATCTTACCTGTAGATTCTGTTGATGGTTCCTTGTTTATCTCCCTTACATCTACATCCTTCTCTATAGTTCCTGCATCACTGTCTTCACTGAACTCTCTAGCCTGTATATCTTACCTGTAGATTCTGTTGATGGTTCCTTGCTTATCTCCCTTACATCTACATCCTCCTCTATAGTTCCTGTCTTCACTGAACTCTCTAGCCTGTATATCTTACCTGTAGATTCTGTTGATGGTTCCTTGCTTATCTCCCTTACATCTACATCCTCCTCTATAGTTCCTGTCTTCACTGAACTCTCTAGCCTGTATATCTTACCTGTAGATTCTGTTGATGATTCCTTGCTTATCTCCCTTACATCTACTTCCTTCTCTATAGTTCCTGCATCACTGTCTTCACTGAACTCTCTAGCCTGTATATCTTACCTGTAGATTCTGTTGGTGGTTCTTTGCTTATCTCCCTTACATCTACTTCCTTCTCTTTAGTTCCTGTGTCACTGTCTTCACTGAACTCTCTAGCCTGTATATCTTACCTGTAGATTCTGTTGATGTTTCCTTGTTTATCTCCCTTACATCTACATCCTCCTCTATTGTTCCTGCATCACTGTCTTCACTGAACTCTCTAGCCTGTATATCTTTTTGTTGCTCTAAGATATCTTCTACCTAAACAAGAATCCAATGAATTTATATTTCCTGATTAAAAGTACTTGCTTACATCCACTTGATTTGAACTTTGGTGGATAGTTGTCTCATTGGCAATCATACCACATCTCCTAATTTTATACTCAGGATTCATATATTTTCGTGTGTACCAATTTATGTGGATTGAGAAAATATTGTATTTTGATTGATATTTAATTTCATGGTTTTGTTAAAGTCTGATTACCAGCCTATAGAAAATTTGTACTTTGTTGTACATTCAAATTTGTGGCTAACCTTTTGTATGAACCCTTCAAACCCCCTCCCCCTGGCTATGGGTCTGATTCAACAGTAAATAAACCTTTTAAAGCTATACTGTTTGAGTACGTACAACTTTCATCAAATTTAAGTATTGTTGTTTGACCAAGATTTCTATAAAACTATTTTACATTTAGGTTTTGCTCATTGTGTAAGGCCATCTGGTAAGTGTTTACATCCTTGTCCTTTGGTCTTAGTGGTAGATAGTTTTCTCTTTGGCAATCAAACCACATCTCCTTATTTTTGTCAATAAACTAATAGGCAAACAGGTTTTTCAGTCATACTTTTATCATCTGATTGTCTAATATAGTCAACTTTCGTTATCTCAAAGTCGTCCAGACCAGAGAAATGTTTCGAGATATTCATATTTTGACTCAAAAGAATACAGGAGTCCGATAGATCAAGGAAAACAACTCTTTCTCAACTTATGAAAAGGCTAAAATAATTCAAGCAGGATAATGGGTTAGGGATCAATATTCTGTTCAGGGATCAATATATTTGTATGTTATTGTCTTTTATTATTACTATTAACCCTTTCACCGATAGCTGCCCCAACAGAAGCTACTCTGAGACAATGGCTTCCCTGGCTACTATGACTCAAGTGGGAGATCTTCATAATAAATATCAATAAAAACTAGTGTGTAGTTATTTTTGTCTTTATTTCATTCACTAACACCATTTTCACAGTTTTGTTCATGTTTTGATAATTGTTTCTTCATAAAAAATTAAAATTTTTAAATTTTCGACATTATTTAGGTGGAATTCTCAAAATTCTACTTTTTGACTCAAAATCGTAATTTTTTAACCCAAAACGGCATAAGTTTAAAATATTGAATGAGGCTGTACAAATTCCTTACACTGAACGATGTCCATTACAAGTGTTTTGTACATCAAACGGCACTTTATGTCAAAAAAGTATACTAGTCTGGCTTCAATTCTTCCATATTCTTTAAAAAAAATGTTCCCTTATTTCAAATTCTCGTAAATTCCGTGAATTTCATCTGATTTTGACACGGTTTTCAACAAACGGAAGCGCCATGTTTACACTTTCATCTGAGTATCAACAAGGAAAGATAACTCATGTTTGCAATGTTTTGAGCGGGAAATGTAAAAGAGGTATTCCGATCCCGGTAAAACGGGACTCATCGTCAGCTGTCTGAAGCGTGAATCCTGGTAAACCGGGACTCGTCGGTGAAAGGGTTAATGATATGTATTATTTTGTACAATAATGTTGAACCAAAGAAATAGTTTTTTCTATAGTTGACTCTCCTCTCAAATTGCAATTGGCTGGCTTGAAATATCCTGTGGTTATGAACTTTGTTCTTTATATATATAGATGTATTTCTACTCTTAAAAAGTGGAAATTAGACAAGTCAACATTTTGATTTTCTTAGACCAAATTTACAGTCCCAAGGTTAGCTACAACAGCATTTAAATTGTGTTCCTTATCTCAAGCAAATACACACAAGTAAAAACATGACCTCAATGATTTAAATATATTGCAGAGTTCTGACAACACACCTGTAATTAAATTTCCAGTCATACACCCTGTATTGATTTATGACATTCTTTACCTGTTGCTCAAATTCATCATCTGAACTTTGAGCAGATTTTTGTTTCTCTTCATCATTTCCTGGTAACTGCTCTGCCTCTTCAGCCTTTTCTCCTATTTCACTAACAGTCTGTACCTTTTCTGCTTCAATCTTTTTATCTTCAGACTGGTTTTCAGACACATCTTCATTATCTTCCACTTCATCTTTTTCCTCAATAACAGTCATTTCTGAAGGTTTTCCTTCAAATTTTTCCTCAATAACAGTCATTTCTGGAGGTTTTTCTTCAAATTTTTCCTCACTACCAGTTATTTCTTCAGTCTTTTCTTCAACTTCTTGCTGATCTTTTATGTTTTCATCTACAACATGAGATTCTTCTACTTTCTCAGACTCATCATTTTCTTCATTCTTATTTTGCTCAATAACAGCAACTGTAACTTGTGTCTGGGCTGCATCACCTATAGATTTAAATGTCTCTTCCATTTTCTCATCGTCATTCAGACTAGCTTCATTCTGTTCTTCAACTTTGTCTAGTTTATGATCACCAGCTGTTTCAGATGGAGGTTGAGGTGCTTGTTTTTTATGTGGGATTTCCTTCAATTCTAATTTAAGTTCTTCATCTTGTGATGTTTTTGATTTTTTAACATCATCAGATTTTCTTTTCTCCTTTATATCACTTCCTTTTCTTGCCATTTTTATCTGAAAGAAATAAAATTAAATTGTTGACTTGGTACAAGAAAATAGTGCGGATTTATCTTATTTGTATGCATCAGAATTTATAATAATTTTGAGCCAAAAATTTATATTAAATGAAAGAAAAAGAGAAAGAAAGAAAGAAAAAGAAAGAAGGGGAAAAGAAAGCAAAGGAAAAAAAAATGTGTTTGTTTACTGTAACATTTCTGAAAAAAAAAATGTTTGTCAGTCGAAAAAAATGTTTGTCAGTCGGAAAAATGTTTGTCAGTCGGAAAAATGTTTATTTTTTATTTGAACTTCAAATCTGGATATATGAAATTGATATAGCCTTATGAGGTCTGGGTTTAGATCAGAACCCATATTGCATTTACCTAAATTTCGGTCCTGTAAGTAGCCATTTGTGGAAGTAGTTTTTTTTCAGTCAAATATGGTTTTACAAGATACTTGTTGATGATTTTCGATATCAAGAATAATAAATACAAATGACAAAAATAAAAAATGAAAATGAAAAAAAGTTAGGGTTGGCTCTCAAAAGTCAGTGTAGGTCAGAATACAGTATACACTCATGTGCAATTTTTCAAACCTAATTATCTTATTATCATACATATTTCAATGCAACAAATGTCATAATATTCAATTCACTTTATTACAAATTAAATCGTTTTTTACCTTTCTTTTCAGTTGAGTTACAACTCTTTGTACTTCCCAAAGTTGTTCTTCTTTGTCTTGGTCAGATATTCCAGTTCTTAACTGTTCATGTAAACTGTTCAGTAAAGATTCCTGTTTAAGTAGCTCTTCCTCCAGCTGTGCAGGACTATCTGGTAGCTCTAGTGACCACTTGGAATGGGCTGGTTTGATGGGTGGCTTGTACCTATATAAAATTAGACAATACGTAATAGAATCATTTTTATACAATAAAGCTAATCAATATTTTTGACCTAGCAATAATGTCTCCTTCACATGTGTACAGGTTGATGTATCTTTGGACTGCTAATCATAATATGATGCTTTTATTTCACTTTGTAAACAAATCCATATTTTCATTTCAACATGTTGATAAATGCTGGAGATAACAAGAGGCTACTAAGAGCCAGAATCACTCACCTGGATTTGTTGTGTAGATCAATGATTATTTTGCTGTTTATTGTATATATATATATATATATTTCTCTAATTTTTGTGTTATTTTCACATTTCTTGAGCAGTGTGAGAAAAATATTTCTCCTCACTAGTGAAATATCTGTTCTCAGCAAATGATTGGTCGAAATTTAATTATGACGTTATTTTTTTTTTTATTTCTTCTGAATTTCCTATTGTGACGTCCTTAAACTAGAGGCTCTCAAGAGCCTGTGTCGCTCACCTGATTCTACTTTGGTTTTGGAAATCATGTTAAAATAGATTAAAATCATAACAGATACCCTAATAATGAGTGAGGCCAAATTTGGTTTAATATTGGCCCTGTAATTTAATAAAAAATCCTGGTGGCCATCTTGTACAGTAAATCAGCAACAAAGTAGCAACACTTCATCAGCACCTCATAAGAAACATTTATGCCATGTTTGGTTTCATTCCATTCAGTGCACCTTTAGAAGAAGCATTTGTATGTATTTCCAATAGGATCTTATGTTAAAGGAAGTCCCCCCGCTGTCGGCCATCGTGGATGAAGGATCAGCTTCAAAGTAACAACACTTAGTCAGCACCTCATAAGGAACATTCATGAGATGTTTGGTTTCAATCCATTTAGTGGTTCTCTAAAAGAAGACATTTGTATGTATTGTCCATAGGGTCCTTTGTTAAACACTGTCCCCAGCTGGTGGCCATCTTGGATGATGGATCAGCTTCAAAGTAACAAAACTTGGTAAGCACTTCATAAGGAACATTCATGCCATGTTTGGTTTCATTCCATTCAGTGGTTCTCTAAAAGAAGACATTCATATGTATTTCCCATAGGGTCCTATGTTAAACTAAGTCCCCCGCTGGCAGCCATCTTCGATGATGGATCGGCTTCAAAGTAACAACACTTGGTCTGCACCTCAAAAGGAACATTCATGCCATGTTTGGTTTCATTCCATTCAGTGGTTCTTTAAAAGAAGACATTTGTATGTATTTCCCATAGGGTCCTATGTTAAACTAAGTCCCCTGCTGGCGGCCATCTTGGATGATGGATCGGCTTCAAAGTAACAACACTTGGTCAGCACCTCATAAGGAACATTCATGCCAAGTTTGGTTTCATTCCATTCAGTGGTTCTCTAAAAGAAGACATTTGTAAATATTTCTCTTAGAGTCCTATGTTAAACTAAGTCCCCTGCAGGCGACCATCTTGGATTATGGATCGGCTTCAAAGTAACAACACTTGGTCAGCACCTCATAAGGAACATGTATGCCATGTTTGGTTTCATTCCATTCAGTGGTTCTTTAAAAGAAGACATTTGTATGTATTTCCCATAGGGTCCTATGTTAAACTAAGTCCCCCGCTGGCGGCTATCTTGGATGATGGATTGGCTTCAAAGTAACAACACTTTGTCAGAACCTCATAAGGAACATTCATGCCATGTTTGGTTTCATTCCATTCAGTGGTTCTCTAAAAGAAGACATTCGTATGTATTTCCCATAGGGTCCTATGTTAAACTAAGTCTCCCGCTGGCAGCCATCTTCGATGATGGATCAGCTTCAAAGTAACAACACTTGGTCAGCACCTCAAAAGGAACATTCATGCGATGTTTGGTTTCATTCCATTCAGTGGTTCTTTAAAAGAAGACATTTGTATGTATTTCCCATAGGGTCCTATGTTAAACTAAGTCCCCCGCTGGCGGCCATCTTGGATGATGGATCGGCTTCAAAGAAACAACACTTGGTCAGCACCTCATAAGGAACATTCATGCCAAGTTTGGTTTTATTCCATTCAGTGGTTCTCTAAAAGAAGACATTTGTATGTATTTCCCATAGGGTCCTATGTTAAACTAAGTCCCCCGCTGGCGGCCATCTTGGATGATGGATCGGCTTCAAAGTAACAACACTTGGTCAGCACCTCATAAGGAACATTCATGCCATGTTTGGTTTTATTCCATTCTGTGGTTCTCTAAAAGAAGACATTTGTATGTATTTCCCCATAGGGTCACATGTTAAACTAAGTCCCCCGCTGGCGGCCATCTTGGATGATGTATCGGCTTTAAAGTAACAACACTTGGTCAGCACCTCATAAGGAACATTCATGCCATGTTTGGTTTCATTCCATTCAGTGGTTCTCAAGAAGAAGTTCAAAATGTAAAAAGTTAACGACGACGACGGACGACGACAACGACGACAACGACGGACGACGGACGCCAAGTGATGAGAAAAGCTCACTTGGCCCTTTGGGCCAGGTGAGCTAAAAAGGCGATCATGTCTGATGAAGTCAGGTATAAAGAACACAGCTTTCTGCAAATCTTTGAAAAGGAAGGATAAAAATCATTAGAGAAACAGATTCCAGCACTATAACTCGTGTATTATGATATTTCTCCACTCTCCAACAGGTAAATTTAAATATTTGAAAAGCTCGGCAAGCCTCAAGCTTTAAATATTAAAATTTAACTGTCTCGAGTGGAGAAATTTTGTAACACACTTGTTGCAGTGATGGAATCTATATGTGTATTTAAACATGTCATTTAAAGTTTCTCTCTATCTATCATCGTTGATCTTGTTAACTTATTTGTAGTTCTTACTTTGATGAGTATTTTTATTGATTGAAGTTTCTCTCTATCTATCATAGTTAGTACCAAAAATTTAAAAAAATTAAAAAATAACTTAAATTTGTAGGTTACTAGGCAGAACATTTTTACCTTAAAAATATTCTCTCTGGCTGTCATAGATTCTGTAAACAGTCATACAAAAACAAAATCACTAATTCAAGTAACTTTATGACGTTTAATGTTTTCACTTTTCTGTACTTACTTTTTGAGTTCTGTATGTTTGAACAATTGTTTCACATGTGAAAAGAGAACATTTAACACCCTGTGACTGATCTGCATGGTAGGACTCAGTACTATGGAGACATTCTGTAAACTCATCTTGTTCTCTTTTTGCTGAAATAAAAATAAGTTCATGCAAAAAGTGGCTTTATTTTCATATGCGTTTTTCAAACTTGTGAAAATTTTCAAAGCTTGAATTGGCATCTTTTATCTACACTGGTATTCTGTAAGCTTACTGATACCAGATGTATGAATCAAACTATGAAATCTGTCTTTTCAATTTGAATAAAATATTGATCTTTTGACCAAGCTTTGCTTACAAAGATCTAACAACATTCCGTTTTACTGTTCTATTCTGGTTATTGTTACGTCAGCCAATGAAATGTCAGCCTTCAAGTTTTTGAATGTGTGTATTAACCAGTATACCAGAGACGACTAAAAAGACTTTTAAAACAGAAAGCAGAATAGGGCATTTTCAGATCCAATGTAAGACAAACCTTGGACACAGGATCTGTATTCTAGTTAGATTGGTGTTCATTAGGAATGAATCATTTTAAACATTCCCTCTAAATCATATGTCATGTATATGTGTACAACCTCTAAATCATGTGTCATGTATATGTGTACAACCTCTAAATCATGTGTCATGTATATGTGTACAACCTCATTAATCATATGTCATGTATATGTGTACAACCTCTAAATCATATGTCATGTATATGTGTACAACCATAAAGAACAATAACTTTATAATTATATGAAACTTTTATGATTTAATATGTACCTCTAGATCTCAAACAAAATTGCATTATCGTGATTATCATTCTGATCCAGAATAAAAGCAGCTTGGGTAAATCATGTTTAATACATCTGTAAATCACATAAGTCACATGTTTTATGTGTTTACCTAATCTCTTAATCACATGTGTCATTTGCACTATCATATATTTACCAACTCGAATTTATAAAATACATATCTCTCAGTCATATGCCTCATAAACACTATCATCCAGACAAACAACACCATGTTTGATATGGGTAAATCATGTGTTCACCTACTCTCTCAATCACATGTGTCATATATTGTATGTGTTACCTACTCTCTCAATCACATGTGTCATATATTGTATGTGTTTACCTACCCTCTCAATCACATGTGTCATATATTGTATGTGTTTACCTACTCTCTCAATCGCATGCGTCATATATTGTATGTGTTTACCTACCCTCTCAATCACATGTGTCATATATTGTATGTGTTTACCTACCCTCTCAATCACATGTGTCATATATTGTATGTGTTTACCAACCCTCTCAATCACATGTGTCATATATTGTATGTGTTTACCTACCCTCTCAATCACATGTGTCATATATTGTATGTGTTTACCTATTCTCTCAATCACATGTGTCATATATTGTATGTGTTTACCTATTTTCTCAATAATGTGTCAAATATTGTACGTGTTTACATACCCTCTCAATGACATGTGTCAAATATTGTACGTGTTTACATACCCTCTCAATGACATGTGTCATATGCACTATCATCCAGGATAACAACATTCTATTAGGTTTGGGTAAATCATGAATCAGTTTATGGAACCTTTCAACTTTACCCTTTTCACTTTTCAGAACTGAAAGTAAATCATGTAAATAAAGTCTTACAAATATCAGTACAAATTTATGTAAAGCCTATCACAGAAGCTAAATATATTTTTTATACATGCACTTGATGATTCATTAAATTTTGGAATTATGGTTATAAAAGGTGATATTTATTATATCTAATTTAATGCTTCAAAATCATAAATGCTTTCATACCAATTTTGGCTGTTCAACACATGAATAATTGGCATATATCTATGCAAAACCATGTCGATGACTATGAATTTCGGGATTTTAATGAAAGTAACACAATAAGTGCATGATTTTAACAACGGTAACACTAGTAGAGCTGAATCTGTTCAACCTTAGAGATCACACTTGTTAGACCATGGTTGTTGGTGGTGTCATAGCTGTTGTACTAGTGTATTTAGGGACTATTGTTTGTCTTACAATGGATTGTCTGCTTAATATCTCCCTCATTTCTTACTGTGGATTTATTTTCTTTCATGGATACCAATTTTTGTTGATTGAAAAAAAAATTGTATTTTCGTTAATTTTTGATTTTATGGTTTTTCAAACTCAGCTTACTAGCCTATAGAAAATTTGTAATATGTTGAACATTTAAATTAACGGTTATTCTTTACCCACTAAATCCTAGAAAATTTATATCCCACAAAAAATAATGAACTCACAGTAAAAAAAATGCACCTACTCATATAACAAATTAAGCAAAACTAATACTCATAAATACACTTGTTTATCTAGTGACCAAGTTATAAAATACTTAAAATAAAAACTGGTTGCTACATCAAGATTCCCTGTCAAGCGTAAACAAAATTTTTTTCAAAGTTTTCAATTTTAAAAATAATGTGATAAAATTGGCAATAAGACACCTATCCACCAAAGACCAAATGATGAACAGTCGAACCTTGTTGTACAAAGTTGAAGGGACCTGACCAAAGTATTTGATTTATCCGAGATTTGACTCATCCGAGGTCGAGTGTCTCATCATAAACTTGGAATGCACAAAATACAGTATGAAATTTGTGAAAACTAGATACTTTGAACAGTGTGCCTTTTTTCAATATGACACTTATTGTGTATCCAATCTCCATATTTTTTGGATCTTCACAATTAAACACACAAGTACAGATACAAATCATCAACAAATAAAACCAATAGTCTGCACAAATATTTTCAAAGGTCAGTCACTATAAATCTCAGCTTGGGTCATTTAAATATGTTTCATTTTGATGTCATTTGAAATATGCTCAATACACTAATGTTCTGCTTGAGCGATCAACAAAGGTGTTAAGGGCTGATCCATAAAAACATACATGGGACCCAGGGAAGGCACTTCCATATCTCAAACTATGGGTGGGTGTCATCTATGTTTTTTGTATAGTGCCTTCCCTGGGTACCATGTATGTTTTAATGGAACAGCCCTAATTACCAGTCATCATAAACATGTCATTTTAACTGTTATACAAACAAGTATGTTTACTCAGCTTTAATATCTTTTGAAAATGATTAGTTTCATAAGAAATACATTCGACTTGAATTTTTATCATTAGGTCTCCATTTTTCGAAAATTCTTACTTTCGAAAATCAGGGTCAATTTACAGTCAGGGATATAACTCTATCATTGTCTATAAGGTTATTACAGAAAAATAACATACATTTGTTATTGTGGACTAAAAAGTCAAAAAACTGTGATAACATATGTATGTTACATGTTTTATATACATCATTAGTTTAGTTAAAATGTATACAAGTTCTATTGATATTACTTTTGTCTTTATGTATACTCAACTATAGAAAGATATAACAGTTCACAGTTTGCCAATTATGCATACTACACCTATGTTATTACAGAAAAAATATGACTGTAATAACTAAAGGGTGTTATCACAGCTTCTCTACATCACTCCAAAGCTTTTGACCAGACATACATCATGCTTAATTACAATGTATTTTAATTTATTGTAAGAAATAATGACCAGAGCATCTAATGAGGTTCTGCGCATGCTTCCCACTAATTCCTAAGTGTCTCATATAATAAGTAACATTCCTTTAATAACTAAGCCTTGTTATTACAGCTAAGTTGATCCCTTAAAAGCCTCATCTCATTGATTTACCATGGTTAATCAAAAATGTATTAATTTAATTAAAACATTAGTTATCAAGGCTATGTATTTAGTTTCTGCACAAAGTCTCAAGAGTTCCCTAGAGCCCACTATAGATTAAAATATTTTTGATTTATTTTACAAATAACAAACATATGTTATTACAGATTTAGAATTTATGGAATAAAGAGTAGACAACTCATGAAAGTATCTGTAATAACACATGCAAGTTATTTTCTGTAATAACCCTATAGAGTTATATCCCTGACTGATTTACATTAATTTTACATTGACGGGACTTTAACATTTACTTGTCTTAATAGAGTATTCCAATCAACCAAGTTCGACTCATGGGGGGTAATTATGCATTTATCAAACAGGAATTTTATCGAGACCGAGAAAATACTTCGACTCATCAGATTTTTCAACATAACCAAGTTCGACACACGGAGGTTTGACTGTAGGTTAAGCAGATGTTAATGCTCGAAAAACAGGGCAGTGCAAAACTTAAAGTTATTTCATACTTGAAGCTTCCTCAAACTTTGGCATCAACCATGTTGTAAGAACAGGTTCTGGTAACTCCCTAAGGAACTGTTTCAGTAGACTGGCCACAATGTTAGGTTCGTGTTCCTCTAGAAACACAGGCAGACCCTTGTTATAACAGTCCTTTAAGAGCTGGATCTTAGACTTCACACCTGAAATTCTGTATATCCCTTCACAAGATAACCCTGTAAGATAATAAATTATGTTTTTAATTAGTGCAAAAAAGCGATGGAATAGGTGTCATAAAAATAAAGATTAATAGCATTATTTGTATGCAGTGTTTATTAAGATTTCAATAATTAATCTGATATCTATGTCCATTCTTAAAATATACCAATAATAAATGCATGCAACAATTTCTGAATTAAAAATTGTCAATTCACGTAATTACAAATAATCTGACACAGATATATATATATCTTACCCTGTGACCTTTTCAAACTTAGACAATTATTGTCTCTTAATTTTTGCCTCTGCCGAAGTGAAATATAGTATGCCAATGTCTTGGTTCAGAGACTTTTGTAGCAAGCAAAACACACAGGTTCAGAGCTCCAGATAAGCTGCGCATTTGCGTGATCACGCAATAAAAATAATTGAAAACCCAATGCAAGTGCCCATCGCAGCCTTCTAAAACCCAATTCATGCAAAGGAAAACCCAATAATTTGTCAAAACCATGAGTTTTTAACGCTTTTAGTCGCTATTGCATTGTATTGTGTGCGTTATTTACCCTTATCTATTACATAGTCGTCGCGTAAATCTATTATTGTAATATTGAAAATCGGAAATGTCCTTTCGTTCTAAAAATAGAGCGTTGAAAGGGTCCCTGTTGAAATTTTCCGTTACCACGTGGTGATGAAAACATTTCGATCTTCTCTGTCTTTATCCAAAAAAGCGTTAGTCATGTCATCATAATTCTTTTCATATTGCTCGGGATTTAATATTACACTTAGCAATGAATTAAAATGAAAGTCAATTTCCGGTAAAAATATTGAATAGAAGCATGTTTTGGCTTCTTTTTGAGAGCTGAGGAATTATGATGATAACAAGACTGAGCTAGTGTTATCAGGAAACGTCCCTTGAACTCAAGGGGTCATGCAATGGCGCGTCCAGGGCATGTTTGCGTGCCTTAACGAGAAAAGGGTTAGAACTCGTCAGAACTAAATCAGTTGGAACATGAAAGGCCAAATCACTTATATGAAGTCAGCATCGGAAACCAAAAGTTCTAATAAGGGATAAGTAAACCCAGATTTATGTTAATAAAATTAAACAAAAACAGTGTTTATTTTTAGTTCAAGAGTAGATATAATATAATATATATTTCATTATAGTTGACGAGTGAACACACATATTAGTTTTGATGTAAATGTAGCTTGCCACTTTCTTTGTTTTTGGTCTATTGTTCTGTATGCCTAAGATACATGTAGTTGTCTTATTGACAAGTGCAGTACAACATTGTCATTTATTTGTCATTTATTTATTTGATGTTGAAGGATTATTTGTAAATTGAATGTGATCTCAGTCATTAAACCACCCTATAAACCTGGTCAAGGTTTTGAGGTATATATCTTAAATCTGGGAGCTACTTTTTTTTTTTTAAAGTAGGTCTGGCAAACAGGTGATAGGGACTGGCAGCACTATCTTACAGCACTTAATGTTCACAAATATTACATAAAAATCTAAAAAGTATTAACCACACCTACCCCCAAATAAACTGAATGCTGATGATACATGCTCTAGAAAGGTAATTAGGTACTGTCCTATTAGTGCCTCCAGTAAATATAAGTTATGGAAAATACAGAACTTTGTGGGAAACCGGACACAAATTAAACGTGCAATTGCTCGTCAGTGTATAAACCAAATAAAACAGCTATCACATATAAAAAAGGCATAGTTCAGATGAATGAACATCTCTGTTTGATAAAATGTGATTAAAACATGCCTAAATTCAATATCGTGTTGATGAAAAAACCCAATACGTTAAGGAGCTTGGTGGTGAAAAACCCAATTTGAAATTTGCTTGAGGGGTGAATTGGAATTAATAATGCAATTGAAAAACTATTTCACTCAATTAAATAAAAATTGTGGGTAATAACCCCAATTTGTGAATTCTTATCTGGAGCTCTGCAGGTTAGACGCAAAAAACTTGATTTTAAAATTGCATGTGCTAAAAAAATCACTAATTTATTACATGATGTAATTGAGTACTTTTTATCATTTGTGGATGGGAAGGCCACTGACTTTATCAGTACCTGAGGGGATATTGTTCCAAATAGATGGTCATGATGGTGCTCTAGAATTGGCATAAACATGGTAATTTGCCTGTCCAGATCACAAATTATGTAAATGAACTAATGCTAAAGATCCCTCTGGCAAAAATAACGTTACACATCATTTTAAGACATTTTATGCTTCCACACTTCTGTCTCGTACCTACAGTTATCCAACAAAACAGTGTCATGTGCATAGAAAAAGATATCATATTTTGTTTAACTTACCATGTTCCTCAATATAGTCAATACATTCCCTGAACATAGCTGGGAGTTCTACTCCATCATAACATCTATTCCTCTCCACGGCCAGGGTTAGTTGTACTCCAAATATGGCTTTCTCTGGTTCTTCTACAAATACATTACACGATAAAAACATTTTACACTTACAACATAGATTTTTGGTGTTTTTTTTGCGTTTCTTTTTTTTTTTAAGATATCTTCTGGTATGTGTTTTTTTCACTTCTCCTAAATCTATTTTGATTTTAAGAGATATATAAAAATGCACATGTTGTTGTGCTTAGCATACCCCCACTGGCAGCATACCCCCACTAGTAGTTCAAAGTATTATAAAACAGGTTGTAGGTGTCTGACTGAATCAAAAAGCACAAACATGTTACAACTCATGTTTGCCAGCTGCTGACCAAATATCAAGTCATTCTATTGAGTAGTTTTAGTGAAATGCTGACTAAAACACTTGTTGGACAGATGAAGGAATGGGCCGCCGAGGTAATCAATATATACCCCCGACTCCATTCAAGAAAACATTATGACCTACTCAAAAATAAACTTAAGTATAAATTATTATTTCATTTGAAACTATTCTAATGAGGAAAACTCTTAAATGCCAGCATTAAAAATGATCCTGTTGAAAAGAATATTATAACAACAACAACATATCGCTATCCTTTTAAAAAACGTATTTTCTTTGTATAATAAAATTGAGAATGGAAATGGGGAATATGTCAAAGAGACAACAACCCGATCAAAGAGAAGATAACAGCTGAAGGCCACCAATGGGTCTTCAATGCAGCGAGAAAATCCAGCACCTGGAGGTGGTCCTCAGCTGGTCAACATTTTGTTCTTTGCAAATGCTTCCATTGGCTAATGATAAGAAATGTAACTTTTTTAATCTGAGAAGAGTTAGTACATGGTAAACAAGTAAATTTTGAGTTATTATTCTTGGTGTACGTCATACCCCTTTTAACTGACTATTATAGTTTGTTCTTATGTTGTACTATTACACCACTGTCCCTGATAAGGGTGAGGATTTGGCGCCAGCAAACTAGTCTAACCGACCTACATTCTATATGTACCTGTCCCAAGTCAGGAGCCTGTCATCGCATGGTTGTCTTTTTTTGCTGTTTTTCATATTTCTTTTCTGTTTATTGTTCTATAAATTGTATTATTATGCTGTGCCGTTACACCATTGCACCAAGTTAGGGAAGAGTTGGTTACTCCAAACTAGTTTTAAAATATTTCTTTTTCGCAAATTGTTTTATAATAAATGAGGCTGTTAGTTTTTATTAATTGAATTGTTTCATATTTTTCATGTCTGGCTTTTTTATTGCCAACGATACGATACTGGTTTTTCTCATTGTTGAAGGCTGTACAGTTGCCTCTAATTGCTTACATCCACTTATTTGAACTCTGGTGGATAATTGTCTCATTAACAATCATACCACATCTTCTTATTTCTATATCAAGTATACATGTTGTAAATATTTTTTTATGCATTTACTAGATGTATCTGTTACTTGTTCCACAGGTTTGTTCTTCTTTTTATCTTTTTTATGTTTCTTGTGCTCTTTCCCTTCTTTCTTCTTTTCTTTTTCTTCTTTTTTCACCTCTTTCTTTTCATCCTGCAAAAATTCAATTTGATTTTGTTTTTATTTCCTTTAAAAAGACTGATCTTGCTGGTGGGACTTTATTTCAGCTAGACTTTACTGGATATGAATGTTATACATTTAACATAGCAGACACCCAAACCCCTTCTGCCCCTTATTAGTATTGGGGTTACTACGTGACTGGGAAGGTTTTGATTACATATTTTTATACACCACTTACCCTAAGGTTGAAGTAATTTATGACTTAGGATTTGAAATTAGCAGAGGCCCATTCGCCAATAGCCTCTAAAATTTGGTGTGGGCTGATAAAATTTCTGCTTTTCTCGTATAGAACTATATATATTGGCCACAGAATTTAAGCTGTGGGCTACCATGCCAAAATTTTAACTTCAATCCCTGTATATCTTTACTTGTGCCCCAAATTTAGAGAATTTTAAATACTGGTACAGAAACCACAAAAAACTTTATTCTTTTTTTTTAACAAAAATATGTTTTGATTAATTATCCTCAGCTGAGGCCACTCCTAATTGAATACTTTAGTCTTTTGACATAAATGTACAAAATTGGAGTGAGTGCCTAAGATTTTCATATGTTTCATTTATAGTTAGAAACAAATATTTTAGCAAAAAAAACCTGAAAATGGTTAGAGGAAGACGTAAATTAACTTTTATTCTACTAAAATCCTACAAATTTCAAGAATAAGAAATAATATAATGGAACCAACTTGTTTTAGTTTTCTGTGATTTTGGGGTGTGTGATGACATATAATAATGAAATTGTCAATTTCATTAAAATGTGGCAATAATTCTGAAAGTCTTCACGGAATGGGGTTAATTTTTGGTTTAGGTTCCAAATATTTTGAAGTGAGGCGAATCTGCAAAACTAAATATCAGTTTCGAGTGGCCTTATGGATGGTTTTTTTTTATGTTATACAACATGCTAAACCCACTAAATTATGCATGTACTTGTCTCAAGTCAGGAGCCTGTTATTCAGTGGTTGTCATCTGTTGCTACATACCATATTTGTTTTCATTTGTTTTGTCCACATAAGTCAGGCCATAAGTTTTCTTGATTTAATTGTTTTACATTTGTCATGTCAGGCCTTTTATAGCTTCCTATATCGTATAAGATTTGCCCATTGATGACAGCTGTATTGTGACCTATAGTTGATAACATCTAGGCATTTGGTCTCTGGTAGAAATTTGTCTCATTAGCAATCATACCACATCTTCTTATTTTATTTGTATATTTAAGATTTGAATGATTGTTTTTGTAATATATAAATTTAATGTAAAAGAGTTGACCGAAGTACATTTTGTATGAAGCGCGGAAGCACTTCATTCTTAAAATGTACGCACGGTAAACGCTTTTACAACCCTATGAAATTACAAAAAGAAGCATTCAATTCTTATAATTACATTTTTTCGCTATGATCATGAAAACATGATTACTATCAAGTTTTTCTTTTATTTACCTGTGCACTTTATTGTGGAAGCTCGTGGCATCATGAATGTTACATCTCATTTTAAGAATGAAGCGAGATTGCTGTTAGTCAATCAAAATAAAATAAAACATACATGTAATGTATAGAAACATATAAACACCACAACTATACCTTGTCTTTGTCCTTCTTCTTTGTAGAAAACTTGAATCCTTTTGGTTTCTTTAACTTTGATGGACTCCTGAATATTGAGCAAAATATTGTATCAGACATGGTTTCTATTCAGATAAGATTTTTAATTCCGATCAGTGAAAATAAATATCAGCACTAAAAAAAAGTTTGTCACAAGAAATAATAATTAACATGATAAATATATTATTCTGTCAGAAAAATACATTCACATTAAAGAATGTAGTCCCTAATCTGAAAAATGGAGTTAACCTTATTTTACATCTTCTCTTTTATCATATGCATGTGAATCATCACAAAATTGAAATATCAAAAAGGGGGGATAACCTTACTTTACATCCTCTGACGTAACTAAAGATTCGTCAGAATCATCTTCATCAAACATGACATATCCTTTATCTTTCTGTCCTTTCTTTCCATCGGTTTTCTTCCCCAACAAATTCTTTCTTCTGTTTTGTTTATCATGGTCATCATCTCCTGTAAAACAGTTTCCCAACATTACAACTTTGTATAAAATCAGGGAGACGAAAGATTCCCAACATTACAATTTAGTAAAAAATCAGAGAGACGAAAGATTCCCAACACTACAACTCAGTATAAAGTCAAGGAGACGAAAGATTCCCCACACTACAACTTAGTATAAAGTCAAGGAGACAAAAGATTCCCCACACTACAACTTAGTATAAAGTCAAGGAGACAAAAGATTCCCCACACTACAACTTAGTACAAAATCAGGGAGACGAAAGATTCCTAACACTACAACTTAGTACAAAATCAGGGAGACGAAAGATTCCCCACACTACAACTTAGTATAAAGTCAGGGAGACGAAAGATTCCTAACACTACAACTTAGTATAAAGTCAAGGAGACGAAAGATTCCCCACACTACAACTTAGTATAAAGTCAAGGAGATGAAAGATTCCTAACACTACAACTTAGTATAAAGTCAAGGAGATGAAAGATTCCTAACACTACAACTTAGTATAAAGTCAGGGAGACGAAAGATTCCCAACACTACAACTTAGTATAAAGTCAGGGAGACGAAAGATTCCTAACACTACAACTTAGTATAAAGTCAGGGAGACGAAAGATTCCTAACACTACAACTTAGTATAAAGTCAGGGAGACGAAAGATTCCTAACACTACAACTTAGTACAAGGTCAGGGAGACGAAAGATTCCCAACATTACAACTTTGTATAAAATCAGGGAGAAGAAAGATTCCCCACACTACAACTTAGTATAAAATCAGGGAGACGAAAGATTCCCCACACTACAACTTAGTACAAAATCAGGGAGACGAAAGATTCCTAACACTACAACTTAGTATAAGGTCAGGGAGACGAAAGATTCCCAACATTAAAACTTTGTATAAAATCAGGGAGAAGAAAGATTCCCAACATTACAACTTTGTATAAAATCAGGGAGAAGAAAGATTCCCCACACTACAACTTAGTATAAAATCAGGGAGACGAAAGATTCCCCACACTACAACTTAGTACAAAATCAGGGAGACGAAAGATTCCTAACACTACAACTTAGTACAAAATCAGGGAGACGAATGATTCCTAACACTACAACTTAGTATAAGGTCAGGGAGACGAAAGATTCCCCACACTACAACTTAGTACAAAATCAGGGAGACGAAAGATTCCTAACACTACAACTTAGTATAAGGTCAGGGAGACGAAAGATTCCCAACATTAAAACTATGTATAAAATCAGGGAGAAGAAAGATTCCCAACACTACAACTTAGTATAAAATCAGGGAGACATATATTATTTTTTTTTCTTTTGATTAAAACTGATAATTTACTTCTGGTTTTACATTCAATGATAATACGGTCTTTTTTAGCCAAGCTGTTTTTAAAATTCTAGTTTCATTTGACCATGTTTATATTCTTTGTTTTACATTGTTTTTTTGATATGTCATGTATGTAGTTCTTGTGAAAGATGCTATAAATGAACAGACAGGGGTTTAATAGTGTACCCTTCCCTCCTTTAGGATGTGGAATAAAAAAAAACGTGACAACAGATTTAGTGAAAATATGTCATAAACATTCTGAAAGAGATATGACCTCTTCATGCAATACAAAAATATAATAACAGAGCATCAACAGGATGTAGGATCAAATGTTTTCAAAGTCTACTGGCAATATATGTACAGATATTTAGTTGGTATATATATTTATAACCTGTTCTGTTACAATCATAAATAAACTCATCATAGATACCAGGATTAAAATTTTGTATGCCAGACTAGCGTTTCGTCTGCAAAAGACTCATCAGTGACACTTAAATAAATCAATGGGGAATGTGTCCTTTGGACACAGATGATGCCCCCGCTTGCATATAAAGTTATAAAGGAACATAACTCAAGAACTGTAAAAGTGATGCTACCCAAATTTGTACTTGATCTGTGTTTTGTGGTAATAAGCATTGTGCATATGTTTCATAACATTAAATTGAGGCAAACTTAAGTTAGAGAACGGAAACTCTGAATTTTTCCATTTGTAAAGGGGCATAACTCTAGAACGGTAAAAGTGACACCACCAAACTGCCAAAATTCAAACTTGATCTGTGTTTTGTGGTAAAGAGCATTGTATATAAGTTTCACAATATTTGGTAGAGGCAATCTAAATTAGAGAACAGAAACAAAAAATTCAGCATTTTTTTCCATTTGTAAAGGGGTATTACTCTAGAATTGTAGAAGTGACCACACCAAAATTCAAACTTGATCTATGTTTTGTGGTAAAGAGCATTGTGTATAAGTTTCATAACATTTGGTTGAGGCAAACTGTATAAGAGAATGGAAACAAAAAATTCAGCATTTTTCCATTTCTAAAGGGGCATAACTCTAGAATGGTAAAAGTGACCACACCAAAATTCAAACTTGATCTGTGTTTTGTGGTAATGAGCATTGTGTATAAGTTTAATAACATTTGGTTGAGGCAAACTTAAGTTAAAGAACGGAAACGAAAAATTCAGCAATTTTTCCATTTGTAAAGGGGCATAACTCTAGAACGTTAAAATTGATGCTACAAAAATTCAAACTTGATCTGTGTTTTGTGATAATGAGTATTGTGTATAAGTTTCATAACATTTGGTTGAGGCAAACTAAAGTTAGAGAACGGAAACAAAAAAATTCAGCAATTTTTCCATTTGCAAAGGGGCATAACTCTAGAATGGTAAAAGTGACACCACCAAAGTTCAAACTTGATTTGTGTTTTGTGGTTATAAGCATTGTGTATAAGTTTCATAACATTTGGTTGAGGCAAACTAAAGTTAGAGAATGGAAACTAATTTTGGGACGTATGGACGGACGTACGGAGGTACGTACAGATGGACAAGGGTAAAAAGTTCAAAAGGCAATATAAAGTACGAAGTAAGCTTTACCTGTATAACCTTTGTCAGTTTCTTGATTATCAAAACTCATTGTAGGTCAGCTTCTCTATACCATGTATACATTTACATTTTTTGATGATTTTCTACACATTGTCTGTAATGAAAGAGATAAAATTACATTCTTGCAGTTCATTTTTTCTAAAAGGATAGTTTTGTAACTAAATGCATAAGATTTTTGAATGACAAAAATAATTTTGTAAAACATCAAAAAAGATCATACAGTGTTCTCCCCAGGGCCTTTTAGCATCATGGTAATGTGATGCTATTTTTCTTGAATATGATGCTATCTGAAATGAGTTTATAAGTTTTTTAACCCCTGAAACTTTCAGGTTTTGGGAAAACAAACATGCATAAAGCATTGTTTTGTTTTATTTTTTTTGTTGTAGGATTACAAATTTTTAATTTAACTTCAATCTTTTATCTCGCGAACAAAATGAAGATATCTTGCATTTATTTTATAAGGGGGCATAACTCGAGAACAGTAAAAGTGACGCCACCCAAATTTGAACTTGATCTGTGTTGTGTGGTAATAAGCATTGAGCAGTCAGGGGACTTATTGAAATAAGTGATTTTTAAATCACTTATTTAAGTAGCAAATTCGAAGTTTTGTCACAAATTGTGATTTTGTAGTTATACAAAAATTTTAAACACATAGGTTTAGATATCTTTTCATTAGTAAAATTGAAAAAAATGAACAGTCAGGGATATAACTCTATAGGGTTATTACAGAAAAATAACATACATTTGTTATTGTGGACTAAAAAGTCAAAGAACTGTGATAACATATGTATGTTACATGTTTCATAGGGACAATATACATCATTAGATTAGTTAAAATGTATACAAGTTCTATTGATATTACTATTGTCTTTATGTATACTCAACTATAGAAAGATATAACAGTTCACAGTTTGCCAATTATGCATACTACACCTATGTTATTACAGAAAAAATATGCTTGTAATAACTAAAGGGTGTTATCACAGCTTCTCTACATCACTCCAAAGCATTTGACCAGACATACATCATGCTTAATTACAATGTATTTTAATTTAATGTTAGAAATAATGACCAGAGCATCTAATGAGGTTCTGCGCAAGCTTCCTAGTAATTCCCAAGTGTCTCATATAATAAGTTACATTCCTTTAATAACTAAGCCTTGTTATTACAGCTAAGTTGATCTCTTAAAAGCCTCATCTCATTGAATTACAAAAAATGTACCATGGTTAATCAAAAATGTATTAATTTAATTAAAACATTAGTTATCAAGGCTATGTATTTAGTTTCTGCGCAAAGTCTCAAGAGTTCCCTAGAGCCCACTATAGATTAAAATATTTTTGATTTATTTTACAAATAACAAACATGTGTTATTACAGATTTAGAAAATTTAAGGAATAAAGAGAAGACAACTCATGAAAGTATCTGTAATAACACATGCAAGTTATTTTCTGTAATAACCCTATAGAGTTATATCCCTGACTGATGAACTTTTTGCTTCTTTTAAGCAGTAAGGTTTATGCCTTTGATGCAATCATTTAGCTGCAAATTCTATTTTAGTGGAAAAAATGCTATAAAAAAGGCTTTACATAATGAACTGATACTTTCTTAACAGATTTTTCCCGGCAGTGGGAGTATTTTTCCTGTAAAATTCAAGGTTTCATCTTATAGATTATGTATTTAAAATTCTACTGTTCGCCATCAAAGTTTCACTGTTCCGGGGTGTTGAAATTAGTGGGGGTTATTAAAATAATGATACTTAAAGAAGTGATTTTTTGGAAGGAAAATGAGGTATGATACTTAAACAAGTGATTTTTATCCTAGATTTAGTACAAGGTCATCACCTGACATGACCCGGTCATCCTATCAACACAGATGTTGGTTTTGATAATTTTAGCAACATAATTAGTACCTGGATCAGTAGTAATCTATATTTAAAGCTACACAATAAAATTAAATCACTTAGTCTAGTGATTAATTTGTACTACTTAAATAGGTGATTATTAAAGAAAGACAACTCTTACTTCCAACCTTTATGGACATAATGTTACTTGAATCAGTGATTTAGAAAATCACTTATTTAAGTAAGTCCCCTGACTGTTGAGTATAAGTTTCATAAATACCAGAGGCAAGCTAGAGTAAGAGAATGGAAACTAATTTTGGGATGTACGTAGTGACAAGGATAATACTTAATCATTGTTAATTCCGACTCTGGTGGCAGCGGGCATAAGCCATAACCCATTTATGAGGATCTTCCCCAACCTGATCAAATATGAAAAAAAATGTACAATATCTAAGTCGTTAGGTATTACTGAGTTTGAAGTTGCATACAGCATGGAAACGGTTGATGGATACGGTAACATCTTGTCCATATAGCCTTTGATAACTACTTCGGTGTTAGGTTGTATGATAATCGGTTTTGTCTCTGCTGATTTCACCAGTGCCAAACGGTTATGTTGTCTTTCAAGTTCTTTCTCTCTTAAGGTCATACATCTGAATGCTAAGTAGTATGGTGTCATCAGGTTAGCATCTTGTAGAAAACGTGTACCATGTTCTTGTTTGATGTCCTTCATAACTTCAGATAAGATGTTTGTTCCGATAAGCAGTGGTACTTCTTTATGATATTCGCTGTCTGGTATGATGAGGAATACACCAGGTTGAATCTTGTTGTCAGCTGCTCCTTGAAGTTGCAAGTCAGCTTCAATGTATCCTTTGTAAGGTAAACGTTGTCCATCGGCGCATTCTATGTTCAAAAGAAAACTGAGTGACTGTAATGGCGTTGAATATAGATGCTGATTGTAAAAACTCTCGCTTATCGTTGATACAGTTGAACCTGTGTCGAGAAGTGCTGTTGTATTAATTCCATTTATAGTAATAGTGACTTCATTTGATGAACCAAGTAGTCCTGATGTGGACGATTTCTGTTCAGTTTGTTGTGTTGATTGTTTCATGATGAACGTTTGTTGGAGGTTCAGAGCACGCTGTGTCTTTCTTGAATGATCAAGTCGTACAGTGCAGTCTACGGCGTAGTGTCCTGGCTGCCTGCAGCGCCAACAGGTGAAATCATTCTGTTTGCGTCTTCTCTGTTGTTCTACTGGTCTGTATATGGTTGTTTCGTCTGGGTGGTATGGTGTCCATGATGTATCTCTTCTTGACCATTGAATGTTAGTAGATGGTTGGTCACAATTTCTATCTTCCTTCAAAGCCTTGACATCTTGTGAGAGTTGTTTCACCAAAGCTATAAGCTGCTGAATTTGCCTGTTTTCTACAGTTGTTGTCGTTGATTTACTAGTAGCATGCATAGATGGTTTCTTTTTCAAAGATGGCTTGAGGTTATGTTGATTCTCTATTTCTCTTGTAGCTTTCAGTAAGGAATGAAAATCTGTGATGGTATCTTTCTTGTAGCGGACAATATTCTTCATCTCCGGTCTCAATCCATCAAAGAACTTGGATGTAAGCATGTCGTTGATGTTTTCCTCGGTCACATTCTTTCTGTTCTTGGCTTTGCTTAGTATCTCCTCTAATCGACAAGCCCATGTTGCAACGTCTTCGTCATCTTGCTGTCTGGCCGTGTAGAATTGGCCAAGTAAAGCTTCAGGTGGATAAACAGATCCGTATATGCTGTCCATCTTATCAATGATGTCGTCAATGGTTGCTTCCGGACCAAGTCGCATGGGAACCTTGCTAGCATCTCCACGCAAAGAACGTCTAATGGCCATCGTGATAGTTTCATGTGTATGTCCTGTCTTGATGAGACACTGTACCTCATATCTCCATAGGTCATATGGTGTACTAGTCTTTGCATCTCCGGAAAATGCTGATATCCGTGGTAAGTAGACATTCCATAAATCATCATCTGTGTCTTTATAGTCTTCCATCCAGGTTTTGAAATCATCTGGTGTCTGAGCGCATGGTTTGAGGTCCATCTCCTTGAAGGCCAAAACTATGTTGCTGATCTCATCCTTGGATAGATAATCCGACATGGCTGTACAAAATGATAATACCTAAACTATAGAAATAAAATGCTGAGATGAAATCTGAAATAAACAAAATCTTCTGAAACAAAAACAAAAAATATTAAGTTCCTAAAAGAAGAAAAAAAATATGTCTGAAATGAATACAAATATATACCAAAAATTAGTGCTAAAACAAAATAAGGATGTTAAGTACCTACAATAGGAACAAAGTATCTGAAAGAAAAACAAATATATGAATAATGTTAATTTATCCTAAAATACAAAGAAATCATCTGGAATAAATAAAATAAACAAAACGTTTTAAGTACCTATAACAGAAATAAAGATTCTGAAATTAAATAGGAAAAAAATAAGTTAAGTACCTGAAATCTAAGAAGAAAAAAAAATAAAATTAATATCTGCAGTCTACTGTCTAATCTACAGAAAACAATAAATATAGAATCAATGCAAATCCAAATATGATATACGATAATCTGGAAATCTAAATGAATATCCTGTCAAAAGAATAAGATTAGTAACTCTAACTACTACAAAGGTCTGAAATCAAAATTATGATTAAGTATCAACAAACTCGACAACAGTGCCTAAATAAATATAGAGTAATATAGTAATGGACTGAAATGACTAACTCCTCTGAAAATAAACAGATTAGATGACAAATGCAACTCCGCAATGGTAAATCAATATACTGAAATCAAAACTCTTACTATATGTATACAAAAAAAATACAAAATGGATCTCAGAAATACTATATAAAAGTATAATGTACACAGTGGCTAACAATACCTCGCAACTGAAAACCAATGAATATGTATAAGGAAAACAAATATAAGTAGTATCAATATACACCCACGTACCTTTCTTAAAGTTCCTACCCAGCTATGCCTCTGAAAATCACACACACCTAATACTCACCAAAATGTGTGTAATTTATTCCTAACTGAGTACGACTAACTGCTACATATAATCAAAAAATATATATAAGCAAATATATATTATACAATATAATGTAAAGTAGTAACTGGTACTGCTGCTGCTGCTGCTGTAAATAATATCACTGTATCATCAATGAAATCACTGAAAGTCCTTAAACTTAAAACGTATTAAAGAATCAGTCAGTCAACAAGAAGAACCGAAGCAACAGATCTACCTATACAACACAATGTAGACACCTATCAAGTACCCCTAATAGCCAGAACCTATCAATCAAACAACACGTATACTTACTCAACTATAAATATGTATACTTCTAGTTCCTTAGTGCTTTATACCTACTACTTCAAATGTACAAGTCACTCCAGGCAGTTACTTCTGTACTTATATTTTTCACTTACCTTCAAATTTTATAGGTAAATATCTGCGACAGCAAAGTTCTGTGGAACTTTACGAGTAAAAGAGTATTTGTCGTGTCTCTGGTCTTTGCAACAATCCTAACTTACAGGAGTGGGGATTGGGCAGTTATGAATCTATTTATTATGTACACAATAATATGCAAATTATTTCAATGTACAAATATCAACACAATGTATTTTATTACAAAGTCAAATATAATATATATCAATTACAAACAGTAGCAACTGTTTACTTTTCTACCTTTGTGTCACACTTTTTTTAAATTTTAATGTAAGTTAACTAACTGTAAATGTGTTCGAAAGCTAATTACATAATCAAATTCTGAATGAAAATTTACAGTTATTTCAACAAAATTTTACAACAAAAATTTAATTCCAAATACAGCTAATATGTATGAGATAACTTTTCATAATTTACGGAAAAAGAACAAAGAAAGTTATTTTAAAAAAAAATTCAAGTGACACAATCAATGTTTATATATACACAGTTCAAATACAAATAAAGAATATATTCAATGTCAATCAACTAATTAGTATGTATCAAAAGTTTTACTAAATGATATTTAATTATAAAGTCAAAACACACACCGGTACATTAAATACAACTCAGTTTAAAAGTAACATCTATTGTCAATCGGTAATCACTGAGGTATAGCGACATCTACGGGTATCGTGTATTGCCAAAATACGAATAATTCTTCATTCTCTTCATTATTCACCAAAAACGTCTGATCTACCAAAAAAAACAACTTTGGGCGCCATTATAATAGTCTTGTTTTACGGGGGTTCCATAAACGACAAGTCTAGGGTTCTTTGACATCACTTTATTATACAAGTAAACATAGGGAAAATAACCCTGCAATAACAATAGCATATAATTATCACATTTATCAATATCACAGTCTTATTAAAGTCTTATACTAGAATCATACAAATAGTATACTGGTGTAATTAACAATGTTACAAGATCGTATGAAATATTCTATTCCATATACAATAAACTATACTGAGTATCAAGAATGCAGTGACATTCATAATATGCAACAAACTTGCAATTATATTTCTAAATACAAATACATATATCTGATAAGTCGTATCAAATAGCATATCATTATTATCAACCAAGCGTATTATAAACAAGTCGAATGTATCGTACTTCATAAACGAGTGTCATTCATAAAACCTTTATCATATGAAGGTTATTAACTGTTCACTATAGTATTCTAGCTATTAAGTTCGTATGCACTACTGTAATGTTTAATATCTATTATCGAACTCAAATTAACTGACATATAGGTACAATATAATATGACCCTTACCAATCTGTGGAACCAGGTTATATATCTAACATCTACAGTACAACCAGTGTGTTACAGGAACATCATAATCTATGTGTTCTGAAAATAATACACAATAGTAAATACTAGGATCTAGGAAAATAATGATCCCTTATACAAAATACAACATATTAAAGACTGATATAATAAAATCAAGCTATTACACAAAATTACCATATATGGCAATATTAACGCAATTGTCAATGTGACGTCATAGATCCATAACTGAAAGGTCAAGGTCACTTTCAAAATCATTCGTAAATCTCCCTTTCTACATCCAAACTACAGATTCAAATCATATATTCTCAGATTAATACATAAACTATCTTACTCCTATCATATCTAAGGTCTATGGGCATACTTACCTATAAACGGGCAGAATTGTATAGCATGCACTGCATACGCCTTTCATACACCACAAAGAACATAAAATGTACTTACCAGATATAAAGAATGTAATTTCCAATAACTACAGTGATTCCAAAGTATGGAAACTTCAGTGAGTACTAACGAGCACTAAATAGAATGTCTCTATATAAGTTTCATCACTATATACGGTTTAAATAAGAAGTAAATATTAAATATGTATGTCTCCAATTTTCAAGAATTAACCACCATTACTTCTTTTCCAAAATCTGAGGTGTGTCCAGAATGACCAATAAGAACTGACCATAAAGATAAACAAGGTGTGACAATTAATTTACTAATGAGTTGGACGGGTAGATACAATTACAACTTTGCTCAATGAAGTATGACTGACTAGAACTTTCATACAATTTATAGTGTAAAGAGATAATAAACTATAAATCAAAAGATCAAATGATCAGAGTGAATGAATAAAGTATAATATCTGGCATGTAATAAAATGTAAAATACTAATAAATGAAATATGTAAAAATATACTCTGTCACATTAAGATTGTATGCAAAAAGATGCTGAATATCTCTTTAGAAAAGGTTGTGATAAAAATTGCATTATACCTCAACTGGTCTATCCTACTACATTTCAAATGGTTGATTATACCTGAATTGATGTATAATCCACCAATTAATGTTATTCCTGACCTGGCTATTAGACAACTTAAGATACATCGACATTCATGACATTAACGTGCCAAAGGGACTAGGTACCGTATAATCTACGGGGTTATTTTTCCCTAGTCCGAGATTACTCTGACGTCCAACGGCTGTTTTGCCAGACAAGCTGGGGCCGTGGCTCCCACGGCCCAGCTTGTCTGGCAAAACAGTCGTTGGACGTCAGAGTAATCTCGGACCATTTTTTCCCAATCCTTTATGAAAATTGGTGGTAATAAAAAACGATGTTTGATCATGCATGTTGCGTATTTTTTACATGAAGTGTTAGCTTACCTCACCAAAATATGAGATTTTTTTTATGTTCACCGGAAATCTTCCTAATTTATAAAACACTCATCATATCGGTCTGGACATGCAAAATCTCCGGCCTCTTAACTATAACTTCAAATCTTTATTGTACGTAAATGTGAGCATATATTAGACAAACATTCTCAATCTATCACAGTATACATAATAATATAAAAATAATGAATTATTTATTTAACTCAGTTAGAACTAGTCAAATTTCCATTGAAGCCCTGAAACAAAAATACATGTATACAGTTAACATTAAAATACAATAATTAATTAAAAGTTTTCATAATCATACAATAAAAGAAAATGAATAATTTAACTTGCAAAGAATTTTCAAGAAAATGATTGTAACAATGTTTCTTGAATAATTCCACATTCCGAATGTTTTTGTCATTGTCAGAGAACGGTATAAACTATTCCATGCCTTAATTGCCGGGTTACAGAATAATGAAAAGATTTCTTCAACGGCAGGGGTATCATTCTGAAGAAAAAAAAATGAGTGTCATCCTTCCTTTCATCGAGTTCTGCATTATCAACAACAGTCAAAAACAAAAACTGGAGGGTCACCTCAGGAACCTTTTCTTCGTCTGTCCACTATATTTCAACGGTTAACCTCCCCCCCCCCCCCCCCCCCCACACACACCCGAGCGTCAACTGATACGGGACATTACCGTTTATTCATATAATTGTAATTGAAACAAGTAACTTGTGTAAAATTGAAGACCTGTTAATTTTTTTCTAATTAATTCTGTCATTCTCAATTTTGCACCGCCATGCATGGCTAAAACAGAAAAATACCAACAGATAAATAACAGTACACAAAACACATCATTGAAAAATAAAGACTGAACAACACGAAACCCCACCACAAACTGGAGGTGATCTAGGGTGCTTCGGAAGGGTAAACAGATCCTACTGCACTTGGGACATCCGTTGTGTCGCTTATGTAAGTAAAACCCCGTTAATAAGTTTAAATTGGTAGATCACAATTAATTTGCCGCAGGACGTTAAGCAGCCATCCATCATCATCATCACCGTATACCTTTCAAAAAATAACCAATATTTTCTTTTTTAAATACTTTTTTTCAATGCATGGCATAATGTAAGCCGACTTTACCGGTTACGTGTAAAAATAATTGGACATTTTAGTTAGGGTATTTAGAAAATACATTTAAAGGGTTTGAAAATAAAAGTTACCGTATGTTGCTACGACAATTACAAGGCGCAATCAACTGTACTGTGAAGTGATATCTCCAGTTTTATAGAAGTTTTTTCTCAACTTTATTCAACGATGATTTCTGAACTTAGGGTTACTGTAAGATGAAAAGAGGAGTAAGTACAAAGTGGGCAATTAGTCAAAGAATACAAACATTCTTTGCAAAAAAAAGGAAGACCAATTGACATGATTGACTAACAGCAGTTCACATAACACATTACAGAAAACCAAAGATTGAGATAAAGAAGCGACAACACAGTCAAATCACGTGTTAAACCTTTAAATTTAAACAGATGGGAACACTGCATATCTCTTTGTTGACATAATGATATGTCAGCTCAACCAGTACACGTTGCACTATACTGTACTAACTTTTAAAAAACTGCATAACTAATAGCGACCATTCAGTGTATAATTCAATACAAGGTATAAAAAGGGCATATGAAATCAACGGTCTAAAAGATCTTGCTACTAACACCTAAGGTATGTCAATACTAGTATCATCCAAACGGGTTGTACTAAAAAAAACTGACAAATAGACACAGTAAGAACCGAAAAAAAGACTGACAAATAGACCCAGTTAGTACCGAAAAAAGACGGGGAAATAGACACAGTTAGGACCGACCCGATATGTAAATAGAACTTTGTGATATGTTCAAAGATTGCGAAAATCATTGACTATTAATTAAACCGTCATGTGATGGCTGATCATGGTAAAACTCGTGCGTAATGTTTTAATGAAAAATCTATATCTATTCTTGAACTATAAATTTTCCAAAAGTTTGTTATTGTATTTTCAAAAAATCTCCTCTGTAAAGATATGTGTGTCGATTTTAACATCCATGTTGCTTAGGTAACGGATATAGAAAGTAGAATATAAAACAATAATGCTTTAACCATCTTGGTCATGGTGTTTCTACTTTGTCTTTGCTCTAATGATTCTTTAGTTCCATATTTCAATTAGATTGTGAGTGTCCGTCTTTATTTTCTTTATTATTTTGATGTAATCAAATAATTTCTTTACGTACGATGTTACGTCCATAGATTTTTAAAAAGTAAAAAAGTTAACATACATTAAATCTGATAATATGCAGGATCATACGACAAGCAAAGTATCATATGTTAGTGAATAGAAGCAGGAGATATGATTAACATACAATTCTGGACAAATGCTTTCGATTATCATGTCAGATACATTACCGAAATAATACCATCAAAATTTCGCTTTACATTGCCAGTAACGTGGTAACATGTACTAGTACTCATTTTGTTGAAATCGCAAGCATCGTTACGTTAAGTCAGTAACGTTAAGAAATTCTAAGTTTTATTGATAACTTCTAGACAGACCCCGGAAACAGACACTCAGCTGGAAATGTTCAAGTAACACCGAGAGTGTTTTCAGTTTTTCTTGTCTCCATCGGATTTACAAAAAAGCAAGAGTATGTACGATGATGTTAAATAATTGTCCAACTATAACGACAGTGTGCTGTATTCATGTGTGTCCGTTAATTATAACACCAAATGCTAAGTGACACCGTTGACCGCTAACATGTCATATCAAAGAGAAATACCAAAGAGAAAGTACTTAATCAATCGTAAGTCTTTATAGTTCATTGGAAATAAGAAGATGTGGTATGAGCGCCAATGAAACAACACTCCATCCAAGTCACAATCAATTCAAACAGGAAAACCAACGGTCTAATCAATATAAAAAACGAGAAACGAGATTTACACTTATGAACCACATCAACAAACGACAACCACTGAACAACAGGTTCCTGACGTAGGACAGGTGCAAACATTGTCTTAGTAAGTGATTTTGTACTTTGTTTTGTCTAGTTTTGGAGGTAATTTGTTTAATATATTGGTCCACTATTTGTGTCGTACCAATTCACCTGCAGACATGTGGCAAAAGCTTGGATAAGTGCAATGCTATGATTATACGTCATTCATTTTTCTTTTTCTTCAAAATAATCTGACCTTATTAATATTGACAAATTATCGACAAATAACAAATAAGTAGATGTGGTTTGATAACAAGTGAGACAGCTATCCATCAAAAACCTATTAACAAAGATCGATGTAACAAATTACAGGTCGCCAAACGACCTTCAAAAATAAGACTTTCTTTGACATTGTGAACATGTATTTATATCAAAAGTAACTGCAGAATGATATAGACTGTCATCATGCCTGTTTTGTTGGAAAGTTGGAATACTTAAAGAACAGCTTTTATATATTTATTAGGCTGTGTTGCTATAGAAGTTAAAAGAACAAAGTGTATGTTTAAGTTAGGTTGATTTTGTAAGCACTTTATATTTTTTTTTACAAACTTTGCAGACATCTCATTCGTTCAGGTATTTCACATCCAATCTTTTATGGTAATATTCTATACAAAGCACAAAAATGTCGTCATTCATATCAAAAGCTAACCAAACCTTTAAACAGACTTATTCAGAAGGGATATAGTTACGATACTGTTGTTAGGTCATTGAAGACGGCATATTTTTGGATTAATATTGATTCACTCATAGGGTCTTTGCATCGGAAATAAACACATTTATTCTAAACCCAGTTGTTTTCTGACATCGGACTCGGACTTCTTTTAAACTTAGTATTACTGTGTGTGTGTTTGTTTATTCTACACTGGCTAGAGGGGTATAGGGGGATTCCGGGAGTGTTGAGAACTCACAAAACATGTTTAACCCGTTGCATTTTTGCGCCTGTCCCAAGTCAGGAGCCTCTGGCCTTTGTTATTCGCGTATGTTTATTTTTTTTAATTTTAGTTTTATTATATGTTTCGGAGTTTACATATTTTAAATGACGTCCATTTTTACTGAACTAGTACACATTTTTGTTTAGAGGCAAGCTGAAGTCCGCCTCCGGGTGCGGGATTTTCTCGCTGTGTTGAAGACCCATTGGTGGCCTTGGACTGTTGTTGCTCTTTGGTCTGGTTGTTGTCTCGTTGACAAATTCCCCATTTCCATTCTCAATTTTATTTTTATTTTGGATAGAATGATAAAAGTAAAATTGAGAATGGAAATGGGGAATGTGTCAAAGAGACAACAACCCGACCATAGAACAGACAACAACAGAAGGTCACCAACAGGTCTTCAATGTAGCGAGAAATTCCCGCACCCGGAGGCGTCCTTCAGCTGGCCCCTAAACAAATATATATACTAGTTCAGTGATAGTGTATTTTTGATTGAAGACAACAATAGTGTACCGATCAAATACATAAGCTCTCTTGGGTCAGATAAAAATGTATGCCAATTTACATTCATTACAAATGTCACAATCAGGATACTGATCAGACGACTTATCTTATTATTCTAGTATCGAAATAAAATCATGTCGCTAGCAATAGTTTGTTGAGAAAAAAAAAAATCATTGTTCAACGTGTTCACGATGGTCACATAAAAATTTAAGTAGTTGGAAATTGAAACAGTTTTGGGAAATGCTTTACAAATCGTGATAGACTACTATAAGACTGTGATATTTTTTTAAATGACGTAAAGGCTTATTGTTTAAATGAGGTTTACATAACGCACTATTTTATTCATGGTATTTTGTTTTATAATTTCTTCCGTTATAAGTTTATCTTAATTCATTCCAAATCAAAATTTGAATTGATATACAAATTTTAATTGTAAAGACATGCCATGCTTACATCGTTTTGAATTAGAATTTGATTCTAACTTTACAGGATATTTTAACATCTATGCATCAATATCGTTGCTTTTTTGATAAAGCGGATACATATTTCAACCTTAGCTTATGATTATTACCTTGAGTTGTTTTAACCGATTAATAAGACTTGAACATCTGTAAACTACTGTTGCTTCAATTAACAAACAAAAGGAAGCATGGTGTATGTCTACTGACGCACACAGTCATCTTTTTATATATTTTGCATTTTAAATGTGTTGTTTTAGTAAATAAGGTAATTATTAAACCGTGTGTCGGTTGCGGTAAAAGGATTGCCATACATTTACATTCGACATCAAGACTTATACCAGGCTTAGATTACCTTAGCCGTATTTGGCACAACTTTTTGAAATTTTCGGTCCTCAATGCTCTTCAACTTTGTACTTGTTTGGCGTTCTAACTATTTTGATCTGAGCGTCACTGATGAGTCTTAGGTAGACGAAACGCGCGTCTGGCGTATCAAATTATAAGCCTGGTACCTTTGATAACTATTAGAGCACAGGCCAATGTTGAGTACTGACTAATACATAGTTTCTTGAGGAGATTGTATGTATTTTTCGAAATCTATTATTTTTCCTTCTAGTTTCCAGAAAATGTCATATATGTTTCGTCTAAAAATTATACAAGTTGAAATGTTATACAAATTCCCGTTTGCACGACACATCAATTATCACTAGAGACCAAATGTTTGTAAACCCAAATATATAAACTCATAATATACAAACAAAACATCTATTAACGATAAATGTTAAATCATTTAAAATTTACTTTTCGTATTCAAATATTGATTTTGTATTTTCTGTAAACGCTAAAAATAGTTTAACAGATATTCCATTATCTATTTTTATTTTCATGTTTCTACCAAAGTCCAAATACGCCTTCTATTTATGTTAGAGTAGTCTGGTGTTCGGAACAGGTAAGTATCTTATTTCGATCATTATCGCAATTGCTTAAATACTTATATTATTTGAACTAGCTTTAATCTTTTTTAACAAGGAAAATAATGTTATTCAACCTTTTCAATTGTGATTTGATTTATGAAGGGCTGAGAAAAGTTAATATAAAACATAATTAGTTTTATCGTCTGAAATAAAAACATATTTCTTCCCCATTAATTTCTTAAATTCTCGAATCTATATTATTTTCCCTCTCACTACAGGCTCAGGTAACGTAATTCAGATTCATTGATTTAACTGAAAATATGTATTTGTCTGAGGGCGAGTGTGCGTAAAAAAGGGGGGTATATTTTCTCTAAAGGCAAAAAAGCTTCGTAATTGGTTAAAACAGTGTTAATGAATGATAGATTCTCGGAATAACTAAGTTCTTTTGGGATCTAATTTAACTTCTCTTTAGAACGGAAAAAGTATCTATTAAATAACTTTTCTACCCTAGCCTAATTAAGAACAATACTACCCTAGAACAGCTGTTGTAGGGTATACGATAGAAACATCTAAAGCTGTACTAAGGTATTTATGTTAATTAAATTGTAGAGATGGATTCACAGAAGTCATTTATTTTGATCTGTTCCTTGCTGTTAATATCCTCACCAGTTGTTGGAGGTATGTGTTGTCCGAAGTTTTAATTCTGTTTTACCTTTACGTTCACACGTTATATGAACACGATGTGTGTGTATCAAATGAAAGACATTATTCAGATTCAGACACTTTAAAAATTTGGTGCCTCCATAGTGCATTTCTGGACTGGCCTTCATTAAGAACGATAAACAAGAAAATTTAAGGATCGGGAGTGTATACATACTGGAAGCGCTATATAAACAGAGAGAACCTTCATAATATCTAAGGTCGGGTTAGAACATTTTTTATAATTTACTAATTAACCGATGGATAATTTCACAATGTATGTTATAAGTCATGTCAGTTGCTCATCACTGACTACTGAGCTGATGAAACCCTCGTGGGCGGTCCGGCCACATATAGCGGCTTCCACGATCATTTTCTCAAAAATGAAAATAACACTTTTTGAATTTCCGATGCGCTTTTCTCGATATACCTTTATCAAGAACATTAAAAACGAAAACATTGAAGGCCAGTTGTTAAATCAATGACTGTACACCGATTTGTAGTACAAAGCGCCATGACAGGCCATAAAAAGAAAAGCCTAAAAACGGAATACAAAATGTTAGAATGAAAAATTATTACAGGGATGACAAAAACACATGTATTGGTTTTCTTTATATGATGATTTTTTTCCATCTGAAATTAGAAATCAAAGTTTTTAAAGACTGGAATGCTTTTTATGTATAGGAGGACCCATCACCTGGGCATCTTGCATGGCCGTAATTGGTGTTGGAGGTTTGGTACTAGGAGCTGCAGTTCTTCCACTGCTGGGATTCACGTCAACTGGAATTGCAGCCGGATCATGGGCAGCCTGGATTATGTCTTTATACGGAGGTTCTGTACCAGCAGGAAGTTTGTTCGCAATCTTGCAATCGACTGGGGCCGCTGGTGTTTCATGGAGTTCCTTTGGTGGAATATCCGGATTTTGTGCTGCTTTGACCGCTCCCTTCCCGTAAAACCTACTAAAAGTTGATACACATTTATTTATAATGACTTAAAGGGAGCTCGCCTAGTTCAGATGTTTTTGAGAATACGTATTCTTGACCTTTTTCATTTCAAATATGAAACATTACCCAGCTTACCATTTAGTTGTAAATATGGATCAGCTTCTGATGAAAAATATTTATACTATAAATAGAGCATCCCTTAGTATCAAAGTCATATATTCCGGCATCAAAAACATGATACGTAATGTTTGTGGAAATTTACTTGTAAACATTACTTCTTTAACAGTATACCATAATGACTCGTGATTATGCTATTATCATGTTAACTGAGGAATGACTTTGAAATTTTTTCTGTCTATGAAGAAATAACATCAAAAATGTGGTGCACACTAAATAACCCGCGTAGCTGGTTATTTAGAAGTGTGCACAACATTTTAAGGGTTATTTCGAATAGACAGAACAGTCATTCCTTATAATTGAAGTCTAAATTCCGTTTCAAGTAATAAATCATGAGAAAACGTTTATGACGTCACGGTCACCTGAAAAAATTATGTCTATAAGCTAATAGACAAAAAACTTTCAGCCAATCAGAAGACGTGTTACATTTAGAATTAAATTATGCTGTGATAATTTTTTTTTATTATTTATTAAAACAATAACAAAGCCACTTTTCTATAATCTGGCATTTACTTTAGGTGATTGATTATACTTTGTTAATTACAAGTATAGATTTTTATCAATGGGCCATTGCGAGTTATTACTTGTATTGCGTCATCTGTGATTCGTTAACTTTTACAAAGATTGTTTACGCTGAAACTAGTTTGTCATGTAGAACCAAACATGACCACAACCATTCTTGAATTTCATCTTTAAACAAATTGCTTGCTGAATCCGCTTGCCACCAACATGACCGCCCCAAACAACATAAGTAACTGCTAATGTTTACCCAACAAATATAGGTAGCGAAAATATGACAGGATTAAAAATGATCAAATTGTCGAGAGATCGCTCCTGCGTAGTATGACCAGTTATAACTTTTACGTTTTATATTTATATTTTGATGTTTAACAGCTGAAATGACCATCATTGTTAGATCTACACATTATCTAGCATGATCAAAGTCGTTTATCGATTTTGTAGAAGTTATTTCACTAAAATGACAATGTTTTCCAATTTTTGGTGTTTTAACTATTTTCTCGAAACCTATATATAGAGATAGAAAAACTGTAAGAAACAAAATTAACCTAGTAAACTGAAACCCACCAAGATCATCGGGTATATACAATTCATGATTGATTGCGTTAGTCCGTTATCATATTTAACAAAATGTTATAAAAGAGGGACGAAAGATACCAGAGGGACAGTCAAACTCATAGATCGAAAACAAACTGACAACGCCATGGCCAAAAATAAAAAAGACAGACAGACAAATAATAGTACAGATGACACAACATAGAAAACTAAAGACTAGGCAACACGAACCCCACCAAAAACTGGGGGTGATCTCAGGTGCTCCGGAAGGGTAAACAGATCCTGCTCCACATGTGGCACCCGTCGTATTGCTTATGTTATTACAAATCCGGTAAATAGTCTAATTCGGTGAGTCACATTCGTGAAAAGGGAAGGGTATTGTAGTTACGACATAAGGAACATATCCGATATCATCTGTGAAACGGTTATTTCATAACGGTCAACCAACTCGTGATGGCGTCCGTAAAATTTACGAAGGGATGATTTCAACTTCACCATTTGGAACTCTTGGTTTAATAGCTTCCTTGTGAGCAGCAATCCTCTATCAAGGAAATCGTGATAGGAAAGACAAGCCCGGGAATATCGTATCAATTGGGAGATATATACTCCGTATGCAGGCGCTGCTGGAATGTTGCTACATAGAAATGGAAAGTTCACAATTGGGAAGCTGAAATCATCTCTTTTGTCGTAAAGTTTTGTTTTCAACCGACCCTCATTGTCAATTTCTAGATGTAAGTCAAGATATGAGGCAGACGTAACTGTATCTGTAGTATCCTTTATTTCTAGTTCGATGGGATAGATTCGTTCAACATAGTCACCAAATTTTGTATTATTTAGTGAGAGAACATCATCTATATAGCGGAACGTAGAGTTAAAGGATATTGCTAACTTCTTATCTTTCTTTCTAAGAAGTTCCTGTATGAAGTCCGCCTCATAATAATAAAGAAACAAGTCGGCAAGGAGAGGGGCACAATAAGTTCCCATTGGAATTCCGACAGTCTGTTGAAAAACACGTCCTCCAAACGTAACAAATATGTTGTCAATCAAGAAATCAAGCATCTTGATAATGTCAGTTTCAGAGAATTTTTTGTTTGAATCAGAGTGATCCTTTACAAAATAGGATTTATCCCTCCCCAAGACAAGATACTTGTATCTACATTCGCCATTCTTTTTAATGAAACAAAGTAATACCAACTCTTTCAATTTGTCTTTTAGTTTGGAATGGGGAATTCTTGTGTAAAGTGTAGATAAGTCAAATGTTTTAATACTATTGCAAGATGAGAGAGTCTTAAATTGTATGTACTCTAAAAGATCTTTGGAATTTTTTAGTATCCACATCTGATTCACGCCACCTCTAGAATAGGCAGTTTCACAATTACTTTGGAGCCCGGCTTTGATTGCTGATAAAATAGATGTTAATAATTTAGAAAGCGGTTTCGTGGAGCACTTGGAAGACCCAGCAATATACCGTTGTTTGTAAGGACACTTATGTAATTTAGGTATCCAATACAGTGATGGAAGATCCAGTTCTTCATCTTTGGTTGAAATTCCAAAGGAACATAGAACAGACCTATAATTATCCAGGATTTCCTCTTTGGTAAGTGTCGTGAGGGTATATGTTGAGTTTCCAAGTGAATTGTCAATACCTAATTCATTTATCAAGCAGTTTATGTAATGATATTTACACACAAAAACGATGTTGTTTGGGGCTTTATCTGCGGGGACAACAACATATTTGTCATGGAGGTAGGTCAAGTGTTTTGCAACATTTGGGTCTTTAAAAATTGATGTAGCATGGGTATTGATATGCCCATTTAGTTTCTTAATTCGGATTTGTATCAACGACCTCACAGCCTTAATCCATTCGGAAAGAGTATCTACATCTTCTTTCTCGCGTTTAGCCCATTGTAACATACCAGCCGTAATCTTAAAATGACAAAATAAGCTGTTCTTTGTTTTCCTGTATTCGCCGGATATGAATGAAACGAAGGGTGTATGCGTATTTCTGGTGAGACACACAAGCTTGTTGCCTAGTGAGACGTGCGTGAAACATATTTCTATTATTCTCTTACGTCAATTAATATTTTTTTCAAATGTTGAAACATATTTCATATTGTACAAACACCTGCCTATTTCAGACTACAGTCTCATTGGCAAATCCCACATCTCCCTTTTGCGTAAATAGTGCTGTGAATTAGTTTGTATGTTTAGGTGGAACTATGCACACCTGGTTTGGTGTTACAGAATAAATCAAATCAAATCACTTCAGAGGCTTATATGTTTTGTTACAATTTAATATATATATATACAAATAAATGCTTATTATCCTTATATGGCTATATTTATTTTGTACAAATAATTGAATATGATCAGCTGATTAGCGATGCATGAATGGAATCTATCACTAATAGAAAGATGCCATCAAAAGAAAAAAAGCTTGTCTTATTCTGCTCGTGCCAAGTAACCTCTGTTCCCGATACGGTCTTTTTTAAATTTAAACTAGTGGCTAATGACTTTTCGAACCATATATGTAAAATCTTTGTCCATTTTCGCACTTAAAATTGTCCACGAGTTTATATCCGTAATCTCCAATTCGTCAATATCGTTTTGCCAATAACAATATCATGGAAGGCAATTTTATGCTTTCTAATCGAAATCCTCGATATCGTATTGGTAGATTAATATTCTGTCATTTTTAAATATTACGTTCGTGTATTTGTGTTCCAAAGTTTCCAACGTTTTGTTTTAAGTAATACATTCGAAGTGTATTAAATTCTGTACTCTCAAATCTGTATTGGGTTTAAACATATAATCATTTCAGTAAATTTGGTTTATTTTATGGTTAGAATCAATCTGAATTTGTCTCAATCGATTTATGACTTTCGAACAGCGGTATACTACAGTTGCTTTTATTTAGATATATAGAAACTTAAAAAACAGATGTGTTAAATTTGCAATGAGACAACAACCCAACAGAGACTAGCGTGTAACATGTGGACGTAAACAACTCCGTTCATCGGATAGCCTTCAATATACAACTTTCACAATGTTTAATGTTGATACATATGACATACGTATTTTGTATTTAGAGATATTCGATAACAATTCTAGAATTTTGAAAATCCGAGATACAAACGTTTGAGAGCATAAATATCACAAATAGCCTTGAACTACTTTCAGTAACTCCGAGTACTCTCAGATATGTTCTTTGCATTGCTTTGTGTCTTTTGTGTTTTTATTATTTTTTGTGCTTGGTATCAATCTGATGAGTAAGTCCCTTTTAACTTATCATTATAGTTTGTTCTTATGGTGTAGTCTCACACCACTATCCCAGGTTAGGGGGAGGGTTTGGTGTCATCAAACATGTTTAACCTCGCCACATTATGTATGTACATGTCCCCAGTCAGGAGCATGTAATTCATTGGTTGTCGTTTGTTGCTTTATATTATATTTGTTTTTCGTTTATTGTTTTAAACATAAATCAGGCCGCTAGTTTTCTCATTTGAACTATTCTACATTGTCAATGCAGGGCCTGTATAGCTCCCTATGTGGTCTGGTTTTGCTCATTGTTAAAGGTCGTGCGGTGACCTATAGTTATACGCCCGACACAACAAGTTAAGAAAAAAAAACCAGACAATACAATAAAAGTATATGAAAGTATATAAACCAGAAATGACAAATGACTTAGGATCAATTTCATGCGGAAAAGGTGGATGTATTCTTATTCAAATACTGTAAACAAGGTTCTAATTTTAAATGCTATCATGACATAATTCCTGATCAAATAGTTTACTGTTATTTCCTTTGTATTTTCTGAAAACACTAAAAATAGTTCAACAGAAACTCCGTCATCTATTTTTGTTTTAGTATATGTAATAGGCAAAATTTCTACCTGGAAAAACATATTACAGTTATTCAGGTCGTGCACTAAAGTGTGGGACAGTTAAGCTTGATAACGATAATATTTTATATGCAAACTCCATTATATAATATAGCCATTTTATATATTCCAATGTCTGAGTTCATCGTCTGTAATATATAATGTATTCTTTAATGACAATTCATCTTTGTCTATACCTTTTGATTTAATTTGGAAGGTGACCACTAAGAAAATAATTGTTCTATGTTTCTTTTTTGCTGCCGAAAATGTCTCTGCATCTGCAATCTGTTGTATGTAAATCCATATAATTATATATATGTAGAATGTCACGGTATTTTTCCATAATGCAGTAATGCATGAACATTTTTAGCTGTCTGTATGTGAAGGTGAAATATCCTTTTAATCTGATTGTTTCAAATTCCTTAAAGGCGAGAACATGTATTATGAATTAATGAAGGCTAAGTACACTACAAACCAGTTAAAGTCTGAAATGGCCTATATCTGTACTCGACTGTACTAATTTTTACTCGACCAGTCTGAATTGGTCTGAATTTTACTCGACATTACTCGACCCCAGTCTTAACCATACTCGACCGTACTTATTTGTACTTGACCCTTATCTTTGCCATTGAAAATAGTCTGAACTATTACTCGACCAGTCTGAAACAGTCTTAACCCATTCTCGACCTGTACTCGACCAATTTTTTCAGTCTAAACCATACTCGACCAAAGGTCTGAACAATACTCGACCAGTCTGAACCATACTTGACCAAAAAACCTATATATTTTTTTAATTTTAGTTGTTAAAATTAATTTCTTTTTTTTTCTGACATGACAACAGCCACAATAAAATAAAGATATATATAAAAATATATTTTTACATCCTTACTTGACTCTCAGATTTATCAAACAGAGATACTGTGGATTCATTTATTTTCGTGGGTACCAATTTTCGTGGATTAGGGAAAACTTGCATGTTCGTGGATATTTGATTTCGTGGTTTTGCTGAAGTCTGCATACAAGCCTATAGAAAATTTGTCATTCGTTGAACATTTAATTTCGTGGTTCACCTGTACCCACGAAATCCACGAAAATTGGTATCCAACGAATATTAATGAATCCACAGTAGTTAAATTAACTTTTTTTATATAATAATTTAATTATATTAATTTTAAAGTTTTAGAGTTTTGTTAAAAAAAGATTTTCTTTTAACTAAAAACCACACCTTTACTGAGGGTAATAAAACCTTATTAAGGTGCTTTTTAAACTTAATTTTCCTAAATTCCTAAAGAAAAACTATATAGGTTTCATGGTTACATACAATAGTTATATAATTATCTTTTTAATGAGGTAACAACAGCCAAAAAATCACTGAAATTGTTTAACCTTATATTAGAAATTTATCTATTCTTATTATAATTTGGGATATATTATATATAATATATATCAAAAGGGGATAAAAAAATTAAAGAAATAGATGCAATTTTTCTTCTGATTAGTGGTAAAGTATAAAGTAATACCTCCTGCTTGGGGCAAACTCATTAAAAAGATCACACCTGGTCAGAGAGTATTAATTTCTAATTAACATTCATTAAAAATTGCAACATCCTGTAAAACTTAAATCGCAAGGCCTTTTGAATTCACTAGATAAGTAATACACGAGTTTAAGAAAAAAGGGCTCTCTTTTTACCTGTAAAACACACATGTACTGAGGTAAATAAACCTTATTGAAGTGCTTCTTGTATGCCATGTCTTTAATTTTGTCAAAAGTTATTTAAATTTAATTGAAATAAATTTTTTCTGCAACTTTGGAACACATTTCCTTTTTTAAATGGTTATCAAGGATTGCTATGGAAGTTCTATTATCATGATTATATTAAATTCTTGGTTTTACAAAACAAAGGTGTTATTTTCAAAATTTATTAAGTTGCTTTATATACTATTTTAAATATATTTTGATAAACCAAATGTTCACTGCATTATTAACTAAACTCAACTGACACCATAAATCTATACAAGGCTTAAGTAAATGGTGAAAATTGTCCAGTAACCATAAAATATATCTGAAACATTAAAAAAAAATTGAATAACATTGAAAATATAAGTCACAATTCAGTTTTGAGATTATTTGATCAGTTTGTTTTATTTTTATTTTAAAGGTGATATATATATATGTATATAAGTGTTGATAAACATGGTGTTGAATTTATACTATGTTTATTGAGAAATTTTGGTTTCAATGCCATATTGAATACATTTTTAATTTCAAATTGTTGTTCAAATTTCTAGCCAAGGGAAATAGCTGTTAAAACAGTTCCTAAATTGATGAAATACAATAGATAGATAGATAGATACAAAAATTAGGTCTAGGTTGGTTAAGACTTGGTCGAGTATGGTTCAGACTAGGTAGAGTATGGTTCAGACTAGGTCGAGTATGGTTCAGACTAGGTCGAGTATGGTTCAGACTAGGTCGAGCATGGTTCAGACGAAAATAAAATGGTTAAGTACTGGTCGAGTACAAGTTCAGACTGTTAAGTATGGTTCAGACTACAGTCGAGTATTATCAAGTAAATTTCAGACCAATTCAGACTGGTCGAGTAAAAATCAGTACAGTCGAGTACAAATATAGGCCATTTCAGACTTTTACTGGTTTGTAGTGGTACCGATAGGCAACCAATAGTAATAGGAATAATCAATGAGAACTATATTGTTATATGCAGTACATATGGTTATTTGTGATGTCGTGTAGCGCATCCCCCCCCCCCCCCCCCCCCCCCCAGGTCATTTTGTTTTATATTTGGTTAGGTTAGATTAAGTTACCACACATATGATTAAAGAAAATTTGAAAACTCAATATGACGGAAAAAAAATATAGAGAAGACCTGTAAAGTTCAACCAAATACTACCCGGCCGTTTATAACAGTTCTCACCCTCAAAATCGGTTTGCAGTAGAAAACTACAAGCTTGTCTTATTCTGCTCATGTCAAGTTACCTCTGTTGCTTATAAGGAATTTTCAAATTCAAACTCGTTGCTAATGACTTTTCCAAACATATATGAACAATCTTAATCTATTTTTACACTTAAAATTTTCCACTAATTAATTTCCGTAATCTCTTAAAAAATCCACTCGTCAATATATTTTGGTCAATATCTACTAGAGATAAAGGATACTACAGATACAGTTAAGCCTCATATCTTAACTTCCATCTAGAAATTGACAATGAGGGTCGGTTGAAAACAAAACTTTATGACAAAAGAGATGATTTCAGCTTCCCAATTGTGAACTTTCCATTTCTATGTAGCAACATTCCAGCAGCGCCTGCATACGGAGTATATAACTCCCAATTGATACGATATTCCCGGGCTTGTATTTCCTATCATGACTTCCTTGATAGAGAATTGCTGCTCACAAGGAAGCTATTAAACCAAGAGTTCCAAATGGTGAAGTTGAAATCATCCCTTCGTAAATTTTACGGACGCCATCACGAGTTGGTTGACCGTTATGGAATAACCGTTTCACAAATGATATCGGATATGTTCCTTATGTCGTAACTACAATACCCTTTCCTTTTCACGAATGTGACCTACCGAATTAAACTATTACCGAATTTGTAAAAACATAAGCAACACAACGGGTGCCACATGTGAAGCAGGATCTGCTTACCCTTCCGGAGCACCTGAGATCACCCCCAGTTTTAGGTTGGGTTCGTGTTGCTTAGTCTTTAGTTTTCTATGTTGTGTCATCTGTACTAATGTTTATATAAAAAAGAAGATGTGGTATGATTGCCAATGAGACAACTCTCCACAAGAGACCAAATGACACAGAAATTAACAACTATAGGTCATCGTACGGCCTTCAACAATGAGCAAAGCCCACACCGCACAGTCAGCTATAAAAAGCCCCGAAATGACAATGTAAAACAATTCAAACAAGAAAACTAACGGCCTAATTTATGTATAAAAAATGAACGAAAAACAAATATGTAACAAATAAACAAACGACAACCACTGTCTGTTTGTCTTTTTATTTTTGACCATGGCGTCGTCAGATTGTTTTCGATCTATGAGTTTGACTGTCCCTCTGGTATCTTTCGTCCCTCTTCTAAATATACAAGACACTCCAAATAAATGTTTTTTCATACTATAATCGTGATAATGTCCCGGAATAAACATTTTGGGGAATTTTCATTTCACGAAAAGTAAGAAATAGTAAGAATAGGTTAACATCTATATTTCCTTTTATGAAAGGAAAATTCGAAGGCGTTTCGTTACAACTAATAATTTTCGAAAGGTTTACTTACTGAATTTATAAAAGGCATGACTGGAAAATATCAAATGTTTAAATTTGGTTAAAGAGATCCAATATGCTATAAATAATTTGGCATGACTCATTGCTTAACAAATAGCTTTACATATGTTTTGTCATTAAAGGTATTCAGTTTTAAATTAAATTTTTTAAAAGCATTCTCATAAAGATTTGACTTGCGTTTTACAAAACGTATTAAAATTGATCGCGAGTTTTGTTCAAATCAATATACTTACGATAAATTTTAGTTGTAAGTATTCTGGTGGTGCACTAAAGTGTGGAACAGGTAAGCTTGATTCGTATAGTATTTCATATGTAAACTCCATTGCTAATGTAAATAATGTATATATTCCAGCGTCTCTGAGTTCATCGTCTGTTATTTATAATGTATTATTTAATGACCACCCAACCTTGTCTATGCCTTTTAAACTGATGCGGAAAGTGAGAACTAAGAACATAATTTTTGCATGTTATTTTTTGCTGTGGAAAATATTTCAGTTTCTGAAATCTGTTGTATATATCTCTATATTATGTACAAATTTTTGCACCTCATGTTTGCGGTATACCATCTTTTTCGCAAGTTTATTGTTTTCTGTTTGGTATTAAATTAATAATTAAGATCCATTTTGTTACATCTGGTGATCCGTTTATTTGGCAATCGCCATGGCAGTCAGCAGGGTTTAAGAACATCCGTTGTTCGACCTGCTGCGTTTTGTTAAAATTATATATTTTTTCACTTTGTTGGTCTTTTGGAAAATGTTGTTTGTGCTGTTTTTAGACCACTCTACCAACAGTCAAACTGCTATATATTTAATGAAATTATTCCGATAAAGTGTGTTTTTTAAGTTTTTCGAAATTTTTATATTTTTGTCATTGGGTCAAAGTAAATATTTTGTCAAATTCTAATGAAAATTAAACAAGTTAAATTATTTTCAGTCAAGGTGTTTGGTACCACCTTAACCAGGAAAACGTTACATTGATCAATGAGCCATGAAAATGAGGCTAACGTCAGATGAACCCTGCCAGACAGACATGTTCACCTTTTAATCATTACATGCTTTAATATAGTTGACCTATTGCATATAGTATCTAAGAAACAACCTTAACCAGTAATTAGGTCATGGTCAGATGACAATTGCCAGATAGACAGATACACCTTACAATCATTCCAAACACCACATATAGTTGACATATTGCTTATAGTATTAGAAAAACAGACCAGAACACAAAAACTTAACTTTAACCACTGAACCATGAAAATGAGGTCAAGGTCAGATGACACCTCATCACAATCATTTAATACACCAAATATATTAGACCTATTGCTTACAGTATCTGAGATATGGACTTTACCGCGAAAACTTAACCTTGTTCACTGATCTATGAAATGAGGTCAAGGTAAAGTGAAAACTGTCTGACGGGCACGAGGATCTTGCAAGGTACGCACATACCGAATATAGTTGTCATATTACAAATAATAAGAGAGAAATTAAGACTACTAAAAATCTTAACTTTTTTTAAAGTAGTTACTTAACCTTGAAAATGAGGTCAAAGACAATGGACATATGACAGACGGACACTTCATAACATAAGGTATACATATACAAATTATGAAGAATCCAGGTCTTCTACCTTCTGAAAAACTAACCTTTTAAGAAGTTTGTTAACGCCGCCGCCGCCTCCGCCCCCGGATCACTATTCCTATGTCGAGCTCCACAAAAAACTGAAATAAATCGACTTTTACGGGCAATAACTATTTTCAAATGTCGACTATCCTTAAAGTTTACTGTTATTTTGACTCTTAACAAAAACACAAACAACAGTACACACAAAACAATAAATAATTAACTAAAGACTGAGCAACACGAACCCCACCAAATATGGGATGATCTCAGGTGCCTCGAAAGGGTAAACAAATCCTGCACCACGTGTGTAATGTTAGCACACCCGGTGATAAGTTTAATTCGGTAGGACATATTAGAGGAAAACAGGAAAGGATTGTGGTTACGACAATTTGAACATATCCGTCGACATCTGTCAAACAGATATTCCATAACGGTTCACCAGTCCGTGGTACAGTCCGTAAAATTGTCGAAGGGATGATTTCAACTTCACCAATTGAAACCTTTGGTTCAATGGCTTCCTTGTAAACAGCAACCCTCTATCAAGGAAGTCATGATTGGAAATGCAAGCTCTGAAATATCATGTCAACATGGAAATATATACTACATTAGCAGGCGCAGCTTGAATGTTGCTACATAGAAGGTTCACAATTGTGAAGCTGAATCATCTCTTGCCGTAAAGTTTTGTTTTCAAACAACCCGCTTTGTCAATTTGTATATGTTTTTCAAGATTTGAGGCAGACTATCCCGTATCTGTTGTATCTTTTATTTCAAGTTCGGTGAGATAGATGCGTTCAACATTGTTATCAAACTTTGAAGTATCAAGTGAAAGGACACCATGTATATAACAGAACGTAACGTTAAAGGATGCTGCTAGCTTCCATTCATTCTTTCTAAGAAACTTCGGAATGAAGTCAGTCTCATGTGAATAAGGAAACAAGTTGGCAAGAAGAGGAGCATAGTTGGTTCCAATGGTAATTCCAATTGTTTTTTGAAAAACACATCCTCCTAACGTAACAAATATGCTGTCAATCAAGAAATCAAGCATCTTGATAATGTTAGTTTCAGAGATTTTTTTGTTTTGAATCAGAGTGTACGATGTATCAATCCCTAGTCAAGATACTTGTATCTATGTATGCCAATCTTTGAAACCAAGCGGGACCAATTATTTCTGTTTTTCTTTAAGTTTGAAATAGGAATTACTTGTGTAAAAGGTAGAAAAATCTAACTGAAAATATTTACTTCTTAATTTCTTTAATGTTCATCAAAATAGGAGGATAAAACACTAAAAATTTGTGAAATTAAAGAGGTCGTGCACCCTTCGTTTGTGATAAGAACTTTTTAAACAGATCTCGTGTCTACTGAATTTTAAAAGTCACATGATACTTCAAATAGAAAACAATAATATGTTCTATATACTTATATGACTTGAATTTTACTATAAACACGTGAACATGGACTTTCTTTCAAAACGAAAATCCTCTATCTTATCAAAATTGTCAGAGATGTACTGCAATTACGCAATAGTCTTTCGGTACACTAATTTTCCGATAGCTTTTTCATATGCACTGACATTAATCACGAGACCTCTCGTCAGTACTTCAGCTACCGCTAAGCGCAAATACAAAAACAAAAAACGCGATAAAAGAGAACGTAAACAAAAGTCGAAGTTAGAAAGTGTTAATTGATTCTGAAAGAAACCATTTCTTACACTAAGTCATTTAACAACTGTTATGACAAATTTGTATTAACAAATAAAAACGCTTCGAATATGTTAAAAAACAAATCGCTCGTCTATCGTCTCATTTATTTTCACGTGGTTCATGATTCGGTGTTATTGGTTAATTATTATGGTCACATTCGGTAAACTTCGGTAATAAAACACAATTAGAAGGGAAAGTTTGCTCTGAATGAGGTTGTTTTTTGTCAATTATATATAAATGTTATGGACTCATCTTAAATGTTAAGAAAACGTGCAGATAGAGGACTTAGTTTAGTATATAAACATGCATTTATAATTTGAAGGAATTCGTTTCAATTACTTTAAAACATTTTCTTGAAAATCTAAATCTATATCTTCTCATCATGATCGAATTTCCAAAAGTATATATGAGTTTATTTTCAGAAAATTGTAATGTACCATTATATATTTATCAGTATCCTACATAGGTGAAGGGTGGTGATAGAAATACTGAATAATACTTTAAGATCAACACCAATAATTTCTTTACTTTAAATGTAAGGTCATAAAGTATATTTCTTTTCGGAAAAACCATGTTCAATTTTCAATTCACAAAAAGTAAAAATATATGTTATATAATATACGTTACAAATATGATTTTTAAACGGAAACAATGATTTACCTATTGAATCTGACAATATAAATGTCTAGAGATTGTGTCATATTCTTTGTATACAGAGATGAATGAGATTTGATAAAATATAGATCTGGAAAATATATTTTAAGAATATTGTATCCTATAACACAGGTTTGATCCAATGATGACATAATGACTTACAGACATATATTTTATGCTTTCATGTCGAAAAAATCAATTCTTCTTAATTGTTACTTTAAATCCTGTGTTATACCAGTTACAAACCGTTAGAGAATTATAAAAAAACAAACGTCGTGAAATCAAAAAATCTGTGTTATTTAGATTGTATATTTTTTATTGTAAATCAAAGGGGAGGAAATTAAAGAAGGCATTGGAAATGTTTGGGAATGGAATAGGAGTGTCGAATTTTTCCATACTTCAAAGGGAGGGCATTGAAATGTTTTTGAGCAATTATGTACTTCAAACATGCAAAAAATATAGCTTATTCGATGAATACAGTAAATCAGTATCTTATTATTCAGCAAAAGTGTCTAACACTAGATGCAGATGTCGTATCTATATATTTTGTGTCATCGTTTTTGGCTTCACACTTCATTTTAATATTTATATCACGTAAGTCAATATCTTCTTCTGTTTGTTTGTTTGATATGAAAACAGAAAACATCAGGGATTGATGATTTGATGTCTTTGTTTTTGCAGGTTTGTTTTCTGATTATACTCCATTCCATATGACGAAAACATTTACTATACTAATAGCTGTTTCCTTGCATGATTAATCGTGATGAGCCCATATATCAATTGTTTAAGATACAATCTTCCAGTCAAACGTGGCATATTTAACATGTCATTACGTAAATAATTTCCCTTTATGGCATTATGGCACGAAAAACACAAATGGTTGTTCAAATCGCTCTGCTCATCTTAATTGTTAAGATTTAAATCATAAGTTGCAACAAGTTCTTTTATGAAAGTTTCCTGAATTCACCGTCCACCCTTGAAGCTCTAGATCCACTACTGATGCAATATCTTATTGAATATTAATATATAAATATAGTGTATGCATGCATTGTTTTGTTATATTGATTGATTGATTGTTGATTGCTTGAGATCCAGTGGCAAATATTTCATGCATGTTCAGGACGAGAATAAATAAACAATAAATACGATAGGTAGATCATGTAATATAAGCCATCCGGAATGAAGATCGTGAAAGTTTAGACTGCCACGGAAAAATGAGGGTATATTGAATAGGGACACAAATGTAACCTTGCAACAGAACATCTACGGACTCCTCAAATGTTTATGTCTTTGGAAGGATGGTCTTGAATTTATTTTCCTTCTTCATGAAATAAATCTTAATTTAAGTACAGTGGCCGTACGGTTGCTTATATTTGCTTACATCCACTTTATTTGAACTTTGGTGGATAGTTGTCTCATTGGTAATCATACCACATCTCCTTAGTGTTATACTGAAGGTGTAAAATCGAACAAACAACGTGCTACCAGGATAATATTCTGAATCTGTAAATATCTCCGGAAATTTTACTTTCAAAATCTATAATTATTTGATTTTTAATATCATTAAACATTATTCCACGACTTCAGATTATTCATATAAAAGAAGAAGTAGAAGTATGAACATATCTTCCATTGACTCTTTGCAAGGGAAATTTCAGTTTCCACATTACTCATCTCCGTTTCAATTTTGTGTACTTAGACGAATATTTATAGGTGTAAAATAGAGAATGTCAAAAGAGGGTCTCAAAATATATACAGCTAATTTAATTATCTGGCAAAATATGTGTTATGAAGCATCTCCCTCCGGCGTGAAGAACAACTGCAATCGACAATACATAAATTTTATGGTCACCATATCGAATTGGTACAACGATATGATTTATCAGTGTCTGAACTCACTAGTGACACGTTTTTTTATGCGATCTTAGATTTTTCTATACCAATATACTTGTCTGATATGTAATTGTATCGATTTTGTCCTGTCCTCGATTGTAACATGTTTACCGAGTGTGAATTCTAATGGTAGGTGATGTATACAGCACCCGGTATCGTTCCTTTTGGAGTTTATGCGATTCACTCTGTTTCTGTTTATTACATTGAGTTGTCTCTTCCTAATTGATTAACGAAACTTGAACATAAGTAAACCACTTTTTCTTTAATTTAAGTCCACTAAAGACAGGTTATATTAGTAATGGTAAATGATAACTATTGAAATTGCGAATAATCATATCTGTGACTTAAGTGAGAAAAATACGGTTACATGCATTTACAAAATATCTGTATGGCAAGAAATTCAAATGCATTTTAACTTATTTCAAAATCTCTAGATTATTGCCATGATTTTTAACTGAACATTATCGAAACGCTTTCTTCATTATCTACCTGCAGTTTATGGTCAAATTATGAAAGTGTTTTGTCGTCTATACGTTTTATATCGGTCTTTGTATTTGGCAAATAATCGTAGTTGTAATTTTCACAATGCATTCCATTTTTACAAAATGGAAATACAATGTATGCTCAACACCCGAAATATCCTGATTTACGGTAGAAATTTATTTGTACAAAAAAATCTACATAAAGAAGTCGTTGTCGCGATAGTTCATTATCACAAATAAGTATTTGAATAAGAAACGTTTTTACCTTAGACTAGATGAACTTCAATAACTCACCCCATTTCTTCCTCTCTTTCTTTCGTTTGATATACATATATTAATTGGCTTAAGTATCAATTACTTAGTACCTAGCCACTGTTTTCAGTTGCAATGTCTTTGACTGAGTTATTTTTAATATATGTGGATAAATTATTTGTGCCATCTTATAACCATCATTAAACAGCGGAGTGAACCTAGTTTACATAATAAAATAAACTTGCTATTCTGGTAAAAATAATAATATTACATATAGGTATATAGATATAAGAAGATGTGGTATGAGTGCCAATGAGACAACTCTCTATATCCAAGTCAAAATTTATAAAAGTAAACCATTATAGGTCAAAGTACGGCCTTCAACACGGAGCCTTGGCTCACACCGAACAGCAAGCTATAACGAGCTACCTGTTCATTATTTTTTGTATAGAGCTTTGACTGTATTTTAATACAACTGTAGTTTTATTTTTGTTGTTGTATATCATTAGTCTCTTTAAAATGAATATTATCTTCAACTGAATGATCTGATAAAATAGTATCCGATTTTACTGTAGATATATTTTGTAAAACACATATGAATTTCGATCAAACAATTACAACAGAAAATCCGGCAAAACACAAATATTTTGAAAAATTCCTTGGCTAATCCATTTGATCAGATATATTAAAGACATAAATTATATCCGGATTAATGAAAATTCGTGTACTAACACAACCAACCATAACAGTGGTGGATCCAGAGGGGGTGGGGGGGTGGGGGGGGGGAGGGGGCTGGAACCCCCCTTTTTTTGACGATCAATGCATTTGAACGGGGACATATAGTTGGAACCCCCCCCCCCCCCCTTTATCCTGGGTTAGGAACCCCCTTTTATAAATAGCTGGATCCGCCCCTGCATAATATATGTTCTATACTAATATTAACGAGGCTGGGATAAGGTACCGGTATTTGATGTATCTATTAACAAATGTAAATAAATGTATGTTAATAACATTTTCCTTTAAGAAAAAAAAATGTTTATACAGTTAACAATTTAATAATAAAATAAATACTGTTTCCATTTTTATGAAATGTCAAGGCTCTTTTTAATTCCTATATCCTAAGCTGTTAAAAAGACATATGAGCGTCCTTTAATACTATGTTAAGAGAGGATCTACTTATACTTAATAGATCAAATAGTTAATCATTGATTCCCTGAAGTTAGCGGTTATGATGTGTGCATTGCTGTTAACCTATCCACCAGTTGTTGGAGGTATGTATATTCTGCATAATTTTTTATCTCGTCTTTTAGGTTTCAGTTTAAGCTAGATGTTTTAAAATTGAGTCCTAACCATCTTAACAAAACTTTTAAATATCATTGACCATTTAATTCCAAATTTACAGTTAAATTACACGTATTTTACTCAAATTTAGCAACACAACTTCTGACTGAATATAAAATAAAACAAATTTTCGATTTATCTTTCAAGTTTGTGTTTTCTTAATATTCAATAATTTATTTATACAAAAGTACTACAGTTATGTTAGTCAAATTTGTTGGACAGCTGCACAGGTCTCAAACTTTGAGGAAAGGGGTTACGATTAAAAAGTCATAATTTGAATAATGTATTGCACATGGTTTAAAAGAAACTTTCTTCAACGCACAATATTGGCAAAGTTATGCATCTGATGGCATGATTTATTACATATAACCAGAAACAAACATTTCACTCCCAACAAAATAAAAAATAAAAGTTAGTGGCATTTTTTTAACCTTCCTAATTGTTATCATTTTTTTTTTTTTAGTTTTCTTCTTTATCATGTTTATCTGTTCAACATCCTTTGAAACATGAATGCAGATATTTTCAGGTCCGTTTGAGCATTTTCTACAAAGATACTAGGCATCAAAGTTTGACCCCCATTAATCTCAATGAAAAATGTCTTTAAGTGGTATATAAGAACATACATGCCCAAGAATGTAACTTTAACACGCTAATGAGTGATATAAAAATAGTTGTTATATTTTACATATTCACGCAATATTTCGCTAAACAAATTAGCTTCATCATTGAATGTTGATTGTTGCTATTTTTAGACACTATATATGTATATATATAATAGTATATTCAAAGACTTTGATAATATTAACAGTGCCAATTTTACTGTTACAGATGGGCATTTCGACAATAAATGTTTCTTCAGTGATGCTCAAAATATTTGAAAATCCGAAAGTAATTAACAAAATGAAGAGCTCATGAGCCAAAAAGGACAAATGTATAGTCAACGTCTGGAAAGGAATAAGAGAATTGCATGAGAAACATATATTCTTTAATTTAGAATAATTTAAAGCTTACTTATACTTATGTTTGATGAACCATGAACATTTTATTAATTAGCAAATATTTTATTAATAATTCGGAAACAAGGTAGGCTTTTGTTTTCTAATTTGATGATTATCGTGGTATCTCAAACTTTTATTGTAATATCCAATGAATATTTCTATGCATTTTGGATCTTTCCATGCATGACAAGATACGTATTGCAATGAATATAACTGACAAAATCTGACTCCGAATTATCTGCAGATTTCGATTTTAAGAGTACAAAAATGACCGTTTCAACCGTTTTCAATCTTATCCAACAAAAACAATTTGATTGAATTGATTATTTTAATATGTACTCAGTAATTATGGACTCAAGTAAGAAATCATTTATTACATAAATAAAGTATATTTGATAAAGTTTGTCTGAAATAATAACACCGCTAAAACAAAGCTTTGGTTTGCAAATTGTGTCTGAACATTGCAAGAATAATAACATGGATTTTCCTAGCTTTGTTTAAACTGTGTTACTTATTTGTCAAAATCATGCATCTGAGATAAATAGCTATGTTTAAAATAGCAATGAATTTTATTAACACAATAGACCAAAGCGTGTTTGATAGTATTATGTTTCGATCTTACAGGTGGCCCTATATCCTGGGCATCTTGTATGGCTATTATTGGTGTTGGAGGTACACTGTTAGGTTCAGCTGTATTGCCAATGCTTGGGTTCACATCAGGTGGTATAGCAGCCGGATCGTGGGCGGCTTCTATGATGGCTTCATACGCCGGTGCTGTACCAGCTGGAAGCTTGTTTGCCATTTTGCAGTCGACTGGAGCAACTGGTGGTATTGCATGGAGTTCATTTGGTGGAATATCTGGATTTTGTGCCGCTTTGACTGGTCCGTTTCCATAAATTCTACTTTTAATCTGTATATTTTACGTATTTTCTGTTTGTCCGACTAGGTTTATTTACAATATTAACAAAGTCATTTTTGATACTGTGACATTTATGTAGTTGATGCTTAGTTCTTGTCATCCTATTCTAACTACATTGTACATACTTATTAATCTGACTTGAACGCAAATAGTTAACTCGTTGGCCGCACTAGGCATACCGCACTAAGGACATACGTGTGCCTCATTATAAAAGGACAAAGCGAGTACTAAAGTATAGTTACAAAGTTTAACTTGAATTCCAATATAACACATTTTAAAAGATTCCTTAACCGAATAAAAGTATAACGTCCCAATGCCAGGTCAATAGAAGTCATCCCACCAAAAATTGTACGGACACCATCATGATTTGATTGATCATTATGGAATATCAGTGTCATAGATGACTACATATATGTTCTTATTTGTTGTTGTTACAATCTCGGTCATAATTTTAACTCGATTGTAATATTACTGAAGGAGACTTATTACCGAATATTTATACTAGACATGAGCAACAAGTTGGGTTCCACACATGGTGTTAATGTGATATAAGGACACAGGATAGATCGACATATACAGCTTACAACAAATGAAGACGCAAAAAATATAATGTTATAGAAAAATATGTTTCATCTTAAAATACCTTTGCTGATGTTAAGCAAATGATCGGTTTTGATTGCAACTGACGTAAAGACAACATCAAACTCCAATTTACCCCATGGCTATTGAGATCGCTATTGACTAATTATACATCTACTATATGGTGCTGATAATCACGTATAGTTCTTTTTTGCTTTCTAAAAAAAGAATCAGATTAGTGCATCATTGCAGTCAAACGTTCAAATAAGCTTTATTTTAGTTATTCAACTTCCGTATAAAGGATCCCTTTCATTAGTACTGCATTATTTCTGAAACGCCACGCCTTCCTTTTTTATCAAAATACCTTGTTCGTTTTACACTTTTAGCAGCTCTGTTGTTTGATAAAATATTTCAAATAAAATATGTTTAAGACGCTATAAAATAGTGCAAGGTCATATCTAACAAAGTCGTGCTTATTTGGTCAGCACACCGAGAGGTCGCATGAGCAATGTATTTGAATTTCAGTTCATCAACATTTAATAACCAAAAATAAACAGACTTAACAGTTGCAATTTGTGATGTGAATCTGTCGATTTATCTAGCTAGGCTTCTCTCGTGGATATAATAAATGAACCTTACACAGTATCACTATATTAATAACTAAATATTTGACAACAATTATGCATACCTTGAATGACTCGAGTAACTATTTAGAGCTCAATGTATTCATGAAACTGTATAGACCATGCCTATAGTTGAAGACCGCATGTTTCCCTCTAGATGTCTTTTGCTATGTGTGTTGTTATATTGCTGTCTCACTCTATACCTAATTTACCTATCAGTTTGATTGGTTGGAAGAGAAAAGAGGGACGAAAGATACCAGAGGAACAGTCAAACTCATAGATCGAAAACAAACTGACAACGCCATGGCCAAAAATAAAAAGACAAACAGACAAATAATATTACAGATGACACAACATAGAAAACTAAAGACTAAGCAACACGAACCCCACCAAAAACTGGGGGTGATCTCAGGTGCTCCGGAAGGGTAAGCAGATCCTGCTCCACATGTGGCACCCGTCGTGTAAAGAGGGTAGTACTACATATTTGGTAAATCAATTATTAGTTTCCCCTCATTCACTTCAAACTTTCTAGCATGTGGATAAATTGATTGAAACTATGCATTACGTTATGCATATATAAACGAGAACATGTTTTGCATGCCGGTGTCACGTGTGAAGCAAATCTGGCTACTATCTGTCACCAAAACTCACAAAAGTCCTTGACATGCAAACATTTAATATTTTGAAAGAACAGCTGATGCATGTGAAGATGGTGAGCGTATCTTCCTCCGGAATATATCAGGCACATCTTATTCATTGTAATTTTTATTATTTTCTAGAATAGTCATCATTTTTTTTTTATTGTTAATTAAACCATTCGTTACGCGTTTTCCTTATAGTACTGAACCCTTGATGGTAAAAACATCGAGGAGAACATACGACGTTTCTTTTGAAATACTCATCATTATCATTATGGCAAATTTTCCTTACAAAGTTTTAGTACTTGCTTAAATAAGCTTTACAAAGTTGTCACACAGCAGTTACTTCCATTTTTCTACCATATTGATCGTCTTTGAATAGTCAAAACTTACAACAAACAGTACAAGAATAAAAATAAACAAATCAACTATAAAGACAACGAACCGTCACGAAATTCGGAGCAACGTTCGGAATCAACTGTACGGCGTTTATACTCTTGATATAATATATTGTACATGTATACATGTATATGCGTAAAAGTAATCCCTTAATAATGTTTTAGTTGATTGAATGTTGTTTGCTTACTGTACAGCGGCAAATATTTCATACATTTCTGGACGATAACAAATTATTATTAATTAGGTATAAAGTCTGCAAATTTAGTTGAGTGACCGAGATAAAGGGGACCTGCCACAGAGAATCGAAGGCATGTCGGATTGGAGCATTTTTGGTAACACGAACTAAGGATACATTGAACGGAATTTTAGTTCAATCAAAAAGTTTGTTATAGGATATATTCAGCAGGCATTCATGGTTAGAAAGAAAGATGTGTGAATCATTGACATTTGATCTTTTGTCAAACGTAAATAGAAAAAAAATGTGTAATTCGGCAATTTTAGACTGCATCGTATTGTATCACTAATACTGGTCTTAAATATGCATGCTTTTTGCCAAAATATATATAATAATTGTCTTTTGGTCACGGATAAATATGGTTTTAATGATTTTTGAAAACTGATATATACCGAGGCCAACATTCAATGAAATCATATATTTACCAAAGACAAAAACAGTAATAGTTTTATTCTATATTCCAAAAGAGAAAAACATGTAGTTAATGGCAACTATTTAGCAAAAGTAATTGTAAAATTGAGAATGGAAATGGGTAATGTGTCAAAAAGACAACAACCCGACCAAACAGCAAAAAACAGCTGAGGGCCACCAATAGGTCTTCAACACAGCAAGAAAATCCAACACCCGGAGGCGGGCTTCAGCTGGCCCCTAAACAAAACCGTGGACTAGTTCAGTGAAAATAGACGTCATTCTAAACTCCAAAACATATGAATGAACTAAAATTAAAAAAAAAAAAAACAAGGCTAACAAAGGCCAGAGGCTCATGACTTGGGACAGGCGCAAACATGCGGCGGGTTAAACATGTTTTGTGAGATGTCAATCCTCCCCTATCCCTCTAGCCAGTGTAGAATAAACAAACACACAGCAATACGCACAGTAAAACTCAGTTTAAAAGAAGTCTTAGTCCGATGTCAGAATAGGCAATAAAAGAAACTAAGCAAAATGACAATGATACATACATTAACAAAGGACTACTAGCATTTACTGACTTGCCAGCTCCAGACCTCATTTAAACTGATTGAAAGATTATGTCTTCATAATATAAAATCAAGCACTATTTCTCCAGTTTAGTGCAGGAATTCGGGATTAACCCTTATCGGGACTCAGGAATTCATAATAATTTTTTCCGGATCCGGGAAAGAATTCTTTAATTGTCTGGAATTCGGGATGACACCTCCAGCTACCGCCCCTCATTTAAAATCGTGTGATGTTTAACACTTTTCTTCGGGTGAAAATGCTGCCACTCTCAGCTAGTAGCTACCATGTCTCTAGTAAAGAAAGGCTAAACTAGTCTCGGTAGACATTATGTAGTTGTTGGGTACACGTTGAAGATGACAGATGAAGTATGTTTTATTACCTCTGTGCATCACCGACTGTTCAAGACCCGCACAGATATTCAAGGTCGTTAACCCCCCCCCACACCTTTCCCCCTCATCGACTATGTGTTTTTTTATAATTTCACACTTATGAATTACGGGGCGTATTACATTTGCGTGGTTTTTGGAATTGAAGGCCCGAGAAAAAAATATATTACATTTTCACGACTTTGCATCTATTCATTTGTTGGTGTCATTTGGACATAATAGAACTATCGCTAATAATAAAAGGAAGAAGTCGTGTAAGGCTTAACTTAGAACTGACGAACTTTCTACCACCGTAATGTCTGGGAACTCTGCTATATAAAGTCATCTGACGACTACCCTTGGCAGGGACGGTACAACTTGTAAATGTCATATTTACCTCTAAATTACTTTTTTTAAAAACGCGCAAACGTAATGATATTTCTCGATCAAATGTAACATTTATTTCGCATAAATCTAATGCAAACCCGCTCAAATGTAATGCACCAGAATTAAACCGATAAAGCCGAATATGCATTTAGGCTCTCCTGGGTAATTCATGTACTTGATATCATTTAGTTTAATATGTATACCGTAATATATGATATGTGCCTCCCTCTTGCTTCCGTATAATTTTTGTATGTCTGTACATATACATTATGTACTATTTATTGTGTGTATCTCTATACCAATGTAATTTGGTTTGATGAGAAATAAAGATATATAGACCACTTCTGCGACATGACTCCGAACAGTTTAATTAACGCACTCCATGATTTTAATTGCGGTGCACGACCGAGCAGAGCTAATATGCGAGTGCTGAGGTATAATTTAGATTTGTTACTTTTAAAAATATACGAAAAGCGAGATAACTCAGATGTGCATTATTTGAAAGCAGCTAATATATTATACGTCCATTTAAAACAAATGAATATATTTTGTATACTTGAATGCTAAACGTGTACTAGAATCGATGGAGTACATATAATTTCTTTTAAAATCCGTTTACTTAATCAAATATTCAGACTGTTATTGCTAAAAAATATACGAAATAAGCATATTTCAGAATATTACAACAGGTATCCACGTGTTGAGAAAATGAAAGGACTGCTTTCATTTTGCAATATTAAAGTTATTAATAATTTATCACTTTTCATTAACAAATTAGCTAAAATATTGTAATCATACTCTAAATTATATGATTATGTTAACATTTTTCTGTTGCAACCATAAATATGATTGTGTATTTTGCCTCTTGTTACAAGTGTATGTATGGGTCTGAGTGTTTCAAAATAAAGTATATTGTTATTGTTATTATTGGTACTGAATTATTACCTTCCCGTACTCTAACAAGCTGTTGGCTTTTCTGTATGTAGTATATAATGTTTAATTAACAGAGAAGCGCATGGAGAATAAAAAATAATATCGCTCTATTACATGCCTCTCTCTCTCTCTTCTTCTCACCACATGGGAATTCAATTTTGCGCTCTCTCTCTCTCTCTCTCTCTCATTGTATTTGACTGTGTTTGTTGTATGTGATTACATTTAATTCGTTTAATTAACAAAATAATAGACTAGAGTGTATATCTCCAAACGATCTATTGAAGTCATTACCATGTTATTCGTTACAATTTACAATGTATCGTATTGTATCGTATTAAGATAAAAAACAAACTTTAACAAGACGCGACTATCGGATGACTGTATTCATTGTAAAACTGACCCAAAACGTTAGGTGAGATAGATTTGTGATAAATGTTTAAATCTAAGTTTAGTACAATACAAGTATTTAAATCCCATATTTGTGGGACAACAAAATAAAACCCAAAACCATCATAAATAGTTTCCGCATAGAACATCTATATAATCTTATCAGTTTGTTTAAACATTTTGATAATTTAAACCGTTATTATGATAGGTATGCACAGTTTCCCTTCCGAAGGCCTCGGTAAGTATTGATTGTAACGATATATTTACTTAGAAGTCGTTAACATGCAACCTTATCAAAAATGGGGACTACATTTCGGTAAGTAAACACGAATTTATGTTTATGTCAAATAAAAGTAATATTTACGTCAAAAAGTCGATTTATTTTTCGGTTAAAGTTTGAATGTTTAATATGTTTAAGGTCCGGTCTATTAACAAACAACTGTCCAATGCAGTAGATATACTTTAACTCGGGGACATTGAAACTTGTCAAACATATCAAACCTATACATGTCCAAACCACCGCGGTTGTCTCGTGGTATCGAGTGAAAGCGATCGTTGCTTGAGCCCTGCCTCGTTATATTTCAGAAATTGAACTTAGTGTTTACCGCTTCATTGCTAAACACGCAGCACTTAGAATTAAGTGCAACGTATTGCCGGGTAAGAGTACATGTATGTATAACGTTTCTTGCTGACTGTTACAGCATAAACTAGCACGTAAACATCCCGACTTATCTTGTCAGTCTGTATAAATAAGGTTACATTATTAGGACATCGCAGTGTCATCTTTCTGAATGTGCATGTAATATTTGCCGCTGACTGTAAAACCTCAAATTATCAATTAGTTATGTAACAACTGACAAAGTAAATGTTTTTTTTTTACATTTTGTAATGAAAGATTTAGTATGTTTTTATTTCTGATCCAGTCATGCCCTAAAATATAAAAGATAAACAAAGTATAATCCTAGACGTGTTTAATTGGTAAAGTATAATCCTAGACGTGAATCCTAGACGTGTTTAATTGGTAAAGTATAATCCTAGACGTGTTTAATTGGTAAAGTATAATCCTAGACGTGTTAAATTGGCAAACGATCGTTGCCTTAGTAAACACGCATCTATTCTTTTATTGTTTTTTTTTCATTGCAAAACAGCTGAATGTAGACAGTCGGAAAGCTGACCCCGGTTTGACCCCATTTCTTAAAGCAACAATGGAAGTCATGTGATTACCATATATGGGCATTTTTTTACCAAAAAAAGTGAAGCCCGTTTTTTGGAATTTGTAGTTTTTTGCATGAATTAAAACTAATTTGCTTTTAAGTGAACATTCTTGAGTATATAAGAAATATATTGATCCACTCAATTATGGATTAAACTAATTTTTTCTCTCAAAATGTGTCTTCAAAGTCTAGGTGTTGACCAAAAAAATCGGTCACTGGAAATTAAAATCGTAATTTTCTTTCTTAACTTCTCGGGAAGCTATGCTGAATTTAAATTATGTTATGTAACATAACTTTGACTATGATATGTCAAATTTGTGCCACTTAATACGCTGTAATACGCAAATGTGCCACTTCGATGTGTCGATATTTCTGAGGAAGCGGGGCCGATAGTAATTTACGAGTTACGTCCCTTTGTTTGACACTCTCCTGATCAAACTATTATTATATTAAGCACCATATGCTGTTATTTACATGAGGATATTATTCAAACAATTTTATTGAATATATTTGGATACTAAAGACATGTGCAAAAAAATTAGCGAAACACATTTTATCACTTTTCAGAACTCAGTCTCAGTGAAATCAGGAACATATATATAGATATACTGTTCCCAGGTGAAATATACTCAAATAGGCCCTATGTCAGTATGTGCCATAATATTATTATTCCAAGAGTTAATTTAATATTTATATTTGGCAAGTATTTATACTGCTGTAACCAAATTATTTCAACACAGAAATAAATTTCTAATTTAATCATACAAGGGGTAGCCAAAATATTAATGAATAATGGATCAAGACAGGATTAAAATGATCAAATACAGGAACTCCTTTTCATTACTGATACCTGATCCTACCTTTTTCATTTAAACTTAAACGAGACCATAATGAAAGTATTCTGAATGTAAATTCTTCATTATTTGAAATAAAAGGAAATTAGTTTGCAATTCTTGTATGAACAAACTAAATATAACAATAAATTTTGTCTCACTGATTCCATGCAGATTCTATAAATGAATGGACTAAAATTATAAAAAAAAAACACTAAACCAATAAATAAATGGTTCTAATCATGAACTTGAAAATAGATAAGAACAAAAAAGATTGGGTCTAATATTTTTCTTCTTCTATTTAATTTTTTTTTAACTTTATATATAAAAGTATTTCAGAGCAGATTCTGAGTGCTAAGTCAACAATATTATGTTTTAGATCACAAGTCATAAGTAAGTCACACTTCATGTCAGTATGAACAAAAAATTGCCTTGAATAAGATTGATTAAAATGCTAGTCTGAAAGAGATTGTTTTAAGTTCATATTTAGGACAAGACTTTTTCATTTACCTTTGGCAGTTTTGCAGGATTACTTCATCACAAATGTTTTTATAATATTATAAACGATGAAGGAGTTTTGGTTAAGGTTGTGTAAAGACAGTATACGATTTCCTTACCTTGTTTTAGTTAAGTCAAACAATTCACTGACTTAAAGAGAATAATTAATCCAGTCAAATCTTCACAGCTGAACTCGCCATTGCTTTTTCAAACAAACACACTAAATGTGTGTACATTGTGTAAAGATGCAAGTTGACATCGATGTGTAAGATAAAAAAACTACAATGTCAAAAAATGTCTTTCGTTTGGAATTTAGTTCGAACGGGGTTTCCAAAGGGGTGATAGAACGTTAGATTTGATTTTTGTTTTAACTTTGAGATACTTATTATAAATTTTTTATATAGTTTGTATATTCTTTGTTTATCTGGAAAAAAGGAGAAAAAAATAACAGACAATTTCGCATAATTCTTAAACGACGATCAAAGGCATTACGTTATTTTTAAAAGACGGACAATTTATAACATGTTTAAGTATTATTTTCTTTGATAATAAGAACCATGCTTGAAAAATCGAAAGAAATCTATTTCTGACCCTAATGGCAAGTAAGAAACAGAAAAAAGAAAAAAATCCAAATTGGCGCCAAATTATTTTTTCCGCGAAATTAACGCAATTTCAGAATGGCGGGTTTTAATATCAGTCCCATTGTTGTCTTAAGAAAGTAGCAACAACGGTCGTTCCTAAGAGCTTGCTTTCCAACTGAATAATCTCAATGTTAATTGCAATTAAAGATGTTTTAACTAAAAGGTATATGCAATTTTTAACATCTTTTACATAATGTTACTTTGAATGAGAGTAAATTACAAACGTTTTAAAAGAATACCATGCGTGTCTGTCTAGTGCATATAATGTTATGTTTGTGATTATATATCAGCTATATATAAGTGTGTGTGCAATTCGACGGGTGCCACATGTGGAGTAGGATCTGATTATTCTTCCGGAGCAATTGAGATCACTCCAAATGTTTGGTGGGGTTCATGTTGCTTAGTATTTAGTTTTTTATATTGTGTTTTGTATACTGCTGTTTGTCTTTTGGTCGTCTTTTGTTTTTTTGCTATGTCACCGTCAGTTCAATATCGACCTATGAGTTAGATTACCCCTTTGGTAGCGTTCGTCTCTCTTTTATGAGCACTAATTCTCATTTTTAAGACGTGCTTTCTAGTTTCAAAATTCGTCAAAACATGTAGATTAGTCTTCCTTTTGAAAAAAAATCCGTCGTTTTGATCATGTACGTACAAACCGGGAGATATTAAGTCTATTTCAGTATGTCACATTCGAGGAAAAAAGGACGGGATTGTGGTTTCCATAATTGAAACACTTCCATCGTCATTTGTGAAACAGATATTCCATAACGGTCACCCAACTCGTGATTGCGTCCGTAAAATCTTAGACTAAATTAGCTATTGAGCAGGGTCGTTATGAAGAGATTAGTTTTATAGATTTAGTTATATAAATTCAATTGAATATGAAATTCATTTTCTTATGGAATATTCCCGAAGGGTGACTGAGAAATATAAAATGGTCACTTTGGTCTTATCCGACTGGCAGCAAAATCCTGGCCAAAATGGGGTGTTCGTTTGGCTGTGCGGGATGTACAAGTGCGCAGTCACGTCCGGTCAGAATAGGGACGTTTAATCCGATACCTCATGTAAAGAGAGTGTCAGAGTCTCTGCACGTTAGGAGCCTTTGCAACAACACTTTGACCTTGAAGGGTTCGTACGTCGCCTTTGGCAGCTAAAATGTCTCCCCCAATCCTATATATACCCTGATTTTCTAGTTGGAGTCAAAATGTCCCAGACCTTCAGCCCTGACGGGCCGGCCTCTATTACAGTACATTCCTATTATATTATATTGTAAGAAGATGTGATATGATTGTCAATGAGAAACATTTTTGTAAAAGAAATATTCAACTATTAACTATAAAACGTGTGCTGGTTAAGTCGCATCCCAATCCTCGATAACTTAAAATTTTAAACTCGTGCAGTTATATTATGTACTGACCGCCAAACCGAATAGCAATTCTTATATTACACAACCTATTCAAACTCTTCGTTACAAAATCATAGTGCAAATATTTATCAAAACCAATTGTGCATTAAACATTTTTCCATTATACATGTAAGAGGGGTGGAAGGACCTTTTCGGGACGTCGGGCTAATATAAAAATAAAGAGATGTGGTATGATTGCCAATGAGACAACTATCCACCAAAGTTGAAATAAAGTGGATGTTAGCAATTATAGGCGACCGTACGGCCTTCAACAGAAATGGCACACATCCCTCAACCACTCTTAATTCGCTCTGTGATTAAATGCGTCATTTAAAATAAAGATATTCCTCGTTCATCAATTGAATTCATCCTATACGGTTTTTGATATATATTGAAGAAAGAAAAGAAATTGTATATTTTTTTTTATTGTTTCTAATGTTACCATCGGAAATGTGTGTATAATTATGAAAACAAAGCAATGTTTGGACGGGGTTAAGTTTTGAATAGGCTTAATCAAAAGAATAAGAGCTAAATATTTAAAGTTTTTGAAAACACAAGGAAGGTTTGGAATTAAGTACTGAAGGTCTCTCCAAGAGGATTGTCACTAAGAAGTCAATTCACCTTTATAAGGGATTTTGCATAATGTGTTACTGGAACAAATTCTGATCAGATCCTGTTGGTTGACAATCTGATTAAAATACAAATCGTATGTCCACGCTTTGCTTACTAGTTACTAGGATCTGAAAACACTCCATTCTATTTTCTGTTTGTGTAATTATTACACCAGTCAATTAAAAGCCAGCCTTCAAATTTCTGTACGTGTGTTGCTATTTGGAAAAACTAGAGGATCCCGAAAGGTATTTAAAACAGAAACTAGAGCGGAGCGTTGTCAGATCCTTGAATACAGCAATGCGTGGACACACACTTTATTTTTCGGGATTCGGGTCTCGTTCCTCTTTAAATCCACCTCTGTAACAAATGTCAAATAGAGTTATTTTCAAACATTAATCCTCTACCCCCTGTGTATGCTGTAGTGCCGATAATGTGCATACTAACAACATTACATGCTTTAGCATCATCTCCTTGTGTAAACTAACAACATTACATGCTTTAGCATCATCTCCTTGTGTAAACTAACAACATTACATGCTTTAGCATCATCTCCTTGTGTAAACTAACAACATTACATGCTTTAGCATCATCTCCTTGTGTAAACTAACAACATTACATGCTTTAGCATCATCTCCTTGTGTAAACTAACAACATTACATGCTTTAGCATCATCTCCTTGTGTAAACTAACAACATTACATGCTTTAGCATCATCTCCATGTGTAAACTAACAACATTACATGCTTTAGCATCATCTCCTTGTGTAAACTAACAACATTACATGCTTTAGCATCATCTCCTTGTGTAAACTAACAACATTACACGCTTTAGCATCATCTCCTTGTGTAAACTAACAACATTACACGCTTTAGCATCATCTCCATGTGTAAACTAACAACATTACACGCTTTAGCATCATCTCCTTGTGTAAACTAACAACATTACATGCTTTAGCATCATCTCCTTGTGTAAACTAACAACATTACATGCTTTAGCATCATCTCCATGTGTAAACTAACAACATTACATGCTTTAGCATCATCTCCTTGTGTAAACTAACAACATTACATGCTTTAGCATCATCTCCTTGTGTAAAACATTGAAGGGGACTGGAAAGCATATGAATGATTGTCAGATTATATTCCTATTTAACCTTGTCCGTATCAATTATTTATTTAAAATAAAATCGTGAACGTGTAATGTCATGTTTGTCAACCGATACATATTGTTTTTTCAAACAATGTAGCTACCTTTTTACATAAAATATATCACATTGTAATAAGGTATTTAAAAGTAATTTTGAACAATAAATTAATTGAAAATATATCAAATGGTCGTCCCTTTAAAAAATGATTATCAATGTCAACGTCAATATTCATGATTATTTCTTAATATCTTAATACATAAATTTAGGTACTACTAACATTTGAACATTTTGTAGATATAATAATTGGTTTTCAATACAAAACAGAAGGTATACAAACACTACCCTTTTGTCGTTATCATATGTAGTCACTGTATCAGGTTATATATTTTTAGGGTGATGGATTTTACGTAAAGCAACAGTATGATGAAGCTGACGTTGATTGTTTTTGTTTTGTGCGCAGTTATTTTATGTCAGGTACGCGCACAAGGTATGTAGTAATATGTTTATTCAGTCACCGCTTATTTATGATTGGTTAGAAAATAAATCCCATGACTCCTTGATAGGATAATATTTGTAGGAGTTTATCGTACCTTTTGCCTCCAGAATATAATATATTAATTTCAACATTTGTAGAATTTTGACATATATTCATCATTAGAAACCCAAAATCGTGCGTCCAAAATAGGCTTGCGTTAGTGTTTTGCTAAACGTCCAGAGGACAATAGCTGATGCAATATAAGACAACAACAAATTGCACAATGTCAATTTTCAAACATGTAGAAAACTCCCCCCATAACACCAATAGTGTGCATCCCCTAGTAAGGAATTTTGATCTATCATCTATTTTTCTATAAGTTGTATTTGTGTTTAGTACCGATCAGTTGACTCAGGCCCTTTCCAGTTTGTTTTTATGTTGTGCTGTTACACTACTGTGACAGCCCAAGATAACCCCCATACAGGACATATAATATATCCACGGAAAATAAAGTACTAGTTTGCTTAACTACTTACTGCAAATCATTTGAACAAAGCTGAGTGAAAACGTAATAGTATCAAGCTTAACGTTAAACTATTTTGAAAACACTCATCATAGATACCAGGATTAAAATTATATACGCCAGATGCGAGTTTCGTTTACACAAGACTCATCAGCGACGCTCGAATCAAAAAGTTAAAAAGGCAAAATAAAGTACGAAGTTGAAGAGCATTGAGGATCCACAATTCCAAAAGGTTTGTCAAATACAGATGAGATTATCTATATCTTGTATTTTTTACTGTTCTAGGATCTATACAAAATGACAATGCTGCAGCGTCGAACGAACCAACAAGGTTAGTACAATAAAAGGATATATAACGGACAGAAGGTTTACCAAAATGCCGGCATGTAACTGGGTGGGTTAATTTAAAAACAGGGAGATGTGGTACGATTGCCAATGAGACAACTATCCATTAAGGTTCAAATTAAGAAGATGTGTTCAATTAAACTAGGCAACTGTACATCCTTCAACATTGAGAAAAAACACATACCGTATTGAACCAGTTCCACGTTCGGAATCCCCCTATCTAGAGCATGCTTCGTAACATAACACACCATAAAACCTGTATACTGAATAAAAATATGAACCATCAATGCATTTATTATAGGTATTTACAGCTAATTACTGTTGTTCAGAAACTCATATAGTTACGCAATATAAATTAATTTAAGGTTACATTGTGCACATCAAATTAGACAGCTACATGTAAACATCTACACACGCTTACATAGTCCCAAAACCAATGAGCAGACGCAATTATCCGTATTTAAGTAATGGTCTACACATTGCGTGTATGGTTTGCTGTCTTTCCAAATTCATCAGGGGATTTGGGCGAGAACGGACTCAACTGACCCCACATGTTTTCAATTGATATGTGTCTGACGGTATATAGGGCTAATCAAGCACGTTCATTTCATTTACATAGCAAAATAAATGAGTCAATCATACGGTGTGGGCACTCGTCCTTGTCTGGACAATCTGGAGGCTTGATTGTGTTTTTCATCACCGTGTCGCGGCATTGCGAAATATAGATAAAACGTTTAATTGATTAAACCAATGCCATTAATGCAAAGCATGTTTTAAAAAAGAAAACCAGGTGTACATATTATTTAAAAGCTAGCAGAAATCACACGGTAAGAATATCATGCTGATTGTCGCTTTTTATCTATTCAGCAGGTAGACGTAGGTCGGGCGTAAATGACAAATTAAAATTTATGTTATCACTTTTGTTAGAATTTAAAACTAATAAAATGGTGTTGTGTTTCCGAAGTCCGTCAGTATATATTATTGATAAATTACCGTAGGTAAAAATTGCGGTTTAAATGTATTTATTTAAAAAAAAAAAATGACATAGACCGCAAAAAGCAATATTATCTCTTTCGTTATTGACATAACGGTTGCCGCATGTACATGTACATGTTTTCTAACAGAATTTAAATACATTATATTTGATTTATATTAACGTAAACATTTCAGTATGGCTATAGGGGCTATCGTAGCTACCGCTGTTCTTTGTGGAATTGGTGCCATATTATGTATTGGAGGACTGGTGTTCTCATGCAAGAAATGTGTTACAGGTACAAATATTCATCACACCTAGTATCCCGATCCGAAACCGCGGAGGGATACCCGAGGAGTAATAAATGAAAAGTTTGCAACGGGGGGTAAAATCTGGAAACTCACCGTTACAAACATTGCAATAACTTTTCCTCGGGATTCGGATCCCTCCGCGAATTTCAGATCGAGATACCGTTGTGTTTATATTTATATTTTACATTAAAATTCTAAATTGCACTTTAAATTAATACATGGATAAGAATTGTCCGATATGAAAATACTAGTTGTCAATACCATATCTGACTCTGTTAGCTAACAGATAGTTTTTTAGCTATGGCGTTGTCAGTTTATTTTCTTCGACTTATGAGTTGGAATGTCCCTTTGGTATCTTTCAACTCTCACTTTGCACTGCAAGCAAATCATATGTATATGGCAATATAATATATTAAGTCGCAAGGACGATAAAACTGTGATATTTAGTACGATTTGAATTCTCGATTTCAAAGGGTTTTGTAAACTATTTGATAAAAGCATGTCTAATAAAATTTATTTATCAGAGAACAAAGTTTTGGTCAAAATACGGATTGTAAGTATGATGGCCAATTATGCCACTATCCACCAGAGACAAAAGGACGAGTATGTAAACAAATATCGTACAATGCACAGTCTCAACACACTTTCAATAAAACCTATTCCGTAAAGAAAACTACACATAAACTCGGCATAGATAGCAGGATTAAGATTTTGTACGCCAGACGCGCGTTTCGTCTACAAAAGACTCACCAGTGACGCTCGAATAAAAAAAAGTAAAATAATGACAATTTAAAGTTCGAAGTTGAAGAACATTTAGAACCCTAAATTCCGACAGGTTTGCCAATACAGCTTATATAATCTATTCCTGTGATAGAAAATCCTAAGTATTTCAAAAAAGTTTAATCTTTGACAATGTCATCATAAACTACTACTACGTGCATACAATATTGTAAAACACTACAACGAAACATACATGAAAGGGATTACATGTGTATGAGCTGGTAAACCTCACGGGACCGCAGTATAACGTTATAGAGGATACCAACTTTGAGATTTTTTTTTCAACACAATTTGTGAATGGGTCAGTTACTTTGATGACATACCTGCAATACGATTCTGAGTCAGTTACTTTGATGACATACCTACAATACGATTTTGAGTCAGTTACTTTGATGACATATCTGCAATACGATTTTGAGTCAGTTACTTTGATGACATACCTGCAATACGATTTTGAGTCAGTTACTTTGATGACATACCTGCAATACGATTTTGAGTCAGTTACTTTAATGACATACCTGCAATACGATTTTGAATCAGTTACTTTGATGACATGCCTGCAATACGATTTTGACTCATGACCACTTTTAAGTTAAAGGTGGTATGGGAGTCTTCCGCCATCTTATGTTGTAAAAAAGCAGAACACATTATGTCTAGATTTCCAATCAATTCAGCAAATTTGGATGCAGGAATGCAATTTACTAATAAAAATGTTCATTTGAATGACATGTATGTATATGCCTGTCCCAAGTCAGGAGCCTGTAAGTCAGTGGATGTCGTGTGTTATTGTATATTATGTATGTATGTGCCTGTCCCAAGTCAGGAGCCTGTAAATCTGTGGTTGTCGTTTGTTGCTGTATATTATGTATGTATATGCCTGTCCCAAGTCAGGAGCCTGTAAGTTAGTGGTTGTCGTTTGTTGGTGTATATTATGTATGTGCCTGTCCCAAGTCAGGAGCCTGTCAATCAGTGGTTGTCGTTTGTTGCTGTATATTATGTATGCATGTGCCTGTCCCAAGTCAGGAGCCTGTAAATCAGTGGTTTTCGTTTGTTGCTGTATATTATATATGTATGTGTCTGTCCCAAGTCAGGAGCCTGTAAATCAGTGGTTGTCGTTTGTTGCTGTATATTATGTATGTATATTCCTGTCCCAAGTCTGGAGCCTGTAAATCAGTGGTTGTCGTTTGTTGCTGTATATTATGTATGTATATGCCTGTCCCAAGTCAGGAGCCTGTAAATCAGTGGTTGTCGTTTGTTGCTGTATATTATGTATGTATGTGTCTGTCCCATGTCAGGAGCCTGTAAATCAGTGGTTGTCGTTTGTTGCTGTATATTAAGTATGTATATGCCTGTCCCAAGTCAGGAGCCTGTAAATCAGTGGTTGTCGTTTGTTGCTGTATATTATGTATGTATGTGTCTGTCCCAAGTCAGGAGCCTGTAAATCAGTGGTTGTCGTTTGTTGCTGTATATTATGTATGTATATGCCTGTCCCAAGTCAGGAGCCTGTAAATCAGTGGTTGTCGTTTGTTGCTGTATATTATGTATGTATATGCCTGTCCCAAGTCAGGAGCCTGTAAATCAGTGGTTGTCGTTTGTTGCTGTATATTATGTATGTATATGTCTGTCCCAAGTCTGGAGCCTGTAAATCAGTGGTTGTCGTTTGTTGCTGTATATTATGTATGTATGTGTCTGTCCCAAGTCAGGAGCCTGTAAATCAGTGGTTGTCGTTTGTTGCTGTATATTATGTATGTATGTGTCTGTCTGTCCCAAGTCAGGAGCCTGTAAATCAGTGGTTGTCGTTTGTTGCTGTATATTATGTATGTATGTGTCTGTCCCAAGTCAGGAGCCTGTAAATCATAGGTTGTCGTTTGTTGCTGTATATTATGTATGTATGTGTCTGTCCCAAGTCAGGAGCCTGTAAATCAGTGGTTGTCGTTTGTTGCTGTATATTATGTATGTATGTGTCTGTCTCAAGTCAGGAGCCTGTAAGTCAGTGGTTGTCGTTTTTTGCTGTATATTATGTATGTATGTGTCTGTCCCAAGTCAGGAGCCTGTAGGTCAGTGGTTGTCGTTTGTTGCTGTATATTATGTATGTATGTGTCTGTCTCAAGTCAGGAGCCTGTAAATCAGTGGTTGTCGTTTGTTGCTGTATATTATGTATGTATGTGTCTGTCCCAAGTCAGGAGCCTGTAAATTAGTGGTTGTCGTTTGTTGCTGTATATTATGTATGTATGTGTCTGTCCCAAGTCAGGAGCCTGTAAATCAGTGGTTGTCGTTTGTTGTTGTATATTATGTATGTATGTGTCTGTCCCAAGTCAGGAGCCTGTAAATCAGTGGTCGTTTGTTGCTGTATATTATGTATGTATGTGCCTGTCCCAAGTCAGGAGCCTGTACATCAGTGGTTGTCGTTTGTTGCTGTATATTATGTATGTATGTGTCTGTCCCAAGTCAGGAGCCTGTAAACCAGTGGTTGTCATTTGTTACTGTATATTATGTATGTATATGTCTGTCCCAAGTCAGGAGCCTGTAAATCAGTGGTTGTCGTTTGTTGCTGTATATTATGTATGTATGTGCCTGTCCCAAGTCAGGAGCCTGTAAATCAGTGGTTGTCGTTTGTTGCTGTATATTATGTATGTATGTGTCTGTCCCAAGTCAGGAGCCTGTAAACCAGTGGTTGTCGTTTGTTACTGTATATTATGTATGTATATGTCTGTCCCAAGTAAAGGAGCCTGTAAACCAGTGGTTGTCGTTTGTTACTGTATATTATGTATGTATATGTCTGTCTCAAGTCAGGAGCCTGTAAATCAATGGTTGTCGTTTGTTGCTGTATATTATGTATGTATATGCCTGTCCCAAGTCGGGAGCCTGTAAATCAGTGGTTGTCGTTTGTTACTGTATATTATGTATGTATGTGCCTGTCCCAAGTCAGAAGCATGTAAATCAGTGGATGTCGTTTGTTGATGTATATTATGTATGTATTTCGGTCATTGGTGTTTACATAAATCAAGCCGTTAGTTTTCGTGTTTGAATAGTTTTTCATTTGTCATTTCGGGGCCTTTTATAGCTGACTATGCGGTATTAATTTTGCTCATCGTTGAAGGTCGTACAGTGAACTATAAATGTTAACTTTTATGTCATTTGGTCTCTGGTGGAGAGTTGTCTCACTGGCAATTATAAAACATCTTATTTTCATATACACATTTATTGTTGAAATTTTCTTGAAATACATGCTAAAAGGACATTTTTCCGGTAATAAAAAATTAAAAAGTACTAATAAACAACAAACTGTGTTAATCATATTCAAACTTTTTTCTTTTAATTTCAGATGGAATAATAGTCTAACAACAAGGAGACAGAATGTTAGTTTCCGTACGAATCAATTATCATAGAAAAGTTTTTTTCTATTTACATGTTTGTGTCCTCTTTATTTCAACATGCCTCCAATTAAGTTCCCTAATACTGGATTAGATAATAGTACTACATGTGATCACGTGATTTTACGTTGTGTCATACAATCAAACGATTTATAAATGTTATTGGTATTATTATAATTTATTGTAAAACATTACTTAGAAATATACTAGGAATGGATTTCTATTAAAACTGTTTTATTAATTTGTGTTGGCTTTCTTTGGTTAAAACTATAAACTACTTTCTTCGACATTGTAACAAACATGAAAAATCTGACAAGAAATATAAAGAACACATCTGAAAGTTCTACTGATGCTGGTTGTTTGATGCAGTTCTTCTATTGAATTATGTAAGATGAATACTGAAGCAAGTTAACAAACTCAACACAACTCGAATCTGATTGATTAATTGGTTAATTTGCTTTACGTCCAGTGGCTAATATTACATACATGTGCAGGACGATAACTAATTTACAATACTAATAAGACTTGCAATAAGAGGTCGACCTGGATGATGGGCGGGAAATTTGGAATGCCAATGGAAAATGAGGGTATATTGGATAGGGACAGAAATTTAGCCTTGCAACAAACGGACTCCATAAAGAGTTGTTACAAGTGTTCTTAACGTGCAAGAAGCATGACGTTCTTTCTACATGAGGCATTGGATTTAACGTCCCTATTCTGACCGGACGTGGCTGCACACTTGTACATCCCGCACAACCAAATTGATGCCCCACTTTGGCAAGGTTTGACTGCTGGTCGGAAGAAGACCACTGATGACCATATTTCTATACCCAGTCACCTTTGGGTTACTCGATTAAGATATTAAAGTCTGAATTATTATGTCGATATTGCATACAGTATCCGGTCGTTTAGTTACCATAACGTATCGTCTTAAAGTAAGCGATTCACAAAAGACCAGAAACACAACACATAGTTACTCCGTTCTTAAGTTTTTCCACCACTGATGGTCCCGTTACTAGTATTTCCGGTTTAAAAACTCCTAATTACTTCAAGGTAAAGACACACAACCTGTCACAACCGACAATGATTGTTTGTAGCATTGACCGGTCAACCATTCATCTATGGAGAGGCTGTTTATTTCTTAGTACAAGAAATATTTCAACGTTAACAAGAAATATCCAGAAACCATTTTTTTTCTCCAGACATACATAACCCTTATAGGTTGCACTTCTGTAAATATAGACAATTCACATAGGAACTTCTATTACGGCTAAAACTGCCACTTTTACTATGAAGTTTCGTAACACATTATATTCTAGAATGGAAAATTCATATACACTACTATTTTTTTCAATGGTCAATGGCTGTGCGGCATATTTTCAACATCTATATGCCCCGAACTTCTAAGAGTTTAAACTTATACTAAAATTCTGTTCTACCCCTCTCTTCACTTTGGGTCTTCCTCAGAATTTAATTCGGTCTCTATCCATGTGTATTTTACTGGTAACATTCCCAAGTTATGTCTCTATGAGATAAAACGTGGAGATCATATTTGGGAACTAGTACGTAAACAAAACAAAACATCTATGATTAGTATATATCTCCCCAAAAGAGGCTTGGCTTGTGAAACAGCTTTATTTACACAGTGCAACCTTTGGGCAATTTTCAACACATAACAACCATTATGTTACAATAAGGAGATGTGGTGTGATTGTCAATGATACAACTAACAACCAGTGTCCAAAAAGAGGCTTTCGTTACCAAGGGGACATTTAAAACGTATAGGTCAAAGAGAAAGTGACAACGCCATTGTAAAAAAAAATACGACTACGAAACAATAAACAATTCCACAAAACACTAAGAAAAACTAAGACTCAGCAACACGAACCCAATCAAAAACTGGGGTGATCTCATATGCTCCGGAGGGTTAAGCTGATCCTGCTCCACTAGTGTTGTTGCTCAAAGAGTTTATCTAATAAATTACACATAACCGTTCAGTGTTTAACAACGAGCAACCCTATACCGTATAGTCAGCTATAATAAGAATATAATGTGACAATTCAAGCGAAAAAACAACGGCTTGATTTATACCATAACTAAAAATCTAAAAATCACTAAATGACTGCTGATATTATTTTGGATGGTTTAAACATATTTCATTGCCCAAAACAATGACAAAAGAATGAGACACACGTTTTTTTTCAAGTTAGTCAGTCTTCCTCATTATATACCAGTAATACATAAGCGAACAAAATCTTATACATGTGAATAACATCATACATTATATTATTATTTAAACAAGAAATAATCAGAAATTGAAACGACGTGGATTTCTAAAAGTGCAGTTGATCGTAAAATATCTCTATACATTCTATAAATCAAATTTCAGATTAAACACCGGCATGGCATACACGCAGAAGGTCTGAGGAAGTGTACCTCTTTTACTTAATACGCAGCATCTTAGCTAGAGTATGTGCCTCAACCAACTGAACTTGCCTATAGACTGTGTTTGCCCATTTCATGAGGGCTAGCACCAACATTAGAACATAATAAAAATTGATAAATAAATGTTATACTAAAGCATTTACTATTAATCATTTTTGGAAACTAAAGTTCGCAATGACTTTTTAGTTGACGATGATAATCACAGGTATATTTATATGTGGGTCATTTCAAAATACACAATGTCTATAAAGATATGGCTACATGCTTGATAAACGAAAACCATGAGAGAAAGGATTTTAGTTTCAAAATGAAATCAGCTTTTTATTAACAGTATATGATACTGTTTTTAGTCGTCTGATTCTGAAGAAGTGCTGACTGCCAAGGCTGTCAATTTTTGGGAATGTTCTTAGCCATGAATTTCACATTGCTGAGCTGATTCGGTTTAAATCGCTGCATTAATAAAGCTATTTTTGGCTCAACTTTCTTTTCTTTTGAGCACAAGGTCTAGGCTACTGCTCGTCTGATAGTTTCCCGCCTTCCTCTTCTACTGCAGGACGTTACTGCTTTTTTTGAAAATTTTAATTTGTACAGTTATTACCATTGTCAGACACCTCCTGAACCATTACTTGTCATACTCCATCCTGAAGCATTACTTGTCAGACCCCCTCCTGAACCATTACTTGTCATACTCCATCCTGAAGCATTACTTGTTAGACCCCCTCCTGAACCATTACTTGTCATACTCCATCCTGTAGCATTACTTGTCAGACCCCTCCTGAACCATTACTTGTCATACTCCATCCTGAAGCATTACTTGTTAGACCCCCTCCTGAACCATTACTTGTCATACTCCATCCTGTAGCATTACTTGTCAGACCCCCTCCTGAACCATTACTTGTCATACTCCATCCTGAAGCATTACTTGTCAGACCCCCTCCTGAACCATTACTTGTCATACTCCATCCTGAAGCATTACTTGTCAGACCCCCTCCTGAACCATTACTTGTCAGACCCCCTCCTGAACCATTACTTGTCAGACACCCTCCTGAAGCATTACTTGTCAGACACCCTCCTGAACCATTACTTGTCAGACACCTCCTGAACCATTACTTGTCAGACCCCCTCCTGAACCAATACTTGTCAGACCCCCTCCTGAACCATTACTTGTCAGATCCCCTCCTGAACCATTGCTTGTCAGACCCCCTCCTGAACCATTACTTGTCAGACCCCCTCCTGAACCATTACTTGTCAGACCCCCTCCTGAACCATTACTTGTCAGACCCCCTTCTGAACCATTACTTGTCAGACCCCCTCCTGAACCATTACTTGTCAGACCCCCTCCTGAACCATTACTTGTTAGACCCCCTCCTGAACCATTACTTGTCAGACCCCCTCCTGAACCATTACTTGAACTAAGATATAGAATTGTAGACGACGATGTAGACAATTGGGAAGGAAACGATTTTTTAAAGATATTTTTACCTCAAAATTATTCCTTCTATCAAACAAATGGAGAAACACTTGAACCCCTTGTAAACATATTGAAACAAATTGTAAATAATTTTTTTAGCGTAACATGCGTAACACTGGCAGGCCACACACATTTCTATGAGAAATAGAGTAATTATGTTTATGCTTCGGCTAAAATCATATCCGTGTTACTATATGCTTACATTAATTTTTGATGAAAGCATTACCACAATACATGATGAAATTAACTGGTGTATCCCGTGTTTTACCAACATTTTCATCTTGTACAGTGGCCATCTCTAAATGAACGGAGAGCAAAAGTTTGAAACTGGGAAAATCTTCCAGAATGCAGTGGATGCTACTGACGGTACCTGAACGGAAATTTAAACGGCTACTAAAAGAGAGTCGAAATATGTCAAAGGAACATTCAAACTCATAAGTCGAAAATAAACTGACAACGCCATGGCTAAAAAAGATAAAGACAAACAGACAAACAATAGTACACAAATCACAACATAGAAAACTAAAAACTGAACATCACGAACCCCACCAAAATGTGGGGTGATCTCAGGAAGAGTAAGCAGACCCTGCTTCACATGTTGCACCCCTCGTGTTGCTCATGTTATTACAAACCCGGAAATAAGTCAAATTTTGAAGGAAAAATGGGACGGGATTGTAGTTGCGACATTTGGAACATATCTGCTATCATCTGTGATACGAATATTCTAAACGGTCAACTAACTCGTTTCGCCGTTTGTAAAGTTTTCGAAGGGATGATTTGAATATCATTTGGAACTCTTGGTTTAATATCTTTCTTGTGAGCATCAACCCTCTGTCAATGAAATCATTAGAACACCAGCTATACAGCGGAAGGTAAAGTTAAAGGATATTGTTTACTTCTTGTCTTTCTTTCTTAGAAGTTCCTGTATGAAGTCAGCCTCATATGAATCAAAACAAGTCGGCAAGAAGAGGGGCACAGTTGGTTCCCATGGGAACGCCGATTGTCTGCTAGCTACGAGCAGAACGTACCTATTTGTTCGAAGTACATACGTTCACATCTAGATTTGTTTACTGAATTTTGTATGCTTTTTTATATTCGTCAGTATTGTATTTGGTGCCTTTTGGTTTTGGTCCGCTAGTAGTCTTTCATTCTGTTTCATTGTTTCCATTTGTATTGACATTTTGACATTTTGATTAGTGATTGGTTGGTTTCTAGTTGAGTATGCCTCAACATATGTTTGTATTCAGATTGAAGGTATCGTAACAACTCATAACAACATATTGGCGTATTACCAAAGTCCTTTATTATTCAAAATTAGTAAGTCGTTTTTTGATGTTAAAGTAATGTGTTGTGTGAAATAGTGAAGGATCAAGTTTCTTCTTCACTGGATTTCTTTTATATTTTTTGTATAACTAATGACCGTAATTACACAATACAATACAGAACAGTTAGAGAATATTAAGTTTGAATTAAAGTTGAACAAATCATTCATATAGGTTTTATCCCGGGGTTTTATTTTGTCCTGCCATAAACTGCAGTTATTTTTAAAGGATTTAAATGCCTTCTCCTTTGCTCAATATTCTTTGAAATACCTTAACTAGTTTGGAAAAAAAACATGGACGATATCAATTTTGTTTTTTATGGGGAGCGTGAATGTTATTTTGTGTTTATTTCAGTCGTTCGTCTCATGTATATGTGGAAGGAGCACATATCGGCAATGGAGTCTGTATAATGCGAGTAAGAACGATCACGTTGTAAAGTATCAATAGAAATTTGTAAAAAAAAACATACGTTAGAGTAGAGGGACTGTACTGCTGAGAAATAGGAAGTTCGTAATTGGAAAGTTGAAATAATCACGTTTTCATAAAGTATTAATTTGTGTCAATATCGAGTTAAACATTAAGACACGAATCAGATCCTTTCATTTGCGTTAATTCACTGAAATGTCAGTCACAAATGATATTATTACGTATTTTAAAAGAGTAAATCGTTTCGGTTGCATGTAATTTCACTCTATGAAGAATGGTCTACACTCGAAAAAGTGAATTGATTCAGTCGACGACTATAATCCGAGCCGAACATTATATCTATAGACTATTTTGTTTGCATTTTAAACGTATCCATCGTTACATGTTATATAGTTTTTACCACTGCATAATAGGATATGCAACTTTTGAAAACCTTGGCTATTAAATAGCAGTTAAGTATCTTTTTTATAATTTTCAAATAATTTTATTTACTATAATTTCTACATTTGATTCCTCAAGTTTCGGTATCTTCTTTCGTTACCATTGACATTAAAATAGTGCGTATCATGGCAGTCTTTGTTATATCACAAATGACTAGTTGACTTTTTTCGTAATTAATATTTTCAGTCGAAATATTTTGTTTATAAATAGTTTTATTTACCAAACAGAAACACCTTGTGAAATAATGGAATGAATCAATAACTATAATTTTGAACATAAAAGGAATGCAGGCTACAAGTTATTTCTGATTATATCTGGTAAACGTCGAACTGTGTATTTTGTAAATTATTTTGAACTAAATCAATTAGCAGTTTTTTAATTAGATTTGCCATTTAAAAACGCAGGGTTTAACTACAGGTTGTTGTAAATTTTACCTGATAATGTGTGTGTAATAATAAATTTTACTGGCGTACTAGATAACGTTGATGTATAATTTAGCACATGAATTATTTTATGTTTAAAAACATTATACTGTTTCTGCTGATTCTGCTGATAAACACATTAAGCCTATTTAAATCCTCCAGATTGTATTCCTCGAGTATGATAACATACACTATTGCAATGAAATACATAAAAAATGCACAACGTTTCATATATTTTAACCTGCAATTTGTGTTTGTAATAACACACTTGAATAGATTTTAAATCTTAAGATATATTATGATTTCATTTACATGAATAGGACTTTAATGAATGTGTATCTGATTTGTTTATATTTATATATGAGTTCGAATCCCGGCGAGAGAAGAACAAAAATTTGCTTCTGCAAATTAACAGATCTAACATTGGAAAGTTGAAATCATCACGTTTGTCATAAAGTATTGATTTGTGTCAATATCGAGTTAAACATCAAGACACGAATCTGATCATTTCATTTGGGTTAACTTGAGTCCATTCACTGAAATGTCAGTCGTAAATGATATTATTACGTATTTTAAAAGAGTCAATCGATTCGGTTACATTTAATTTCACTCTATGAAACATTGTCTACACTTGGAAAAGTGAATTGATTCAGTCCGAACCGAACATTATATCTATAGACTATTTTGTTTGCATTTTAAACGTATCCATCGTTACATGTTATATAGTTTTTTAGAATTGGTTCTGTCGACGACTACAATCTGAACCGAACATTATATCTATAGACTATTTTGTTTGCATTTTAAACGTATCCATCGTTACATGTTATATAGTTTTTACCACTGCATAATAGGATATGCAACTTTTGAAAACCTTGGCTATTAAATAGCAGTTAAGTATTTTTTTTAATTTCTAAATAGATTTATTTACTATAATTTCTACATTCGGTATTCCTCCAGTATGATAACTTACACTATTGCAATGAAATACATAAAAGGTCACAAATCAAATGCACAACGTTTCATCTATTTTAACCTGCAATTTGTGTTTGTAAAACAAAGCACACTTGAATAGATTTTAAATCTTAAGATATATCATGATTTCATTTACATGAATAGGACTTAAATGAATTTGTATCTGATATGTTAATACTCATTCTCTGTAACCACTTAAACTTTTTCGGCACACATAGTCACCGATCTTTCTGAAAATTGGCTGATATGTAGATCCTATTAGACTAGTCAGAAAAATAATGTCAAACGATATATATATTGGTTGGTTACCATGGTAACAGCAGAGAAAGTTGGGATTTTTGAGAAAAATACAATATTTGGTGTAGTGTTGTGAAATTATGCGGCTACATCTATTAAAAAGAAACACAAAAACAATTAATTTAATTCTTGGTTTAGTCAAAATTCAAAAAAAGTTATGGGGAATCTACCTAGAAACATGCGAAATTAATTTCTATAAAAATGATTATTGTGCAATTTTCCTCACAATACGAATTATCTCCCTTTGATGGGTTACACTAATGACTGGAACAAAACGAAAACGCTAATAACTTTTTTATTTCTCAAAGAATTTATGTCAAATTTGAATTGTTATAAATTTAGACCATTCAATACATAAATATAAGAAAAAATAATATAGAAAACTTTTTTAAATCTTCATTAAACGTGACCTGACCAATGCTAACAATGCCAGGACGAAATGAAAATGCTAATAACTTTTTTATTTCTTAAAGGGTTTATGTTAAATTTGAAATATAATAAAGTTTAATTATTTAATATATAAATTAATAAAAAAATATAGAAAAAAATATAAAATATTCAGATAACGTGACCTTTCTAATGTTGACAATAACCTGACCAACAATAGCAATGACCTGACCGATGAAAATTTCTGTGTTATTTTATATTATTAAAAAAAAAAAAGGAAAAATATATGTTTTTGGTAAAAAAAACTTGACCTGACCATGTTGACTGTGTCCTGGTTGTTGTACTACCTAATACTTATTTATATCTTATTGGATTTTCTTTAAATTTATAAAAAAAAAATAGAATTAAGATTGAATGGTAAAAAACTGGGAAAAACAGTTTAGGGTACTATGACGAGCACCGAATTATTTAAACTTTTTATGGTATTGAGTAGTAAATTGTATTTAACTGTGTTGTAAATTATGTTGTGTATTACCGGTTATAATTTGACACGTTTGATCACAAATATAAAGTAACTCAAAAGGTGTGTTTGAAGTAGGCCATACATACATGTAAGTTAATAAATCCAATATAGTTTGTTTTTTAATATTTTCTAACAGTAAATAGTTATTTCCACGTACTACTTAAGGCATGCGCGAGCCTTGTGCAGGATATCTTGGCAGTTTTTAATATTTTCATAAAAACAAATACACATTTCGCAGACTACTTGAGGTATGCCCGAGCCCCTGCATGCACGATATCTTTGTAGTTTAAAATATTTTCATAAAATATAAGTAAACATATTGGCGGACTTAACTTGAGGGTTACCAGAGCCTTGTCTTAGTTTTAAATGTTCCCGAAAGTTTGTAAAGCATTTTATATTTTCTTATTTGATAAAATTAATGGTTCAATCTAAGTGTTTCTATAAATTTGATGCAAAGCCTATTACATTTAAATAGGTATAAAGTCATTTTTCCTGGTCATGATAACGGTCAGGATGTAGGACAGAAAGTCACAGACAAAAAGTCACAGACAAAAAGTCGCGGACAAAAAGTCACATGTATAATATGTTATAAACATAGACTTCTGCTTCAAAGTAAAATCTTTTTTTTTTTTTTTGTTTAAAGAAAGACAATTATATACTAATTTTGAGAAACATCTTTCTGTAATGGGCTTTCAGTGGAAATCAAAGTATATGTACATGCATATAATTTTTTTTAAAGTTACCCTGTGAAAAGAGTTTTCATATTGTCAATATTTTTTAATTTGCTGCTAAAAATCCATTAAGATTACTGTTATTTTCTCAAATTTCAATAATCCAATGCCTTTTACTGATGTAAATATAGTGCTACCAAAGGCGGATCCAGGGGGCCATGAGGGCCCGCCCCCTCCTTTCATTGGAAACATTTGGTTGATTACATATGGAATTGTCTAGATGGTATATTTTCCCCCTGCTGCTCGTTGTAAGACCAGCAGTCACCCGCTGACCGATTTTCCGTGGGTCCTCTTAAGGAAACGGAACATTTTGGAAAATCTCGAAAATTCCTCCCCGGCCAGAATGTCAAACAAGAAATGTGTCGGATGAATAGCAGGGACCATCGGGTCCACGGCCGACCGCACCCGCCCTTGCTTGTTACGCCCTTTTTTTTTAGGGGCTCCCTAGTTGATCTATTGAAATTTCTGTCCTTGTCCAATTGATCCCGATTTCTAGTGATATTTCAAATTGTCTGCCTTCATCCCAGTTTACACCTATGGAAGGACCTTTTTTATTTTTTTTATTTTTTATAACTTTACTCATCATCCAATAAAACAATATTATTCAAAACGTATAGCTACATGTATACATGCTTTGCCATTTCAACATTGAGTTTAAGAATGAATAAGAAAAATAAACAGCTCATAATAAAGGTATTTTTTCCTTTATAGAAAGGTTAGATGGTCAATTATCATTTATTTAGAGGATCAACGTCTGACTCTTTTGGTTCTATTTTTTATTGTGTTGAATTGTTTCAAATTATTGACTTTAATTAATTTTTGGTCAGTAGACTAGCACAGGACCTACAATGTTCCTAGTAAATTTATTGGTTTTGTTCTCTTCTGAAATATGCATGAGATGTTTGACACTGGACATAAAGCAAACCACAACTAATCGATCATTTCTTTTTTACAAAACTGTATACACTCTTTGCTATATGTATCGAAGTTCATTAAACGAATTTGTAAAAATTAGCACTTATCAGTATTTTTGCAAATGGACTGCTTGTTTCCATGGCAACACATTCAATGGCAAATATTGCATAATTGAATATATAACTTTTTAAATGACTTTATTTGTTTTTTCTAGATTTAGTCATTGTTTTCTTGTACATTTTTCATGATCATGAAAACAGACTGAAATTTCTTCATAATCAGCACTTTTATCCAGATTAGAGAAATTGTATTTGTTTCATTCAATTGGTAACACCATTATCGATATACTATACCAGCAAAATTATTTATATATACACATGTGTGTATACAATGAAACTTAATAAGTGTTTTCGTTTTCCTACTTTTGTGCACATTTAAGAAACTAACTGAAACTTTTTCAAAATTGTTTTAAACTTGTGTATCATCATGAAATTGTTTCCATAGCAACACAGTTAAAACTATAATACCGTTATGTATGAATATGTTTCAAATTTTGATGATTACAATCATTTCTACAAATTGTATATTTATTTATTTTTTTCTGACTGCAGAATTAGGTTTTAAAACATTTTTTTTCAAAAAATTTCAAAAATTTTTTTTTCCGAAAAAATGAAAACTAAGCATTTTGTATCCATGGTAATAAAAAAATGAGACATACTTCCCCATTATTTTTTCGCATCATTGATAAGATAAGACTATGGAATTTATGAATTGATGGTTGACTTTAACTCAGGTTTCCGCAAAAAAATATGGTGAGCATTCAAAAATGACCTCAAAAGGGTATTTTTTACCTAATGCAAACCACATAAAAAGGGGGGTATATGTGATTATGATTGAAAATGAATATGAAAATATCAGTTATTAAATTACATTAATAAAATGCATATATTTAATAAAATCATAAAAAAATATTCTTTCTTTTAATCATTTATTATGAAAAATTATGTTGAAAATAGCCATTTTCAGCTTAAAATCATAGATATCCAGAAGAGGTAAAACTGGTCATCGGTTGCTATGGCAACCGATATGCTTAGCAACCAAAATTTTGCCATTTTTTGTTTGTTTCATCAAGACTAGTAAGTGTGTGAAGTTTGAAGAAAATCCATGACCATGCGTGCCACACTCCCTATATAAAAGTTTAAATAGTTACAGAGAACCAGTATTAATATGTATATAAATATGAATCCCGGCGAGGGAAGAACAAAAAATTTGCTTCCGCAAATTAACAGATCTAACATTGTTGGGCTGTTATTTAGACGAATTATATATGCAGAATGTGTTTTCAGCCTTGTATCACCATCACTGGTAATCCAATGGATAAAATCTGTCGTAGAGTTGTCACTGGTTCAAACGTACTTATAATATAATTATTTCTGTGACTGTATCCTACATAAATGTGTACGATCCTTTACGATAGATAATTCAGCTGATCTGTAATATTCCATCTTCATACCTTATCTATCATGTACTGTGTTACGACGCTAGATAAAATCTGACGAGGAAAGGTAACTCCCGGCCACCGAAAGCTTAACTTTATATCGAGCCTAAGTGGTCGAGTGGCCTAGTGCGCCGGCCAGTGCAAGGCGATTTGGTGCCACGATATCTCAGCAGCATGAATTCGAATCCCAACCAGTGAAGAACAAAAAATTTGCTTCCACATATTTACAGATTTAACATTGTTTGGCTGTTATTTAGACGAATATATATATATATAGATTCTACCACTGCATCGAGTGTGATACGATATTTATCCACTCGAGACAATTAAATGTTCAAATTTAAAACGCGAGGCTCGCCGAGCGTTTTAAATATTTAAAATTTAACTGTCGAGAGTGGATAAATATCGTATAACACGAGATTTGGTGGTGGAATCTGTTTCTCTAATGATTTTCAAACAATATGCAGGCAAACTTATTCCTTCTTTTCGAATGATCTGCAAAAAGATGTGTTCTTTCTATGTGACGTCATCGGGCATGGTCGCCTTTTTTCATGCCGTCACAATAGGAAATTCAGAGGAAAGCAAGAGAATTCAACGTCATAATCGGATTTTAACCAATGAAGAACTGAGATCAAACGAGCCACACGTTGATTAAATTTTTTTCTTCAATGGATGCAGAAAGTGATAAATTGACGAAGAATTAGAGAAATATAATTATAGACCTGGAAGTAGATATACAGCCTTAAAGACTTTTATTTGTTCTGTTGAAATATACAATTATAGAATTGAAAGGAGGTGACCAGGTTCAAACAATTAAGATAAACCATATTTCTCTAAAAGAGGGACGAAAGATACCAGAGGGACAGTCAGTTAAATGTTGACTTAAGAAATCAGAACATAATGTATTATAGTATTGCTGGTCCAACTGACTATTGTTTGAGATACTGTTTGTTCTTAACGCCAACATATCACTTCTGGCTTAACCACGGCTGTCGGGTTTTGATGATGGGGAAAACCGCAGCATTCAGAACCCAGTCAATTAAGACAGGCGTCAGACTCGTCTTACCGAAGCGGGTTTTGAGCTTACATCAACAATGTTGATAGGCTAGTGATAACTGTAGATGAACTATCTCAATTAGCCTTCCAACTGTTGACCTTTAAAGCAATCATTAGAATAATAATTTGTTTCTTTTAGTCTATAAACAAAACATCAATGTTATGAGTCTACATTTAATATTATAATAATGCCTTCTTTACAACTTCCACCGGAAGTAAATAACTTCAAACTGAGATTGCAATTATAGTAGTATTTCACCTCGGGTTTCTCGTATGGTTCGTTTTGCTAAATCTTTATTGTTCTATATAATATGATGTTAGTGATGTTTGTTTATTTGTTCGTTTTCATTGTTTACCATGCAGTGTTGTCATTGTTTATTGAACTACTGTTAAATGATTATACTTGGTAACTTTTCCTTATTTTTAAAGCATTGATCTTACATGTAGCTTGGATTCAAAGGTGCTAACCGTGTAGCCAGAACTGCTTACCCTCCTGAAACATCTAAAGTGTCACTCTCGACAAGTTATAAACAAGCTAGCCAATTAATTCGTTTCATATATTAACTCATTCATAAATGAGAATTATGGTATACATTTACTCATAAACGTGTATTTCATATCATGTGTATAGGTACGTTTCAAAGTTTGATGAAAATTTATGGTGGCAACTTCAAAATAGTTATTTGGATATTTCGAATCCGTTAAAATAACTTCAGACTATGCTCTTTGTTATTTGTAAGAAATGTTTGTGACCCTCATATGTATCGTGTTTTTCTCTCACTTTTATATTTGGCAACGGCTAATATAACAGTAATATCAACCGTAAATCCATTTCCATTAAAACATTTTTTGAGCAGATATGATTTAGTTAGACTAGAGTTTATTACAGATATAAACAAATAAAAATGAAAAACACCTGGACTGGGGAATAAAAAAAAACTTGTGTAAAGTATGTTGTTGGACTTAAATCTTTTTAGAATCTCGTACACATTTTACTTACAATATACTATTTCCCATAGTGTGATATTTAAACATACTCCTTTTATTATTATGATAATGTTATACTTCTTTTTGTTTATCTAAATTATAAATACCAAGTCAATAATCCAGGTCAATAACCAATATCATCAATAAAACCGTACACTAGCCAATAAAACAGTAGTCAATAAAATGGAGTCTTATATGTAAAATATTCATAATATATTCAAATAAGAACTTAAGTTTTATGTTTCACAGTTCTACCTTTAAATACACGATAAACGTATATAACCATGTTTTGATTTAAATGTAGAACGTTGTTGTCATTGATTTTTTTTACCTTACCTGTGTATTATTCATTGAGGACGATACGCGACAAAATGGCACAGGCAGCCTCTAAAACATGTGAAATTTGTGTCAGTGCCTATGGATCCCAATACTGCTTAGAGTGTGAACAATACTTTTGTGAAAATTGTAAAACTTTTCATAAAAGACAGAAAGTAACAAAGAATCACCAGTTTCAGTCTTCCTCGGACGTTATACCGGAAGGTAAATCGAAATGTAAGGAACACAACGAAGACATCAGTTTTGTATGCAAGACATGTAATTTAGTAGTGTGCAGTAGTTGTGTGACTGGCAGTCACACAGGGCATGCCTTTTCAAAGCTTATGGACAACATAACACAGATGAAGGAGAAGAATACAAAAGACCTGCGTAGTAAGGTACATGAGGCAACTCAAAACATTAAAACGATAGAGGAAGGTTTAAAGGCATTTGATGTGAAGGTTGAAGGAGTAGTCAAAGCTATTACAGAAGAAGGTACAAAGATAAAGGCTATGGTTGATACATGTGTCGCACAGATGATTGCATCGGTCAAGGATCAATCCAGGAAGGAAAAGGACAAATTGACAAAAATCATAGCAGATACTAAAATAGATTTGAAGGCGGGAGGCGACTTAGAAAAGAAGAAATGTGAACTCGACAAGACACGAAACGATGGCAAATTGTTACAGTCGTTACAGAAGCTTACAGATGACATTGCAAAGCTGACGATAGAGCCTTTACCCGAATTTCCGAAAATACAGTATACTGCTAAGCCCGTAACAGATAACGACATCAAACAACTGTTTGGCATCTTCAAAATAAGGTAAATCCACTGAAATACCTGAGAAGAGTATTGTTTTGTAGACTACATTCTGTAGTCGTAATACATACTTTAATATATCTATATTATTTGAAAGTGACATGTATTTTTGCATAATCAAAATTCTGTTTTTGAATATCAATGTATTTCTGAATTGAATCCCATGAAAGACGCAGGGGAGACAATGCATTCAATAAAACGAGGTGGTCATTAATAATGTATTGTTTATAATGGAATAACAATGGACTCTAGTAAATAGACATGTGGTCTATGACAATGCACATTTTTAATTGTATTCACAATGCACTCGGCTCTACGTAAACTTATGAAGTTATTCAGGAATACTTGTTTTCAAACTGGCACAGAATATCTGTTTCCCTCATTTTTAAAATGTTTTGTTTTGATATTATGCATTTAAGGAGTCATATGTAAATACTTCATTTTTATTTTGACAGAGGAGTACGTACACAACATATCGGAAACAGAGAGAAAGAATTACCTAAACCAAAAAGGTAGGGCAATATGTTTGTATATTTTACAGTGTTAATTTTACGCTTAAAACAATGTAAACTTTTCGTCAAATCTTTAAGTGAATCACACATTATCTTCGTGTATACCTGAATTTCTTTTAAGGAAATGAAGCCCTCTTTCCATGGTTCTGGATAAATTTGTTTCCTATTTTGTGTAAACCAGTGCACCGTTTTACTGTTGACACATTTACTAGTTACATGTATGCACTTATCTTCATTACATTGTTCCTAAGTAGCAGTTTTTTTAAAGCCGTATTTGCTTAATTTTCTTGATATATATTTCACCAACTCACATTTTTTTTTTTAATATTTTGTTTTGCTTCGATTTACATCTTCTACAAAGTCATTTGTAATGCGTTGCATACGTTAGCAAGCACTAACTCGAGTAGGATTGCGTTTAAGTAATTAATACTGATAATGATGTGCAAACGTACAGCGTAATTTATTTTCGTAAATATACTGCTCGTTAAAATGTTTCTGCTTGTCTAGTTAAAGATTTAGAACCTATTGATACTTTAAATTTACGATATAACCATGATATTGAATGTAAAAGGCATTCATCATAGTTATCCGCACTAGTAAGGCAAAATATGCATAGTATAAGCTAAGGACACCATACTGTTTTCAAACGACATTATCAAGTCGTGTTGCGCAGTCTTCTTTTAATTGTGTATATGTAGTTTTATGTTAACTTGTGTTTGTCCTTTCGTCAGTTTTCATTATTTGCCATAGTGTTTCCCATATGTCTTCGACGTATGAGTTTGAATGTCCTCTTTGATATTTTCCACCTCTTTTTAAAATATTCTCGATTCACAAGAATATTTAAGATCGACTGTTTGCTTAAGGGTACAACGACTTCAGCAGTAACATTCACAATCGACTGTTGATAAAGCGGTCAACGACTTCAGCAGCCGCATTCAAAATCGACTGTTGATGAAGGGGTGAATGACTTTAGCAGTCACATTCACCATCGACTGTTAGAAAGGGTTCAACGACTTTAGCATTCATATTCACAATCGACTGTTGATAAAGGGGTCAACGACTTCAGTAGTCACATTCACAATCGACTGTTGATAAAGGGGTCAACGACTTCAGCAGTCACATTCACAATCGACTGTTGATAAAGGGTTCAACGACTTTAGCAGTCACATTCACAATCGACTGTTCATAAAGGGGTCAACGAATTCAGAAGTCACATTCACAATCGACTGTTGATGAAGGGGTCAACGACTTTAGCAGTCACATTCACAATCGACTGTTGATAAAGGGGTCAACGACTTCAGCAGTCACATTCACAATCGACATTCACAATCGACTGTTCATAAAGGGGTCAACGAATTCAGAAGTCACATTCACAATCGACTGTTGATGAAGGGGTCGACGACTTTAGCAGTCACATTCACAATCGACTGTTGATAAAGGGTTCAACGACTTTAGCAGTCACATTCACAATCGACTGTTAATAATGGGTTCAACGACTTTAGCAGTAACATTTACGAATATCGAAGGAAGTTAGTAAAATTGTTTCGTTTGTATATTATCATTGAATGAACTTAACAGAACACTGCCAGTTATTTTTATAATGTTTGGAATAATCGTATATAACACAATTCTATATTAATATTCTTGTAATGGTTAGAAAATACATCAAATAGCACCATCACTAACGTAATCCCAATTTCATATTGTATTTTTAGAAATTTACCTGTGACGTCGCTTTTTGTGGCGTTGATACATTCGTGTGATTCAGAGTTCATTATTCTATTGTGCTGTATTTGTGATCTGTCGTAAATTAATTTTAGGTGTTCGTTGTTATTCTGTGGTTTACATGTTGGGATGGGCTATGGTATAGTTTGTTTATGTATTTCTCTGTCCTGAATTTTCTTGCATTTATTGATACTTTATTCCTGTCACGTAATTTTGTCATTTTAGCGGTATTTTTAACATTGCTATATAAGCGGGAGGTTTGGCTAGCCATAAAACCAGGTTCAACCCACCATTTTTTCTTAAAATGGCTTGTACCATTTCAGGAATATGGCAATTGTTATCACATGGTCCGTTGTTATGTATGCTGGCGTTTGTTTTTGTAACAGTTCAGTGTTTCTGTTGTTCCGTTTTGTTTCCTCTTATGGTTGATGTGTTTTCCTCAGTTTTGGTTTGTGACCCGGATTTGTTTCAGTTAAATTGATTTATGACTATTGAACAACGGTATACTACTATTGCCTTTATATATAGCTTCTTCAATTAAACTGTACTGCAAATTGTTAAATCTAAAGACCTCATCAGTTCATGCGGTTTTTTGCTGTAAGAAAGACGGGGGAAAGGAGGGAAAAGTATATGCAAAGCAGAAATAGTTCTATAAGGATTTTACGATATAGATAAGAATGTCATTAATTCATTGCTACCTTGTGTTTATATCGTCACATTAAAAAGAGTTTATTTTAATTAATTGTGTTGTTTATTACAGTGATTACGAAAAGGATACGAAACGAAAAGAGGAAGGAAAATACCTGTACAGATGTATCGGGTGTGGGTAAGTTCCTTAATATTGTTTTTATGGACATGACGTAATATGTATATTTATATTATATTAGGAACATACTCTACAAACCAGAAAAAATCTGAAATTGCCTATATCTTTACTCGACTGTACTGATTTTTACTCGACCAGTCTGACTTGGTGTGAAACTTACTTGATATTACTCGAGCGAAGTCTGAACCATACTTAACAGTCTGAACTTATACTCTACCAGTACTGAACCATTTTATATGTGTCTGAACTATTCTCGATCAAGTCTGAACCATGCTCGACCTGGTCTGAACCATACTCGACCTAGTCTGAACCCTACTCGACCAAGTCTTAACCAACCTATTTCTGTGTCTATCTATTGTATTTCATCAATTTAGGAACTTTTTTAACAACAGCTATTCCCCTTGGTTAGAAATTTAAACAACAATTTGAAATCCACAATGTATTTAATATAGCATTGAAACTAAAATTTCACAATAAACATAATATAATCATCAACACCATATTCATCAACACTTATACATATATATATTTGTGGTCTAGAGCGCTGGACACAGCGCAGGCGGTGTTGTCACGATATCCCAATTGCATGATTTTGAATCCCGGCGAGGGAAGAACAAAAATTTGCTTCCGGAAATTTGCAGATTTAACATTGTTGTGCTGATATTTAGAGTAATTATGAATATAATATGTGTTTACAGCCGTGCATCACCTTCACTGGTGATCCTGTAGATGGATCTGTCGTAGAGTTGTCACTTGTTTAGATGTACTTATCAAATAATTATTTCTGTGACTACATCTTACGATCCTTTACGACAGATAATTTAGCTAATCTGCAATCAATTCCATCTGCATGCCTAATATATCATGTACTGTGTTACAACTCTAGCTTCTACTGACGAGGAAAGGTTACACTAGGCCACCGAAAGCTGAATGTTTAGTTCAGTCTAGGTGGTCTACAGCGCTGGACACAGTGCAGGTGGTGTTGTCACGATATCCCAATAACATGAGTTCGAATCCCGGCGAGGGAAGAACAAAAAATTGCTTCCGGAAATTTGCAGATTTAACATTATTGTGCTGGTATTTAGAGTAAATATGTATATATATATATATATATATATATATATATATATATATATATATATATATACAATGAATATAACCTTTGAAATAAAAATAAAACAAGATGACCAAAGAAAGTTATTTCTGGTAGGATTAAAAAAATATCATGTTTTATATACCTACAAAGGTATACTTTTTGTTGAAGACCGTACTGTGACCTATAATGGTTTACTTTTATAAATTTTGACTTGGATGGAGAGTTGTCTCATTGGCACTCATACCACATCTTCTTATATCTATATAAAGAGTTATTTTCTTCAGAACTATAGGTCATTCTTTTGAAGAATCAACCTGGACGATACCAAGTTTCAATGAAATTTGCTTCAAGGCATAACATATATAAGGTCATTATTTTTTTCTGGTTAAAAAGCAAACTTTAATTTACTTGAACATTAAAATCGTTTGATAGCTATCTAATACCATATTTCGTAGGTTTAAGGCAGAAACAATCCTTTATTCCGTTTATTAGACTGACATACCTAAAATCGTCGTTGACGCACATTTTAACTTCCAAAACAAATAATGTGAAGTTTTGTTTATTTATCTATACAATAAAGGGGCATTATGTGAGATGAATTTAATATTGCAAACATTTCCATAACACTTTAAATCAAGCCATATTTAACACATTATGTGTAGGATTTTAAAAATCTTATATTTTCACATTGTATTGGAAATCATACTTTGACCTATGGATATACGTTTTTCGTGTTACATGTACATGTATCACGATTTCGTGCTCTCTTCATGCCAGTTGTTTTCTACATTTGTATATGCCTTTTACTCCATCTAATCAAATGATCCAACATTCTTATTTTCTGTAGAATAACAGCCATGTACTTTAAAATGGGGAGGGGATATAATATGTATTCCTAGTTTTATATAAAAACAAGTTGTATTGCCAAAAAAAAGAGAGAAAACAATTACTCTGAATTGTTCGTTTACAAAATTGTTGAAAAAATCTGCTTTTCCGCGATAAAAATGTCATGAAAATAGACAAAGAAAAGCATCTTTCTTTTATAAATAAAGTTGATACAATAATTTACTTACGAAGTGACCTTTGAATTTTTCATACACCGTACCAATTCAGTTGTGTCTTGCTTCATGCCGTTACAGTTATATTTCTATTCAAACTTGACAATGATTTCTAACGTTTATATATCTAGTTTAATTAGTGAGTTTCATTACACATTATAAATGAGCCGTAGGGTATATTAAAACTTGACCACATCAGAAAAGAATATCCCACTTTTGTGTTGTCGGTAAAATAGGATGTAAATAATGCAAAACTTTGCAGAAAATAATATTTATAGACGGTATATAAGTCAGATAATGCATATTATAAGGTTTTTCTTGTCGTATAACACACCTCGGGGTGTCAAGATTGCCCAAAGAAAGACCTACGGTCGGTCTTTCATTTGACTAATCCTGACACCCCTCGGTGTGTTATACTTCAAGAAAAACCTTAAAATATGCATTATCTATAACATAAATTAAGTTTTCGGTTAAATAAATTTGTATATACATAATGTCATGTTCACATTGCACAATGCACATCAAAAATACTAGAACTTTCAACCATTATTCAAATACATATCTTAAATTGTATTCAAAATTATTTGAATGTTTCAGATATATTTTATGATTACTGGAAAATTTTCAACACTAACTTAAGCCTGGTATAAATTTATGGTGTCAGTCGAGTTTAGTTAATAACGCAGTGGACTTTTTTTTTATTGTATATAATGTAACTTAATAAATTAAAAAAATGACACCCATGTTTTGTAAAATGAAGAATTTAATATTATAGAAGTTCCAAAGCAATCCCTGATAGCCTTTTAAAAAATGAATTGTGTTCCAAAATTGCAGTAACAATTTAGGTTGATTAATTAAGTTTTGTCAAAATTAAAGACATGGCATAAAAGAAGATCTTTAATAAGGTTAAATTAACTCAGTACATGTGTATTTTACAGGTAAAAAGAAAACCCTATTTTCTTAAACTCGTGTGAATTATCTAGTGAATTCAAAAGGCCTTGTGATTTAAGTTTTACAGGATGTTGTTTAATTTTCAATGGATGTTATTTAAAATGTATTCCTCTCTCACAACGTGTGATCTTTTTAATGAGCGTGCCCCAAGCAAGAGGTATTACTTTATAGTTTATACCTTTTTAGAAGAACATTTTTAATCAATTTATATATATATATATCCCAATATTCGCGTGTGCCATCAGTGATATGAATGGACGTATATTAGTTACTTGGATACCGAACTTTCCAAAATAACTAAGGTTATAAAAATATTATACTCATATATTGATAAAACATTGCAGTTTTGTTTTGTTGATAATTCCAGAACAACATTGAACAACTTAACCACAATCCTCAATAATGAACGGTAAAAATCGTACATACATTAATCATATTTTAACAGTGAACTGTATGTTCTACGATACGACATTTGCCCTTTTTCGATGGTTATGTTTCAGATTATTTAAAACACTAAACCGCCTCATAATTGATAACAAAATGTTCAATAGAAGCATAATGCATAGCTCTCAATGCAGCGTATACTTATCAATTTAGACATTTTACGTTTGTATTAAATTTTAGATACTCATATTTGCTGAGTCAATCATCAACTAAGAGACATTCATTGTCGTAATACACGTCTGATGCAGAAAATGTAATGCCGTTAATGTTATCATACTAATGTTATCTTTGTCCATAACGATTTTGGAGTGGTTAACTCACAATATAATTCAACAATAGGTGGTAAAATGACGTAAATCAACCACATTTTATTTGAACCCATTTGTTTTGCTTTGGAAATGCTATCTGAGTAAACGACAACACATCTATCAGTATATTTGTTTGGGAATCTGACACCATTGATCTGTTTCGTCTTTCAGAAAGGAAGAGAGATCTGATTAGTAAGTATTATCTACGTTTTTTGTAAGTGACAAATAGTCAAAACAGTCATTTACTACAGACATGATTTTGAAATATATCTAAACACTAGGCTCGTTCGGATAATAGACAACCCGTAACTATAGGCTAAATATTTAACAATGACCATTAAATACATACATCTTTGATACAAAACCTTTATGATAAAGGTATATATTACCATGATTCAGATTTGTTTATGTGCTCCGGTCATTCAATTCAATGTTGAGGTGTTTGACTAGGTTTTGTTAGATTCCATTTCCTCTATTATCTTATTTCAACCAGACATTTAATAACTAAATCATGACTTTCATGATAGAGGGTAACTGATAACACAGAAGACATTGAATCCAAATACTAATGTTAGTGGCATCCCTTAAACATGTTAAATGGCTTTTCGGACGCGATCATAGTGGCATCCCTGAAATGGCTTTGTGGACGCGATCATTGTTGCATCCCTTAAATGGCTTTGTGGACGCGATCATAGTTTGGTTGACATGTTTGAAATATTTGTATTCCATATAGCTATGAATATGTTCCACTTGTCATAACAACAATCTTTCCTATTTTACCACAAAAGACTTACAATGGATATTTTCATGACTAATACGACGGAATAGGTCTTAGGTTTTTTTGTATAGTTTTGTTATTGTTGTTTATCCTTTTATCGTTTATCTTTTTGACAAGGTGTTTTTTTTGTTTTTGATAGATTTTCCAGTGCCCCCTTGTATCTTGTCTAAAATGTCTTTTAAAAAAATGAAGGAAGAATTGACATCTAGTATACTGGTAGTGAACAAGAAAACTAGGATCCCATCTGAATAGATCGATATAAACCGCATGTTATACGTATTCCGATTTAACTGTCAGACCGATGTTGTTTTTCATTATGTCTTCAACCTGTCTGCAATACATTAGGAAATACTTTATATGAATTTTTAAACAAAACGCATTGTTGCCTTGTTTGGAACATTATCAATATTCAAAATTGTGATGTGTCGTCTTAACGTTTACAATAATACATACATATATATCAAATGTTTCCTCTTAACCTGTATCAATATTTGAATTCTACAAAAAAGGAACAATCCGGGTCACAAACCAAAACTGAGGGAAACACATCAACTATAAGAGGAAACAAAACGGAACAACAGAAACACTGAACTGTTACAAAAACAAACGCCAACATACATAAAAACGGACCATGTGATAACAATTGCCATATTCCTGACTTGGTACAGGACATTTTAAGAAAAAATGGTAAGTTGAACCTGGTTTTATGGCTAGCCAAACCTCCCGCTTATATAGCAATGTTAAAAATTCCGCTAAAATGACAACATTACGTGACCGGACTAAAGTACAAATAAATGCAAGAACATTCAGGACAGAAAAATACATAAATAAATAATATAATAGTCCATTTCAACATGTTAACCACAGAATAACAACGAACTCTAAAAATTAATTTACGACAGAACACAAATACAGCACAATAGAATAATGAACTGTACGTCACACGAATGTATCAACGCCACAAAAAGTGACGTCACAGTTAAATTTCTAAACATACAATATGAAATTGGGATTAAATTTGTGTTATTTGATGTATTTGCTAACGATTACAAGACTATGTATATAGAATTGTGTTAGTTATGGTGTACTTATTTGTTTTTTATAACCATGGTTTTTCTTGTAAATAAAATAATTCTTCTAAATCAAACTGTGAAAAAAAAAAACAAATGAATCATGTGCATATAAATGCTGTTAACATAAAAATCATATAAATGAACTAGGAAACGTTGTTTTATATTATTTTATTCGGGATGGATCATGAATTCAAAGATAAGTTGTTTGCTTTTGTTTCTAAATATTGTTAGCATTTGTTTGCAAACAATTTAATTGCCAAACAGCGTTTTAACTTTCTTTTTGTCTTTAATCTCTCTGCTGGTATTATTCAAAAACAAAACAATCCTTGCTTTTTATATGAATAAAAAAAAAAAACCTCTAATAAAGCAATCATAAAGTTCGTGAAAAAAGTAGAAAATGTGAGATGTGTTGCACACATCCAAACCTGGTTTTACAAGTTGAATATTCATTGTACAACTGGCTATTGGAAATACGTTTTCTCATTGTTAAAGGCCGTACAGCGACCTATAATGTTTATCCACGTCATTTGAATAGTTTTTTTTCATTGGCAATCATATTACATCTTTTTAGTTGTATATCAAAGGGTGCTCGAGCACAAAACATTTGTCATTTCGATGGTTTGTTTAAATGTCACATGTCTTTGTATAAAACAGGAGAACATTGCAGGATTTGCACCTCCTGTTGTTTGTCTTATCCAACTATAAGCACCTTAGACATAGCTTTTTTTTCAAAATCATCTCAAAGAAAATGATAAAAAACACCTTGCAAAAATCTTTGATTCCACAATCGGAAATATCAACGATGTTTTGTAATTCAATAACCCGCGTGTGCTTACACCTCATATACCGAAAGAAGCAAATCTGCTTTATCATGTTAATATATTAGTTTTTTTTCTTCAAAATTGACATAATCGAGAATTTATGACAAACGATTTCAACTTTCAATTTCTCAGCACTAACATACTGATTCGACATTATAGAAGTTCACAGTTACTATCACGGATTGGTTGATCTGTTCGATGGTTATCAACTAACTAACGACATATTGTGGTTGTCTTAGAGTTTTGTATCTAAGAACAGTCGTCTGATCTATACATTTACCGATTGTGTCGTATTCCCGATAGTGATGTTTTGACTAAGTATGGACTGGCATTGCGAGTGATACATACATATCAGGTATCATTTGTCCCATTGACGCACGCCGACTAGCTCCTGTTGGAGATCATGCGAATCCCAGAGTTTTGTGTTTTGCTTGATTTGCCTCTCCTTGATGAATAAGTGACATTTGAGCATCAGTTAAATATGTTTCAATCTAGATATTATTCGCACTGAGTGATTTTAAAAGAGGAAATTACTAAAAAGAAATTTACTCTGTTTTATCATTATTCAATTTGGTATATCTAAGTATCAAGCTTACAACTTGCTAACAACTATTATACAAATGTAATTATTTAGTTATTAAAGTACTAAATTATGTAAGCTCCAACAAGCATATACAATCAAATGTAATGACGACTTTAAATGGCTTAATTTCTCTAAAATCAGTTTACAACTATAATAATCTAGCATACCTTGTAGTGTTCCTTTACACATACTATCCTTTCCGAGGTCTGTGTTGATATGATTAATTTAAATGGACAGACATCTGCACTTCTTTTACAACAATATGTTTACTATATTTTATAAATTGTATGCATTGATGTTTTTGAGACTATGATGTTTTGTATCGTGAGTAGCTTAACATATTTTCCAGATAATAAACTTGTATTACTGTTATTTTTCAGCCAGTAAGTGTTATTTACAAGACAGATAAGTATACTGTGATACATAAGCAATTGATGTGTTATTTTAATTGATAAAGTTTATCTCTATATTATGCTTGTTTGTTTTCCTTGTAATTTCTGAAATATTTCAATGTTGTTGTTTTTTTTTATACGTGGGCTTCATAAATCATATGTAAACAAATGTGATATTAATTGTTAGATGTCTTTAGGTGTAATACTACCATTGACTTTCCCCTATTAGTCTCTGTTAAATTTGCACTTTTCAAAAAATTGTGCAGAATTTATCTTTGTGTCAAATAAAGAAATACTTGGCATGAGTAAAGTTTTATCCTGTCCAGTACTACAGACAAAATTTCAAATAACATTTCATTGCATATAAAATAATAACCATCACTATGAGTTAACCAATCAAATGTCCACCCTTTTCTTTCCTGTTTCCAAGCGTTAGTAACCATGTTACTTCGAGTTTCCAAAACAGTTTATAGAAACACCAAATAAAAAAAAGGATGGTGTTTTAAAACACCCAAGATATATGTTGATGACTCAGAATGTTTTCACTGCAATGAAATGTAGGATTAATTTCCTACAACTATCAAAGTCAATGGTATATTTTTTTTTCGACCCTTTTTCGAATGCACGGGATGTGACGTACTATGATATGGTGGTATTGCACCTTTATTTCCCCAAAATTACATTATAAAATAATGAAATTAAACGATATGTTATTGTCTTCTTTAAGACTAATCTGAATATATTTATTTCTCTTTATTAGCTATCACGTCTAAGAAAATGCAGTTTCAATTTTAAAGACATAAACACTTCAAAACAATATATTGATCATATTTTTTTAAAATTGATGAAGTGGTGTTTTTTTTTTTTATATTTATTTAAACTTGTATTTTTATTTTTATTTTTATTTTTCAGTCGATTGTAAGTGTTTTGTACCAAACAGATAAGTATACAGTAAATTTTGTATTTTTATTAAAATTAGGAAAATATAAAATTTTCAATAGATAAAGACGCAATTACATAGAAGTAAAAATACAACCAATTCGTTTATGAGAATCATAGAGATATTGGCATTCTTAATATAATACATACGCCATAAGTATCAACCCTTTCAATGTAGTTAATGTAAAATGTCAGGCAGAACGAATGCCTCACATCATATGCGTATTGGTACGGTATTTTGATCAAATAAATACTTTTAAAAGGAGAAGGTAATATTGAGATCGTATTGTAATTAAAACAGTTTTTTTTATACTTTTAAGATTATGTCAAAACGTTTCTATCAAATGTCAAATTAAATACAGGTGAACATTCAGATAAATGTATCCACGTAAATAATGAAAAGGTTTTTTTAAGAGTTTTGTATTTTGTAACTTATTTTTCAAATATATCCTAAATTTTAACTTGAAAATTTTCTGATCAACCTTTTCGTATGCTAAACACATACAGCTTATGCACTTTTGTCAGGTTGAATCAATTGGTATCATCGTTTTCAAAGTTTATTTCCACAAGATAAAAGATCTGTATTTGAAATAACCACACGTATTCGGAAAGCGTGGTGTGTTCGTGCTGGCCAGCAAAGCAACCAACAACATTGTATTCGTACGACGTAAACACTACACCAACGTTTTTGAAGAATGAAACATTTTTTTTTCTCTAGATTCAAGGCCTTAGTGTTCATTCAGAGTCAACCCGTAGACAATCATACCGTTACCGCATCTCAGCTTTGGCCTTCTTTTGAAAATTTGAATGCCTTACTGTGAGTTCGCCCTCGCATATATAAATAATCATTCAAATGATGATAAATGGAAGACAATGTCCTTACTATAGTTTTAGTTGATATAGTTATGTCGTATATAATGCTCATAAATATACAAACGATCCATGTAAACGTATGTTTTTTTCCTGAATAAAAATAATCTTAAAGGTCACCATTTACCTTTGGAATGAATAACATTCATTTTGTTTCAAACATTTAATACGTAACTAAACATCCTCTTCATTTGATCACTAGTGGATTGTTGTCTCTTTGGTAATCATACCAAACCTTGTTATTTATATAGGTATTGTTATCCATAACACGTATGGTCATATAGCTTATCGAAATCTATAGTTAAGCACAGTATATGATCATGCTTTTCGTTTCATCACTAGTGGATTGTTGTCTCTTTGGTAATCATACCACACTTTGTTATTTATATAGGTATTGTTATCCATAACACGTATGGTCATATATCTTATCGAAATCTATAGTTAAGCACAGTATATGATCATGCTCTTTATATAGGTATTGTTATCCATAACACGTATGGTCATATATCTTATCGAAATCTATAGTTAACACAGTATATGATCATCCTCTTCATTTGATCACTAGTAGATTGTTGTCTTTTTGGTAATCATACCATGCTTGTTATTTATATAGGTATTGTTATCCATAACACGTTTGGTCATATATCTTATTGAAATCTAGAGGTAACACAGTATATGATCATGCTTTTCGCAGACAGTTAATGCCATTTTTACACTTAATAGTCGATTAGTATTTTGTAAACAAATCGCGTGCATGTTTTACCTAATTATAATACAGGTGTCCTGGTGTTTTTACAATAAACTGCTTTATGCGACTGTGGTGGACATTTCGTTTCTTAAAGTATCACCAGTCGAATAGACAGCACTTTTGTTTTGAAATGAAATATTATTGATACAGTCATTTTATAAATTAACTGTTTACAAAGTGTATTCAAAGCTCTAAAGACTTTTTACTTCGAGGCATAGATGACCTTGGCCGTATACAGTTGGGTGCAGACCAAGCATTACATGTAGACACACGGAAAAAGTTAACGTGGCGTTTACTCGCGATCACTTTATGTAACGCCGCGTTAACTCTGCGTTAACTCAAAAATTGTAGTAGACATACAAAGCAAACGGGCGTTTACTTTCGCGTTTACTTCCGCGTTAACGTGAAAAATGTGCGTCTTTAATTTTTTGTAAAACGTTAACGCACGTTTACTACTGCATTGTGGGTTACTCTTATGACTGGACCAATGACAGGACCAATATGAAAATGCTAATAACTTTTTTTTATTTATAATAGGATTTATCTTAAATTTAATTATAATAAGATTTCATCATTTGATATTTAAATAAAAGAAGAAAACCAAAAATATTTGAAAAACTTGACCTGAGAAACGTTAAAAATTACAGGACAAAATGAAAATGCTTATAACTTTTTTATTTCTCAAAGGATTCATCTCAAATTTGAAATATAATAAGCCTGATAATTGAGTATTTTTTATATCTCAGAATGGATAATTAGACATAAAAATGATGAAATTTAATTTTAAAATTGCAAAACTTCAAAACATCAGAACATCAGAACAACGATAACAATAAAATGTGGCAATATTTCTTTTTTTTAATTAATATTCTTGTACTGGCCTGATAATTGAGTGCTTTTGCTTTTTTGTACCTCAGGATGGATTGTTAGACATAATAGTGAAAATATTTAAGTCTATAATTGCAAAAATTGTTGTTGCATAAAAAAAAAGTGCTAATATTTTCCATTTTGTTAGAATATTAAACAACACCATTAAAATTCTGTTCTTTTTGTCCCTAAGGATGAATAGTTTTGCACAAATTGAGAGCTCTATAAGTCTACATTTACTAATGTTTATGTCGATAATAATAAAATGTGAAAATTTTTTTTTTTTATTAATATTCTAGTACTGGCCTGAGAGTTCAGTACTTTATATACCTCAAAATTGATTGTTAAACATAAAAGTGAAGAAATCCAAGTCTAAAATTGAAAAATTTGTTATAAATATTATATAACAACATTAAAAATTCTGTTCTTTTTGTCCCTTAGAATGAATAGTTTTACACAAATTGAGAGCTCTATGAGTCTATGGTTACTAACATTTATGTCGAACAATAAAAAGTGACAATATTTTTTTTAATTAATATTCTAGTACTGGCCTGATAATTGATTACTTTTTGTACCTCAGAATGCATTGTTAGACATAAAAGAGAAGAAATTTAAGTTTATAATTACATAAAGTGTTGTCGCATAAAAAAAAGTGCTAATATTTTTCCATTTTGTCAGAATATTAAACAACGGAATTATAATTCTGTTCTTTTTTATAGGTATACGGTTACTAATATTTATGTTGATAACAATTAAAAGTGACAATATTTCATTTTTTTTATTAATATTCTAGTACTGCCCTTTTAATTGAGTACTTTTTATACCTCAGAATGCATTGTTAAACATCAAAGTGAAAACATTTAAGTTTATGATTGCATAAGGTGTTGTTGCAAAAAAAAAGAAGGTGCCAATATTTTCCATTTTGTGAAAATATTATACAACGGCATTAAATTTCTGTTCTTCTTGTCCCTAAGGATGAATAGTTTTACACAAATTGAGAGCTCTATAGGTCTACGGTAACTATTATTTATGTCAATAACAATAAAAAGTGACAACATTTCTTATGTTTAATACTATTCTTGTAGTGGCCTCATATTTGAGTACTTTTTTTTTTACCTGGATTGTTAGACATAAAAATGAAGAAATTAAATTGAATGTGTTGTTGTATCAATATAAGGTGTCAGTATTATAACCTTGGTAAAACTATTATGTTACAGCATTAAGATTCTGTTCTTTTGGTACCTAACGAGGGACATTTTTACACAAATTGAAAGCTCTTTAAGTGTACGGTTAATTATATGTATAACAATAAAAAAATGAAAATTGTCTTTTTATATAATTGTACTGGTGGGATGAACTCTCTTTTTATATCTTTGGATGGATTGTGTGACATAAAAGGGAAGGAATCATTTCAACGATTTTTTTTTATAAAAACAATTCCTTATGTCTGCAGGGATGAACAGGTGTAATAAAATTGACATTATACATCGTATATATAAATGTCGATCAACTAAATCATTCTTAAATTCAGTAAACCATGAACTACAGCAAATATTTTGAAATAAGTGTATTGTCTGAAAACAAAGTTTCATAGATCAATTATGTCGTCTGTTTTATTTCAAGTCTTGAAACATTACTTGGTTAAATCTACCGTAATGAATTCTGTTGTTAACATATAAAACTTTCTTTTTTTTAAGTTTTGCAGAATTTACTTATCCAATAATTTCTGAAAATATTTGTTAACGATATTTTATGTATCTATCATTTACAATATATGAATATTACAATTAGCCAGAAAAAAAGTATATTTATAATTTCCAGAAATAGGTAACGGGAATAGTAAACGCGTGTTTTCTAAGTGCACGTACAGGTAAAGATGTAAAATCTGTAGAAAACGCGCGTTTACTACTGACTAAACGGACACAGAGTAAACGCACATTTACTCGAGTAGACATAAGAAATTTCCATTTTGACCGCGTTAACGCAATTGTAGTAATCGCGCATTTACTGGTAAAGCGAAAATTGGAGTTAACAAATGAAATATAAGCACGCGGCGTTAACGTGCGTTTACTTTATGTTTTGCTTGGTCTGCATCCAACTGTAGGTCTAATTTTTGTGTAATAGTTGCTTTAAAATACCCTTCAATTTTGTATGTGAATGGAACTACAACTAGGAGCATGATTTAAACAAAGATTGAGTCTGGCGTACCAAAATATAATCTTTGTATCTCCACTGAATATTTTCATAAGGTATAGGTTTTTGCTCAAAAACATATGGTGAGCTGTAATGTTTCACATTTTTGTGTTTTTGTCTGTAGAATTATCCCGTATATGAACGTTCATTTGTCATATTTGTGATAAATTTAATTACCTGCTTACAGTTTTGTATCATAATCTGAGCAGAAATACATTCCAATGTGTGAATGGAAATGAAATTAAACTTTAAACTTGAATGGTTGAGAACAAACGAGGAAATTGATTTGGTCTCTGTTTGAAAATGTAACTAATCAGAATAATGATTTCTGTTATTTGATGAAAACATCTAAATAATGTATACTATACTTGAAACCGTAGGTGTTACTGTTTGACGTAAACTTGCTATTCGGTGAACAATCGGTGACGCGAACTTGACTTATCAATGACTGATCGTTGATCGATACAATGAAGCTTATTTGACTCATCTCACAGAATTTATCTGGCAGTTATTGTGACAACCGTCATTGATCGATCAGGCAACTAATTGTATGCACGGATCGGCGAATACCTATCTCATTCAACTTCTTATGTGAAACGAACTACGCAGTATTTACATGCGATAAACACGGACCTCTTAGAAAACAATATTCCCTGAAAATGTGTATCCAACTTGTCGCAATAACATAAGACACAAATATATAAAATGACTTTAAATGCGATATTTCTGATTTCACCATTATTGGTTCTTTTAATTTTCTGCTAAATAAATTACATTATAGTAGAATAATAGCATGCTCAGAATGTGTCTATACTACTTAAAAGAGATAAAATGATATCATTTGAAATTAGTACCCTATTAAGCAGTCATGCATTTTAATTTCACTTTGTTAATTAGTTTTCACAAAATGTAAATGATACAACAGTAAAGATAATTATAGCCTTGTTTCTGTTGATTAAAAGTCCATTTTTGTCTTTATTTTAATATAAATCTGTCATTGGTATCAGCACTTTTGTACAACAGGATGGGTTCTTTGTCCTCAAATATGATACATGTAAATGATAAGTTAGTAACATTGTGTTTGAATTGTTTAATAATTGCCATATTTCTTCTTTTTTATGAAAATAAATGAACTTTTATATTCAGTCAGTCATTTCAAATGCCTCTAGATGAGTTGCTTTTTTTTAATATAAATTGTGATTAGGCTACGGATATAGATGCTTACACTTATGTTGGTGTTAAATAAGAGTGCAACAATTTCTGTATTCTAATGAAAAAATGAACTGCCATTGTTTTTTAGTACTTTTTGTACATCAGGTTAGATGGTTTTTCGTAAAATATGAATATCAGAAAAAAGATACACACATTTTGTTCGCATTGTTTAAACATGTCAATGTTTCTTCTTTTATAAAACAATTATGCACTGTTATTTGCAATCAGATATTCATAATGCTTCTGGATATTTAATTATTTTTACAAGATTTGAATACTTTAAGGATACAGTTGCCTAAACTCTTTTTGTGGAATAAGAATGTTTTGTTTACATACTATCAATGTGTACCTCTAGAGGAGGGACGACACTCTGCACACGGCACGCAGATTTGTCTTATATTATCGATCGGTCGCGGTGGTATTGTGTCATTTATAATAAACTACTCGTGGTGTGGACATCACCGTTAATGACACCTGGACAAGCGGAATTTGTTGAATCAAATAAAAAAAAAGTTATATGCAAAAGGGCTGATCATGCAATATACACATACTTTGTACATACATAATTAACAAATTTGTTAGTTATTTCTTGGCAATAAACATGTTTATACACAAACTGACTGTTTATTACCAAGGGCTAATTTCGACATCGATATTCACTGAATTCTCAATTTATTTAGTCGGTTTTAAGTTTTTAATCGGGAAAAAGTTTTGTAAAATACTAAATTTTGAATATTGCATTATTTCGTCATTTGTCAGTAGGCAAAACAGAGATAACACTAGAGAGAAGGCAATTAAGCAATCAAATACACAAATAATGCACGATTCAATTTTGAAAAAAAACTATATTTTTTATGATGGTTATTCATAAGACTAAATTTTCATTTTGTTTTCAAAATAATTAAAATACATAAGAATTTTAGCCTAAAATAACATAATAACTCGCGGATTTGACAAATATTTTGGATATTTTACTTACCGGAAATCATATTTTAGCGAATTATTACGAAGCAACGGCTGGAGACTTAAGGAGACTTAAGAAGATTTAGAATGTTCAAATAGTGCTCTTTGATTGACATAAATTTGAAAGATTTTCACGTGCTAACATTTGTAAAATTTACAAAAATATGTGCCTCGTGATTTCGCAGAGATCGAATAAAATTTCCCGCCATTACAGTGCATTTCTTTATTGATAGAATCAGAGACATATATACAGAAGGCCACTGTGTGTGCGTAATGAGTATAGCTGTTTCAATAATTGGCATTGAAATCTTTCATACATATGTTATTTTTCGATATTTTATTCCGAAAAGAAGCGTTGTGTACGGTGTACAGCTGACCACATAAATCCTTCAGTACGGTGCATTTTTAAATGAATGTACGGTATATAGCTGTTCACCCTTCGAAGTACATATTAAGCTATATCCGCTGTACCGATGATACACGGGGAGTAATAAATTCCTCAAACGAGTTTGAATAGGGAAATACAATTTAAGAAGGAATTTGTCATCAACATTTTAATAAGGCAATATTTGGTTTAAAATGAAGTCCGTTCTTATCTGTATTTGTTGCCGTACTTATCAAAATACGATTTTCAAATCATCAAACTCAAACAGTAAAGTTTTGTTTCTCCTTAACATCGTTCTTCTCCAGTATTACCATGATTACAAGCCTGAACGAATCTCAATGACAAAATAAATTCTGAATAATGAATTTGACTCCATTGTTCTGTCAGTTTTCTGTCCCGATCAAGACCGACCCCCTTTCACAAACAGGCTAAAATAATGCGTACATTGAACTCCCGTCATTTATCATATTTGTTTTTTTTTTCTTAACAATTCAGGTAGTAAGATTTGGTTTTAAATCGAGCTCATAAGAAATTATGAACTTTTTCGTCTTACAGAAAACATGTTATTTCATATCAATTTAATGTTGTTTTTGCAAGACTCATAATCAAGAACAGCGAGAAAGACTATTTCGAAGACTGTTGAAAGATACTCAGTCCGTTCTTACAACGACTAAGTCCTTATGCACAGATGTTAAATAAAGATAAAACATAAACTTGCCCATTAGCCAAACCAAAGAAAGAAACCAATGAAAGCGCGTACTCTACCAAGATCTTAGACTTAGCGAAACAAAACAAAACACTTGGTATGTTTATATTAAATAAAAAATGATATTCGTTTATTTAATTGATGTTGGAAAGGAGAAAAAATTCACGAAGAAAAACAAAAACGAACTGATAATATAGACAAACTATAAAACAATATCAATAGTTATTTCTTTTACTTAAGAACTGCAGAACGTACAATAACAAAATTAATTTAGCTGATTCATTGCACATAACCTGTATAAAAGTACATTAAATGGGACTTTTGAGTTTTTTTCTCCGTTATCGTTAAAGTCAATACACAAAGTATTTAAATACATAAATCAATTCCGAAAAAACCTTTACAATTTCGCATTATTAAATTTTTATAAAAACACTGTTTTAATAACATGATATTCATAAGATAGATTAATAAAATATTGAATCTGAATATATATATATATTCATAAGCAATAAAGATAATCCAATCAATTTTGTTGATTGGATTATTCACGGCTGAGTAGTTGTGAAATCAGTGACACGTGCCCTCATTATTTTATAAAAACATTGAATATCTATTTATATTCGTTTTCAAAATCTTCCAAAAGTTTCCACTAAAATAAACAACGTGAAAAGGATACAAACATTTTTCCTGTGTGCATATACGATGACTTTAAAAGAGTCCTGGGTGCACTTTGTATGTCCTGAGTGCACTCAGGAGGTCCTGGGCAGTGTTTAGACATACCCGTTGATCTGCAACAGTTACTGTATTTTTTTCTGTTTTGGCACATACTTATATATGAACCTCATTAAATTTGATCTCAAAATAGTGACTATAAAGGAATAGATATTTTAAAGTCTTAATAAATTCCATTTAGCACAAAACTAATCCAAATTCGATTTCATTTATTTTGTGATTCTAAAATACGTTTTTTTTTGGCAGAAATTACAATTATTTTTTTTATCTGATATGACTTTGAAACACTGACTTAAGATTTATATTGTCCACAAAATATCATAAAATATAAGGGATAAAAAAGACGCTTTTCTATTATTTTTTTTACAAAGTTGTTAATTGTTTAATTATGTCGTAATTTCCTAGGTCAGTGGCGGATTCAGGGGCCGACACATCGTACGCTTCCCCTTTCATTGGATAATATATCATTTTTAGCATAATTAAAATCATCATTTTTTTTTATCCTGGCTACACGTGGCGTTATTTCTTCGTCTGTACATATATGTAATACCCATGATTGATGTAATACCCATGGGTATTACATCTATGGTCTGTATAACACAGCTAGTGAATTAGTCTAAATATCCGTCCAATCATAGTAATATTTCTTTTTCATCACTTTTTTATTCTTAAATATAAGCGTTGTCTATTTCTATCTGACAAGCACACACATGGACTTTCTCATTAGTATAGAAAGTCCCTGGCCAACAACGTCCTTTTGATGATCAATTCATTATAAAAAAAAAAAAACTAAACTATGTGGACAGTGGGTCATCGCACACAGGTTTGTTTAACAAGACAGCTGATTGGATAAATGTGATAGATTGTCACGCCTACATTAAACTGCTGTCCAATCAAATGCCAGCAGAAACCTGTCAATAAAAAAGGTTATTGCAAGCATGGATAAGTTAGAGATTTGATTGTGTATTCGATCTGAGACTACTATAACACACATAGTGTTATAGTAGTCTCAGATTCGATATTTGAACAAAAAGTAAGATAATCACTATTCGTTTAGAATGAAATTGCGAAGAACGTGTTCGTGTAACAACCCTCCCCTTTTCCCGTTTTCGCCTTCTCATTTTTACACTTTCTTTTTTAACAGAAAAGTATTAAATATGAGCGCACTGCAAGTTTCTGAATTTTACAAGTATTCTATATAGCGACTTGTGATTTTCGGGAACGTCATATTTTCAAGATTTCACAGACCTCTGAAAAAGTTAGAACATAAGTTTCATCTACCATTTGCAGAAAAAACAATACCAAATTATATTTGTAAATTGGAAGAGATTAAGAATTATAGTTTAATATCCGTACTTAAAATCGTCTGAAATATATCAAAACATATTTCTTTCTGCCTGAATGCAATCGAAAGCAAATTTTCATTTTATCCTTTATCTATTTGCAAAAGACGAAGAATTCTCCTTAAAACTGTAAATTATAAACAGGCAGACTAACTTTAAAGGATAAAATACAAGTTTGTACCACCATCCAAGGAAATAAGTGTTCCATAAAGTGACTAATCCTTAATTCACAACCTCAAAACTCTGGACTCATTTTTTATATTTACCTGAGAGATCATAAAGGACATACATCTACCAAGAACTTAAACAAAATGGCAAAAATGAAACAATATCTATTTTTTTTTTTTGGTAGACGAGTAGCAAATTGAATAAGGAAAGTTATTGAAAGAGAATTAAGATATATGATAATTTTTCTAAGCAAAGTGGCAAAAACACGCATATATAGAGTTACGTAGGTGCCAAAAAACTATATATCAATAGTCAATTTCGACTATTTAACAAAGAATTATAGGTCGAACACGACACACGATTCTTGATTTCCAATGTACATAATTTAAAACCGTGTTTTTTTCTTCTACAGATTGCATTTTGAAGAACGAATGCTTGGCCATGATCGTTGAATGTTCAGCGTACAATATTACATACTATTCAGGATGATTTCAACAAAAAGCAAACGAAAAAGATTTAAATTTTTAAATCCGAGCATTCCTTAAATTCAACATTTAAAACCGTTTTGTTTTACGCAAAACATATACAATTGAGAATGACTGATGTACTTTTTATTCTCTCTAGCACTTAGGATTGGTAGTCCCGACAACTTTCTCTCCATTAGTAAGCAAGGCCCTGGGTAAGGGAGGTCCTATTCTTAACAGTAAGAGGACACTGAAAAGTCACAGGACAAAAAGTCACAGGACAGGAAGTGACAATTGTTTAAGTATGTAAGAGAAATATCTTAAAAGATTACTTTTTTGATTACATATGTTCTTTTTACAGTTTATGAAATTGTTCTTTAGCCTTGGTAGATGAAGATTTATCAAATTTTAATCATGCAAATGATATGATATTTCTTAACACCATGAAGCTGTTTAGGTACCAAGCCACTTTGATAGTTTGTTTGCTAAACAATTATTTTTTTCATTTAATACATTTGTTTACAGAGTTGGTTTATATATACAATAGTTCAAGATACATATAAAATATTTTTTTAAAATAAGTATTTTCTTTTTTCAAGAAAATAGTCTCAGAAACTGAATTGTGACCTTTCGTCTGTGACCTTTTGTCCACAAGTACGCATTATTTATGAGTAAAGTTTGTACAAAGGTCAATTTGGCTCTGATTCACAACAATTGTTCTCTTGTTAACATGACCTTTTTTTTTTTTTTGTCGACACGCGCTCGCCGTATCAGGCTAGAACAAACCAATGCATATCAATGTCACATGTGTCTTTTTCTCGATTGAATGTTATTAGCAATATTAATATTGGATACAATTGTAACGTAATGAATTGCATTTGATCCTAGTACTAAGTTTAAATTTCTGTTGAATCAGTTAACATCTAATTGATCATCGATGTGTAATATTTGACACTGGACATTATTTTAGGAGCGATGCAATACAAATAATTTATTTCTATCAATTATTTACTTCAGTTAAAGACTTTTGAATGTAACAATATGGTACAAATCGATTTGATTTACTGAATTGCATATTTCTTTTTATCGAAATGAAAATATTATAAACAGCTCCCGGTTACAATGTAATATAAATAAGAAGATGTGGTATGTGTGCCAAATAATCATCTCCATTTAAGTCACAAAGTATAAAATAATTATAGATTAAAAGTACGGCCTCAACATGGAGCTTTGGCTCACACCGAACAGCAAGCTATAAAGGTCCCCAAAATAACTAGTGTAAAATAATTCAAAATGGAAAAACAAAGTTCTAATCTATAAATACGGTCATTTCGCTACATTATTCTATAGCTTTTTGGTCAATTCCGAAAAAGCAAGTAAGCACCTCACTGTTTTTTAAATGAGAAGTAACGCTGGTGTTATAAAAAAAAATCTGATACGAAACAGAAATATAAACCGTACACAAGATTTTATCAATCGTTTCTTAACTTATGTTGTTTGATATTTTTCTATAATATAATTTATTCTTGTATTAGTTCTTACTAAAAGAAACTTGATGATAAAAAAAAATCAAGAGAGGTATCGAAATCGGTCTTTATAGGTACATAATGGTAAATATAAACTGTCAACTAAATTCTTAAAATATTCTTTATTCTTGTTGCATTTTTTTTAAAACAATAATGTTTTATTTGTCAATGTAATAATTTTACCCGGTAAATCCTTATATAAGATAAAACATGGAACTTTATTCATTTTACGTCCATGGATAAAACATCATAAGCGTTGCATGGGTAATTATCTAGATAGTTTATTATACTAAATCTTTCGAGCCTCTGGACTGTTCCACGGACAATGTCGTGTACGGAATAGAATGTACTTTGTGTGGACTACTTTATGTTGCTGAAACTCGTCAAACTTTGCGTAAAAGAATGAATCAACACCGGTCTGATAATAAAGATCCGCAATTTAGGGTTCTTTATAACGATTTTAATCAACCGGACCATGATCCTTCTTTATTTATGAAAGTACGCATCATCGAGAAAATTTATCACCACACAAATAGCCCTGCACTAAGAACTCCTTTCCGCAAAGATAGAGAAAATTTCTGGATAAGGGAATTAGGGACTGCAATGCCATATGGTTGCAATGATAATGTCAAAGGAGTAGGAAATTTGTCTTGTCCTGCCTGCAGTGATGTTAATGTAATGAGTTTATTTAATACTACCTTACGACAGCAACGTAGTCATGGGCAAAAACATTACAATCCGCCTAATGTAAAAAAGTCTTCAAAATCTAGATCGCCCTCTGGGAGCTTTGATGACCTTCTTTCACATCTTCATCATCCACTAGGGTTACATTACATTAGAACTAATCTTTTTTCACTGCCTGTTAATTTTCTTAAATGTTTGAGAGATTATGCACTTGACAAAGGATGCATCGATACATTTTCTCCAATATACAGACTAGTCAGTATTATTTGTGATGTAGCTCTTTTCCGTCTTTTCAAACCAGTAAGATCGGAACCTTTACACGAGGAAAAGAGGAAATTCCTTCCTGTTCACTTTACCAATAGAGGGATTGATGCAATCAACATCTGCAACGTTCTACATCACAAGGAGGTAATATCTAAAATTCCTATTTACTTTCAAAATCAGTCTGTTCCTATTGTATCCTACAGTTACACCAAAACCATTGCACCTAAAGTATTTAACTATAAAAAGGCATTGCAGGACCTTGACTTAGAACAATACCTCAAAAACCCACCGACATGTGACTGTTTCTACTCGCCTTATAATTACAGCCCCTCTGGTCATGTTATAACTGGGGATCTAAACATAATTCAACATGAAAATCTCCGAAAGCTGATTTCTTATGGTCCTAAGATAAGAGAACCCCAACACATCAATTGGAACCATAACTTCAAAATAATTATGGATTCCATTGAGGACTACGCCAGAGCATGGGCTAAACGAGAAGAAGTTGAACTGGACACTTTGTCAGAATGGGTCAAAACTATCAGGTCTCTGATAAAACGTCGCATTCATAAGTTGAAAAACTGTGTGAATGATCGACCTAAGTCCGTTTTCAGAGACAAAGAGGCCGTGAAATGTCTATCATCTCTTCATGATAAGTATGTTGTTGTTCCTGCGGACAAAGCTTCAAATAATATTGTCTTTATATGTAAATCGTATTACTACGAATGTCTTGTAAAAGAATTAGGAATAAATGAGCACTCAGGTAATCCCACATACAAAGACATATCATTTGACAAGGATGAGATTTTAGCAAATCATAAGTCCTTCATGGCTTCAATGAACATTACATTGAACACCAAATCGGAGGACTTACCTTTTTTGTATTGGATACCTAAGCTCCACAAAATTCCTTACAAACAACGGTACATTGCCGGCTCATCTGTATGTTCCACTAAATAATTGTCCATTAGATTGACTAAAATTCTGTCCGCAGTGAAAGCGGGTCTTCAGAAATACTGTGAAACTGTTTACTCGCGTAGTGGTATTAACCATATGTGGATTCTTAAAAATTTTAAAGAACTTCTAGATAATTTTAAATCTCGGTCTTTTTCTGCGATTAGTTCTATCAAAACTTTTGATTTTTCAACCCTGTATACCACCATTCCCCATGTGAAATTGAAAAATCGCTTGAAAGAAATAATCCACAATGCCTTTCATCATAAAAATGGTAGCATACGCTATAAATTTATTACTTTGGGATATCATAAGGCATATTTTGTTAATAGTGAACAAAAGGGTAAAACATGCTACACAGAAGAACGGGTATGCTGGAGTTTCTTATCGACAACATATTTGTTGAATTTGGAGGTAGACTTTTTCAACAAATTGTCGGCATTCCTATGGGAACGAACTGTGCGCCTCTCCTTGCCGACCTCTTCTTATTTTCATATGAGTCGGAGTTCCTTCAGACACTTGTCAAAAACAAGAAGATCAAAGAAGCCAGATTATTTAATTTCACTTTAAGATATATTGATGATGTTCTTTCCATTAACAATCCGTACTTTTCTGATTGGGTTCCATTAATATATCCCCCAGAACTAGAAATTAAAGAAACAACAGACACGGCTTCCTCCGCCTCATTTTTAGACTTATATCTCGAATTTGACATACACAGTCATCTCAGTACCAGAATCTATGACAAACGAGACGATTTTAGTTTCAAAATTATAAATTTCCCCCACCTTAGTAGCAATATACCAACTTCACCTGCATATGGGATATACATTTCCCAACTTATTCGATATTCAGGAGCTTGCAGCTCCTACTCAGACTTTGTAAAACGTCACCAGTGTCTGAACAGAAAGTTGATGAACCAGGGGTATGTCAAAGAACGTCTCGTCCTTTTTCTAAAAAAGTTCATCGGAAGGTACCAAGACCTTGTTGATAAATATTCCGTATCAACTTCACAAATAATACATGATGGTCTTGAAGTATAGATTCTGCATACTGACGTTGTTTATCATCTTAACAACGTGTAATATTGTTCTTTCATTTGTCTTTGTTCTATTATTAATATTACTTTTACTGTTTGGTTTGTTTTCTGTGATATCCATTTGACGTGGCTAGGTACTTATACATCCCGTCAATGTGTTTGTATTATCTTTCATTTTTGCTGGTGTGTTTTGTATATGCGACATTTTGTGTTTACGTGGTTCTTATAACGTGACTCTGTACTTTAAAAGATCCCGTCATTATGTTATTGTTCTATTATATGTCATTATGTTATTGTTCTATTATAAATTTGAAAATACTTTGAACGACAAACGACAAATTTATTTTACTCGCGTAGTGGTATTTACCATATGTGGATTCTTTAAAATTCTAAAGAACTTCTGGACAATTTTCAATCTCGGTCTATTTCTGAAATTAATTCTAACATAACTTTTGATTTTTTAACCCTGTATACCAACATTCCCCATGTGAAATTATAAAATTGTTTTGAATAAACATTGAATGACAAACTTTTTTCTTATGTGACGTTTACATTTTCTGACGTCAGACACGCGAAGCAATGAATGTGGTTTTTAATTTGATAGATGCTTTTGTGCTTTTTTTGTAAATAATTGTTTGTTTTGATATTGTAACACAGTGATGACTGCTGTACCCATATTTTGACTATTTTCTTTATAATGTCTGTTTTGTTCACGCATCGTTGTAAATATAACGGAATTTGATAATACTGTCGTACAAGTGAGAGGTTTAGCGCTATAAAACCAGGTTCAATCCACCATTTTCTACATTTGAAAATGCCTGTACCAAGTCAGGAATATGACAGTTGTTGTCCATTCGTTTGATGTGTTTTGCCATTTGATTTTGCCATGTGATTAGGGACTTTCCGATTGAATTTTCCTCGGAGTTCAGTATTTTTGTGATTTTACTTTTTATTTTTATTTTGTTTATGACAACCCGTTTCGGTTGACTGCTTAGATAATCCGTTTATTGAAATGTAAATAACTTTCACCAAGCAACTGTCATCTGTATAATATTTAAAAATATAGAGTAAATTAGATACTTAGAATATATCTTTCTTGACAAATTTTTTATGGATCAGAACTATTAGTTTACATTAGAAACAAAAAAATGTTTAAGAAAATTTCAGAACATCTTTGGGATTTATTACTTATCAGTATATCTTTACGGGCGGAAAGAATAATACAGGACTACTTTATGTCAGAAAGCGAGACTGCAAAGTTTTAATGACTAACACATTTCCCGGTCACAACAATTAATCTTGTCTTATATAACTAATTAAATGTTAAAAATTCTATCGGGAAAAAATGAATTGTACGTTTGCATACGTTATTTAATGAAATAGATATACAGTACTACATTAAAAGACCACAAAAGAATATCCTCCAAGCTATGCCGCTTTTATTCATAAAGGGGGAGTAACCCCTGATAAACACAGATAAAGTGTCGCTCGTTTTATTTAAAATATTTATAATCTTAACACGACTGTACACGATCTTACAGCAACTAAACAGATTTTTTACCTTTGGTACTTTTGGTCTTCTCCTGGTATAAACCACCCATCAATGTAGACATTAAACCAATACTTGTACCAATCATCCAAGTATAACCAATATTTGTACCAAATATGCAAGTATAACCAATACTTGTACCAAATATCCAAGTATAACCAATACTTGTACCAAATATCCAAGTATAACCAATACTTGTACCAAATATCCAAGTATAACCAATACTTGTACCAAATATCCAAGTATTATATAAACACTCTGAATATGCACGCCATAAAAGGTTATAATAAATACCAAAGACTTTGTAAAGTGGATAGTCGCACGACAACGGCGATGCTCTATATTTAATAAGTATAATAAACAACATAATTCATACATATATCTACACATATAATATATAATCCAAACATCAGTATCAAACAAAAAACTCTTCAATATAATATAAAGCTGAATAAACTTTAACCAGAAGTAAAATTTACCAAGAAAATTAGACTGCTCAGATTGACGGTGTCGTGCTGAATGATTACAAAGGCAATAATATACCGCGCGAAAATAATTTTGAAGCGGGAAAACCTAACGCCCTCTATGCTACATATGATGAAAACACCCAGGAGAAATTAATTTCATTCTAATGCACTGCCCGTTTAAACGAATGAAATTACAATTCTTCTGGTATAAACCACCCATCAATGTAGACATTTAACCAATACTTGTACCAATCATCCAAGTATAACCAATATTTGTACCAAATATCCAAGTATAACCAATACTTGTACCAAATATCCAAGTAAAACCAATACTTGTACCAAATATCCAAGTATAACCAATACTTGTACCAAATATCCAAGTATTATATAAAAACTCTGAATATGCACGCCATAAAAGGCTATAATAAATACCAAAGACTTTGTGAAGTGGATAGTCGCACGACAACGCCGATGCTGAACCCAAAGAACGGGAAGCTATTTGTTACTATATAATAATATATGGAAAATTGTATAGTTCAAAATGTAAATAATACAAAAAAGAAATTCATTAAATTCCCAAATTCTGAGAAACGATCATACGTTCTGATAAATCGTCTTTCACATAGCCGTTCTTAAAGTGTCCGACTTCCAACGTCCATGACATTTAAAAAGTCTATCTGGAACACCAAACCTTGCAGCGGCCGTAGCACCACAAGATCGTAAACTATGTTATCCGTATGATTTTATATCGGGAACAAATGGAGAAATGGCATCAATGAACATTTCCCTCATCCTTGTATAGCTTAAAGGTTTTTTGTTAAATGAAAAACAAATTTTCCTTTCACTTGTGACAAATTCCTGGATAAATACAAATTTGAATCAGATTGAATGCCACTCCATTGCATATATAATTCCAAATTTGGACTGGACGCAAAGTTGTGCCGTTCTTTACAATAATCAACCAGTTTCCATCTCTGTAAATATTCGTTTTTTCGATAAAAATTGAAATGTGTGACGACTTGCAATTTATATCATAACGCAAATTCAACAATTCTGATACCCGCATAAAAAACTGGGTATCCCAATATACATGCACAAATGGTACGTAGTGTAAAACGATTATATGCACAAAATAACTTATTATACATATCCTGTAATAGCTCAGAAGTTATCTGTTCTTTCTTCCTGATTTGTGAACCTAATTTCCTTTTTGCATCTTCAAAAACACATTTCACTAATTGAGAATCTGTTGGAGAATCTTCACCAGTAATCGAGTGCGCCCCTTTATACTGTAGTATGCATCACATACAGGACTAGAGGTAGCAGAAAAATTGTACCACAGAAGCTAAATATAAAGCTATAAATAAGATTTTGTCTGTAAAATATCGACACCAGAAATGTGGTTGTCATTTCGCCCACTTTTTAATTGCAAAAATCCAAAGTACTATTTCTTCACTATGTTGTCCGATTTACTATATGCTAACAAATCAGGAATAAAGCCTAATTGACTGTCAAGATCATTTGGTAACTCTGCAATATCGTTTCTGAACACCTGGAAAACATATTCAATAACATAATTTTAAATAAATATGTGGTTCCTTCCAAGTTTTCACATAGTTCATCAATATACCATAGTAATACATAATAGACCAATACAATTTAAAAATACAATATGCAATAAAAATGTCACCAATACATGAAAACTATCACCAAGTTAATACTAATTGTTAATTTAATGTCTCCCTAAACTCCATTCTAAGAGCCAACACCTTAAATGGTAAATCAATATACCAAAAACCGAGTTATTCCCTCTACCAGGTAAAAAGTTAGCTTTGTTAGTAGGTAGGTAATGTAAACCCATCACCTGGTCAATAAATCTATCTCCTTTGGGACATAAAAACGGCCAGTAATACGCCGATCTCCACAAAGGTAAAATAACAGTACCATATGCCTTGCACTGCTGCATGTAAACATAAGGACTTTCAATAATAGGCAAACTGGGGGAACATACCACCCATTTATAACTTGCCAATTGACAGTGAACGCATCAATACCCATTGAATCATTGTACATTCCAATACCTGGAGTAAAATACAGGTAATCGATGGTTATGATCACTGGCAAACCAATCAATTTCAAAGGACCCCAACAGGGAATCCAAATATTCAAAAATATGTACTGCATTACGGCAGTCATCAGTATTTATGATACGACTTATATAGTCTGCAATTTCATTCTGTGCCCTAGGTATCCATTCAACCTTAAAGAACACGTTGTGCTTCAAACAAGTCACAAAAATATCATATGCAATATCTTGCAAATAAGGCTTCATACTGCCCTTTAATATATGAACAATAATAGAAACAACGTTTTGGTTATTCGTAAACCATTTAATGCGTTTATCTCTCATAAAATCTATCAAAGAAAGCAAAACACATTTAACAGCCGTAAGTTCTTTTCAAGTAGAACCGTGGAGTACATCGTTTTCATGCCACATGCCATGAGCAATATTCTAAGGATTTTCTACTGAACATCCACCATATCCAGTGCCACTAGCATCACTATAAACAATAGTGCGACACACAAAAAAAAGGATACAAAATGTTTAGAATTAACACATTTAAGATTTTCCAGCCAGAATATAAGCTGCTCTTTACTTTGAACCGAAAGTCCAACATTAGATTTCGAAGAATAAGCTGACTTAACATCAATACTAAGGTATTTAGTCATAATATAAGCCACATTCCTATGACATACGACATGGATATAATCTGACCAACGGAAGCTACAGTTCTCACATAAACTTAACCTAAATATTCTGAAGATAGTTTAACTTGTATTATGGTATCAAACAGTTTTGTCAGTCTCTTAACTGGCATGCTTAGGATAGCTTTGTCTGTACATGTATCAATGAACTAATATTAAATATTTCAATGTGTTACTGGGAGACCACATCGACAAAACCACTTTGAACAATAAGATCTTGTTTAACTTATGTGGCAATATCTGTACACGTGCTAATATCAGAATGGGTGCCAAATCCATCACCTATACATGAGAAGAATTTGTTTACCTTCACCTCTAAATTTCTAAATTACTGGTCAGGTAACTTTAGTAAATATATATTTCAGGCAGAACTTTATCCAAAAGGGAGAACAAGAATAAAATATTTTGTACTTTCATCATATGTCCAGTAAAAAACCCAAGATAATCAGACTGCGACTCGTATATGTCTATATGGTGATAAGCTGAATGTCAAACTTAAAACAATAACAATCTGTTTAATAGATTGCATAGTTACAATGATATCTCCAAATTTCACAAAGGTGTCTTCCATAGATGTAAATTGACATGACGTATATCTAAAATTAAAACTTTTTATTACCATTGTCTTGAACAGAGATAGCAAGTGAATTTACAACCAATGGTTTATAATCAGTAGATTCAATAATAAGTCCTCTAATCAAAAGATCTTGAGACTTCAATAGCTTCTAAAAACAAAATCACTGTGTGTAATAGCAGAACGATTGTTTTGTAAACAAACGGAACGCCGTGTAGTATACAAATGTATTTTATATACGAGACTTCAATAGCTTCTAAAAACAAAATCACTGTGTGTAATAGCAGAACGATTGTTTTGTAAACAAACGGAACGCCGTGTAGTATACAAATGTATTTTATATACGAGACTTCAATAGCTTCTAAAAACAAAATCACTGTGTGTAATAGCAGAACGATTGTTTTGTAAACAAACGGAAAGCTGTGTAGTATACAAATGTATTTTATATGTGTGTAAAGTAAAATGGTATCAGTAATGAAATCATAACAACCAATGTTATACCAAAAATTAATGTCTCTTTAATCTACCTCTGACGATAATTTTAGTCTGACCTTGTACATATTCAGAATAGTCGTGTGAAAGAAAGTGTGCACTCGATTGGCTTTCAATAGAAATATTTAAATACTCATCTTATATGAAATTATTCCGTATTTTTGGTCTATCGACTGCTTTCGGGTTGAATAGGCATCTATTCCTCAAATGTTGGTTAGATCCACAACCAGAGCAGGCTCCTTGCTGAAACTTAGGCTGACTTCCGCTCGTGCTGGGAATGTTGGAATATAACGGGAAACCGGCATACCAACCGGGATGAGGTTCTCGAAAGGGCTGCTGTTGGAATTTCATTTGTTGTTTAACAGCTCTGAAAATGTCTTGTTGTGAAACATCAGGAGATTCCTCAAGTGATGTTGGAGAATCTGTGTTCATTGTCAAATTCAAGATAGGCAGCGTACCAAGAAAATTCGACTGCTCAGATTGACGGTGTCGTGCTGAATGATTACAAAGGCAATAATATACCGTGCGAAAATAATTTTGAAGCGGGAAAACCTAACGCCCTCTATGCTACATATGATGAAAACACCCAGGAGAAATTAATTTCATTCTAATGCACTGCCCGTTTAAACGAATGAAATTACAATTATTTTATCTGAACGTGATCTAATCAAGTCTTATTTGAACGCTAGAAAAATCTGTCTTGTTTATCTTGACCCGACTTATCTAACTGAACACGCTATATCGGAACAGAGTCTGAAAGTCTGAACAGGTCTTAACGTTTTTCCCTAGCAGTAAATCAAGGCGAGTAAGACTTGATCAGACCAAAATGACCGTTTCAGACTTAAATCATGTTACTAGTGAAACAGATAAGTATAGCGTACACTTATATATGCAATTTATAATATAACAATATTTATATAATGGTGAACGTAATGTAGTAAAGTAAAACAATAAACATACCATTTTAAGAGAGAAATAGTTGAAAAAAGGTATTTAAAAATGGGTTGGTAATACAATATTATTTGCTTTTCTTTAAAACAACCCTTTTGGAAAGATTATAAGAAATTGTATTTTTAAATTATTGTTGTCAAGTATTGAAATATGAGAATACATTATGAAATAATATGACTTGATTATGACAGTCGATTTATCGTGTATAAAGCTTGAATCATGTGATTATTTATGCAGCCACTGGATATGCTAATTACGTGAAAATATCCAAATTTTTCCTAGTGTCACATCTTGGTATGTCCTTATGTTTGTATTAGTGAGACAGTAGTTAACCGATGTCCAAATTATGACTTTATGTTTAGTCTTGTTTATTCTTTTTGGTTATACCTATCATTTAATTGCTTTTCAAAAAATAGAATGTTGTGCTACATATCATGTATATACTCCTGATTATGCATTAACTACTCATTAATAGGCGATCAGCAAAAGAACATCACATTATCAATATGCTAGTATTTTCATAAATTCCACAGAGTCAACCCGTAGACAATCATACCGTTACCGCATCTCAGCTTTGGCCCTCTTTTGAAAATTTGAATGCCTTACTGTGAGTTCGCCCTCACATATATAAATAACCATTCAAATGATGATAAATAGAAGAGAACATCCTTACTATAGTTATAGTTAATATAGTTATGTCGTATATAATGCTCATAAATATACAAACGATTCATGTAAACGTATGGTTAATATAGTTATGTCGTATATAATGCTCATCAATAGACAAACGATCCATGTAAACATATGGTTTTCCTGAATAAAAATAATCTTAAAGGTTATCATTTACCTTTGGAATGAATAACATTCATTTTGTTTCAAACATTTAATACGTTACTAAACATCCTCTTCATTTGATCTCTAGTGGATTGTTGTCTCTTTGGTAATCATACTACACCTTGTTATTTATATATGTATTGTTATCCATAACACGTATGGTCATATATCTTATCGAAATCTATAGTTAAGCACAGTATATGATCATGCTTTTCGTTTCATCACTAGTGGATTGTTGTCTCTTTGGTAATCATACCACATCTTGTTATTTATATAGGTATTGTTACCAATAACACGTATGGTCATTTCTCTAATTCTTCGTCAATTTATCCCTTTCTGCACCCATTGTATAAACAAATTTTAATCAACGTGTGTTTCGTTTGATCTCAGTTCTTCATTGGTAAAATTTAAGTTTAACACAGTATATGATCATGTTTTTCGTTCCATCACTAGTGGATTGTTGTCTCTTCGGTAATCATACCACAACTTGTTATTTATATAGGTATTGTTATCCATAACACGTATGGTCATATATCTTATCGACATCTATAGCTAGGCACAGTATATGATCATGCTTTTCGTTTCATCACTAGTGGATTGTTGTCTCTTTGGTAATCATACCACATCTTGTTATGTATATAGGTATTGTTATCCATAACACGTATGGTCATATATCTTATCGAAATCTATAGTTAGGCACAGTATATGATCATGCTTTTCGTTTCATCACTAGTGGATTGTTGTCTCTTTGGTAATCATACCACATCTTGTTATTTATATAGGTATTGTTATCCATAACACGTATGGTCATATATCTTATCGAAATCTATAGTTAAGCACAGTATATGATCATGCTTTTCGCAGAAAGTTAATGCCATTTTTACACTTAATAGTCGACTTGTATTTTGCAAACAAAACGCGTGCCTGCTGTACCAAATTATAATACAGGTGGCCTGGTGTTTTTACAATAAATTGTTTAATGCGACTGTGGTGGATATTCCGTTCCTGAAAGTATCACCAGTCCAATAGACAGCTTTTTTGTTTTGAATTGAAATATTATTGATACGGTCATTTTATAAATTAACTGTTTACAAAGTGTATTCAAAGCTCTAAAGACTTTTTTACTTCAAGGCATATATGACCTTGGCTGTATACAGTGCACACAGAGAGTTTATAATCGCGAACACTTACCACCGATTTCGGGGTGTAGCGGTGTCACACCGCGAATCACGGATTATACTCCCAATTTCCTCCAAAAATTCTCCCAACACCGCGTGGCTGTTTATTGGTTTATTGCCCATCGGATGTACTAAACATCAATGACGCGTGACAACATAATCGGATTAGCCAGATTATTTACCTATGAACATTTAATCGATCGTGATTGCACCTGTGTGCTTTAAAAACACGGTATTAAAATTTTAACAAATGTTTTCATTTCTTTGACAGATAAAGATGTGACATTATCATTCACAATAAGATAATTATTATTATATGTTTTTGCCCCATGTCATTGTCATTTGTAATGAAACGTACGAACGAATAAAAATATGAAGAAAAAACTTGTTATTTTGTATTTCTATTATAGTCCGGTCAGGTCATACTTTGTGTTCTTTCAACAAAGACGGTTTTACCACCAGTAAAATCTTTTATGACTTACTCAGTTAGCAATATCCGGTGCATTAATTGTTCATTATATAAAAATGAACTGGTTTAAAACAAAATGTTGTTTTTACGGTAACTCATCCAATCTAAACCACGGAGTTAATTTAGCGGATCAACTAGTAAACTCTGTCATTTTCAATTTATTTAGAAATGTAAAATATTATGTGTCACTACCTCGGTAAATTACCGACTTGAATTATTTGAATTCCGAAAAGAAACTGTAAAGTGACAACTCTGTTGAACAAAGGGAATAAGTTTTGTATGCATGCCCTTTATTCATAAAAACAAAATACTGAGAGAAATTCCACGCCCAGGCACAACACAACATTCGCAACTTAATTAATCATATGAAACAACAATCATGCGTTTATCTCTGTTATTGATCTGTAATTATTTAAATTAAAATTGGATGATCTCAATCCGTATTTTACTGCTAGTTAACAATCCTTGGCGAAATGAAAAAAAATAATTATTTCAACAATTACTATAGAAAATAAATCAAATAAACATGTATATACGAAAAAATTTAAAATGAAATTATAACGTGTACCCAGATGCTACAAGAAACAAATATGTGAAAAAAAGTGGACAGACTTTTAACGATCTACACATTTTAACAGAGGATCTCTACCAACGCCCAACTGAACGACATGCATTGTGTTTTCATCAATCATAAATTTATATTGTTGACCATGGACGTATAAATAATGTTCAGGTCTACGGGAAGACGTGTGTTCGTTTATTCGGAAAAGGATTATATTTTAGATTTCGGTTAATCAATTGTAAAAGGACCTTATATAGCCTCAATACTAACGCACAAACCTGTCAATCATTAATACAAAGCAACTTTAAAAACCTGAATGAATTTTCCCTTTGCTTGAGCTTTTATTTTTTTTTTTTTTTGTAAAATGATGAATCAGACTAGACTTCGTGAACTTTGCCATTTCCCGGTCGTGTTTATAATTTTTATGCGACAAATCTTTACTTATAAAGATATTTTTCGCTCGTATTTACTGTAATATATTATTGATTATGTCGGTCATGTGTTTCGCTACGGTGGAGTTGATCAGTACGTTTGAAACGTCACTCAGTCACTTTGAAATTCAAATTACAATAACACATTGCGTAGGTGGAGGATGGCAATCATGACACCTTCAAAGCGACAAAGGATTGAGCAAGAACGTTTTGACTTCTATTTCATATTTCCACTCAACAGAAAGTAATACTCTAATACACTCTCATGAAAAAAAAAGTTCCACGACAATATTATTTACCTTCGAAAATATATGTAACCCCACACGCCCCAGGCAATTAATAACATTGCTGACTAATGATCCCCAGTCAGTAAGCTCAAGATATATTTAAAGTCTAAGGTACCGACCATTTGATTTGATAGGGCAGTCTGAGATATTTTAGAGAAAAAATTCTGGCCCTGATTTTTGCCTTAAAAAACAAAAATTCTGGCCGTATCTGTAATGAAAACAATTATCGTGTCGCCTTTTTTGCTATAAGAAAAAAAATTCCAACAGAATTAATCATCATTAAATGAACATGGTGAATAAAAAACGGGCGTAATTTTTTTGGGGGGGTGGGGGGTGGCATGTAAATCCAATATCTGACCGGATTGTCTGTTTCGCCGAACTGATATACTGAATACTTTTTTCAAGGCCAAACTGCAACCTGCCTGCTGGGTGTGGCCTTTATGTCTCTATTTGTCCATCGTCATTCACAACTTCGTTGTCATTTGATTTTCAGACTCATTCGTAACCTTTGGTTGGTTTGGAACCCCTCACTTCCATTGTTGAGTGAAACATTTCAACCAAACATTTGGATAAAAGTTGCTTGTTTGTCTTTGTTCGTGTCGGTCGTATTATAAACTTCATTGAATAGCCGTATATCATGTTTACAACAAGTAATCTGTGAGGTTATGCTAACTAACCATACAACAAACGAGAACTTTCCATGTCCCTTTTTTACTGACAAATCCACATCAAATATATTAATACATAGCTTTAGATCCATTCAATCATTTTATAAAAGACAATTATTGGGGAGAATTCGGCATCAAAAATGTCCAACCCAAGCTTACACTTTAACTATAAAATATACATACCCCACGTTAGGAACCGTCACTAAAAATGTGCATTTTAAATTTAAATGTTTTTTAGCCCAAAAAAGGTCCAAAACAATTTTCGCCTCGCTCCGATCGGCGACTTTTACATACTACGCCCCCCCCCCCTTTCCAAAATCCTGGATCCGCCCTTGGCATATACAAAACTTTGAGGCACGTAATTTTCTTTAAACTACTTACATTTATTTAAGGGTAGTTCACGTTTATTTTTACACAAGTATGTCCCTTTTCGTAAATAAAATATTAAGTTACCGGTGAAAAAAAAGAGGTCAAAATCAAGTAAAGTTTTCTTATAAAACTTTAGTGCAATTGAAAGAATTAACAACATTTTACTTTTAAATCTTTTATTTGTTTCAAGCAATTAGATATATAACCAGTTACCTGATTATAAATAAACAGGAAATACTTTTGTTTAATTACATAAGAAATTTCACATACCTTGACTGTCGCGTGCCGCCATAGATCAGAATGATTAGGGCAATTAATTACATAAAGCTTTGTTTGTGTTGATTAAGAGTGCATATTTTTTTCTTTATTTAAATATAAATCTGTCATTGGTTTCAGTACTTTTGTACAACAGGATGAGTTGTTTTTCATAAATCATGATAAATGTAAGTGATAAGTTAGTAACATTGTGTTTGCATTGTTTAAAAATGCCCATATTTCTTCTTTTATATGAAAACCAATGAACTTATAAATTCAATCAGTCATTTCAATTGCCTCTAGATGAGTTGCTTTTTTTATATAAATTATGATAAGTCTATGGATATAGACGCTTACACTTATGTTGGTGTTAAATAAGAGTGCAACAATTTCTGTATTCTAATGAAAACATGAACTGCCATTGTGTTTTAGTACTTTTGTACATCAAGTTAGACGGTTTTTCGAAATATGATGAATATCAGAAAAAAGATGCACACATTTTGTTCGCATTGTTTAAACATGTCAATGTTTCTTCTTTTTTAAAGCAATCGTGCACTGTTGTTTGCAATCATATAAGCATAATGCTTCTGGATAACTAATTAATTTTATAAGATTTGAATACTATAAGGATACAGTTGCCTAAACTCTTTTTTTGTGGAATAAGAATGCAAAAAACTGACGTGTGTATTGAACATTTTGAATAATAGCTAAATTATTTCTTTATTTTGATGAAAATCATGAACCACTATTGGTTGTTAGTACGTTTTGAACATCATGATAGGTTGTGTTTCGTAAATTAAGATGATTATAACGGATAAGTTAGTAAAATTTTGTTTTTATTATTTAAAAATACCCATATTTCTTCTTTTTTCATGAAAATAAATGAACTTCTTTTCGCAAATCATCATTTCAACTGCCTTTTGATGGGTACCTTTAATGATGTGTGTATACACGAAGAATAAAGATGGAATTTTTTTTATATAAATGGCAAAATTAAAAAGAAGTTTTGCCATTTTGAGAACCAAAATCATGAACCACTCTTGTTTTTTCATAAATAATGATGAATATAACAGATAAGTAAGTAAAAGTGTGTTTGCATTGCTTAAAATACCAATATTTCTTCTTTCTTGTCAAAATCAATGCACTTTTATAGACAAATGGTCATTGTATACGCTTTTGATGAGTTATTTTGATAAAATGTGGATATTCGAAGAATAAAGATTCTTTAACTTATGTGTGTCGAATAAGATTGCAAGTATTTCTTTATTTCCATTGCATGTTAGTACTGTTTGTTCATCAACATGGGTTGTTTTTCTGAATATTAGAGAAAAGATGCTCATATTTTAATTTTGATAATAATCAAAGCACCTGTATTTGTAATCAGTCGTTTCAAAGGAATCAGGATGAGATATTTTATAAAATATGAATATTCTAATAGTTTTTGGTACTTTCGAACATCAGGATGGATTGTTTTACGTATGATTTGATGAATATAAAAAAAAGATACTAATAATTTGTTCTCATTGTTTAGAAATCTCAAAATTTCTTCTTATTATAAACAATAGTGTAATGTAGTTTGTAATGGCTCTGCATAAGTAGTTATTTTTATCAAGTTTTAATACTATAAGCATGATAAGGATACAGATGCTTACACTTGTGTTTGTATTGAATAAGAATGCAATTATTGTTTTATTCAAAATTAAAAGGAATTCATGACCAATCATTTGATTTGTGATTTTTTGAACATCAATATGGGTTGTTTTTTTCATAAAATATAATAAGTATGTAATGCGTTGCTAAATTGTTTACATTATTTGGTTATTCATAATGCCTCTGGCTAGATTATTTCTTTATTTTAATGAAACTAATGAACTTCTATTGTATTTCGTAAATTATGATGAATATAACAAATAAGTACAATTTTAAAATTGTGGTTTTCATAAGATATGATCAATAAAAAGCATAATAAAAATACCAAACTTAAAAGCATATTCAAAACGAAAAAGTCCATTATGACTGCCAAAATCAATCGCTAACAATCAACGGAACAAGTGTAAAACAATTGTTGTATTCCTAACTTGGTAGAGGCATCTTCCGAAAAAAATGGTGGGTTAAACCTATATGTATAGCTAGTTAAACCTTCCACTTGTATGACAGTTGTTTATCTTATCAGAGAAAAGATACTAAAAATGTTGTTCGAATTGTTAAAACATTCAATTAGTTTTTATCAAAAATAGTGACCAGTTGTTTGCAATCATTTCTTTAAAATGCCTCTGGATACATTATTTTTTTTATACTTTGAATAACATAAGGATTAAGATGCTTAAACATTTGTTTGTGTTGAAAAATAAATTTTGTTATCTTAATGTAAATCATGACCCACCATTGGATTTTAGCACAAATGTGAATAGTATATGGATATAGATACCTTAACATTTTTGTGTTAAATTCAAATACAATTATTTCTTCATTTTATTATATTGTAATGGAAATGGAAATCATCAACCATATAATTATTTTGGCACATCAGGATTGGTTGTTCTTCATAAAATGATGAATGTTAGAGAAAACATACTTTATATTTTGTTTGCATTTTTTATAGTGCCCCATTTGCATATTTCTTTAATTCATTAAAATCATGCACCGAAATTTGCAATATTTGTTTGTTTGATTTTTTAGAGCATTTCGGCAAATTTAGTAGATTTTAGCAATCGCAATAAACAACGTTTTAGCACTCGTCGGGTTTGATGAAAAAAATGCCTTTATATTAACTTCAATTGCATTTTTCTTTTATAAAATTGAAATTTTAGTTCTGTCAGCCTATTTCACCTCAGTATTAACAAACGTAACATTTTAGATGCGATAACTTTGTTGAGTGATTAGTTTTAATTTGTCGGGGTTCTTATTTTTTCCGTTTTAATTTGTAAAATTTCATAATGTGACCTAGTAGAGTTCAAAACGTCAGAAAGATAAATCGGTCCGATCACTCAAAGATTTTCGCTATTAGTCTGATGGATTGATGACGGGAGTTTAGCGTGAACTTGACTGATCGATGACTGCTGACTGATCGTTGAAACAGTAACTTCTAAGGCTGTAAGTCCTATAGTTTTGTGTACGTTTGTAAAATTTCATTTCATTTTTTTTTTATATCTGATATGTTCGCAATTGTAAACGTCTCAGCATTAGTAAGTGAGCAAACATTCTATTTATCAATAACTTACAATACCAAAATTGAAGGTCTTTGATAAGCTGTATTTTGCAAAACTGTTCAGATTATAAGTCCTCAATGTTCATCAACTTCATACTTTATTTAGTCTTTCAACTTTATTTTATTCGAGCGTCCATTTTTTTTAAAGAAGAACCACACAGCTGGGGGTTCACAAGTATGCCCATTGTATCTTTAATACATGTGTTTTGCATGAGGTTCTTCACTTTTGATAATGAATGTCACATTTCTAGCATTTTCCATTTTTGTTATGTTTGTTTATCAACTAGAACGTAATCGAATGTTGTTCACCACATTCGTTCTTTATGAAAAGAAGGTTTCCTAATACCGTACTAAACGAGATGATAAAGTGATGGAGTAAGATGAGTCAAAATAACCTAAAATATTGGTCAATTAGGTATCAGTATTATACTTTTAAAAAAATCTAAGTAATTTAAATTCAAACGAAAACAATTGAACAATACAAATTCATATGGGGTTTTTCAAAGATGTTTGACATCAACCTGTTTCTCTCTTCTATAACACGCATGGTTAAAGTGATAAATTCGATCATAAAAACATTCAATGTAATTTTTTTTTTTTTTAATAAACCGAAATTCAATGAATAATGTAGTTAGAAAACACAATCGTTAAATTTGTATAGACCAAATGCTTCCGAATTGATTCATTCTGTGCATAGAATTAAACATGCACTGCCAGTAGTAACATATTATACCACAAAACAATATGATAAAAATACCAGGATAAAAATTATGTATGCCAAACGCGCCTTTCGTCTACAAAAGAGGCGGAAGATACCAAAGAGACAGTCAAACTCAATGGTAGAAAATAAACTGACAACGCAATGGCTAAAACCTAATTTGACAAAAAGACACCAAACAGTATACACAACACACAAAACCGGATGTGATTTTATGTACTGTTTGTTGATGATTTACCTTCATGGAAAGCGTTCAAACCAAAAAAGTTTAAAGCCAAGGATTTATGATAACCGAAACAGTTGAAGTATGTGACCATTGAGAACCTGTAGTTCAGTAGTTGTCGTTGGTTCATGTCTTTTATATTTGTTTTTCGTAAATTGTTTTGTCATAAATTAGCAGTTAGTTTTTTCACAATTGAAATTTTCATATTGGTCATGTCGGGCTCTTTTATAGCCGACCATACTGTATGGGTTTTTCTCGTTGTTGAAGGCTCTACGGTTGCCTATAATTGCTTACATTCACTTCATTTGCATTTTGGTGGATAGCTGTCTCATTGGCAATCATACCACATCTCCTTATTTTTATAAAGACAAAACTGGTTAAATCAACCTAAGGTTAACTTTAATTGTATGTGTTGAAACTTAAGTTTTTTAATGAATTCTAAATCTATTAAGCGAAACTTTGAAATCATACAAATATCACATTTCAATATTTGTCATGATTAATGACAATACTAATTCAATAATCTGAAAGATCAAGCTGTCATCTTAACATGTTCACTTTACTACTTATTCAATTAATTTCATTGTCGTTTCTATAATTCATTGCTTAATGGTATGCTGTATTCTATGAATATGTATTTGAATTTTTCAGCTTGTAAGTGTCAAGTAGCAAACAGATAAGTATAGCGTACAATTATCTATGCAATTCATAATAAACCGATATTTATACAATGGTGTTAGTAGAATCGTAAAGTAAACCAATAAACATACCATGAAAATGATGTGTGATAGACGGGTGTTCCGTCTACAAAAGAGGCGGAAACACCAAACAGACATTCAAACTAATTAGTCGAACATAAACTGACGCCGCCATGGCATGAACCTCAACAGACAAAACGACAAACAACAGTATACAAAAAACAATTGCTTTCATGTACTGTGTTCTAAATTTACCTTAACGGGAAATGCTCAAAGCAGAAATGTTTAAATCAAAGGATGTATAATAATCAACATAGTTCAAGTATATGACCATAGAGAACATACACAAAAATTATTATATCAACTTAATGTCAACATTACTTGAGGGTGTTAAAACCTAAGTTTTTTTATAATTTTTAAATTTATAAAGCGACACTTTGAAATCATACAAATATCACATTTCAATATTTGGCATGACTAATGACTTTACTATTGAATAATCTGACAGACCAAGCTGTCATCTCGAAATGTTCTAATATCACTTTACTACAAATTCAAGTAATTCCATTATCGTTGTAATAATTCATTGCTAAATGGTATGCTGTATTCTATGAATATTTATTCAGCTGGTAAGTGTCATGTTGCAAACAGATATGTATAGCGTTCAATTATATATGCAATTTATAATATAACAATATTTATATAATGATGAACGTAGTGTAGTAACGTAAAACAATAAACATACCATTTTAAGAGAGAAATAGTCGAAAAAAGTATTTAAAAATGGGTTGGTAAAACACTATTATCTGCTTTTCTTTAAAACAACCCTTTTGGAAAGATTATAAGAAATTGTATTCTTAAATTATTGTTGTCAAGTATGAAATATGAGAATACATTATGAAATAATATGACTTGATTAAAACAGGCGATTACTAGTTTATAAAGCTTAAACCATGTGATTAGTTATGTATGCAGCCACTGAATATGCTAATTACGTGAAAATATTAACATTTTTCCGAGTGTCACATCTTGTTATATCCTCATCTTTATATTAAGGAGACAGTAGTTAACCGATGTCCAAATTGTGACTTTATGTTAAGTCTTGTTTAATCTTTTTTATTATACCTATCATTTGATAACTTTTCAAAAAATAGAATGTTGTTCTACATACCATGTATATACTCCTGATTATGCAGTAGCTACTCATCAATAGACGATCAGCAAAAGAACACCACATTATCAATACGCTAGTATTTTCATAATATACATTTCAATTTTTTGTTCTAATATGATTGCTATATATTTTACTACTGGACACCATAGATACAAAACACCTATAGACAAAATTGATGCTATTGTGATTTTTATAAACTCTAAAAGAGAAGATAATGACTTTAAAACTATTTTTGGGATATAAATATTCGTGTTCACCACTTGGTTTGTCATTTTATATATCTATACTTCGTTTGAATAGCTACCACATTCAAGAAAACACAGTTTCTATTTAAGAAAACCAAACACTTCAAAACAATACGCTGAACATATTCAGTAAAATTAATAAACTGGTGTTTTTGAGATGAGTATTTGCTGTATCGTGATTGTCTTAAATTATTCCTCAGATTTTAAACTTGTATTTTTGTTTTTTATTTTTCAGGACAATGTAAGTGTTATATACCATAAACGATAAGTATATAGCGATTTTTTTACAAAAAATGAAGAATGAAAGAACAATAGATAGTGAATGTTGTGTATGGTGTTTTTATTGAAATTGGACAATAAAATAACAGTTCTAATCAATAAAGACGCAATTATATAGAAGTAACAAAACCAATTCGTATATTAGAAAAATGCGATTTTTTTATCAGTATGATTTTAATCGAAATGCTAAGTATTCTAAATTCCAACGTGAACAAATAGACAACACAATTCGCATTGTTGTTTATAAATATCTTTAACAACATCCTGTTTCTTCTCTAGTATTATAAAAAACAAATATTTCAAGTAATAAATACTTTCGTGATTATGTTCAATGTAATATTTGTTATTTTTACAAATCTAAATGTTATAAATATGTTTAACCCAATGAATAATATATTGAAACAAAAAGATTGAAAACTTTATTTAGACAAAATGCTTCCAAATTGATTTAAACGTTGTGTAGGTAAATCATTACGACTTAATAACCTGACAAATACACTGCCAGTTGTAACAGATTATTCGATAAAACAGTATAGAAACTTATTAAAGAGATCAGGTTTATAATGTTGTACATGTATCTGTAAACGTTTAAAAGTTTAATAACCTTTGATATGCACAGTTAACTAATTATCACTCACATATGGAAGTTTTATATTTTTTAATTGATAAAAGAACAAACACGTTTTTTTGTCAAACGTAGTTGAATTTGTTATTTGTTATGACAGTAAGACAAAACAGTCAATAGAAGACTGAAGTACAACCAGGGCTTCAGAAAACATTATATGTTTGTTATTCTAAAATATTAAAAACACATAAGACTGAAGTTTAACCAGTGCTTCAGAAAACATTATATGTTTGTTATTATGAAATATTACAAACACAATGTTTTTATTTTTGACATGATTACTGACTATAACATTCAACAAAAAGCTGTCAGTTCTACTATAACTTTACTACTTATACAACGATGGCTTCTATAACTCATTGCTACAGATGGGTGCGGTCCTAACCTGTATAGCTAGTTAACTTAATAAGCAGACTTTATGACTGGTTAAAGTTAACTTAGGACAGGTTTTATGACTGCTGTGACCGGTCTTAGGACAGAATTTGTGTTAACTTAAACAGCAGACTTGGTTCTAGGACTGTTTAATGATTGCTCGAAAAGTTAACTTCAGGATTGATCCATGGCCAGTATTGAAGTTAACTTTGGACGATGTTAACTTTGCAACAAGCAGTCCTACACACAAGTTAACTTATGACCAGGTCTGCTATCAAAAGTCAAACCAGACCTGTTCTTATAAAAGTTATATTTGGTTTGGTACATGATAAAGTTAACATGATCCAAAGTTAACTTTGGTCTGGTCTGCGCCTCTAAGATAAAGTTAACTTGATCCCAAGCTGACCTGTCCGCAGGTCTGGTCTGGTCTAGCTGACCTGTCCTGGGAACAAGTCTGCTCTATCAAAGTTGTCCTCAGGACTGGTCTGCAGCAGTCCTAAAAAAGCAGACATGAGGTCCGGTCTGCTATGGATAAAATTAACTTACAGGTCTGCTGAAATGTTCCCAAGTTAACCTATAGAGCAGTCGTAAGGACTTCTTTAAGTTTACTTGTGTACAGGTTAGGACTACACCCATCTGTAGATGGTATGCTGTATTGTATGCTCATTTACTTGATTTTATTTATTTTTTTTTGCAGTAAGTAAGTGAATAGTTTCAAACAGATAAGTATAGTTTACAATTATATCGCAATTTATAACATGACGATATTCTTTGAAACTTGAATAAAGTACTTAATTATGCAGGTTGCAATAAGCGGAATGATTTAATTGCGTAACGATATTCCAAGTTATCCAAATATCGTATATGTTTAGTATGTCCGTATTTCTGAAAAAAGGTGACAATATGTCTAAATTGTAACAATATTTTTTTTATCTTGTGTCTTCTTTCTCATTATTCCTTTCATGTTATATATCTATATGTCCAATCAATGTATCAATTCCCTATATTTACATACTATGCTGTTAACCAGAGTTCCTGGTTATTTGATTAATTGTCGCCATTCGAAGTTGTTTCCGATTATTAAATAAATGTATGACGTCTGTTTTTAAAGCATAGTTCTAGAATTACAAAACAGAAACATATGTTGTCCTTTGTGTTATTTAATATATATATATCATACCATTACTATTTCAAATATATGTATTATTTAACTTAGTCGGTAACTGTCAAGTACCAAATCGAAAACTAAAACTACAAACTTTGAGCATTTGTTGTCATAGGAATCATATGACAAAAGGAAGTCTTCTTATCAAAGTGGAAAAAGGTGAAAATTGTTATCAAGATGCATAAATAACACTGTTACTTTGCTTATGCAAAAATCAAATAAACTTGAATATTTTAATTTGATAAATTATGTGTTCAGTCATTAATCTATTAGCCAATAGGATAAACATTACAACATGTGGTAGAATTGACAATAAGACAGCTACCCAATATAGAGAAGATTATGTTGATGGTAGTTGCAATAAGTCACATTACGGGCAATATAGAGCAAATTATGTTGATGGTAGTTGCAATAAGTCACATTACGGGCTTTTCCAATAGTGAGAGATACAAATACCGTATATCAAGTAAGCTAAAAAAATCCCAAAATGACAATATGTGAACCATTTCAAAATATAGAACTTACACTGTTAGGTCCGATAAGTAAATACATTTTGACAAAAGTCCGACGATGATATAATATGTTCTCATTGTAGCTGTACCTGTGGAAAGTAAGTATTGAAGATACAGCTTACGATTTATATTTTTCTTCGATGGCGCGGATGTACATTGTATGCATTAGTCATCAAAAGAAGTACATATAATGATTATACAAAATTGTGTCCCTGATACCTATACACGTAGTATAACATGTTTATTTTGAATTAGTTTGTTTCGTACTTAAAATTTACATGAAAAAGTACAATACATCTAATTACTAACTGATCGATAAGGATATGCACAAAATGGCGTTTTTATGTGGTTGTATCTTTTAAACTTGTTTTTGTAAATATATAACGTAATTTATGGTTGCAAGTTGCTTCTTATGAAGGACACTGTTTATTTGATTAGTAATATGGTCGTCTCTGACATAAATCGGTTGCATTTGAAAAGATTGGTACTCTTATAGACTGGATACATATTCATCAGATACAGATAATTTCAACAAATACAGTGACTATATATATTTATCAAAATACAGAACTAGCATGTACTGTTATTAGAGGAACTATAATATCACTTTTACAAAGGGGAGACGACGTCCTTGTTGAAATGATAACACATCGGAAACCTTGACTTGTATGACTGCTGTTCGACAAAACTGATCGTAAGCAACATCAGTCCACACTATTTATTGAGTCAAATCGTCACCAAATACAAGATCAAAATAAAGGCATCAGTAGTATACCGCTGTTCGAAACAAATAAACCAATCAGTCCTTAAGGATTTGTTCAGTATATCTAACTAGTTAGATATTTCAAAACTGAATATACGGAAGTAAATGTTGAGGACAATAAAACTGCTAAGATGTAAGCAAACAAACACCTATGACGAACAACGTTTTAACTTGCAATACGTTTCATGAATGATGTATATACTAAGGTAAAACACAAAACATTCATTTTATTTATTTCTTCAGATTGATGAAATACACATGGGAGTAAATATACAGCCAGTAACAAACATTTGAGAGAAACAGAAATAATAGAAAAACACTTTCTTCTGATAAAACAATAATGGAAAACAAATATAATGTTTTCTTGTTTTATATACTAGTATATGTTAGTTTTATGTTAAAATATGTACGATTCTGACAACATAAAAAGACAAACTTTGCAAATAGTTTACTAAAATGGATCACATGAATCATTCATACTTTGATATTTTCGTATATCAGATAATGATTCAATTTTCTCTCGTGACTTAGTATTATATCAATTTCGAAATAATTAGCTACACTGCATAAAAAAGTGTTACAAAACTACAATGAATTATTGACATTTTAGTGTCCGTTGTTAGAAAAATAACCTAAACCATTCGAATTGATTTTACTTTTTTATGCATCCTACAATTAATTTTAGTGCAGAACCTTTCGTATTGAAAAGCATTACAACGTGTCGGATTAGTATTTAAGCAATTGTTTCGTTACAAATTGAAATTGTACATTTTTCTAGTCCTTCAAGTTATAGTTCAGGTTAACCACAATATGTCTATACCCTACACTGTATTTCTGAATGTGAATTCAATCATCAGACATATATTTCATTAATCCGTTGTTTCTGCCACTTTTAACCACGTAGATGTATTATATTTCCATTTTGTATTTTAGTAATGTAATATAATGTAAATTTATAATTTTTGTGAATGTTAATTTTCTTTTTTTTATAGAATTTTATGATTATATTTCAATACGTATTTTTTATTTTTAATAAGATACACAGGCAAATTTTGTTCACGTGAATTTAACGTGGAATTAACGTGAATTTCACGTGAATTTCACGTAAAATACTGATTCACGTGAAATTCACGTGAAATTTTTCATGTGAAATTCACGTGAATTGAGCCTTCACGTGAAATTCACATGAACTTTTCACGTGAAATTAACATGAATCGAGCTTTTTTTTTTAAATGAAATTAAAGTGAATTCAGCCTCAATCACACTAATTTCACAGGATTTGAGCTTATTTATGTAAGTCAATTATAATCTAATACAAATTCTGTTTTGATATATATAAACATGAAAAATATTCTTCTTGGTCTTGACCATGTGTTCATACTTCCATTCTATTTTACTTTCTTTGTTTCCAAAATGTTTTGGTCTTAAACAAAGAAGGCAAGCAAATGCATCACAGAATATAAATAATATCCAGGGCACCTTAGTTCACTCCTAGAACTTTTTAGGTTGTTTTGAGTCTCAATCCTTTTGTGTTAATGATTTATGGACTGTGGTCATTTATAGAAGTTGATTGCACTGATGCATATTTCATTTGAGTTGATTTTTATTATGTTTGTATAAGTCATATTGTGTGGTCATCAGTTTTGACACAAACCAATCACATTATGGAAAAGACCTATTTGCAAAAGATGCCAATTCTTTTTAAGAAGGTTTTGAAGAAAACAAACTAGTTCACCTCGCCACATATTCATGTACCTGTTTAAAGCCAGAAACCTTTTCAGTGAATGTCTAAAATCTCCTCTTAATAAAAAGAAAATATTCAGAGAATTTGGTGTTGATGGCTATTTTTGATTCATATTGTATTTTTTTTTAAAGCCTCTGGTCAATTAAATAGATCATGGCATATCTTTTAGACACCTGTCTTTTGTTGAGGACTGCATGTTAGCACCTTAATGCCTTTCATGTGTTTTTGTTGTTTTATTGCTGGCTGATTGATGTATACCTCATATTTCATTGTACTAATAAACTCAAAATAGAAAGTTCTGTGAAATATAGCTGATATACACATGTACCATATTGAAAGGCTCTCTGTAATTTACAACCATTTACTTCTTATTTCATATATGCAAAAATAGTTTTTTTCTCATTTTAACACTGATCTCAAGGTTAAGGCAAAATGTTGACAAACAACAGGCATATATCATTAACAAATCTCAAAGTTTGGCTGCACAATCAGCTAAAAATTCTTGTTATTTCATTTTTTTATATAAAATTCATTTTAAAACATGTATTTTCATTTTTTTTTACTGTAACTTGTATTTTGACACAATAATTTGAATTTGAATTGTATTATATTTTGAAAGTACTTGTGGTTGAAAAAATATACACAATAGTTAATTCCAGTTGGTTTACATTTCTTGAAAACACCACTACTATGACTACATGTCTATTGATAATGTTTAAGAGTCCTCTTCTGCATATTATTGCTATTTGTACCCAAGGATTCCTTCATACATTTGCACTTATCCTCCTAAGATGTTGCTCCAATGATAAAATCCTGTAATGCATACTTAGCAATCAGACTCTTTGAAAACTTCCTACAGTTCCTGTAATATAATAAAATCAGCATGTTTGTTTCTGTGGTCAAGGAAAAAAAGATAACACTAATTTAATCACCAATGATTTACCAAACTCATAATTAGGTGATAACTGTTTTGTATTTTAAGCTCCGACATGATCAATTGGTGATTTCATGGTGATTTATCCAGTAAAACCCAGTAATTCCCAGTATTTCCCACTGGGCTTGGCAATACTCATAAAACCTAGGTTTTTGCCAACCCTGTTTCAGGAAATTTTCTAGCTCGCTATGCTGTATCAGTTTTGTTCATTGTTGAAAGCTGTACATATGGTCGTTTATAGTTGTCAATATTCAGTCATTTGGACTCTGGTGGATAGTTGTCTCATTGGCTATCATACCATGTCACATTTTTATAATAAATTACTTATGAAAACAAATCATATTCATGTATGTGTACTACACATTACTTGTATATATAAGTATACTTAGTGCCTATAGAAACACAACTCATCATTTTCAAGCCCCCTTCTTACATGTCTTAGCCCCATTTAAATTACAATACTAACATAGTATGTTTATGGCCCTATGCATTCTGGAAACATCTGGTTACCTGATACTTTTCCAGTGAAGACATTTGTGATTAGCTTCCATAGGGGTATAAATCAAAACTCCAAATGCTCTGAAAATTGATATAAGAGGGACAAAAGAAACCAGAGGGACAGTCAAACTCATAGATCGGAAACAAACTGACAACGCCATGGCCAAAAATAAAAAGACAAACAGACAAATAATAGTACAGATGACACAACATAGAAAATTAAGACAAGGCAACACGAACCCCACCAAAAACTGGGGGTGATCTCAGGTGCTCCGGAACGGTAAGCAGATCCTGCTCCACATGTGGGATAATCTAGCAGACTTTACATTTTTTTAATTACCTCTGCAATGGAGGTGTGGCGGTTCATCATGGTTGAACTTTGCCATGTTAACATTACAAATCATTAAAGTTGTACCTCCAAAACTGAAGGAGGAGATAGCCAGACAAACAAAGTATCCTCATATTGACCGACAGGAGTAAATTGATATTATCCCCCCCCCTCGACTGTTGCTGGGCATACTTACATGTACTGAAGCATGTGTAAGGGGACCAAAATTGTGTTTTTATTGGCACTCAGTATAAATTTATATAAAATAGATATAACAAGAGACAAGTAAACACACTGAAATGTCTTGCCTGTTTTACTATTCATGATATATTTTATGTTGATTGTTCTAAATATGCTATAGATATAATTTTACTATAAGTATGATATATAAACTTAACATAACCAATGATCCATGAAAAAAATAATGTCAAGCAAATAATGCCAAGGTCAGAAAAACCAAGTCAGACAGACATGTGAACCTTTCAAGCATAGCCTACCTCAAATAAAGCTGATCTGTTTATTGATTATAGCTTGTATAGTATACAACAAACACAGTGGCGGATCCAGAAATGTTCATAAGTGGGGGCCAACTGACTGCCTTAGAAGGGGCCCGCTCTGGTCAAGCTTCAGTGATTCCCTATATAATCAAACAAATTTTTCCCAGAAAAAAGGGGGGGGGGGCACAGGTTTTGGCATTTTGTTATACAATTTTGACAACAAATACTGTAACAAATACATACCAGTTACATGTACTGTAGCTATAGGGTCTCCTCTACATGTATATCTAATCAAGTCATTCATTTCATCGAAACATATAACATGTATAACTTCACTTCCTTTTACATCTGGGGAGCTAATTCTGAAAATTTAAATTCCAGTGATTATTATAAATATAAGACCTGAATCTGATCATGCTGATGAACTGTTTTCCAAATAAAAAAAATGGCAATACAACTGAAAATTCATTTAGATATATGTCAAATTCACACAGGCAATTGTTGTAAAAAATATTCACCAAGAGAGAAAACAATTGATTTTTTTTTAACCAATAAGTGAACATCACTATAGCATGTATAGCTAGCAAAATGACTAGTACTAAATTTCTAGATTGAACTGTTGCACATTTTGTCAGGATCTTTAACAGCCGAGTAAACAGTATTGTTCTGTTCATTGTTGAAGGTCTTAAAGTGGCCTAAAACTGCTTACATCCCCTTCATTTTGACCGTGGCTGATCATGATAGTTTTCTTATTGGCAATCCTACCACATCTCCTTATTTTCAAATTACTAAAAATTATCAATCTGCAACAATTAAATTCTATTTATATACACAGCTACTTTTGCATAGGTACTATTTTTGTTCCAAAAATATGTAGTACTGGAAATCTACTTTTAATATTCAGTACTATTTTGTTACTCTAAAATTAGTGTAATATTTAGGAAACTGTATTTTACAGTACTTGATTTGTACTTGAAATTTAAGTAGTAGTACTACAGGTTTTTTAATCATGTTATTACACCGTTACATTTTCAACATTTTGAAAGCGTGTCTATTTCAACAGTCAAGGGTCTAACTTAAATAAGTTATTAGAGAAAAATAACATACATGTCGTTATTGTGGGCTAAAATGTTAAAAAACTGTAATAACATATGTATGTTACATGTTTCAAAGAGGCAATATATATCTTTTACTTTGTTAAATTGTATACAAGTTCTATTGGTATTATTATTGTCTTTATGTTTACTAAACTTTAGAAAGATATACTGTATAATTATGTACTTTTTTCGCGAGTACTTATTTTCGCGTGTTTGGTATTGCCGACATATTCGCGTGTACTTAATTTCGCGGTATTACCGAAATTGAAAAAAATATAAATAACTGTCTGTTTAATAGGGACTTGAATGAGGGTTTATATTTTGGATAGTAGGTACCCTTCAGGGATTAATGATTAATAGTGTGAAAGAAATAACTTCGAAACGTCGATGGATTAAATTGGGGATGGTAGAAGTATATGTGTCAAAAAATAAACTTGGACATTTGAAGCCAGATTTTTCAGTTTATTTCAACTGTCCACTTGTAATTTTGTCTGAAATTGATTTAATTTGGTTAAGTTCATAAAATATTATTCAATAAATGCAATCATCAAAATTGTCATTTGTTTAACTGGAGATGTTTATCCGATTAAGTTATATATATAACACAATGTATTTTAATTCATTGTAAGAAATAATGATCAAAGCATGTAATGAGGTTCTGAACAAGCTTCCCAGTAATTCCCAAGTGTCTCATTTTATAAGTTACATTCCTGTAATAACTAAGCCTTGTTATTACAGCTTAGTGTATCCCTTAAAAGCCTTGTCTCATTGATTTACCATGGTTGATCAAAAATGTATTAATTGAATTGGAAAATTAATTATCAAGGTTATGCATTAAGTTTCTGCGCAAAGTTTCAAAAAATCCCAAGAGCCCACTAAAAATAAAAATATATTTTGATATATTAACTAATAGCAAACATATGTTACTACAGATTAAGAAATAAAGAGCAGACAACTCATGAAAGTATCTGTAATAACACATGTATGTTATTTTTCTCTAATAACTTAATTAAGTTTGTCCCTTGACTGTTCAAATCTTAAAGTTATGATTTTCAAACATGGAATATTGTGATCATTGTGAGTATTATTTCTGTACCAAAATTTTTAGTACAAAACAAGTACTGTAAAATACCGGTACCTACATATTACAATAAGTTTAAAATAAAGCAATAGTACTAGATATTAAAAGTAAATGTCCAGTACTACAGATTTTTAGTACAGAAATAGTACCTATGCAAAAGTAGCAGTGTACATGTACATTGTTTATATATTGATTAAAGGTAATCTGATCATCACTATGAAGCAATGTTCAAAACACTCTGCCATTATCAGAAATCAAATTCATTTAAAGTCCAATGACAAGGTATATGTGCAAAAGACTCAAAAATTTTTTTAAGTACCACAATCTGACAGAATTCATACATATTCACAATCAATGAAGGTCAAAAAGATATACTTTTTGTTGGATGCTGCATCATTATTATTATAAGTTAAATGAATGCAAGACATTGAATCCATGTAGTTACTAGTACATAATATTTGAACTTAAGATAAAGGATAATCTGATTTTTATCAGTCTCTGATCAGAAATACAGCCACACAACAGCGAAATATATGTATCAGCGATGCACATACAATCATTGAATATATGTTTAAGATTAATACTTAGCATTGGCTGTCAACGTACCTTTTTTGGTACATGTAAACATGGACTGTCTGATAGGCATACTCGGCATAGAGTTTGGACACTACATGTAGGTTACTTCATTAATTCCAGTATCAGTCTTAATCAATATTCAACTCCTCTGTCCATACCTTGTAATACTGCTGAAAGGGAGAAAACAGTATTTAACATGTGAACGCAATACTATTCAAAGAGTTTTGCAAACAATTAGCCTATAATATACATGTATTTCATGTCACATGTATTAATATTAAACTTGGAATTGTACTATCAAATATCAACTAGAGGCTTGTGTTTAAATTTTAATAAATTTGGCCCAGTAGTTTAAACTAAAAGCAGGTCTTCCCATTGTAGTCTTACAATAGTAACTGAAGACCCCTTGTCATTATTAAATTAGTTTTCAAGTTGTAACCATTTGAAATTGATTTTTTTACAATTTCCCCTTAGACTTTATGGGATTTGCTCATTGTTGAAGGATGAATTATGACCTGTAGTTTATGTTTACTTCTACATGTATGTCATTTAATCGTGAGTGAAGGGAAATTATACCATATCTTCTTATATCTATATATTAGTTCAGGTGTATGAACATATACGAATGATGTACAATGTATATTATTCAAGACTTAAATGTTTGAAACCAGAAAATCATTGTTTTTTGGCCCAACATTATTAAATGGTTTACATGGTTTAGCCTGTTACCCCAAAAATTAGTCCAAACCTTCTTTTGAGGTATGGAACCTACAAATGACCTACGAAGTGGAACAATTTTATAGTTATCCTACACTTATACACACTTTATTGCTATGAAACATGAAACAAACAGCTGCGCCATGAGCGCATGATACGCTCGTCGTCTTGTGTGTGAATTTTTCTGCAATATTCATAAATAGTTTCTGACATACGGCACGACATGTGAAAACCCCCTTTTTTTTTTACAAAAAAACTCAATATCTCTAAAACAAAATTTTGAATCAAAACCAAAAAGAATACAGGTCTTTAGCATGTTTAGATTAATATAACTAAGAAGTGTGTAAAATTTTAAGCAATAATCATAAATCGTTTTTGAGATACGGCGCGACATGTGAAAACCCCCCTTTTAAAAAATAAATCAATATCTCTAAAATGAAATTTTTAATCAAAACCAAAAAGTATACAGATCTTTAGATTAAAATAACTACGAAGTGTGTACAATTTTAAGCAATAATCATAAATCGTTTTTGGGATACGGCGCGACATGTGAAAACCACCCTTTTAAAAAATAAATCAATATCTCTAAAATGAAATTTTTAATCAAAAACAAAAAGTATACAGATCTTTAGATTAATATAACTACGAAGTGTGTAAAATTTTAAGCAATAATCATAAATCGTTTTTGAGATACGGCGCGACATGTGAAAAACCCCTCCCCCTTTTTTACAAATAAAATACTCAATAACTCAAAAATTAAATTTTGAATCATCACCAAAAAGTATACAGATCATTTTTAATTTTAGTTACTTGTGTATAATTTGGAGTTTAGTATAACGTCCATTATCACTGAACTAGTATACATAATTGTTTAGGGGACAGCTGAAGGACGCCTCCGGGTGCGGGAGTTTCTCGCTGCATTGAAGACCTATTGGTGGCCTTCGGCTGTTGTCTGCTCTATGGTCGGGTTGTTGTCTCTTTGACACATTCCCCATTTCCATTCTCAATTTTATTAGATCTTAAGATTAATATAACTAAGAAATGTGTAAAGTTTTAGGCAATAATCATAAATTGTTTTTGAGATACAGCGCGACATGTGAAAAAAAACACAAACCTTTTTTTAGTAACTAAGTCCTGTAACTCAAAAAGTTTTAATCTTATTTTCACCAAAAAGTATACAGATCGTTTGACCATCATAAGAAACAACTATCTTAAGTTTATTGAAATTTGGATAAGTCGTTCTCAAGTTACGGTGCGACATGTTTACGCCGGAAAGACAGACGGACAGACGACATTTGTATACCATATTACGTCCCGACAAAATTTTGACGGGCTTATAAAAATGCTTGTTTTGGACCATAATTCCTACATTTGTCCCAAACAGTTTCTGCTAAAAAAAATCATCTGAACTGAAACACAATTTGAACTTGATATGCAATCTGTCATGGTAAAACTACATGTGTACAATAATCATGATAATTATCAGATCAATATCTTCAAGCATATATAACAAAAAAGAAAGTGAAAACTATTTGTTTGCGTGAATTTTTCCAAGTCCAAGGACTATAGCTCTGCAAAACTAAAACATCTAAAGTTATTTTTTCTGAACAGAATATGTATCGAACTTGATCTGTGAACTTGTCATAATGTATGCGTATCTATATATTATTGTTTATAATAATATTGTTTGTATGCTATATGCCCTTCTGGGGCCCTAATTTGGTGAATAAAAATATTCTATTCTATTCTATTCTATATATAAGGAGCCTGTAATATTAATTCAGTGGTTGTCCTTTGTTGCTTTGTTTCATATTTGTTTTTAGCGTTCATTTTTTTTGTACATTAATAAGGCCAGTAGTTTTCTTGGATGCATGTTTTACATTTGTGATTTTTGGGGACTTTTATAGCTGGGTATGTGGTACGGGCTTTGCTCATTGATGAAGGCTGTACAGTGACCTGTAGCTGTCTCATTGGCATCATTCCACATCTTCTTTTTTATACTGTATCGTCTTGTTGTCGTTATTGATTCATACCATTTGTGGTTTTCTGTAATCTAAATATGCTGGAATAAAAAAAATTGACACAATTCAGTCAATTGTATTGCTTCTGATATGACGTTAAATCTAATGTCAAAGTGAGGTACAGCCACCAGTATTAGAGTGTACATTTTGTACAACAGATTATGTATTTGATATGGCTTTCAGTTACTGCTAGCAAGTCCGGAAACTTGTCAGTGATTGTCTTGTGTCATGTATGTGATAACTGCAAGTCAGCCAAGTGTTTTGTTATCTATATAACTTTTGAGTTAATCACAGATAAGATAGTAATAAGTATGGTTTGAATCATACACAAATAAAAAAGAAAGCGACAAATTTATACTGTTTAAGACTCAGTCAGAATTTTACATATCCATCTCCATTATTCATAAATAATTTTTAATCTGCCATTATCTGGGAAGTTGCGACACTTAAAGAATTCGATATGAGAAACTAAATCATGAATGCGTCTTAAAAGATTTAAGTATCCATATGAACATTGAAAATAAGCAGGTAATGAACTAATAAGTTGGTAGTTTAGCTTTAGTTTAAAACACGTTAACCTTATTTTGATGAAATGAATAAATTACACAACACAGTGTTATTAGTTGTTAGTGGCTTAGAACTAGCTGTCAGTAACTGTGAGTACTCTCAGATCTGTACTTAGTGTCTGTTTGTTGTTTAAATGTACAAGTATCCGGCAACGTCCACTTGTATTTGTAGTATTTGTATTTTTATCCATCAGAGTTAAGCCTCTTTCAACTGATTTTTATAGTTCGTTCTTATGTTGTACTGTTACACCACTGTCCCAGGTTAGGGGGAGGGTTGGGATCCATCTAACATGTTTAACCCCGCCACATTCTGTATGTATGTGCCTGTCCCAAGTCAGGAGCCTGTAATTCAGTGGTTGGCGTTTGTTTTTGTGTTACATATTTTTTTTTCATTCATTTTTTGTACATAGATTAGGCCGTTAGTTTCCTCGTTTGAATTGTTTTACATTGTCATTTCGAGGCCTTTTATAGCTGACTGTGCGGTATCGGCTTTGCTCATTGTTGACGGTCGTACAGTGACCTATAGTTGTTAATTTCTGTGTCATTTGGTCTCTTGTGGAGCGTTGTCTCATTGGCAACCACACCAATCTTCTTTTTTAAACAAACAGTTAATATTAATAGATAATTTCTTCGGGTTCAAATTGTTAAAAAAATCGATAGCTTAAGACTTCGTGAATAATAGAAACCAAGCTACGTTACTGCATACAAATAAAACAATATCTTACAAATCAACTGGAATTTGAAATTAGATGCGTTAGGACCTACGAGGCGAACGTGTATACAAATTATTTGGGAACGAACGGACACGATACCAAAATCAAAGATGAAAACCATTTTCATTCAGTCATTGCAGATTTCTGTTTATTCCTGCACTATTAAATCATTTGTTTCAGTTACCTGTAGTACATCCTCGAGTATTGATTGATTCATAGCTCCTTGGTATTGTTTGTCTTGATAAATTACCTGAAACAAGTACTGTTGTTGACAATCGGCTAACGTCGTCCGTCTCTTTAAGACGCGTCATAATTTGTATCTTTCAAGCGTTTTAAAAAAACCCGACTCCGGACGAGAGATTCACGGATATTGTCCTGACCTAATGTTCAAAGTATTTCTCTATGTGAAAAGTGAAAAATAGGTACCTGCTAGTTCCCCCATTCTTACTATACAAATTCTTGGAACATATAACAAATTATTTTGTTAACAAGCATCCTTTACATAGGAGCACCTCCACATGGAGCTGTTAGTTAAACCCTTACAACCATTTAATATATATATATTTATAAAATATAATAATTAAATTTCAATTATGTCTGTGATTTCATTGCGTAAAAAAAAATATATATATACATATATATATCTATACAAAAATAAAATGTTTAACATTAATTCAATGAGAAAGCCTTGTCTAATTGGCAATCATTTACCACACATTTATTAAAGCTTTCAAATAATATTTTACTGTCAATCAATAATAACATACATAAAATTGAGAATGGAAATAGGGAACCTGTGAAAGAGACAACAACCCGACCAAAGAGCAGACAACAGCCAACTAATGCATATTGGACACAATGTATATTAAAGACCTTAAATTAATTTATTATCAATACAGTTTAACAGATATCAATTAACCCTTTCGCTTTTTTATTTGAAAAGCATACAGCTTTTTAAGTTTGGTGTAAATTTCCTGGTTTTAAGAATGTAAGTTTTTTTTAATAATAAAGTGTAAATGTAACCATTCATTTTTTCTGAATAAAAACATTAATCTAAACATACAGGGACGTTGTTTTGTAATTTTAAAATGTGTCCCAGTGAAACAATTGATCATGCAATCTTTCAATTTCAAAGATTATAAATAACATTTGTTTCTTGTATAGATGTCATGTTATCACAAGTAATACAAAATATTTTATACTGCACTTTCAATATACTTGAAAATTGATAAACATTCAAATTTACATTTATTGACAAATTTTAGTACATCTGAAATTCTTTTCTGTATACTTACTAGTTTTTATTCATATGTCCTAATGTTAAACTTATGTGCAATTCAATGCTCACAATTTTTCTTGACTAATAAGTTTGAGGAAAAGTTTTTTGCACAGTAAAAAAAGGAGATAACTCATGTTTGGAAGTGTATGATATATATATTATCCTTTTTGATTCTTTGCAATTATGGAATGTAAATAATCTATTACAGTAATAGTAATCTATTTCATAAGTTACCTCCTACATTTTTTAAAGTATAAAAGTAAAGAAGACATAAGATGTGTGAAAATAATTAAATTTACTAATTAATAATTATAGAAATATTACTAATAAACCAATTAGTCCATCAATATAATATAGGCATCTAGGAATTTGAAATAAGAGATACACATGTATACAAAATTCCACCCTAATGACTCTAATAGAGATAAATATAAACAGTGATAGACAATATAATTAAAAACCAACTTGTTTTTGTAGTTGCATCTAACCCACTATCAAGGGAGATAATTAATGCTTAACAAAGAGATAAATATTTATCATTTACCATTGTTGTATGTCCAAATATGTAAATCTTGAGACACTAAGAATAACAGCTTTGAAATAATTCAACTTTGCAAAAAGTAAATTGGAACCAATAATAGCATGTGTAAAATTCAGGTGAATTTGTTTCTCATGTTACAAAAATTAACTTAATAAACTTAAATTTCTCTTATAATTTCATGCTTTTATTCAGATACAATGAAAAATAAAATGTTCATTCATGTTAATTTCATGTCAAATTGTTCACATGAATTTAACGTGAAATTTTTCATATGAATATATCATGAAAATATTCACGTGAATTTCACGTGAAAATAGAATTTTTAAAATTAAATAAAGATTTCTATGGAATATATGATACATATAATACAAGGTATTAGAGGTTGATAAAATTTTAGATTTTCGGTTATTTTTTTTTAACTTAGACACCGTTTATATTTTTCATGTGGCATTCACGTGAACTGTTTTACGTGAATTTCACGTGCAATATTTTCACGTGAAAATTTAACGTGAATTTCACTTGAAATTAACGTGAAATTATTGTGAAATTCACGTGAAATTCATGTGAAATTCACGTGAAATGAGATTCACGTAAAATTCACGTGAGCAAAATTTGGCTGTGTAAACCTTGCAACTGGTTTGACTAGAATGTTTTTTACCTGTTTTGGCCAACATCGAAAACAAGTCCAGTAACCCGCTAGACTCCGTCCGTCATTCCGTCCTTTCGTAATTCCTTTCGTACGTCCGAAAAACCTTTGATAGAAAATGTTCGTTAAAGTGTTACGCGTCTTCGTTGAAAGAGAATTATCTTATATTTGGTGTGCAGCTTGATAATGTTCAATTGTAACGTGTACAACAAATGTTACATCCGCTGTGCAGCCAATTTCTGTTTGCCAATAGTTCAAAAAATTACAACTCTGATTGTTCAAGGACAATTTTCGTCAAAGTTTTCTTGGCTTGATTGAATGGAAGTGATAAGTTATGTTTTACTCTACAAGTCCCTCAATCAATAGACCAGTTTCTAGTTTGTTGCATTTTCGTCAAAATCTTTGGTTTTAGTGAACATCATTCGTGCTTACAATGTTGAGCGAGCGGTTAAACAATATGATTCTATGTTTCTGGAATTATTCGGCAAATTAAATTCTTATCATTGATAGACAGCGCAGCTGTCATTAGGGAATTGTGATTAAGTACCTACGGAACAAACATAAGTGTTAGATTAGTCTGCATAATACCGATCACGAAGATGAACTTTAATTGTGCAGGGATACAGGCGGTCTCCTGTATCTGACAAATGACGTCATAAAGGCGCGCATAATTGACAAACTTTTCCGGTGAAGGACATAACTCGAAAGGGATATATTGTATGCAGTGATAAAGATCCTGACATGGTGTTTCTCTTGTTTTAAATACGATAGAGAAAATTGTTAAATAATCGTGCAAACACATGGATCGGTCGTACTTTTATATCTACTGATATCGGAAAATGATTACATATCTTAGTTAACGCTAGACGCTCGTGCTTCTTAACAATACACATAATTCATTAGCAAGGGTGTGCTTATTACTGAAAACATGCTCCAAAGTGTTAAGAAGAAGAACGACTGAAATCGCCAATTTATAAATTTTACGAATTAGTTGACCGATTTGATATGTGTGTGTCTCAATTCACTAGCTACATGTTTTTGCAGTCTTAAATCTTTTTATTAAAGTACATTTTTCTGATTCTGTCTGATTGTTACATTCTGTCAGCATTCAAAATTACATAAGTTATTAATAGTTTGAATCTGAAATAAAAGTTTAAACACAAAAACGTATCTGTGAATATGAACGTAAATGTCATGTTGTGTTGATTACAGTCGTTCTTATTTATATATAAAAATATACTCGCAAAGAAATAGATAGTGTAAAAAGCTTAACAAATAATTAAAGTACATAATGAAGACTCCAGTATATAAGTTCCAATGGTTTTCAAACTTTGTCTGGCTTTGACACTTAGAGTGAGCGTAAAAGGGTAGAAATTACATACATGAGTCGGAAAAACATAAGTTGCTTCCGTGTAAATATAAATTGATCGTGTTGCACGAGATGTTAGAATTTGATGATACGTTGCATTTGGTGGCTAATGGAAAAGAACACGAGATGGTGGGTAAAAACATAGGAACATACTATAATATAACAATGGCCATTTAAGAACGGAATATACAAAAGTAAAAGACAAAAGACGAAAAAAGACCCTCTTCGAAAACTGATTGAAATAAACCCTATAAAAAATTGTGGGGGCCGTATATGCTCTGAAATATAGATGGAGTACCGAAATAATATTCCAACAATTATCCACCCCCTCCCATCTAAGGAAGACATCAGATGTAAAAGCAAAAACAATTTCACGGAATTTTGTTTACACCATTACCAAACATTTACTAAAATTTTCTCGAACTCCAGCATTTAAAAGCGTAATATGTACTACTTAAATAATGATGCTGTCAATTTGTTAGGAAATTTTAATGTAAAGATTAGAAGTAATACCTATGGAAGACATTTTTTTGAATCTGGAATTTATCTATTTCTTTTTTGATATGTCAAAAAAACTCGAATTTTCTTAGTAAGTAACAACTTGACAAATGCAGCCAAGAATTTTGTTTTTAGTAGTAAAGCACAAACAAATCCCTGACTAGAAGAACTGTCATCAACTATGATAAATCACACTGAAAAGCCTTTCATAACAGGCAACTTAAAGTGGAAACGAGCACTACAAATCTAGTTGTTGCCGAAACAGGGAAGCAAATGGGAACTAAAGGTATAGCATCAGTGATGTTAACTCTTGGAGACTCAATGATTTTCTGGGATGTATATGTAGCAACAATTGGTGATGATTTACCTTCATGGAAAGCGTTCAAACCAGAAATGTTTAAAGCCATGGATTTATGATAACCTAAACAGATGATAGACATAGAGAACCTGTAGTTCAGTAGTTGTCGTTGGTTCATGTCTGTTATATTTGTTTTTCGTAAATTGTTTTGTTATAAATTAGCAGTTAGTTTTCTCCATTGAATTGTTTCATATTGTTCATATTATAGCCGACAATACGGTATGGGTTTTTCTCATTGTTGAAGGCTGTACGGTGGCCTATAATTGCTCACATTCACTTCATTTGAATTTTGGTGGATTGGCAATCATACCATATCTCATTTTGTTTATATAAACAAAACTGGTAAAATCAACCTAAGGTTAACTTTAGTATGTGTTGAAACCGAAGTTTTGTAATGATTTCTAAATCTATTAGTCGAAATTTTATAATCATATAAATATCACATTTCAATATTTGGCATGATTAGTGACAATACTAATTCAATAATCTCACAGAACAAGCTGTCATCTTAACATGTTCTCTTTACTACTTATTCAATTAGTTTCATTGTCGTTTCTATACTCTCCCCCAAGGGTGACTGGGGAATAGAAGTATGGTCACCATTGGTCTTCCTCCGACCGGAAGTAAAACCCTTGCCAAAGTGGGGCGTCCGTTTGGCTGTGCGGGATGTACACATTTGCAGCCACGTCTGGTCAGAATGGAGACGTTAAATCCGATGCCTCGTGTAAAGAGAGTGCCACGCTCTTTGCACGTTAAGAACCCTTGCAACAACTCTTTGAGGGGTCCGCAGGTGACCTGTTGCAAGGCAAAATTTCTGTCCCTATCCAATATACCCTCCTTTCCCGTGGCAGTCTAAATTTCTCCCACCTTAATCCCTTAATCTATTACAGAACCTACCTATTGTATTTATTTTGAACTTGTTCTCGTCCTGAATATGCATAATATATTTGCCACCAGACGTTAAGCAACCAACAATCAATCAATCAATCGTTTCTATAATTCATTGCTGATCGGTATGCTGTATTCTATGTATATTTGTTTGAATTTTTCAGCATGTAATGTCAAGTAGCAAACAGAGAAGTTTAGCGTAACATTATCTATGCAATTCATAATATAACGACATTTATACAATGGTGTTAGTAGAAATAAAAGTAAACCAATAAACATACCATGACAATGATGTGTGATACACGTGCGTTCCGTCTACAAAAGAGGCGGAAATACCAAACAGATATTGAGCTGCGACGGATAGAAATCAACTTTATGCAAATGAATATCAATACATCTGTTAACCTATTTTAGGTTGAAAAATTCTCTATGGAAATTCTGAAAATTTAGCTGTTATAAGAAAATCAAAACAGACCAAAATTCGTCTTTTATTTTGAGTTTTATTTTCCAAAATCAATCAAAATCTTATACATATTCATGTATACGTGCACTTGCATAAGGTCGATTTCTATCCGACGCAGCTCTAATCAAACTAATTAGTCGAACATAAACTGACAACGCCATGGCATAATCTCAACAGACAAAACGACAAAAAACAGTATACACACAACAAAATACCGGGATTGATTTCATGTGCTGTTTTCTAAATGTACCTTAACGGGAAACGCTCAAAGCAGAAATGTTTAAATCAAAGGACGTAAAACAATCAACATAGTTCAAGTATATGACCATAGAGAACATACACGAAAATGATTATATCAACTTAACGTCAACATTACTTGATAGTGTTAAAACCTAAGTTTCTTAATTATTTTTAAATTTATAAAGCGATATTTTGAAATCGTACAAATATCACATTTCAATATTTGGCATGACTAATGACTAATTGAATAATCTGACGGACCATGCTGTCATCTCGAAATGTTATTCTATCACTTTACTGCAAATTTAATTAATTCAATTATCATTGTAATAACTTATTGTCAAATGGTATGCTGTATTCTATAAATATTTATTTGAATTTTTCAGCTGGTAAGTGTCAAGTAGCAAACAGATAAGTATAACGTACAATTATATTTACAATTTATAATATAAGAAGATTTATATAATGGTGAACTTTGTGTAGTAAAGTAAAACAATAAACATACCATCTTAACACTATTATCTGCTTTTCTTAAAAACAACCCTAATGGAATTTTATAAAGCTTGAATCATGTGATTATTTATGCAGCACTAAATATGCTAATGACGTGAAAATATCCAAATATTTCTTAGTGTCACATCTGGGTATGTCCTTATGTTTGTATTAGGGAGACAGAATTTAACTGATGTCCAATTTGTGACTTTATGTTTAGTCTTGTTTGTTCTTTTTAATTATACCTATCCTTTAATTGTTTTTTTCTTCAAAAAATAAAATGTTGTGCTACATACTCCTGAGTATGCAGTAACTACTCATCAATAGACGATCATCAAAAGAACATCACTTTATCAATATGCTAGTATTTTCATAATATACATTTTAAGTTTTTGTTGTACTATGATTGGTATATAATTTACTACTGAACACCATAGATACAAAACACCCATAGACAAAATTGATTCCATCGTGATTCTTATACACTCTAAAAGAGAAGATAATGACTTTACAACTATTTTTTGGGATATAGATATTCGTGTTCTCCACTTGGTTTGTCATTTTTGATATCTATACTTCGTTTTAATAGCTTCCACATTCAGGAAAACACAGTTTCTAGTTAAGAAAACCAAAAACCTCAAAACAATATGCTGAAAATATTCAGTAAAATTTATAAACTGGTGTTTTTGAGATGAGTATTTGCTGTATCGTGATTGTCTCAAATTATTCCTCATTTTAAACTTTTTTTTATTTTATTTTTTTTATTTTTCAGTCCAATGTATGTATTCTGTACCATAAAAGATAAGTATATTGCAATTATTTTACAAAAAAAAAATGAAGAATGAAAGAATAATAGATAGTGAATGTTGTGTATGGTGCTTTTATTGAAGTTGGACTATTTAAAACCAGTTCAAATCAATAAAGACACAATTATATAGAGGTAACAAAACCCATTCGTATATTAAAAGCAATGCGATATTTAGATCAGTAATTTTTAAATGAAATGCTAAGTAGTCTAAATTCAAACGTGAACAAATAGACAATGCAATTCGTATTATTGTTTATAAATATTTTTAACAACACCTTGTTTTTTCTCTAGTATTATAAAAAAAATATTTCAGGTATTAAATACTTTCGTGAATATTGTTAATGTAGTATTTATTATTTTAACAAATCTAAACGTTATGAATGTCTTTAACCCAACGAATGATATACTGAAACAAACAGATTAATAATTTTATTTGGACAAAATGCTTCCAAATTGATTTAAACGTTGTATAGGTAAATCATTACGACTTAATGACCTGACAGGTACACTGCCAGCAGTAACAGAGTATTCTGTAAAACATATAGAAACTTATTGAACAGATCAGGTTTATAATGTTGTACATGGTTCTGTAAACAGACAATGTTTGAAAGTTTTGTAACATTTTATTTGCACAATTAACTAATTTTCACTCACGTATGGAAGTTTTATATTTTTTAATTGATAAATGAACAAACATATTTTTACAACTGCATGTGTTATTTGTTATGACATTAAGACACAACAGGCAATAGAAGACTGAAGTTCAACCAGTGCTTCAGAACACATTATATGTTTGTTATTATAAAATATTACAAACACAAAATTTTGATTTTTGACATGATTACTGACTATAACATTCAACAAAAAGCTGTCAGTTCTACTATCACTTTACTACTCATACTACGGTTGCTTCTAAAACACTTATACTACGGTGGCTTATTTACTTGATTTTATATTTTTTGCAGTCGGTAAGGGAATAGCTTCAAACAGATAATCATAGTTTACAATTATATCACAATTTATAACATGAAAATAGTCTTTGACACTTGAATATTGTACTTAATTATGCAGGTTGCAACACGCGGAATGATCTTATTGCGTAACGGTATTCAAAGTATATGTGTAATATGTCCGTATTTTTGCAAATAAGGTGACAATATGTCTCAATTGTAGCAATATTTTTTTTTATCTTGTATCTTCTTTCTCATTATTCCTTTCATGTTATATATCTATATGTCCAAGCAATGTATCAATTCCCAATATGCTGTTAACCAGAATTCCTGGTTATTTGATTAATCTTCGCCATTTAAAGTTGTTTCCGATTAATAATAAATGTATGACGTCTGTTTTTAAAACATAGTTCTACAATTACTAAACAAAAAACATGCGTTGTCCTTTGTGTTATTTAATATATATATATATCATACCATTACTATTTCAAATATATGTATTATTTAACTTTAGTCGGTAACTGTCAAGTACCAAATCGAAAACTAAAACTAAAAACTTTGAGCATTTGTTGTCATTAGAATCATATGACAAATGGCAGTCTTCTTATAAAAGTGGAAAAAGGTGATAGTTGCAATGTTGGAAAATTGTTATCAAGATGCATAAATAACACTGTTACTTTGCTTATAAAAATAATCAAATACACTTTAATATTTTAATTTGATAAATTTTGTGTGCAGTCATTAATCTATTAGCCAATAGGATACGCATAACAACATGTGGTAGAATTGACAATGAGACAGCTACTCAATATAGAGTAAATTATGTTGATGGTAGTTGCAATAAGTCACATTAAGGGCTTTTCCAATAGTGAGAAATACAAATCCCGTATATTATGTAAGCTAAAAAAATTCCTACAATGACAATACGTGAACCACTTCAAACTATAGAACTTACACTGTTAGGTCCGATAGGTAAATACATTTTGACAAAAGTCCGACGATGATATAATATGTTCTCATTGTAGCTGTACCTGTGGAGAGTAAGTATTGAAGATAAAGCTTACTATTTATATTTTTCTTCGATGGCGCGGATGTAAATTATATGCATTAGTCACAAGGTTGGGCGGTAAATACCACCCCCGGTATTTACCAGTGGTATTAACCGGTAATTACCGCCTCGGTCAATACTCCTCAAGTGGTCATTACTGTCAAATACTGGACAATTGAAATTTGCATGGTTCTTTTGACATATTTTACTATCAATGTTCGTTAAATCTTAGTTGATAGGGGAAATTATTTTAACTTTATTCATGGCATGATTCAGTTTATAAAAAGGATTGATATTGGTATGTTTTATCAACTATTGGCATGACTTATGACTCATTCAGTTCTTATGGGTAATGATATAACATAGTTTAAGTATGGATATAAAATTGCTATATCAGTTATTTCAACATGTATAACATATATATATATATATTTTTCTTGAAAAGGTTTGATTTTAAGAATGTAGGACAGAAAGTCACAGGACAAAAAGTCACAGACAAAAAGTCACGGACAAAAAGTCACAGGACAAAAAGTCACAATTCAGTTTTGAGATTATTTTTCTTTTAACAAGGAAACACTAATTTAAAAAATATTTGTTTTGTTTTTTCTTGAACTATTATATATGAAGCAACTTTGTAATTAAAATTTATTCAATAAATATCAATAATGATCAAATAATTGTTATGAAAACAAAATGTCAAAGTGGCTTGGTACTTAAATGGCTTCAATGTGCCAAGAAATATATCCTTTGCATGATTAAAATTTAATAAATTGTCATTTATCAAGGCTTATGAACAATTTCCTAAACTTAAAAATGAATATATGTAATAAAAAGAAAATATTTCAAGATCTTTCTCTTATATATTCAAACAATTGTCAACAAATTACTTGTGACTTTTTGTCCTGTGACTTTTTGTCCTATCAAATTTGTGATTTTATGTCCTGTGACTTTCTGTCCGTTTACCGATTTTAACAGGTAAATATTATTACAGGTGACTAGATTATCAGGGCATTACCTATTATATGGCAAGCAGGTGTCAAAAGTTTATTCAATATTACAACTGTCTCCTAATAAATGTTGACATAACAGGAAAAAAGTCATAAAAGTTATTTTTGAAGACTGTTTAAAACAATTATTCTATTCCTGACTATTCAACTGCATGATAAATATCTTCTAAAACTAAATACAGAAAATGGAAATTTTGAAGGATCTATACTTTGGCTGCTGTTTTTCTTTTTCTTTAATTTTATTCTAATAATCACTGTCCATGATGTGTTCATGTAAAATTTCAATTTATATAAGAAAACATATCATTAAAAAAGTCTAATTTTGACTTGAAAACTTTCATATTTTCATGACTAACAGTTATTGAATGTAGGGCTAAATATCACAGGACAGAAAGTCACAATGCAATTTTGAAAGAACTGTTTCTTTGATTAAGAAAACAAGCTGTCATAGTCTTTTTCTTGACTGGCTTCATGGTACCAAGAAATATCCTTTGTAGGATTAATATTTAATAAATCTTCATTTAACCATGTTCATTATCAACCTCATAAACATTACAATGAATTTATTTCAAGGATTTTCCCTTACATATTCAAAAACTTGTTAACTAATTAATTGTGAGTTTTTGTCCTTTACAATGTAGTAAATAAGTGACTTTCTGTCCTGTGAATATATTTGTCCATTTACCCTGTAGTTGACCAGGTAGGGACTGTATTTAATAGTAATATCTTATCAAAATCTCAATTGACCAGTATTTGCCAGTATTGACCAGTATTTGCCAGGTCAGGTCAATACTAGTTTTGACCGCTTTTTTGCCAACCTTGATTAGTCATCAAAAGAAGTACATATAATGATTATACAAAATTGTATCACTTATAGCTATACACGTAGAATAACATGTTTATTTTCAATTAATTTGTTTCATACTTAAAATTTACATGAAAAAAGTACAATACATCTAATTACTAGCTGATCGACAAGGATATGCACAAAATGGCATTTTTCTTACTCTTATAGACCGGATACATACTCATCATATACAGATAATTTCAACAAATAAAGTGACTATATATATTTATCAAAAACAGAGCTAGCATGTACTGTTTGTTAATAGAGGATCAATAGTACACTTTTACCATGAGTAAATGCAGTTCTTGTTGAAATATTAACACGACTTGTATGACTGTTGTTCCTTAAAACTGAACGTAAACAACATCAGTCCACACTATTTATTGCGTTAAATCGTGCCCAAATACAAGATCAAACAAATGAACCAATAACAGTCCTTAAGGAGTTGTTCAGTATATTATAAAAATGAGAATGGAAATGAAGAATTTGTCAAAGAGACAACAACCCGACGTAAGAGCAAAAAACAGCCCAAGGCCACGAATGGGTCTTCAACACAGCGATAGACTAGTTTGTTATCTAAAAACTAAAAATATGGAAGTTAATGTAATGGACAACAAAACTGCGAACATTTAAGCAAACCTTCACATACATCGTTGACGAACTAAGTGTTAATTTTCAATGCGTTTTAAAAATAAACAAATTGCACCCAGTAAGCAGATATCACAAATTTATATCACCACTTGTAAACATGTATGATGTATAGTTTTAAGTTAAACAAAAACAACCATTGTATTTATTTCTTCAGACGGATGAAATTCATAAGACAACAGTGACAGCCAGTAATAAACATTAGCGAAACACAGAAATGATAGAAAACACTTCCTTCCGATGCAAAAACAATATTAAATAATCTGAATATAATGTGTCTTTGTTTAATTTGCATGTACGTTTTATGTTTAAAATATATATGATTCTGATACATCAAAATAGAAACTTTACAATGTTTTTCCTAAAATCTGTTTTAACCACAAAATAAGTATATTGTACGTGTTGCATCACACGAATCATTCATACTTTGATATTTTCTTATGTCAAATAATTATTAAATGCTCTCTCGTGACTGAGTATTATATCAAATTCAAAATAATTAGCTACACTTCTTACCAATCATGTGTATTATTCAAATTGTACACATTATGTCTATAACCCTACAATGTATTTCTTTATGTGAATTCAATTATCATACATATATCTGATTTATACGTTGTTTCTGCATTTAAACTAGTAAACATGTAGATTGAAATTGTATTATATTTAACGCGCGAGACTACTTTACATATTTCTGTAAAATGTACATGAATGTTATTTTTTCTTGTTTTATCAAAAGTTATGATTATATTTAAAAGTGTAGTCTTTCGAAATCATGAAATAAATTTGCATCTGGTTTGACTAGAATGTGTTTTACCTGTTTCGCCCACATCGTCATGCTTTTGATAAAAAACTTTCGTCAAAGTTTCCAGGGCTTCGTTGAAAGGGAATTATTTCATATTTGGTGTGCAGCTTGATAATGTTGAGTTGTGGCGACTTTCTGTTTGCCAAAAGTTCAAAATATTACAACTCTGATTGTACAAGGAAAATGTTCGTAAAAGTTTACTTGGCTTGATTGAAAGAAATGATTAGTTATGTTTCAGTGTTGTTATGATATTGTTATTATCATGTTTATTTATCTTGGCCTACTTTGTTTTGTGTGGCCTTATAATATGTATAATATGCTTATATCATATTCATAGTTGTTTACAAAATAATGTTATAATTGTGCAGTTTAGAAATCAATGGAACAATCATAGATACTGATGGAATAATTCTGAAATGATCATAATATACGATGTGTAATTTAAACTTCTACCGTATTCTAGGACTTTCCGTTCTACAGTGTTCTAGAAGTTTCCGTGACAACTACATATACAGATACCGAAATTAGACTTTTTTAGACATTATTTTACTTGGATTCACAGAAGTTCTCTGAAGATGTTGTATTGACACTGTATTCACCTTAACTACATCATACTAGATTGGTCATATTCCGTACAGTTTAGAGAAGAATTCCGGATAAAGAAAAGACAAAGGATCGGGCATATAATATAACAGTTAAGTTAACATTTCAATTTGTATAATGTTTCTTGTAAACTTGTGTATAATAAATCTTGTTAAATTTTATTATTGATTTGTGTCTTTTGTTGGCTACAAGTTAAAGGTGATTTCTGGCCGTATCCGAAATTGGGGACTCATCCGGGAAAATGTTAATATCAGATTTTCTGTATTTATAGAATTAGAATTAGCCAACACAATTCTACAAAATGGCATTTGATGCCGGTAAATTTTTGAAGACGCCAGACATGTAAAGGTTTGATGACTTAAAGAAAGAGGAATTAATGTGGCTTTCTAAACATCTAAAAATTGATTTTACAGTATCCATGAGAATCAAAATTTGGTAATAGAAAATAAGTTGACGCTGAAATTCTAGATGAAGAGGTTCTTGTACTTGAGGTACAAAATGTTGATGCTTTTAGATTAAAACAGCTTGCATTAGAACATGATTTCAAATTAAAACAATTGGGGAAAAAATGGAAAACGAAGTTAAAATACAACAATTGGAAAAAGAAAAAGATGAATTTAAATTAAAACAGCTATAACTTAAAATTAGGTTAAGGTTAGATATGGAGAAAATAAAAATTGAAATGATCAAAGTGAAAGCAACACTAATGAAGAGTCAAAATCAGAATATGTTGATGCAGCAAAAAATATACGTTTGGTTCCCAGATTTTGTGAAAAAAAAAACAGTTGATAAATATTTTCCACAATTTGGGAAAATTGCTCAAAGCCTTATTGGACTACAATGCTGCAAAATGTTTTGTGAGGGCAAGGCTGCTAAAATTTACTCCTCACTTTCATCAGAAAAAAAGTTCTGATTATGACACTGTAAAACAGGAAGTTTTGAAAGCTAATAAGCTAGTGCCAGAAGCATATAGACAGAAATTTAGGTCTTATCAAAAGTTTGATTCACAAACCTATGTTGAATTTGCTAGGGAAAAAGAAGATGTATTTGAGAAATGGCTTACGTCAAAGAAAATAGATAACAATTTTGATAATATAAGACAATTGATGTTATTTGAAGAGTTCAAGCTGTGTGTTCATAAAGACTTAAAACACATTTAGATGACAAAACTGTTGAGACATTACAAGATGCCGCTGTTATTTCCGATAATTATACCCTTTCACATACAAGAAATTTCAAAGGTCAAAATTTTAATACTTCGAGCGGAAATTACAAAAATCATAGTACTGAGCGTACTGATAATAAGCCTTTTGCACAGAATAAGGGTCAATTCAGTAATAATATGTCTAGTCCAAAATGTTATACTTTTGAGAAGAAGTCACAACTTGTGCTTATTGTAAGAAAAATGGTCACTTGATAGCTGATTGTTTTAAACTCTAGAAGAAGAATGAAAGAGATAATAAACCCAAATCCAGTGCTTGTAAGACACCCTTTGTTACCTATAAGTTATAATGTTCTGCTAGTCAGGCTTTTAAGTCCAGTTTTTGTGATTACATGGAGAATTGTAAACCCTTTATGTCTGATGGGTTTATTTCTTTTGTTGATAATACTACTCCTCATCCCATTAAAATGTTATGGAACACTGGAGCTTCTCAGCCTTTGTTATTAGAAGGTGTGCTGCCTTTGTCCGAGGAGACTTCTATTGGTGCCTCCGTTTTGTTACAGGGGTGGGAGTTAGGTTGTATAGATGTTCCTCTCCAACGTATTTATCTGAAGTCAGATTTAATTACTGGACCTGTGGGTGTTCGTCCTAATCTCCCTTATTGCTGGGAAAGATCTATCGAGGAACAAAGTGGTTGCTGAACCAATTGTTACCAGTGAACCGGTTGTGGGTGTTACATCACACGAGGATGATGCTGAACTGTATCCAGCTTGTGTTGTTACTAGGGCGCTGGCAAGAAAATAACAAAATGAGGATTTGCAAGAAGACCAGTATGATTATATGTATCTTTCTGACACTTTCCTCGCCGACATTGACGGTTCCTGTGGCTCAGAAAAGGCCATGATAAGACCACCTATTACTAACAAACATGTAATTATGCAATGGCCTGAAGTGAACAGCCATTCATTAGCCAGAAGAAAATTGGTGGAAGAAAACAATAAAGACCCTGAGGTTCTTCAGCTCAGCAAGAGGGCTCAACCACAGGAGGAAGCAGAGAAAGTGGCCAAATACTTCTACCATCAAGACGGCATTTTAGTGAGGAAATGGAGGTCCCTGATGCTATCCCAGATGAAGAATGGAGAGTGGTATACCAAGTGGAGATGACTAAAGTGTATAGGCAAGCAATTATTGGTCTTTCCCATGACACCCCCTTGGCTGGACATTTAGGTATAAGGAAGACTTGCCTTAAGATCTTGCAGCATTTCTACTGACCCAGACTCAAGGATGATGTCACACAATACTGCAAATCATGCCATATATGCCAGGTTGTTGGCAAGCTTAATCATAAAATACCACCAGCACCACTTCTGCCAATTCCAGCCTTTGAAAAACCTTTCAGTCGAGTATTGATTAATTTCGTTGGACCTTTATCAAAGACAAAGACTGGAAATGCGTATTTATTGACGATCATGTGTACATCCACTCGCTTTCCTGAGGCTATTCCGTTAAGGAATATCAAGATACCATCTATTGTGAAAGCTCTTATAAAATTGTTCACGTTAGTAGGACTTCCTAAATCTTTACAGTCCGACCAGGGTTCAAGTTTCATGTCGGGTTTATTTCAGCAGGTCGTTTACCAGTTAGGGATTGCTCATTATAGGTCAAGTGCTTATCATCCAGAATCTCCAGGTGCCTTAAAACGTTTTCATCAAACATTGAAGAACATGATTATAACTTTTTGTCTTCAATTTGACAGAGACTGGGATGATGGTGTTCACTTTCTACCTTTTGCGGTCCGAGAGCCTGTTCAAGAATCCCTTGGTTTTAGTTCCTTTGAGTTAGTATATTGTCATACTGTAATGGGACCTTTAAAATTGGTTAAGGAAAAATGGCTAACTGAACACACTGACTTGAATCTTCTAGACTATGTATCTAGATTTAAAGAAAAAATGTATACTGCTTGTCAAATTGCTCAGAAAAACTTAAAAACTGTTCCATATAAGATGAAAATATGGTATGATAAAGATGCCAGGGACAGATGTTTTGAGCCTAGTGATAAGGTACTTGTATGTTTGCCAGTCCCTGAATATCCTTTATCGGCTAAATACTGTGATCCTTATACAATAGAGAGTAAAATCAATGATTTAAATTATATTGTAAGAACTCCAGGTCGGCGCAAACAAAATAGAGTGTGTCATATTAATATGTTAAAACCATATTCTGAGCATACTAATGAAGGTGAGAGTAAACCAGTTAAGGAGGGAGGTGTTATGATACTATTATCATCATGTTTATTTATCTTAGCCTAATTTGTTTTGTGTGGCCTTATACTATGTATCATATGTTTACATCATATTTATAGTTGTTTACAGAATAATGTTATAATTGTGCAGTTTAGAAATCACTGTAACAAACTTAAATACTGATGGAATGATTAGAACTTTCTATTTGACTTACATAATAATTCTGGAATGATTATAATATACGATGTGTAATTTAAACTTCTACCGTATTCTAGAAGTTTCCATTCTAAAGTTTTCTAGGAGTTTCCATTCTACAGTGGTCTAGAAGTTTCCTTGACAACTATATATACAGATACCGAAATTAGACTTGTTTAGACATTCATTTACTTGGATTCACAGACGTTCTCTGGAGTTGTTGGATTGACACTTTATTTACGTTAACTACATCATACTAGATTGGACATATTCTGTACAGTTAAGAGAAGAATTTCAGATAAAGAAATGACAAAGGACCGGACATATAATTTAACAGTTAAGTTAACATTTCAATTTGTATAATATTTCTTGTAAACTTGTGTATAATAAATCTTTGATTTGTGTCTTTTGTTGGCTACAAGTTAAAGGGATTTCTGGCCGTAACAATGTCATCTAAAATAATTGTATGCAGCGACGCAGTTCCAGGCACGGTATTGGCCTTGTATTAAACACGGAAGAGACACTTATTGACTAATCAAACACATGCATCAGTTGTTCGGATATCAGATAAAAAGTAAACGCTCAATGTTACCCATAATTTCTTAGAAGTAACATACCAACTGCTCCATCGTGTGGTGTATAATATCTTAGTAAACACTTGAAGCTCTTCCATGTTCACACTTTAAACACTTCATTAACACGGGTTTGCTCCTTACTGAAAACTTCCTCGAATAGAGTTATATACTTAAATTTTAGGAATTTATTGACCAATATGGTATGTATGTGTATCAACTCACTAGCGATATGGTTTCGCGGTCATAGTTCTTCTGATGAAATTATAATCGTCTAATTATGTCAGATTGTTACATTTTGACTTAGTGACACAGCATCCATTTCTTATACCTACGAATTTTCAAAATTAAAATATATATATTATTAATATTTTTAATCTGAAATAAAAATTTAAACACACAAAAATTAATGTGATAGTGAGAGAAAATGCCATGTAACCTCGATTACAGTCGTTCTTATTTGTAAACCAACTAGAACAAATTTGTTTTTCTGCTAGCAACAGCTTAACAATGGTTTTCAATATATTACCAAGACTCCAGTAGACACTGGTAAATAAGTTTCGGTGGCTTTCAAACTCTTTCTGGCTTTAACACTAACAGGGAACATAAAGAGCAGATATTACATACATGAGTCGGAGAAACGTGATTTGCTGCCGTGTACATATAAATGTATCGTGTTGCTCAGGATGTACAATAAATCAATAATACGTTGTATTTTGTGTCTGAGGAAAATAACTAGAGATTGTACATTAATTGGAACATACGCGTGGTCATCTGTGACAAAGAAATTCCATAACCGTAAAGTATTTCAAGCTGGCGTCAGTGAATCTTGAATATTTGAAGATATAATTTCATCGTTTCAAATAGGAACACAATCTTCAAAGGCTTCCTTGCAAGCAGACACTTACAAGTAAATCAATATTTGAAAATCGCATAAACAAGGAATTCAGAAATTAATGATGGCATATTTCATTGTGATTGTTGATTAATAAATATTTCAGGAAATACTATTGTCTCAGTTTAAATGCTATTTTTTTTATTTTGGCGAACTCTATCCTTTTGTAATATTGGAAATTTACAAAATGTTCCCATAGGCAAGCGCTACAGTATGTAACTACATATTAATGATACATTGGTAATTTTAAGAGAAGAACTGACAATACAAAGGCAAAAAAAAAGACGAAAAAAGGAAAACTTATCGAATTAAACTGTCTTGACAATTGTGGCGTCCTCATATGCTCTATAACATGGAAGGAGTACGACTTAATATCATATATCATTCATATCATAATCAGATGATAAAAACAACTTCATATGTAAATGGTTTATAATTTAGTAAGTTATACAAGATGAAGCATCAAACAGTAACAAAATGATAATGATGCCATGTGTAATCTTGAATTTTTCCTTGATTTATGAGAGAAAAAATCTGCTGAACGTGAAAACTCCATTCCCAAAATACTGTCGAAAATAAAAATGTTAAAAACATATTTTTTTTTTACCGAAAACAAGATTATTACTGTCGTGAGAAATAGAAAAAAAAAAAACCGCAGAGACTGAACAAATATCCCCAAAAAGAGTCAATCAAAGGAGACTACTGACGATATCCAAACAAAACTAATGTAAGAAACCAAGTAGCTATCAAGACAATACATCGATAATATATAACCTAGTTGTAAACTCATGTGCTACGGAGGAGTAAACATTTCCAACATGTATAATTTGGCCAATTTGTGCATATGCATGTCACATCAGGACATTACTATGCGGGTGTACATTATTCGATATTGGGTATTCATAAGAAGGCTAGTTGTACTTGATCAATGCTAAGTAACTGTAACTCACCCTCGATAGCGAAACTTTACCGGACACTTCAATCATTTGGACAATATTTGTATAACAACTCAAAAAAGAAATCTGCAACTAGTTGTATTTTTAAGACAATTATCATTGTCCATGCTTTGCTACTTTATTGAATGATGATTGATTAACTTACGACGCATCAGCACAAACAGGATATATCGCGTCCAGAGCTATTTTAAATATTATAACAAGACGTTTTTTTTTTAATCAAACAAAAGGTCTTTCAATGTACTAACACTTTAGTTTAAAGCGAAATTACTTATTCACAAATAAAATTTCATCAATAAGATAACCTGATAAAAACATTAAATCGTTTTAAACTAATACAACAAATTGGAATATATTCAAATTTCTTTTTAAAATGAAACAATTATTTCAACGGGAATATTATTAAATAAATCATACATATTATTTACATTATTTACATAACAATGTTTTTTTTTCGGATATCTGAAAAGTCAACATTCAATCACAATATGTTTAATTTTCCGTGGAAACCTATTGATTTTGTTTTGATTATTATTATTTGTTTTTTTTTTTCCTCCACTTTTTTTTCTTGCGAGAAGATTTTATTCCGCAAGATGTCGCTTTGATATTTTTTATTTGATATCGAACAGTTTTTACGCTTTTGAAACTGACACTGTTTAAATGAACACATTTCCTTGTAAGTGTTATCTCCACGAACACTGTTTTCCTTGTGATTGCTACTCGTAACTGTAAAAGAAACTGCCAAAATGTTTTGACCAAATTGCACGTTACATCTTTAGGTTGTCAAAATCAATTTTGACCGAAGCAATCCAGAGACTCCATACGAGAGTTATTTTCCCTTATATATTTGGTATAATTGAAATGTATTTGTAACTGGTAAACCATAAGTGACAGACACCTAAGGTATTTTGAAAAAAATGAAAATACGGTGAAGGTTAAAGGTCATGTTCTAAATTTTGATTATGGCTTATTTTGTCTTTTCCTCAGAAACCGTAAAAGATATCGACATTATATTTGACGAAATTGTTTTTTGCGACAAGTTGCAACACATACATTTTGGTTGAAAGGGTACGTTGATATTTAATAGTTTTCTCTTATATTTAAAATTAGCTGTGATATAAATCATTAACCATATATAGTAGAGACCTAGGGTCTTTTGATTTGAGGTCCTTGCTTTATGAGCTTGAAATTTAGTTCAAGGTCAAGGGTAAATATGACGTTCTAGATTTTGACCTTTGCAGCAAATTCATATTTTACATGATAAAGCTATTGGGTCTTATGCATAAGGTTGGTAGATATATGACCTTGAAAAGGTCAGTCGGAAGTGACTATTTGTTAACCGAAAGTAGCCAATTCCTGCACTGGTTTCATTTAACATTACCTAGAACCATACAATTTTGGAATCAGTGTGTGGTAACCTATCATATGGTACAAGAAGCGATTTTTTTTTAAACCGAAAGTTGTTATTTATCATCCTTATGTCAAGCAAAGTATATATTGACCATATATTTTTGGAATCGGTGTGACTAAAGCTATCATATGAGACCGAAAGTGACATTTTCTAAACCAGAAGTAGCAAATTATCTCTCTTATTTCAGACAATTGTTTATAAAAACCAAATGTTTTTAATCAGTATGAAGAAACTTATGATTGGACACCAATAGTAACTCTAAGTAAACTGAAAGTAGCTTCTTGTCAATTATTTAGAAATTTTATGTGGAAAGACCTTCACATAAAAGTTTTTAATAGTATACTTGCAATCGCAAGGTATACATACTGGTTGAATTTCATTTTTTAAAAGATATTTGTGTGTATGTCTAGCATGACCAATAGAGCATCTAGAAATAACAAACTTATCTTTTCTGTTTATAAATTTGTTTAAAGGTTTTCATAAAGTTGGTTTTATTTCATGCAATTTATTGTCGTTCCTTTTACTCCAAGCGTTTTTCCATACATCTAAAACATAATTTATTAGAGTTAAAATCATTATATGTTATTTCACATTTAGATATAGGGTCGGTCAGGGAATTCTTTGCTACCTGATCTGCAACTGTGTTTCCGTAAATGCCGGTATGACTTGGCACCCATAGAAATATAGTTCTTTATTTCTCAAATTTCTCATCACGTAAAGGATTTTTAGAATTAACGGGTTTTTAATTTTGGTATTTTGTATTGCATGAAGACATGTTAGCGAATCAGAACATATAATAAACTTTGATTTTTCAAAAGTAGCAATAAACTGCAAGGCCAGAATTATCGCCTTAACATCTGCAGTAAAGATGCTACTTTATAAATTGTTTTAATTCTGTGTACACCTTATTGATTTTATGATTTTAGAAAACAAGGATGACCGCCTTTTACACTGCTGGTAAATGAGTGTCTCACAATTTAGTTGTGACAGTTTTTCATCAAGTAGTCCCTTTTTCTTCTCAAATCTGTATTATTATTAACTTCTTGACATTAAGCCCGTTACTATCAGAAATGACTATGGACGACAACAATTAACCTGAAAAAAACAAAAAAAAAGAAGACAAGGGGCTATTAGTTGCTAAATGTGTACCTGTGCAGGTCAGATCAGGACATAACCACATTTGTGTACATTACTGATTTTGGGTATTAATAAGAAGACTAGTTGTACTCGATAAACAATAAGTAACTGTTACTCATAATCGGTTGCGGAACTATCCCGGACACTTTTTCATATAACAATTTTAACTTTACAACATGTCGTAATTAAGGCAATCTCCATTTAGTATTTGTTATTACAACTATTATTGTCAAAGTTTTATCACCTTATTAGTTGTGATAATTCTTTGTAAACCTTATTTTATGATTTTGGAACAGAATGATGACTGCCTTTTACGCTGCAGGTGGATGAGTGTCTCACATTTTTTTTTATCGATGAGTCCCTGTTTACTTTTATAAACAACTGCCATACAAGTTGGGTTTTTAGCTAGGTATAACATTTAATAATGTTGTTAATAATGTGTCACTATATTTTGCCTATCATAAACAAATCGACGGATGACACCAGTAGAGTATAAAGTATTGATTAGTCCGTCCGTTAAATTGTTTCACTGACTTCGTGTTGTTCTAGTTTGATGTTTTAGTATTGAATTGTGCCTTTTTTGTATGCTAGTAATGTCTGATTTGTTATGTTTCATTTTTGTGATTCTTAACACTCCTTTTGTTTCTTGTCAAATCAATTATCGTTTATTTTTTTCTTTCGTTAAATCCTTTTATATTGACATTTTATTATTGTCAGGTTGGCGTTTTAGTGACGTAAAATCTAATATATCCTTGGATTAATTATTCCAGTTATCTTTCCAACATAATAGTTAATTACTTTTTAACATGTCTAATCTCTTTAAGATTGATAACTTGTGTATACGTCATTCTTTGCAAAGCTAGTGTTCCCTTCTTTATGGATAGTTATGTCATATATATTAACAGAAATACTAAACAAAAACAAAAACACATCTTTACCCTTTTATGTAGGTTTATATCTAGCTGGATATGAAAACAACCAGATATATTGATTTAAACATAAGATTTAAGTGATCGATTGTTGGTTGCTTAACATCCAGTGGCAAATATTTTTTTTTATTCTCCGGTTGATGTTTTATACTTGTAATTGCTAGAATTTTTATTTTGTGCGTAAAATATAACAGGCCTAAATACAATATATGGTGTTAAACCGTTTTCTGCTCTGTTAGATAAGTAATGTCATGTTGTGAAAATAGAGTAACAGAAGCGAAATATTGAGCATGCAAATTATCGTCTATCTGATAACATGAATTGCATACTGATTATACGACAAAGACATTTTTTTATGTTTTCGTGAGTTGATATATGAAATATGCCTCATTCACGCCTGTGATTTTTCTTCTCGTCGTTCATCATGTTTTGTCATCTATTAGTCCTTTTCTCAACTACTTATAAAATGTCTTTGTCATTTCGTATCTGCCACCTTATTTTTTTTGTTAACAGATAAAATTATACCTAAAAAACAGCCAAATCCATCTACGGTCAACCTTAGCCTGAGGGAGTTGAAACCTCCTTTTTTTATAATTTAAAATTTATATACGAACAATTTTAGAAATGTTTGTTTCAAATCATGTGAGTACCGAAGAACTGGCTACTGAGCTTGAAATACCATTGGGGACTAATAGTCTACCAGCAAAGGTATCGACCCAGTGCTATAAAGAATGAAAACAACACGTTATAAAATCAATGTGTCCGAAGCGCTTTTCTTGATTAACCTTCATCAAGACTCTCAAAGCCAAATATTTGAAAGCCAAGGGTGTTTAAGAACCGAAACAGTTGAAGAGCTATATGACCAAAAGTACCTAAAATAGCCAAATTCATCTGAGGTCAACTTTGCCTGCGGGGAGTTGAAACCTCAGTGAGTTAATTTTTACCTAAAAAAATGATGTTATTTTTTTAATGTTTACAAGAATATCCGTCCCATTCATCATTATCTATCAATTAAACAACTTAATATTTTACAGAGTTATCTCCCTGTAGTGTTAGGTACCACCTTAATATTTGACCAAAAATCTTCAAACAAATTGATAATTTGAATCATCAAGATTTCTTGATTTGAGTTCATGCTGCAGAATATGTAAAATTGACGCTAGTACATGTAACAACATTGACTTTTTATATGTGAGTTTCAGTTAAAATTGAAAGACTTTTGTGAAACGAAAGGATGATGAATAATGCATTTCGGATAATTTTCATACAATAATGTTGATCGGGCTGTATTTTTGGATAACTATGATTGACTAGGGCTAAGTATATTTTGTAAATAATATTGCTACAAAATGAATTAATTTTCATTGATGTCTTGAATTAGTATATCAAACAACTAATTAAAGAAAGACATCTATTAACATATTCATCATCATTCAACGTTTGAGGTTTTTCTATACGAATAAACATCTCAGTCTATGTTTCATTGTCAAGTATTAAGTACTTGATTCTAAGGGCTAACAATTAATTATTATCACACCAAGGGTATCCTTTATCTGATGATGATAAGTCTCTACTTGATTAAATCAACCTGATGACTTTTAGAAAGTCTGTTTCCTGTGTTATTCGCCTTTGGAACGCACTATCGTCCTTCAGGATAAAGTATTGTCACGTGATTGTTTATTTCTGATTAATTTGGTAGGCGTATATCAAATAAAAAAAGCTGCACAACGATCATTCTATTGTTCATAGTGATCCCACGTATATTTCACTACAGATACAAGGTACAGTAAAAATACAAATAAGGATGTGTGGAGTTAAGCTTACGTAAACAGTAGAATGTTTATGATATTTAAATACTAGTAACAGTTTTGAGACTCAGCAGATACAATAATTGCAACATCTAGTAGTATTCTTTGATTGAGTTTTGTGTCAGATAAAGTTATGCTTTTGTAATATGGCCTACTTTTTGTGATTTGACTAACTTTGTTTGTAAATATCTTTCGTTCTTTACCTGGCAAGACCTACAGCTTTTAAATTTTAAGCTACGTGTGGTGACGGAATCCTTGACTTCATGATTTACCAACTATACATGGTTCACGCTAATTAAAAACTAAAACGTCACTAGGAAGAATTCTTATAACTTCGACACTGGTTAAATCGGCACCTGGTCAAATCGGCACATGTGATTGTTATTTCGGCACCTAGTCAAATCGGACTCTCGTTAATTCGACACCAGGGGTCTGTTGTTCAACTTGGCGTTAGACTAATCATATGATTATTTTTAACGAGTCGTTAAAAGTTAATCGCATGACTAGTAAATACAATGATTAAATTGTGTTGTTCGACTGATTGTAATCATTGTATTTGTTAATCACTGTAGTAATTTTTAATCATATGATTAATTTTGGCTAATTAGCAAGTGTTTCTTACAATGCATTGTAAATCAGGACCTATAACTTCCTTTTCTGTTTTAAATTATAACCTACTTCTTTTTACCCAGTTTTTGGGTGTCAAATATACATGATTGAATAAATATCGTATAACATGTTTATATTTGTATGGTAATATTTACATAGTTTAGATTCATCAAAATTGTCTGTTTGAGTTAAAATTAAATGTGCTTGAAGGGGAAAATGATTTAAGAAATGCAGAAATTAATGCATTCTGTTTAACAAAATGTGGTTTCGGGTACATTTTGCAATAATAAACATCTCCATTCACCCATTACTGATCATGACTTCAATGGATTAGGCCCAAAGTTTTTCATTTGTTTGTTCACAGAAGTTGTTATCTGAAATGATGGACCTAGGTGATCGTATAAAAAATCCAAAACAAATTGCATTCAATAGGTAAAATTTTATTTCTATAAAAAGTTATAATCTTTGTTCAAACTAGCTTTACCGTACAGCAACGGCTGTTCAAACTTGGAAACATTGTCAGTGTTTGTCCTCGGTAGGCTAATCTCTTATTAAAGTTGTTACCGTGTTGGTTGTATAGAGTTTATCTTTTAGTTTCGCGGAATTTGAGTCTTGATAGCAGATAATTTGCAGTCATTGTTAAATTTATTTAGCAATATGATGACGTGTCCTTCAAAAACCTGTAATTTCTGCTGTTCATTTAGTCCAACTCGCTACAGATTCCAGGTTATTTGTTTGATAAATGATGAAATTATTGTAATATTACATCCCAGGAATGTTATCTCCGTTGACGCTTTGGTGAAGAGTGCTTTCTTTCACGTCCGCATTTCTATCAAGTATGGCATGCCAAGATAACATTTTAGATGGTTGTTATGGATGGTGAAAATAAATTCAGAACTATGAACAATAAATAAATTGTTAATCATACGGCATAGTTTGTTTTTATCAAAATGAATTTACGACGTGTTCGTTACATTTATTAACAAAACCCTGAACAAGTATTTCATGCAGTTAAAAAACAATAAAAAAAAGATCAAATAAAACTATCCGAGACTATGATATATATTTGGTATCAGATATTCACGCGGGATGCGTAAATATAGAAATAGAAAGATATGATATGATGGCACATGAAGTAACTCTCTATATGTATACCAGAGACCAAATGATGTAGAAGTTAACAACTATAGGTCACCTTACCGCCTTCAAACATGAGCAAAACCCAAACATCATAGTCAGCTACAAAAGGCCCTGAAATGACGCTTTCATTGTTAAATAGTTCAAAGAGAAAACTAACGCCATGATAAATGTACAAAACAATAAACGAAAAACAAATATGATATACAGCAACAAACGACAACCACTAAATTGTAGGCTCCTGACTTGAGACAGACACATACAGAAAGATTAATATATACAAGGAGTGGGGGTTCTCTTCCTATATACAGATAAACACAGACGTCCCGCTGGTATGGGTAACTATTTTTGAAATGTCAAATATATCAATGGTATATAATTTCACGGAGGTAATATATCAAACTTATTATATGTCAATGTTATATGTTTTATTTTTCAAAATCACATTATCAGATAACGACGTCAAAGGAAATAAAATCGACGTTTTATTTTGACTCTTTATTTTGTATCGCAACTTTAACGATCATTACTCACATAACGATAGAATATTATATGGTGAAATGTATATGCTGGATACTATATGCTATTATAATGCTCAATGATGTTGCTGCAATTTATCGGACCTTGGGTTCTTTACCAGAGACATGGGAGAAGCAGTGTTCAGTTTAAAAAAAAACAACATATGTTGGTGATATGAATGATTGGAAAATGTTTTGCTTCCTGAAGGTACTAGTAATTGGCCCCCTACCCCTCACCTAACGCGGTATAGAACTTCTAGTGGCGGATTTTATAATTTGCATTGCTTCCCCCCCCCCCCCCCCCTAAATCAGCCTCTGACTTCTTTTGAACTAGGACCAGTATATCTGTTCCTGTTTTGACAAATCCCTGACTGTCTGAACTTAGGTTTTCCAAATTCTGAATAACAGGTGCTTGTTTTTGTTATTGTGTCAACTGTGAAAAAATAGTGAGACTTTTTATTCACTATATCTGAATATTATACTTAATCACTGACATAAAACACTTACTAGAGCAAATTTTCATCATAGATATTTTTATCCTCGTCAAGCTCATAATTTTTACTAAATGAATATAAATAGCGGTATGATAAAATAAAACTACGCAAAAATATTAATATTGTTTGGTCCGAGCTATCTGAGGGCCGAATTTCTCCATTTAAATTTACCTGAGCAAGCAGTTAAGTCAAGGGCGCTACTAAATGTGCTAACATTTGAACTATAAAAAAAAACGGGGAAATTAGCAAAGACTTGCTTTGGAAATCAATTATTGCCTGTACATTAATACTATTGTAACCATTATTATTTATAAAAGCTTGTTCGTCATAATCTGTTGAATGATTCCGCACAATAATGTTGCCCGTCTTTACAATCAACACTGCTCGGTAAGCGGTAACATACAAACGAATAACTGTCGATTTCTTTCTGTTATCGGATGACTATTATATGTATCCGTTCCATCCTTTACACTGTTTTGTCTAATCTGTTTCCAATTTATGTTTCAACTCAACTCCTAACACATCTATTGTATTGTTTTTTTTTTTTCAAATCTAAAGCGCTGTCATAGCTGGTCATTGCTAAAATACCTGTTCAGGGGATACATCTCATTTTTCGAGCACACTAATGTTCGCATTGCTACAGCAGCCATGTTTGATGTTTTAATCATATGATTTAAATTTAATACACCCTCATGAGGTTGATTACATTTAACGACAGTTTTAACATTTTTTACACCGCGTTAAAATCAACGAACAACACACTTATCATATGATTTATTTTAATACAATGATTTAGACATTTTTACGACTCATTAACACTAACGACAAGTTGAACAACAGACCCCAGTGGTGATAATTTTAGCACCCAAATTCAACATTATGATTTTCAAGTAAACTATTGAAGACTCCGTACTCCGTACATCGTTTTTTTGTTGTTTGTTTTTTTAATACTTTACTTTCACTCCTGGTGTCAACGTATATTAGTTGTGCGTAACAGAGGTTCCAATGAAAACTTTGTTATACACAATTGGGCCATAATGTCTGTCCCAAGTGAAACTTTTATCATAAAGGAACCTCTATTTCATGACAACAGCACATTACCAGAAAACATGGGCTACAAGATTAGTGCCAACGTTATTAATTGTATACAAGTAGACAAGAAATGCAGAATAAAAACAAAACAAGATAAAAAAAACTACCTGACAATTATTAAAACAACAAACGGGTTATTGTTGGTAATTGATATAGGTTGATACATTTTAACCAATGAAAACATTATTAATAGAGTATAGTGAAAACGCCAAACAGAAAGCCAACTGATTATTGTTAATTGTGTACTCTTATTGCTTAATAAGATGTACTGAGTTTTAAACGATGCACGAAATGAACTTCTACAATTTTAAGTTAAATTTTCCTAAACATGGCCAAGTTAGGAGCCTGTAAGTCAGTGGTTGTCGTTTTTTTATGTGTTACATATTTGTTTTTCGTTCAATTTTTGTACATAAATTAGGCCGTTAGTTTTCTCCTTTGAATTGTTTTACCTTGTTCTTTCGGGGCATTTTATAGCTGACTGTGCGGTATGGGCTTTGCTAATTGTTTTATGCCGTACGGTGACCTACATTTGTTAATTTCTGTGTCATTTTGTCTCTTGTGGAGAGTTGTCTCATTGGCAATCATACCACATCTTCTTTTATATATGAGGTCTTTGAGTCTAAGATGAATGATAGTTTATTAGTTGTTATTGCCTTTGAACTAGGGGGCGCCTTCAAACAAGTTTAATCCCGCCACATTATGTATGTGTCTGTCCCAAGTCAAGAGCCTGTAATTCAGTGGTTGTAATTTTTTGCTATATATTATACATGTTATGTTTGTTTTTCGTTCATTATTTTATACATAAATCAGGCCGATAGTGTTTTCGTTTGAATTGTTTTGAATTTATCATTTCGGGGTCTGTTATAGCTGACTCTGCAGTATGGGTTTTGATCATTGTTGAATGCCGGACGATGACCGTTTGATGCTAATTTATATGTCACTTGGTCTCTTGTGGAGAGTTGATTCATTGACAATCATACCATATCTTTTAATTTTTATATTTACAAAAATGTACATTTAATGCAAACGCTTAGTTTTCTTTGGAGTCATTACTGATTGCATTGTGACGTCATCAATAAGTTTTTCGTTTTACATTTTTTTAATCAAAACACACATGAAACGATATCGTATGATACAAGTTCAAGTCCGTTGCAAAGTTATTTTCTTATATTTTTTCAGTTAAACATCAATATAAAATCAGTTCTTATACCTGCATGTCTACATTGTCTGACGTAAAGAATATATTGTGTATGATGTGTTGTCAAATAATGTATAAAACGTTTATTTCAGCTTTAACCCTCGTTTTAATAACATCACTGTACCACCTGCATCACCTCACACAGGTCATGGGACTGATAGTTCACATTTTTGCTGCAATATTTGCTTTGAACTTACTGGGACGACCCGCTTTGCAGCTAGAGCAATCAGTTCTGGATCTGTTTCCAGAGTTTACTAGGTTGAAACAGGATATAAAGTCTGAACTAGCATTTATAAAGTCGAAGCTTCAGAGTAAGAAATGCTCTAATTTTTTAAGAAAATAAGGTTCCAATTCCTTATGACAAAATTGACCAGAGATGTCATCTGATTATTATTTTAGTTCATATAGCTTCCAACGGTTGTTTCCTTTTTTCACATTACTTGCTTTCAAATCATTAGGTTTGAGTTGAGACAAATTCAGAAAAGCGCTGCGTACTCAATGAATTTGTAAAGTATTTTTTTCAATCAGAATAGTAAGTTAATGGCAAAACTTTTAACGACGAATACACATTAAAATTCAGACCCTGAAATTAAATAAGCTTGATGACATTGAATGGTCAGTCAACTAGCATGTGGGTTATACTTCACACATCACAACTTTAATTACCCTTTCATACACAGTGTTTGGTAAATTGGTGTAAGAGCTACGTTATTATTAACAATATATATTTTACTTAAATCAACTTTTTCGTATATCTAGCAGAATAGCAACATTTCTCCTTTTTTAAATTATAGTTCTAATATGCAAATTTGAAACCCTAAGCAGATGCGTAGGACAAATTTAACACGTGTTACTGATATTTGATAGACAAATTTAACACATAGTTACTGATATTTGATAGACAAATTTAACACATAGTTACTGATATTTGATAGACAAGTTTAACACATAGTTACTGATATTTGATAGACAAATTTAACACATAGTTACTGATATTTGATAGACAAATGTCCCTTGAATGAATAACTGCTGGTGCATGTTTTTTTTTCCGTTAATCAACGTATACATAACACATAATGTTGATTAATTTGTCACATGAAATTAAACAACCGCCAATCAATCAATAATGTTTATCTTATCAGGTGGACAAGATAAGAGAGTTGCATTTCATGCAAAACTACAACCAAGGATTGCAGTTATGGAGCCTTCAAAGACAGTGGTATTTGATTACGTTATCACAAACACTGGAAGCGCTTATAACAATCGAAATGGGCATTTTACTGCTCTTTATGATGGAGTGTATTTCTTTGTTTCTACATTTCATTCGATGATGATATTTAATAGCTATGGTCTACACTTGCAAATGGTTAAACACAACTATGTTTTATTCCAAGCATCAGCTGGCGCAAGTAGTGATGGAAGCTCAATGAATGCAATAGTATCCCTAAAACGAGGTGATGTTATCAAAATACGGAATAATCCAATTCGTAGAGGAACATTTAAAGAAGGTATGACTTTCTTTTCTGGTTATCTTGTGTATTAAAACCTGAACACAAATAATACACGATTTCCATATGGTTAATTCCAAATTACTTTGATTTATAGTATTGTAACAGTGCAGAATTGCCAATGTCTTGATAAACTTTTGTGAAACCTGTTTTCAGTTATTGCAATTATGCATTCTCAAACATTACAAGACCTGGTATATAAAGGATATACCTTAGCAAATCATAAACGTCATCAACACCATTGCACAACTTTGACAAACCAGCAAAAACAATTTGCCCCATAACATATATGTTAGTCCAATAGACATAATAGACGCAAATCACATCAATTGTAAAATGAGTCATTGTAATATTCTATTAGTTCAATTTGCAAAATTGTTTCAGTAGACTATTTTCATACTACCGACTTTTGACTCCAAGTATATTTTCATTTCGACAAGACTCCTGACTCTAACTCCAAAAACTATAATTTGTTGACAGATAAATTATTCTGTGATGGTACATTGTGGTACTCGGTCAAGTGAAAGCAAGTAAAAGAAGTAAAATTAAATTTGCGATTGAAGAATTTTTGTCGGAAAAATTAACAGTTATCTTTTCCCCATACTTGATAAAATCATCGGAAAACAGTCATGTTTCCCCTTATTGTACTGACTGTAAGTTAATTGAACGAATAACAGAATGACCTACCACAGAGTAGTTAACCTGTCAAACTTTTATATACTCCGGAGTCAGAGTTAGTAATATGAACATATGTTATTAACTCTATTGTCGAATGATTCTTTCTAAACAAATAAAATATATGTCATTACAGATGATTGTTCAAGTGTCAAACTATAAGTACTTAACCTGATGATTAAAGGGTCCTCACAGTTCCACAATGCAATCAAAGTGATTAACCTGCTAATAAAAGGATCCTCACAGTTACACAAAACGAACTCAATTACTTACCCTGCTAATAAAGGATCCCAACATTTATACAAAACCAAACTCAAAGTACAATGTACATACTCTGCTAATTAACAACTCTTCACATTTACACAAACAAAAACTCAAAGTACTTACCCTGCTAATAAAAGGATTTTCAGAGTAACATTAACCAAACTCACAGTACTTACCCTGTTAATTAAAGGATCCTCACAGTTACACCTACCGCACTCAGAATAATTACCCTGTTAATAAAAGGATCACCACAGTTATACAAACCAAACTCAAAGTACTTGCCCTGCTAATTAAAGGATCCTCACAGTAACACAAACCGAAATTAAAGTACTAACCCTAATAATTAAAGGATCCTCACAGTCCCACAAACCACACTCAACATGCTCAAAGTACTTACCCTGTTAATTGAATGATTCCCACAGTTATACAAAGATAACTGAAAGTACTTACCCTGCTAATAAGAGGATCCTCACAGTTACACAAAACAAACTCAACGTGCTTACCCTGCTAGTTAAAGGATCCCCACAGTTACACAGACCAAACTCAAAATACTTATCCTGAAAAAAGAGTCTCCACAATTACACAAACGAAACTAAAAGTACTTCCCCTGCTTACTAAGGAATCCGCACAGCTCCACAAAGCAAACGCAAAGTACGTACTCTGCTACTCAAAGAATCACCATAGCTACACTTAGCACAATCAAAGTACATTTTATAAAATTAGAAATCTAACTCCACTACACTTAATATGTGTTAATATTAGTTTGAAGGCGGCAATCCTCCCCCTAATATTGTGAATGTGATATGTTGATTCAGTGTGGATCTACATAGTGGGTTATATAACAGGAGATGGAGAGCACTTACCCTGCCGACTAACAGGTTTTTCATCCTTTTGCTACTCATAAACTACTCAGTTTCTGTTGTATGCCTTGATTTGTATTCTCTTAATAGATTGATAAGAATTGAACATCAGCACACTACTATTGCCTAAATTTGATATCGATCAATGCACTTAGTACGAGTATAACATACAGCGATGTAGTTAACAGTAAAGGAAGACAATATCTTAAAACACGTCTAGAGAAAACTTTGCAGATAAACAGTTTTGCTTTTACATTGCGACTTTTTTTTATTTTAAGAACAGATGCAGTGAAAAGTAAAGTAACACACATACCGAATTGAAAACGGAAAGTTCTTTATAACATGGCAAAATCAAAAGCTCAAACTCATCTAACGAATGGAAAACAATTATCATATTCCTGACTTGGAACAGGTATTGCCGTTTTTAGAAAATGGTGGGTTAAACCCGGTTTTATAGCTAGCTAAACCTCTCACTTCTATGACAGTCGCATTGAATTCCATTATATTGACAACCATATGTGAGCGAAACAAATAGACATTATAGGAAAAAACGTAAACAATTGGGGTACAGTAGTCAACATCTTAATCATTATAAAAACAAATAACTGTTTCAACAAAGAACACAAAAGGGCATGTAGACAAAGTGCATAAAAAAAAATAAAAGACATGAACTCAAAATTGACCATAGCACAATTACATAATGGCGGGATGTATAAGTACCAAGCCACGTAATAAGTATATAATAAAAAATAGACTAAACAGTAAAGGTTACAAATATACAAGGACAATGAAAAAGGAAACTTTAACACGTAATTAAGATGATAAACAACGTCAGTACCTATAATCTATTCTTCAAGACCATTATGAATTATTTGTGATGTTATACGGAATATTTATAAAGACGGTCTTGGTATCTTTCAAGGAACTATTTTAGAAAAAGGACGAGACGTTCTGCGACATAACTTTGGCTCATTAACTTTCTGCTCAGACACTGATGACGTTTGATAAAGTCTAAGTAGCAGTGGCAAGCTTTTGAATAGCAAATGAGTTGGGAATGAATATCCCATATGTAGGTGAAGTATATTGCTGCCAAGGTTGGGAAAATTTATAATTTCAAAATTAAAATCGTCTCGCTTGTCATAGATTCTGGTATGGAGATGACCGATTATGTCAAATTCGAGGTATAAGTCTTAAACTGAGTCAGAGGAAGCCGTGTCTGGTGTTTCTTTAATTTCTAGTTATGGAGGATATGTTAATGGAACCCAATCAGATAAATGTGGATTAATATTTATTAATTCTTTTTTTCTTTAATGGTTGAGCTAATTATATTGTATATACCAGTGAATACGCTTTTTAACTGGTGATCAGGCTTTCTTCAATCGTTTTTATCAGTGACTTCGCTTAGTTAACTGGTAATCAGGCTTTCTGCATCGATCGTCCGTTAAGATGTCGTTCTTCATATCGTTATTCATTCGGTTAACAATTGTTTATCCTGTGCGGACTTGTATTATCTTTTAGCTTTTCATTCATCGTACATCAGGTGGTATCATATAATATAATATTGCATCTTTTCGATTCCAGTTCAACAAGAATCTAGAGTTATCGAATTAAGGACACGATTCAATGTTATATATAGAGAAAAGAACAACAGTCTTCTGCTTGATTTAGAAATAAATATCTACTGGAACAAATGTTTATTTACATTGTGATTTCCGATAACAACATACCACTTGTCTCTAGTATGTTTTACCATATCAAATGTCCGGATTTTTTTACATTTTTATGCGAGTTAGGCTAACGTTTAGTCAGAAAAAACGAAGTAAACCAATTCCTTTGGTATACAGTGAAATTCTATATTCCAAGTCACACTATTGCTTGTTATGATAATAATGTCATGCTGGTTGAACATCGTGCGCTTCGTAAATATTTCTAATCAAAACACAGCAGCGACGGAAATCTATTATTTTTAAATGTTCTATTTTATGTTTTTAGGAATGAAGGTTTTTGACTTTGAGGGTTTTTCCCTAGACACTTACTAAACTGTGTGCAATATAACGAGCACAATTGACGATGTTATAATGTATATATATTACTCTATTTATCGTTATTCCATGTTTTTTTATGCGCAAGACGTTTGTAATATTGTTAGTTAATCATTGGTGCGTGACATCATTATTAAACACGTCCTTCAATGTGTGTACGTAGAAAAACCCTGAAAGAAAAATAGAATTTTTGCATAACTTGCCGACTTGTCATCAATCGATAAGTTCATGACATGAACTTTTAGGGACCAAAATGTATAGATAATTATTCTGAAACTCTTGTTAGCAGTACACATCTTAGACTGACCAAGCCATGCTGTCAGATTGTAAGGCGGTCGCATGATAACCTAAATGCATTTGTGTCGATTGATCGTATCTTCATAGATATAAGAAGATGTGGTATGAGTGCCAATGAGACAACTCTGCCTATAAACTAAATTTTAAATATTTTACTTTGCAATACCAATAAAAAATGTCATTGTGAATTTAAAGATCGACGAACAAGTGTTGAACTGTTCATCTTTATGACTTTTAGTTGGTGTCGGTTTAAGGTAGGACTTATATGTTTGTGATCCTTGGGTTTAGCTGTACAGGAACACTCGACGAACACGAGTTGAACTGTTCATCTTTGTGAATTATAGTTGGTGTCAGTTTAGTATAGGACTTATATATTTGTGATCCTTTGGTTTAGCTGTAAGGGAACACTCGCCCACCTGTAAATGTATCACAGATTCATCTGAATCATTAAATACAAATTTCCTGTTTTCAAAAATATGTTTGAGAGAATATATCTATAATTGATTTGAAAACATGAATATTTGCAATGAAATCTAAAGTTTAATATTCATGTACTGTACATATTATTTTGGGTTCATAAAGTGTCTGATCATACAACGCCCGTTAGTGTCGTTGAAAGTGTGTTTTTTTTGTAGATTCTGTATCATATGTGCAATATGGAGAGTTGAACAAAACATCGTACAGGTATATTAATAAATAACAGCATGGTACACCTAAATAAGCAATATCCAATAAATAACAGAAGACGAACATTTAAGAAGATTGACTTGTTTAGAAAACAGGATTGCAGTGACGGAACCCAAGGAAAAACACAAAGACTGAAAAACGTATCTCCACAAGGTGTCAAAAATAGTAGATAACAAATGTTAACAATTACCCTCACAAATGAAAGAACAAATGAAAGAAACCACGTGTGCTATCATAACAATAAATCGATAAAAGACAACCAAGTCGTAAACTCATGTGCCACGAAATGAAATAATTTTCTAAATCTACTAGTTGGTCAATAATTATGCATTCATATCAGTAAATAACAACATGGCATATATTACATAATTTTAGGTTGTTATAAAATGGATAGTTGTAACAACTTTGACTAACCAGGATGAAACTACTACTGTGGGTAACAACCTTGATTACCTAGGATGAAACTACTACTATGGATGTTTAACGACCTTGACCAACCATTAGGGCGATGACATTACTATTAGGGGGTTATTTAACGACCTTGGCTACCAATTAGGGGGACGACACTACTTACTAGGGGATGTTAAGCGTCCTTGACTACCCATCAGGGTGATGACACTTCTACTATGGGGTATTTTACACCTTGACTAGGCTTTGAATCGTTATGCCATATGTAATTAGCCTCACCTAATAAATTAGACATTTTTGCGGATCAATTTTTATTACAGAAGTGGAATTCATTTTCTTTTAGCAATAAATCATACATCAGTTTGTTTTATAATTTTATAGTTACGATGTCAGAGGCTTATAATTAATTGTTCAGATTATGTTTAAAGAATACGTATATGATATTATTATAAGTGTGGGCTAAAATAAACATAAACAATGAGGAAATTTAAGCTTAACTATTTGCACTACATCAAAGCGTACAGAATAAACTTTCCAAATAGTTGTAGGATCTAAGAATGTGTCAGTTGTTTGCATTTAACCAAATACCTCTATGTATTTGTCAATAGTATGTTTCTTTAGGGAGTCTTTTTACGTTTTACCAAATTCTTGTTTGGAAATCGTAATATTTTCTTCATTGATTGACAATATCAATTGCGCTTCAAATAGATTTTGTTTTCAAGCTCTTTAATTTTTTCTTACTGAATTACAAAATATGAACATTGCTTAAAGGTATCGTCGATTTGTTGAAAGAAGAAAAATATCTCTCTTTTACTTGATTCTTTGTGATAAAACTTTCTGTTAAATTTCGCTTTTATGAGTAAACCACTTGTCTATCTTGTTCCCATTTGTAATCAATAGAGAGTTACATAAAAACAATTTACAAATTAATCATTAAACATAGAAGAAATTACATCAGTCTGGAAATAATTCAACCTTTAGGAATTTTCTTAACTTTTTGACTAAACAAACTGAATATTAAATGATATTAAATTGCCTTGATTTACCTTGTCAACGTTCAGACTTTTTATAAAAACTCTAAAAGTCCATCAGTACATTCTTTTGCATTATTTTTTTTCTATTTTATTAGCTAGTCCATTAAATAGAAGAAAACAAACTTTTGATATAGGACATATTTATATAGTCACGTGAATCATACGTGCCTCTAAGGTGAAACAGTTGTCGTGCAATGAACGTATTTGATATTTCCTGACGTCGAACAAGTTGTTTTGTTGTTACAGTTGTTTCTAGTAGTAAGCGAATCAACACGGGATCCTTCTAACCAGGCACACACACATGACGTCTGACCTAGTTGACGTGCTTGCGCGAATAGTTGTGTCGATGTAATATTTGAACCACTCTGCCTGCACAGATTGACAGCCTTACCACAGGTGAAGTTTTCAGTGATGCTTCCAGAGAAAGGTATGTTGATAAGTCTGCCTGAAAAACAGAAACCATAATGTTACAGTTAATGTATGTGTATATAGTAACGCCATGTTTCCGATTTTGCCGAACATTTAATGTTTTTGATATAACGTGTTTACAAATTTTGAATGAGTTCATTTATCATAGTCTCAATAAAATTGTTAGAAATTGTTCAGGTTAACAAATTCTGTTTAAAATCAAACTGTTAACAAAATGATCGAATCGAATGAGAAGGTTTAGGTTGCCACTTTTGTGTCTCCTTGAATATTTTAAAAAAGTATTATGTACTATGAAATAACATCAGTTACATATTCATAAGACATAAGTATTTTTGAATTCTGATGGCATTAAGGCTTCAAACTTCATATATATACACTGCATAACAGCAACAACTGCCAAACAAAAGCCTCATTTTGAGATATTTTCATGAATATTTAGACAGCTCTACCAAAAAATATATTTTGTCACAAAATGTATGTTATAAAGGATCACATTCGGTTTTTAGTAGCGATCGTGTTTCTTAGTCTATGTTTTTCTATGAAGTGTTTTTGACACTGCGGTTTGTATTTTCGTCGTTTTTGTTTTTTGTCATAGCTTTCTCAGTTTCCCTTCGACTTAAAGAGTTTTGAATGTCCCTTTGGTATCTTTCACTGTTGTGTACTAGAGAAATGCTGCAGGAACTGGAACAATATATTATAGTTTCAAATAACAAAAGAAATTATACTCACCACAAAACAGGCCATTGTAGTAACTCTGGGACCCAACAGGACATGCTTCACATTGTTTTGTCAATTCTGAGTAATACTGTTTGTTCTGAGGACAACATAAATCTCCATTTGATCTTTGTTTGCGTATGCTACAATTTATAAGCAATTGGTGGTTAACTAGTTATAGATGCAAACAATTGATGAGTAATTAGTTATAGATATAAGCAATTAGCGAGTAATAAGTTATAGATATAAGTATTCAAATAATAATAAGTCATAGGTATAAGTAATTAGTTATACCTGTAGATGTAAGCAATTGGTGAGTAATTATTATAGATATAGGTATTTGATTAATAATAAGTCATAGGTATAAGCAATATGTTCCCGTCTGTAACACCCTTTTATCTGTATTGTTTGTCACATTCGTGTGCAATCTTCATGATTCCCTCCTGTGTTTGGTATTTTACACCTCCTTTTTATCATAATAGTGTCGGTATCCTGTGCTTGAGGTTCATCCCTACGATTAAAACCACATTCAATGTCCGGTTTTTGTTCTGTCAAAGATTTATTTCATGAATTACTTTCATTTTGCATACACTACCAATAATGAGGAAAGCCCAAATTTGTCTAAATTGTACTTAAAAATCATCATTCTATCAGGACTTAACAGATTAATCAAAAATATATAGTGTGTATGGTAAGTTTTATATCAGGTTAATATGTTAGAAATGCTGAACATATAACGAAGTAAGTCGTCTGTTATTTTAGAGTAATTGTTAAAAGAAATTGTTATTATGCATGCATTATACATCATCAGATATATTAACTAGATATAATACATGGACGCTAATACTGTCTATTTTCATCAAATGGAATAATCATCAACACCAAGATTTAGTCGGAACACATCTTAAAGTGGTAATCACTTGACATGTAAATATGTTGTTACTTAAGACGTCAAATAATGTAGGGCCCATAATAAAGATCGTCAGGTTTAGTTTTTGGTGTAATTAGTCTCCGACTCATACATGCATTAACACAGACTCCCGTTCAATAAGCAAAGTGTTCCGATCGGCATTGATGTTAACCTTTTTTACACAAAAACACTGACACTGTTATATGTTGACTGAGCCTTGTAGTTGGGGACACTGGGATAATTACGATAACGTTTCAGTTAGACATCTCCCGTATCTTTTCTACACCAATACAAGGATTATTTATACATTATAAACATAGTTCCTGTCAGCGTTACACTACCACGGTAATTGATTGAAAAATTGAATGAAATGTTAGCTGTGCATTATACATACCTTGAGATTTCTCTTTTCTGTCGTTGCAAAGATCAGATGGATCAACAGAGCAGAACTTGATACCAATTTTTTGAGGAACATCTGTGACTGGTTTATCTAGATGACGTTGTTCATATAGCTCCGCTCGAATATAAAACTGTGAGTAATTGTACGGTAGCAGTACACTGTTGTCTTTTTCACCTGTAAAGCAAATATTTTTGTTAAAAGGGTTAACTATCAGTACCTATACATACACAAGTGTGCATCGAACATGCATAAAGTGAACAAAACTTAAATTAAACTTTGTCGTTAAGCGTGCAATAAGTAGCAGCTGTTTCTAGGTTACCACTGTCACAAACTGTTTTACCCAGTTCTATGATACAACTGTCAAAAACTGTTCCACAAAATTCTATGATAGTACTGTCACACACTCTTCTATGTAGTTCTAGGATACTACTGTCACAAACTGTTCTACACAGTTCATGAATACCATTGTCACAACCTGATCTACACAGTTCTAGGATAACCTTGTCATAAACTGTTCTACACAGTTCATGCATACCATTGTCACAAACTGATTTACACTGTTTTATGATACCACTGTCACAAACTGTTCTACACAGTTCTATGAAACCACTGTCACAAACTGTTCTACACAGTTCTATGATACAACTCTCAGAAACTTTTTCACAGTTATTGACTGTCATATCAGAAATTGTTCTACACAATTCGAAGATACCACTTTCAGAAACTATTTTTTACAGTTCTAAGAAACCACTGTCACAAACTGTTCTACACAGTTCCCGGATACCACTGTCATAAACTGTTCGGCCCAGTTCTAGAATAACACTGTCAGAAACTTTTTTGCAAAGTTATAGGATACAACAATCAGAAAATGTTTTTAACAGTTCTAGCTATATATAGATACCACTGTCTTGAATTGTTCTACACAGTTCTAGGATACCACTGTCAGAAACTGTTTGACACAACTGTAGGATACCTCTATCAGAAAATGTTCTGAACAGTTCTAGGATACCACTCTCTGAATTGTTTTACACAGTTTTAGGATACCACTGTCACAAACTGTTTGACACAGTTTTTTATACCGAAGTCAGGAACTGTTTTACACAGTTCTAGAGTACCATGTCAGAAACTGTTCTACACAATTCGATGGTACCAATATCAGAAACTGTTCTATGATGCCACTGTCACAAACTGTTATACACAGTGCTAGTATACCACTGTCATAAATTGTTCTGTATAGTTCTAGGCTACCATTGTAAGAAACTCCTTTGCAAAGATATATGATACCACTATCAAAAATATTCTTAACAGTTCTAGCTATATATAGATACCACTGTCAGAAACTGTTCTGCACAGTTCTAGGATAGGACTCTCTAAACTGTGTTTACACAGTTCTAGGATACCACTGTTACAAACTGTTTTACACTGCTTTTTGATACCAATATCAGAAAATGTTCTATGATGCCACTGTCACAAACTGTTATACACAGTGCTAGTATACCACTGTCATAAATTGTTCTGCACAGTTTTAGAATACCACTGTCGGCAACTGTTATTTACAGTTACAGGATACTACTGTCACAAACAGTTCTACACACTTCTAGGATATCGCTGTCACAAACTTTTCTGCACAGTTTTAGGATACTTCTGTCATAAACTGTTTTAGCCAGTTCTAGGATACCACTGACAGAAACTGTTCTACACAGTTATAGGATACCACTGTCAGAACCTACTATACACACTGTTAGGATATAACTGTCACAGACTGTTCTACACAGTTCTAGGATATCACTGTAAGAAACTGCTTCACACAGTTTTATGATACAACTGTCAGAAACTGTTCTACACAGTTCTAGGATGCCACTGTCACAAGCTGTTCTACACAGTTCTTGGATACAACTATCACAAACTATACTACACAGAGCTATGATACCACTGTCAGAAACTGTTCTACACAGTTCTATGATACCACTGTCAGAAACTGTTCTACACAGTTCTATGATACCACTGTCAGAAACTGTTCTACACAGTTCTTGGATACCACTGTCAGAAACTGTTCTACACAGTTCTAGGATATCACTGTCAGAAACTGTTCTACACAGTTCTTGGATACCACTGTCAGAAACTGTTCTACACAGTTCTAGAATATCACTGTCAGAAACTGTTTTACACAGTTGTAGGATACCTCCGTCAGAAACTGTTCTGTACAGTTATAAGATAATACTGTCTGAAACAGTTATACACAGTTTTAGGATACCACTGTCACAAACTGTTCTATGCAGTTCTAGGAGACCAATGTCAGAAACTGTTCTACACTGTTTAATGATACCAGTGTCAGAAACATTTCTTATGAAGAACTATCAGGTTCAGTTTCATGACAAATTTAGACCAATTCTAATCGTCGAGGAAGTCAGGGGATAAAATTGGTTATTCCCTGTTAGGTGTATTTTAGAGTAAAATGTTTAGTGTTTAGATAGCAATATTAAGTTAGGATTGTAGTTTCGCTTTTTAGTCATGGTGGATATTTTTAAATATGAAAGTTATTGTGCAATAATCATTTTCAGACAGCAGATGTCTAATTTAGCCTTCAAAGTGGGTTTATAAGAACATCAAGATTATTTTTTACCTCTTTTATGGGCTATTTTCTGTTTAACTGTCCGTATTTTCATAGCCAGACCGGCCATAGGTCCAGAAATTATTGTTATGTTTAAAACACTTTTTTTTCACACGAACTTTTTCAAGCAATTTTACAAAACAATGAGACGAAAGGCATATGATTTTTGTTTTATCTCTTGATAGATATATAACAGTTTCAGAAAAGGTATCACTCTAAAGGATTGAATTTCTACTTTTGGCCAAATTTTGGTGAAATATGTGACATCTTTACCCCCCTTTTTGCAATATTTCATAGTAATTAAATGCAGATTGTTGCCATGGATACACCAAAAAGAAATTTTATTTAACCATTTTAACTACTGGAAATCAAATCTTTGGAAGATACTGATTATATACATATGCACATATATGACACAAACAGTAGGCTCAATTTGTAAGAAAGCAAGGAAAAGGGGATGGCAAAATTTATAAGGGTAATTATTTTTTTTATTTCCTAACTATATATTGCTACCTTACAATGAAAAGAACCTGACCATTTCTTGTTTTGAAAAAAAAAAAACCTCCTTGGACTTTGATATATATTTTTACACCGTAAATTCAGGTTCATAATATCATCTTTTTAATCAAATTAATTTTGTATATAATCATGATAATAGAACAGAAAGTTCGTAATGTATTTCGAGCGGTTTAATACCGGAGTTATCCTGACTGATTTTCAGGATATTTCACATTTGTATGTAATGATCATGTAATTCAACATGTTTTTGTATTTTTTTAAATTATATAACAGGTCATTAAAAAAACAAAAATAATGTTTGAAATTTTATCACGAATCTAAAAAAAAAATATAGCTAACAAACGATACCCAAGATTAATTTCAAGGCAATAACATAGATAAATTCCTAATGATCATAACAAATAAATGAATAAATACAGAATAAGTAGAAATGTAAAAAGTATCTAGGTTAAAGCTGTCAAATTAAATGTTATAGGGTAAACTTATCCAGAACTGCCCTATGGTAGAATAATATTTGTCAGAAATTGGTGTTAAGGTGTCATAAGATCTTCTCTAGATCTCAGTAGAAATTTTTCAAAATAAATTATCCTGATAGCCCCTCATAAAAGGCTGGCTTTTTAAATTGTTTTACATTAGTCATTTTGGGGCCCTTTATAGATTGCTGTTCGGTGTGAGCCAAGACTCCTTGTTGAAGGCCGTACTTTGACCTATAATTGTATTCTTTTTATACATTGTAATTTGGATGGAGATTTGTCTCATTGGCACTCATACCACATCTTCTTATTTATAAATAAGCTGAATCATGGTTGCTTTTACAATCAAAATAACAGTCTAAGCAAAAAGCTGACAAAACTCGAGTGTTTTTCCTAAGATGTCTCATATGTTATCGAACAACGTATATATGTTTGAAGAAATACTTCGAGTTACAACAAGGATTGGCTTTGGAACTTAGGAAATCACAAGTGCAATTCAGTGTTCATCAGAAAGAATATCTTATTAAAAAAATTGACAAAAGAATACAAACTGGAAGAAAGGAGGACCCAGTTGTAGTAGCTGATGAAATGCGAAATGAAAAAAACAGTCACTGGAAAATACTGATTCAGCAGAAATAAATACTTGACTGCATAACAGATCACCAGCTTCTTTTCAAAGGAAGTACAGAAGAGAAAAAGAATGGACAGTAATGACTTCAGAGCAGCTGTAGAGGAGGATAACAAATCCAATCTAAAAAATGTCATTTTGCAAAAAATATCCTAAAGTCAATATTGTTTGATGTGTCAATGAATTTTGAAATCAGGGTTGACTCTTTGTATTATTAAATGTAAAATCAAATCAATTCAAATAATTTACTGGTGTAAAATGAAAACAAAAATGTATTGTTACCAAGACATTCATGAAATAAAAATCACATTATTTACAAAGACACAAAATTTCAAATGAACAAACATTCAACTATTATTTACATAAAAACAAAATTTGAAATTAACAAACATTCAACTATTATAAGTATATCATATATTTAGATATTTTGGAGAAGGTGATACTTTTTGCAAATTTGAAATTAAAGTGCAACATTCTTAATGAGATTGTTATTAAATATAACAAAACAAATACATATCTAATAAACCCACAGTAAAAGTAATCAAAAATTAGTATAACACTATTCAAATTTTTCTTGTCAACTAGGTTATTAAAAAAACGGCTTATCCAGAAATCTATTTATCTTTAAGCTAATTCAATCACTACAGCATTAATTAATCGTTTTTTTAACAAGTATTTTGATTTGCATTGTAATACATATACTCAAAAACCACTAGCCTTACATGTATATTCTATGTTTCATAAGTTTTTCAAAGTATAAACATATTATTATTTTAGTTTGATTTTTGTTTTATTTAAATGGATGTCATCACTGCAAATTACATATTTGAATATGGCGTGGCTGGTGCTTTCTCCACAGAATCTTGAGTCAAAGATTTATAGATACGTATGCAGTAAAGATACTCATCGTTGAAATCTGAATGGAAATAGTAATTCTTATACTGTTTACCTTCAACCAGTGGTTATAGTGCAACTTTTTGACCACACAAAGTGTTCTAGGGGGCCTTAGTTGCCAAGTGGTCTAAGTAGTCCAACAACTGTATCACTAGCCTGTCAGTACTCAAATGTGTTAGAATACCACATGTCAGATGCACTAGACTCCAATCTTAATTAAATAGGATTGTCAGTTTTTTTGCCGAGGTGGTGGTTCTTTGCAGGCACTCTGACTTCCTCCACCAATAAAAACTGACCGTCACGAAAAGGCCAATAGTGCTGATGGTGGCGTTAACACGAATCAATATATCAATTTGTTCTAACATGAAATTGAGGTACAATTTTATATGAAAACTATAAAGTTTGGTAAAATTGACTTTTCATATTGGGGGTTGTATACAAACTTTTAGGATAAGCAATAATGGAGGAGCACTGTAAAGCAATAAAAGCTAATGTTTTGGGTAATAAAGATGTGGATTTGATGGATCCAGGTCAAATGAAGGTTATGATACTAGTACTTCAAAATACAAACTGACTTTATATGATCAAACAAATGAAGCATGATTGGCCAATTTTTAAAGGGACTACAGATAATACTCTGACCAGAAATCACTATAATGATTTAAGAAATATGACCTAGAGGTCAAATTCCAAGGTTCAGGAAGCCTATGATGATACACAAAACCATCTGAAGGTCATGCATACACACCAAATATCATTGACCTATTTACAAGAACGTCAAACTTATGACCAAGACAAGTTATTAAAAATGGAATTAATTGACCTTCAGGTCAAATGTCAAGGTCACATGAAGGTCATGATAGTAAATGATTGTACATAATACACTGTCTTAAAATCAGGGATCATATATATCATGTATAAATATATCTGACTAAAATTCAGAAAATGTTATGATAAAGCCACGAAAAGGGTCTAAAAAGACAATTATTTGATCTTAAGGTCAATGGTCAAGGTATCATGATGGTCATTTTGGTATGAAACATACTCGCATACAGTCATGCACCCACCTATTAAATTTTATAAACTATCTAGGCAGACAAAAAAAGATACGGTCAAGACAAGTATTAGCTGATTTTTTTTTGACAAAAACGGTAATTTTACAATATTTTGGCATCATGCCAACAAAGACCAAGGCCTTACCCTACTGATTTCTAAATTTCACATAAACCCTGCTTTACCACAATCAATATACAGTTTCTGCTCAACAAGTGGACTTTTGTTTTTGTATCTCACCAAAATCATTGCCTTAGTGCATATTTGAATTTTTGCAAATTAGGCCATTTTTGAGCATAGAATTAAAAAAAAGTGTCCAGTTTTAAAACTTTTTCATTTATAGTAAAAAAAAACACTTAACATCATGACTAACATAACTACTACACAAAAAACATTCAAGAGGAAATAGTTTTTTGTCACTGTCAGGGGGAAAATACCGAAAATTTTGGATTTCCAAAATTGAAAATTTGCAGAAATCAGCTCAAAAATTGTAAGCTGATTACCATGGTAACATCAGAATGTTTAATACTTTTTAATGTTTGTATGAGCACTTTAGGTCAAATATGATGTGTAGAGAAAATATTTAGAAAATCTACAACTATGCGTGCCGGGCCAGTGTTTATATTTTTGGCCCTTACAGAGAATTGGTGTTAATAATTTCGTAGTTTGTTAACGAGTATTTCAGATAAAGTTGTTTTTATAAATCATGTTAGTACCGAAGCACTGACTACTGAGTTGGTGATACCCTCGGGGACTAACAGTCCACTAGTAACGGTATAAAATAGGTTAAAACAAATCTATTGCTGTAAAAGTTTCTAAAAAATACCAGGTTTATAATCTAGTACGTACGACTCGCGTCTCGTCTATCAAGACTCACCAATGGCGCTCGAATCAAAACAGTTGGAATGACAAATCAATTATGAAGTTAGTCAGTAAGCGATGAGATTTTTAGTTGGGAAAGTGTAGATTTAACCTAATACCTTTTATATATTGAGTTAAATCAGGACAGGTTTGGAACAATCATACAAAAACGATCAGAACTGCACAAAAAGAAAAGGCCAGCTGTTAATTACCAATAACAGACATTTTAAGAAAGTGTATTTTCAGAAATGCTCAACTAAACGAAATACTTCGTCTGTTAGTTTGAAGAAATTGTTAAAAGAAATTTCTATTATACATGTATTTTACATCATCAGACATATTAACTAGATATAATACATGGACGTTAATACTGTTTATTTTCATCAAATGTAATAATCGTCAATATCCGGATGGAGTCGGAACACACCTTAAAGTGGTAAAACTTGACATGTTAATCGATTGTTACTTCACACTTCAAAAAAATGTAGGATCCGTAATTCACGTAAGATCGTTATGTTTAGTTATATATACATTGAGATTTCTCTTTTCTGCATTTGCAGAGGTCGATATGGATCAACAGAGCAGAATTGGATACCATTTTTTAGAGGAACATCTGATAGAAAAATATATCTCATTGCACAATACAAAAATGATTTCAAATAAGTAACACTATAAGTATTACAATTCCAGCCATTGATTATTTAATTTCTTACATTTGATAAGGACAGTTAGATTAATGTTGTGTCCTGATGTTTATTGTATATGACAGTATTTAACCGAATTGAAAATATAGGAGTCGATGAACTAGAACCTCATAATTGTGTATTAAATGTTTGTTATTGTAACATTTGCAAAAAGACACATGACAGTGTGTCTGTATCACGTGATCAGTACAGTATATATAACGTGTTCCTAGACTCATGGGGAATAGAAAGCTGGCCGTTTTTGTAAGTACTTAATATAATCTTTAAATATCTTGTGGTTGGAATGTGTTGACAAATTAATTTCAGCTATTACTGTTCTTCAGAACTATTAAAAAATATGTCATAAAACTGTTCGAACTGTCATACATGGTATAAGGATAGAACTGCCCGAAGCTACTCTACACAGTTCTAGGATACCACTAACAGGAAACGTTTTTATGTAAAACTATCAGAATCAGTTCTAGGGGAAATCCAGAACATTTCTAGTCGTCGAGGAAGTCAGAGAAGAAGCTGGTTATTCCCTGTTAGACATATTGTAGAGTAAAAAAATTATGTTTTAAATAAATAGAACCTTAATCAGTTCTTAAAATAACCTCCCTGGACTTGTAAGATTATGTTATATATTATTTACATTGTAAATTCAAGTTTATAAGAATCATATAAAAGATATCCAAAATTATGTTATTGGAATTAACAAAGATAAATTCGTTTGCTGCACGGAACACTGTAACATTTGATTTGTGTATCATTTGATTTTGCCATTTTATTAGGGACTTTCCGTTTTGAATTTTCCTCGGAGTATTTGTGTGATTTAATTTTTTTCAAATAATGCTAACAAATAAATTAATAAATACAGAATGAATAGAACTGTAAAAAAAATATATTGGTTAAAACTCTTAAATCGAAATATATTGTTCTAGAGTAGAATGGTTTCTGTCAGAAATTGGTTTTAAGCGTCCGTGTACATTCACGCCAACCAATTTTCATTTTAAGATGAAAAATAGATTTTGCAAATTGTTCTGCAACTTTTAAAGGTAGTTGGTTTGAAAAATTTAACAAAAATCTATTGAAGTCACTTTCGAAAAACTATTTTCTCTATGAGATTTGAAAATTGTTATTTTCATGAAATTATATTTTTGATCTCACGAAGATATTGAAACAAATATCAATAAGTTTGTTTAAAAATGATTTTATTTTGTCAAAAGTTTAAATATATTAAAACATTTGTATTTGCTTGTTTTAGAAAACAAAACATATTTCAATCTCATTCTTAAAAGCAAATATTGAAAATGCTGACCTTTAGCATTTTTCAATTTGACTTCAAATATTGAAAAAGGAAAAATGGTCCAACGTGGAGCATTTTTCAATTTGACGTTTGATATTGAAAAATGAAAAATGCTCCAATTTTTCATTTTTATTTTGCTGTGCAATATTCAAATTTGAAAAATTTTCATTATTTAAATGTCTAATAATGAGAACGAAATGTAATTTGTTTCAATATAGGCGTTTTAAATGTTTAAATTGTTGACACATTTTATTATATGTTTTACTATTTCCGTTTTCTTTTTTCTTCTTTTAAGCGCAATATCTTGAAGATCTTTTTAAGGTGTGTCTGTGTGTGAACTCTGTGTGGTATCAACAAATTCCAAACAAGAATGGTACACTGACAAGTACGATAATGACCACAAAAAATCATTCTTTCTTTTTATTTATATATCTAGCTGTCTTTGTAGCTGCATGTTTATATCTAACTTTCGATCTATCAATCTGTCATTCATTGTTTCTATCTATCTGTCTATCTATCTGACTTTTGTTTATCTTTGTCTTTTCTTTCATTAAATTGTCGGGGTTGAAATCTTTTTAATTTAGTTCTCTCGAAGTGAAGAAGTCACCTGTTTACATACATGTACATGTTGTAAGAATGGAAGAACTTTTAGACCATCAATGTTTGATTCAACAAATGATACTTGACGGAAGAACACACCAAGACATTTCTCAACACTTGACTTCTTTAGGAATCAAGCATGTATCAGCGCGAACAATAAGCCGTTTTTGTTCTGAAAATGGAATTACTAGGCGATGCGGAGTAGACGAAGGAGCATTAAACCATATAGTGGCTGAATGTGTAAAACATGTTAGAAAAGAAGGGAAAATATTAGAATATAAGATATTGTCCATGTCAGTTTCTGTGCATGTTCAAGGAGGAGGGTTCGCGGGTGGAGTGGGGTGGGGAGGGATGGGTGTAGATGTTATAATATTCTGATCACTGCGCTAGTTTTTGTTTTCAAATTTGTATTTTTCTGCATTGTGCAGCATTTACTAATTTTGAATCTGTTTAATGCAAACTTGTTTTTCCCAAGCTTATAATATTCACAATTCTCTGTCGCAGAATTTCAAGTAAGCATCATCTTATAAAAGAAAATATGAAAGTAACTTGCATGCATGTATGTGTGGTAAATGTGTATTTCGAAGGATGAATGACTTCTTATTTTTGTTTATACCGAAAAAAAATGTAGCAAAGAATATATCATAATTATGTGAATAGTATTTCAACAAACATAAAACAGTTCCCATGAAGTTCTGTTTTATGTACATTCTATTACCTTTTATTCAATATGATTTTACATCTTTAATATGTGAAAGCAAAACGAGTATTATAGGACAAATATGTCGACACAAAAAATGGGTCTCAATGACAATTTTCTTTTGAAATAAAAAAAAAGTAAAAAAAAAAAAAAACAGATCGACACAGATCGACACAAACGTATTCCGAACCATATACATCATGTACATGGAACATATACTAGTAGTTACATTTAAAATATGATGTGCACATAGTGTGTGTTATTTTCAGGTTGGACCCACATACGGTCTAAAAATGATGACAGGCCATTTATCAAGCAAAGGAATCAACGTGTCTGAGGCTAGAGTTGGTAAAGCATCGAATCCAGAACTTTTCATAAAGGGGGGGGGGGGGGGGGGGGGAGGAGCACTGACTGACGTAAGGGAGGCCGCTCCAGTCATGCTTCAGTGATTTCCTATAAAATCAACAAAATTTTCCCCACAAAAGGGGGGCGCCCCCTCCCCCCCCCCCCCCCACCAGCCGCCCCCTCTCTCCAACCAGCCGCCTCCCCCCCATCCTGGATCCGCATATGAGCAGGTATAGGAAATAATTCATTTCACAATTATATGCTGGGTTTGACTTCAAACCTCTTGTTCCTTCTTCTCTGATGGTTAAGTGATGAAACCCCGGCGTTCATAACACTCTCCAAATCACACAATATTTTTAAGATGTAACATGTAAACCAATACAATACAATACAATGCAAAGTTTTTTTTATTGCTAATTATGACGCCCAATAATTTGAGCAGTACAATTAAGTTCAATTTCATACAAGTGATTACATATTGATTACATTGATTATTAAAAAATTAAACAAAATCAAGTCTTTTTCACCAGAATAATTTCTACAGGAATAATATACATGATATATATTGTTTTACAATATAATATACTTGTAGATGGACAAACTACCGGTGACTAAACTGTATCTAGAATCAAATTTCTCTTTGAATAAAGTACTTTTTTAATTATAACATTATCCTCAGATGACATTAACCATATTAATAATGATTTATTTGGGGGCTTAAAAGTTATTTATATATTCAGATCTTTTATTTTCTAAAACTGGACACTGAAGAAGAACATGAATTTCATCTTCAACTTCAGCGCTGCATAATTTACATAATCTATCCTCTACTCGAAGCCCCTGATTTCAGATTTATTGATTTGTTTTATTTTACATCCTCATTTATTCCTTTTAAATTGATATATGAATGCTACCTTTTATAGTTGTATTATGACATTCATCTACACGTAGGTCACCAACGGAAATACATAGTGTTTCAACTTCTGCAATGATGACAGCGTATTATGCACATCGCCGACGCTTTCACAAAGCCAAGAAGTAAGGGACGATATCAAAAGTTCAATGTAGGATAACAAATTTAATTCACATAGTTTTTTCACTGACGCCCCCCCCCCCCCCCTTTTTTAACTTAATTTGGGAAAAAATGATTGTAAAATATGGAAATATGTAAAATCGATTTTACATCCCCTCCCCCTCTCCCACCCCAAACTATTTGATTGAAGTTTTTCATCCTACATTCCTTCTGCTTTCATGACTGTTATCATGATCGGTCATGGATTTTGCGTTTTATTCGGGACATAAAACATCTCTTTTGAATAGCCTTAATTTTTGTTTGCTAGTCAAAAGAAAGGTAAATAAAAAGTTGATATTTTAAAATAGATAAATCTTCTGTCATTGTACAAGTTTCGTGTGTGTGTGTGTGTGTGTGTGTGTGTAAAAATCGTCTTCTAGTGAGTCATTTCGCTTTCTTCTAAAATTCATTATCTTGGTATCGTTCTTTACTACTCCCAAATGGCATGACAGGGACTTGAACCCTACAAACATTCTAAAACAGTAACTTTCTTTTTCTGTACCTATCTACTAGTATCCCAGCTATTAATTTGTATGAATGTATTACAGTTGTGGTTCTTATTCAATTTGCTGTCAGTCATAACTTATTTTTTCATCGTTTTATTAAAATCTTGACCGTGTTTTTTCCCGTTTCTTTTATTGTTTCGAACTTTGGGTTTCCTATAATAATGATGATAACAAACTAAACGTTATAATTAGTTTATTTCGCTTCGTCTAGCTAGTACTTGTTTAGCAACCAACAATCAATCAATCCAGCTCTTAATTATTTGTAACAAACGTATATACACGGCCATCACTCGGCTAACCGAGAGATTGGTCGGTTAATCTATATTGAGTATGCGGCTATATCGGCGGTTGGTCTGTTAATTGGATGTTATCGAGAAAATACTTGCAAGTTGCAGTATGTTTCATTGTATAACTTTTTAAATATATTTTTTATCATAAAAATTATTCATGTCTGACAAAACAATTCAATGTACTGAATCCAGTGGTGTAATTAATTGTGTTCTAGCTTCGATAAACAATCAATAAAATGAAAAGGCGGGTTACTATGGCATGGAATTGGTTGCAAAAATTTGATATTTTTCATTTAAATGCAATATTTCTTATTTAATTGGTATATTTCTTCATTTAAATGCAATATTTTTTTATTTGAATTGTATATTTTTTCATTTAAATGCAATATTTTTTATTCAAATGGTATAATTTTTCATTCAAATGGTATTATTTTTCATTCAAATGGTATAATTTGCATTCAAATGCAATAGTTTTTATTCAATTGGTATAAAATGTCATTTGAATGCAATATTTTTTATTCAATTGGTATAGTAGTTTTTTTTATTTATATGCAATAATTCCATTATTGGAAATTCTTTGACGTCATCAGGTCAAATTTGCAACAACGTTTGTGATTGGTCGGAAATTGTTTGAATTTCTCCCCTTTCTTTCTAAACATGGGTGACCAAGAATTAAAAAAACGCGTCAGAATATCGCCCCTCTAACTAAATCTAACGTTCGTGCGAGTCCTGCACTGGCTGTTAAAATCTTGTAATCATAACTAGTATTTTTATTGCAAAATTTCAATGGCCAAACGTTTGGTCCACTTTTCAAAAACCGTTTCATTGTATATGGATTTATATGCAAGTATATCGGTTTTTTTAAATAGATTAGACACCGTTGGTTTTCTTGTTTGAATGGTAAATACATACTAATTTTTTTGGGGCCCTTTATAGCTTGCTGTTCGGTTTGAGCCAAGGCTCCGTGTTGAAGACCGTACGTTGACCTTTAATGGTTTACATTTACAAATTATGACTTGGATGGAGAGTTGTCTCATCGGCACTCATACCACATCTTCTTATATCTATATACAACGTAAACCAGACGTTTCTCAAACTGTTTTCTTTTTTTTTGAATAAATCCTTCGCCGCGCGTTGTGTACTGATTGATAACTCAGACTTATTTCAGTACCAGTTGTAATTAGGTTTGAGCAAACTTCCAGTAATTGCAAATACTCTTATGTCGGTGCGTTGTGTCTATTGTCTTAATGTTAATTGTTTTTTGTCTCGTACCGATCTTTTGAGTTAATTTGCTGATTTGTGCAGGTTGTTATTTTATTGTACTGTTACACCACTGTCCCAGCTTCGGGATGGGTTGCTCACAAACATGTTGTTGTACTGTTACACCGCTGTCCCAGATTAGGGGGAGGATTGGGATCCCGCTAACATGTTGAACCCCGCCACATTCTGTATGTATGTGCTTGTCCCAAGTCAGGAGCCTGTAATTAAGTGGTTGCCGTTTGTTGCTTTGTTATACATATTTATGTTTCGTTCATTTTTTTGTACATTAATTCGGCCGTTAGTTTTCTCGATTGAATTGTTTTACATTTTTGATTTCGGGGCCTTTTATAGCTGACTATGCGATGTAGGCTTTGCTTATTGTCGAAGACCGTACGGTGACTTATAGATGTTGATTTCTGTGTCATTTGATCTCTTGTGGAGAGTTGTCTCATTTGCAATCATACCACATCTTCGTTTTTATATCCACCCATATTCTTTATTTGCCTCTCCCAGGGATGGAGCCTGTAGTTTAGTGGTTGTCGTTGGTTCCTGTCTCGACTCATATTTGATATTTTGTAAATTGTTTTGATATGTATAATTAGGCTGTTAGTTTTTTCGTTTGAATTGTTCACACTTTTCATGTCGGGCCTTGTATAGACGACTTTACAGTATCAGGTTTTTGTCATTGTTGAAGGCCTTACGATTGTCTACAAAAAGCATTTGTCTACATGACGGCAAAAAGCTCTACAGAGCTTATGTTTGTAGCATTTCATGTAACCCGACTTAAAATAAATTTGTCTTATCTTATCTTATCTTATCTATAATTGCTTACATCCACTTCATATTTGAACCCCGATGGATAGTTGCCTTATTAGCAATCATATTCCATCTCTTCATTTTTATTTTATACACGTGACTTCTAAACTCGTGTTTTCCTGAACAAGCATGAACTAATTTTAACTGGGCGTTAAAATTAGCAACAACCAATCAATCAATTAAAACTTGTGTTAAACAAGAGGAAAACCATTTGATATTTATTTATTTGTTGGGGTGGGGGACAGAAGGATTTCATATATGAATATGGTTGCCTGGTAAGAGCTGAAAAATAGGCACGATTAGCGACAGATTGAAATGAATAATAATGACCTCTCTTCCCTTCCCCATCCTTCATCTATAAATGTAAACTGACCACCACGGAATAGCCCAATAGTGTTTAAAGTAGCGTTAAACACCAATCAATCAAAATCCCTTCCCTAGAATATCAAATAATCGTCCCTTAACTGTTATTGTCCGTGTAGTTCTTATATTTATCCAGCTTATCGTCCTACAGGGATGTCCTACTAAGGCTGTCATACCATAAAAACGTTTATAAAACAGCTCACATTCTAATATATCTGCATTCAGAAATTTATTTATTTCATTTAGACTAAACGACGCCATGTTTGTTATGTGCCTCTGCCGTCAACCTATCAAAAACGAAGATCTTCCCAATGCAAAAAAAAAAACAGAAATGGACTTCTTCTGGCTCACTTCAGAAGAACAAAAAAAAAACGCGCCCCATTGATATGTTTTAAAAACGCCTTGCCCCTACCCTTTTTTTCCAACAAAAATGGCATTATTAAATATATAAACATATATATAATCATCAAAATTAAAATGCTATTGTATTTTATAAGACATACTTTATTACATAACCTGGGACTAATGACATATATCAATAAGTCCTAGCATACATTAATTATTATAATATGGATATGTTTCTTGTTTTAATAACCACATATGATGCTATGCATGAGTCACCATTTATCAGGACATGAATTGGGTTTACATAGAGAGGATACGGGACGACATCAGAAAATCAATGAAGGATACAAAATTTAATTCAAATAGTGTTTTTTTTTTTTTTTTTTTGGGGGGGGGGGGTGTCTTAGAATATCGTATGACATGATTTGAAAAAGATTTGTTAACTTTGTAAGCTAAAATGATGTGATTTCTCTATGATTTGTTTACTTAGAATATCATATGAAATGATTTGAAAATGGTTTGTTAATTTTGTTAGCTATCGTGGTGTGATTCATTGATGAAAATGTTTGTTGCATTCGGATTTTCTGGGTTTATGTATATCTCTGACTTCCGGTTGAGATCAAATTCAAACTACAAATACTGTCCTAAATTAACTGAACGAAGAAGACAGCAAGTTAAAGAGTAAAATATACTATCAATGATGACAGTGGTAGGGAATCTCAGTCATTTATTTATAACTTCGATCATACATTCAATTAATACTATTCAAACATGTCAAAGTTGTTGACCTTTTAAATTTGGAAACTGTGGATTTTAGTATCTCGTATTCATTTTGTACTGTCAGGAATTATTTTTCATAATAAAAATGTGTAAAAGAAGCGTAAACAGAGACATGCAATTAACGATCATTAGCTTCTCGAGTCAGCAGACGAAATTCACTGGCAAGTTTTATGTTTCAATTTATCCTGATGTTTACTGTCGAGGTCTAAGGCTGTAGGGGCACAGCTACATTAGAAGAGTTGGACCCAGACTAAGACCCATCGCCTATTCGATATCTTTCTAGTAAACGTGGTCGCCCATGTATTTGTCAAAACTCGTTAGAGTCACATTCGGGAGAGGTAAGAGAAGCCGTTCACAGAGGGAACAATTCGTCCCTCATGCCAGTCATGGCAACCAGAGATAGTAACTCCTTAACAATGAGAGGAGGAGCTAAGGTAAAATGAGTACAAGTGCACTTCAAAGTTTTGGGGTCTCAGGGGCAGAACATATTTTGATCCAGATTTGACCGTACTTTGACCTATAATGGTTTACTTTTATAAATTTTGACTTGGATGGAGAGTTGTCTCATTGGCACTCGTACCACATCTTCTTATATCTATTAAATGATTTTTTAAATATGTCAATTGATTGATGTCAAAACGTTGACGATTTGCTTGTGATTTGCTTGAGGTAGGAATTTGATTTACTTCTGATTTGTTAAAGATTTGATAACAATTTGTTGATAATTTCTTCATAATTTGAAAACAATTTGTTTGTGATTTGCTTGAGGTAGGAATATGACTTACTTCTGATTTGTTAAAGATTTGATAACAATTTGTTTATAATTTCTGTATAATTTGAAAACAATTTGTTTGTGATTTGGTTAAAGTATGAAAGAAATTACCCCAGATTTGTTAATGATTTCAAAACGATTTCTTGACAATTTGTTTGTGATTCGCTTATGAATTGGAAGCAATTTGTTTGTGATTTGTTGCTGTTAGCTCATTTGCATATGAAATTTTATCACTTTCAAATCATAAAGAAATCATACGATTTGGTTATCATTTGTTATCATGATTTGTTCCTCAATTTTGTTTGTTTGGGTTATGTTTGTTAACCATATTAATATCATTGTGTGAAAAATCTACACGAAAATCTGTATTTTGGTGATATTAATCAATGTTTATTAAAAACCTGGTCTGTTAATGGGTCAGATGTATAAAACCCGGTCTGTTATTTGGTCTGTTAAGAGTTATGAATGGCAATGCAAATATAATTTGTTTGCTTTATGGAGTGTTATCGGATCAAATGCTCAAGACGAGTGGCTAAAATATACGGAAACAACACATGAACAATGAAACATAAATTTAGACAATGGAAATTGGAAATTGATAAAAATGGTTTCAAAAAGTGTAATATTAAAGTAATATTAATTTCATTCAAGAATGGTCGCATATATCATGTGAATTCTGTTTCGTTGTTATGAATGACACCAATTTGTCATCTACACTGGTAACCAGTATATACATCATTTTTATAGTTCGTTCTTATGTTGTACTGTTATACCACTTTCCCAGGTTAAGGGAGGGTTGGGATCCGGCTAACATGTTTATAACCCCGCCACATTATGTATGGATGTGCCTGTCCCAAGTCAGGAGCCTGTAAATCAGAGGTTGTCGTTTGTTTATGTGTTACATATTTGTTTTTCGTTTTTTTATATATATATATATATAAGTCCGTTAGTTTTCTCGTTTGAATTGTTTTACATTGTCATTTCGGGGCCTTTTATAGCTGACTATGCGGTATGGGCTTTGCTCATTGTTGAAGGCCGTACGGTGATTTATAGTTGTTAATTTCTGTGTCATTTTGGTCTTTTGTGGAGAGTTGTCTCATTGGCAATCATACCACATCTGCTTTTTTATATCAGAGATAAACGTCGTAATGTAACTAAACATCAGTAAGTAAAATATATTGGGATGCTAAAATATAAAGAATAGAAAAAGAATAACGAGAAAAATAAATAAAATGTATAGAAAAGTGACATAACAATTTAAAGAATACAGAAATAAACAACACCCCAAATCCGGACCCTCATGGTATACACGAAAATCAGAATGTAGAAGAATAGATAAGGACAGTAGAGAGTGATGCATTGCTAAAAAAGAGAGAAACATAACAATTGTTTAAGAATACAGACATGAAACACCCCTTTTTAGACCCTCCAAGATGATTGTTAACACAATTTTGGCATTTATTACATATCTCCTTATTTTTAAATTAATAGTATAGACAACGATATCTATATAGATGCTTTGCAATTTTTTTCTCTGTATATCACTTTATGTTATTTGAGACTAGAGTCCGATAAACATTGGCCTCCTGTCAACCGCTGAATCTGATAGCTCAGTAAATATTGTAAAGTGCAAACAAAACAAAATTTCAGGGGGAGGGGGTGGTTGAAACAGTAACGGATTGCGATGTACTCAAATTGGTGACAAATGATAGAATTTTACAAGCGCACAACTGCAGTTCTCCTCTGCACTTATGTAGAAAGGAACTAGTCTCAAATAACATAAAGTGATATACAGTGAAAAAATTGCAAAGCATCTATATAGATATCGTTGTCTATACTATTAATTTAAAAATAAGGAGATATGTAATAAATGCCAAAATACCATGTTCAGTAGTTGTCGTTTGTTGATGTGGTTCATAAGTGTTTCTCGTTTCTCGTTTTTTATATAGATTAGACCTTTGGTTTTCCCGTTTGAATGGTTTTACACTAGTAATTTTTTGGGGCCCTTTATAGCTGACTGTTCGGTGTGAGCCAAGGCTCCGTGTTGAAGACCGTACTGTGACCTATAATGGTTTACTTTTATAAATTTTGACTTGGATGGAGAGTTGTCTCATTGGCACTCATACCACATCTTCTTATATCTATAAACGGAATAAAATGAATTAAAACTTAAGATAATCAAATGTAGCTGCATTCGCTTCTTTCCATTTACTTCTTTAGAATGTTTTGTAAACAACATATGATTAAGTAATAGAACAAAAGAACCAATTGGATGATGTTGACGAAGTAGGGTTAAACGTCCAGTGGCAAATATCATGTCCATATGAGAACGACAACACGTTATATGTACCCGGTGTTGTATAAGACGGACACTTTCAGTCGGATGTTTGAACGTGCTTCTTTGAACAGACACAAAAATCAAGGCTGATAGAAAACGTTAATAATGAATTCATGCATATTCCAGCGGCCAATCCATATCACGCTATATTGCAGTGACACACCTTTCAATAAAATGCAAAAAAAGTCAAAATAAAAATGCTGTTACTACAAGGATACTGTTGCACCGTATTGTCATTTTTTTTTCCTCAAGTACATCTCATTCTTAACTTTTTTAATGGGAAATTATAAAGATAGCAAAACTATTGTCGTGGCTAAATAACTCTTAACTGACACAATTTTAATTGTCCAACCCATTAACAGACTTCATTCCCCTAATAGTCACTAAAACGTGGTATTACTCACGTTATATTACAATTATGAAATATTTGCTAATGTGAATTTATTTTTTAGAACCAAAGTACTATTTTGTGTTCTTTAAATGATATCTAAAATTGTTTGTTTCCCTTTTTATTAAAACAATTGCTATGCGTATAAGCATAAATACCACATACTTGCGCCACGCCTTTTAGTTTTACTGAAGTTTGCGCAGACTATGAAATGTTTTTACAGGTGGAAAATGGTCTATAATAGATATCATTTTGTCAGACACTTTTCTTTTTTTGTTCATTGGTTCTTATAATATGCCAAAAATCTGTTTATTTAACAGAGTTGAACATTTAAATTGTGCGTTTTACTCTTAACAGACGTATAACCGACCCGATTAACAGACCAACCGCCCATATAGCCGCATACTCAATATAGATTAACCGACCAATCTCTCGGTTAGCCGATTGTCGGTTGTGATATAATGGTCCTTTTTTATAATTATTATTTCTCTGCAGGGAACAATGTTTTGGAATATTGTTTCATATCATTTTGTAAAACGCTTACGGAAACATAATTGTGCAAGGTTTAACTTAATGTAAATGGCAGAAAGTTCATATACTTAGTATTTTTTTTTATGTGACAATATTTAAGAGTTATGGAACTTTAACCACTGTAGGGTTAAATCAACTGTTTCATACTAATTACTTTCCCCTAAATTATAAATAAAAATCAAACTTTCATTTCTGTTGTCAGAATAGGAACGAGAATTGGACAAAGAGACAACAACGCGACCAAAAAGCAAAAACAGTCAAAGGCCACTAGTGGGTCTTCAATACAGCGAGAAAATCCGGGAGTCGTGCTCCAGTTGGACCCTTTACACAAATGTGTACTAGTTCATCGAAAATGGACGTCACATTAAATTCCGAAACATATTAATAAACGTAAATAAAAAAATATATATACAAAACGAACTAAGGCTACCAGCTTCTTTTTTATTCTATTATAGTACGTAACTTATGTATAAGTAGTTTGTGCAAGCGAATGTACTTCCAGTGTGACTTTCAAAAATAACTTGATAGTTGCTTAAAGTATATCATACTTTTCAAACGATTCGGAAGTTGACATAATATATGTATAGAGACACCTGTCTTCTGTTGAATACAATATAAGTGCTTTGCAAGAGACTTTTGGTTATGTGTTTAGTTGGGTTGTTATTTCGCCGTCGTGTAAGCGACATCTTTTTCTGTTCATATCAGTATATATCAAATCGTCGTGTTGCGATGTAATACTGTGGATTCATTATTATTCGTTGGATACCAATTTTCGTGGATTTCGTGGGTACAAGTGAACCACGAAATTAAATGTTCAACGAATGACATATTTTGTATAGGCTTGTACGCAGACTTTCGGTAAAACCACGAAATTAAATATCCACGAACATGCCAATTTTCCCTAATCCACGAAAATTGGTACCCACGAAAATAAATGAATCCACAGTAGATAAAAGGTATGAAGAGAATTGTAAAGCCATAGTTTTAATAGAGATTTTCTTGAGAATACTAACTTACAGAAAACAATTGATAAAAAAATTAACTGTCGATATATTTGATACATACTTGATTTATAATCGTAACAGGTGTCGATAATAAAATTACAGTAATTTTTTTTGTCAAAATCCATTGCAATTGTACTGACTGATTTTGTAGGCACAGAAACACGATGGTTTATAGGTTGTTATTCGCTTTGAACTAACTATCACAAATTTCGAGCACGCTTGTATCTGTACTATGTGTTTAGCCTTTTTTATAACTTGTTTCTTGGTTTTTATACGCCAGTCTAAGACGGGAAATATTATGGTATACCGTTGTCCGTCCGTCCGTCCGTCGTCCACACTTCGGACAATTAATAAAGAACGATTCCACCAACTTTAATGAAACGTTGGTGAATTGTTTATATCTATTGACGTATGCTCCCTTTCGATTTTTATAAATTTCAGATTTTACTTTTCCGTGTCATTGTTATGCTTAAAAAAGGGGGGATTTTCCAGTTTTCGGACAATCACTCATAAACACTTTCACAAAATTTTATGAAACCTTGGTGAATTGTTTATATCTGTTGACTTAAGCTACCTTTCAATTTTTATAAATTTCAGATTTTACGTTTTTCAGTTATGAATTTTTAAATTGAAAAAAGGGGAATTTTTCCAGTTTTTGGACAATAACTCAAAAACACTTTTACCAACTTTTATGAAACATTTACATTTTTGGAGCTATGCAGTCTTATTCATAAAAAAATTAGGTTTTTTTCAGTTTTTCGGATAATAAATCAAAAATGCTTTCAGCAGTTTATGATGAAACTATGATGATTAGTTTATATCTATTAAACTAAGTATCCTTTTGTTTTTTATATAATTTCTGATTTGATGTTGTACAGTTGTGGAATTTTTTCTTCTTACGCTAATCACGTTTTCATAACGACAATACATGCACGATTTATTCGATTGCAACACGATCTTAACACGCTTCTTCTGCGATTATAGAACGCTCTTACATCGATCAGTCTACGACCTTTCCACTTTCATACCGTGATCTAACTACGCTCTCGTCAATAACGTCAACATCATGTTCCATATAAATACTGTTCCATTTAATTTGTAATTGTCATTAATACGTAGAATTCTCTAAAACAACACAGGCATTCCACCAAAATATACCAGAACTAGTGGTCGCGATGGTAGGGATAGAGGTAGAATCAGAGGAGCCTCTGATACGAATACTGATCCAGTACACATGTCGGATCAACCAATCTAAACTGAGTCACAACGCGTTGGCTGATCCATCGAGATCAAATGACGATATTTTATTGAACAATAGCGGAAATGGTAAAGATGTGTCAAGCATGAATGTGCTCATCAGACTTTGACCAAATTTCATGGTTCCGTGGTCAAAGTTAAGTTTTTGATATTTGGTCTTTTTTTCTAACACTATATGCAATATGTCATCTTTATTTGGTGTATGGAAATATTTAATGATGTGCATGTCAGTCTGGCAGGTTTTATTTGGCCTTGACCTCATTTTCACTGTTCATTGCTCAGTGTTCAGTTTTTTAGTTTTGGTCTGATTTTCTTAAACTATAAGCAATAGGTTAATTATATTTGCTGTATGGAAGAATTGTTAGCTGTACACTTCTGCCTGCCATGGTTCAGATCCTTGACCTTAATTTTATGGTTCATTAGTCAGTGTTTAGTTTTCTCGGTTAAGTCTGTTTCTTAGAAACTATTAGCAATAGGTTAACTATACTTAGTAATTCATTGTAAGGTGTACATGTATTTCTTATTTTGTTTATATGACCTTGACCTCATTTTCTTGGACCATGTTAAGTTTATGTGATAGTTGTAGTAAAGATTTGTATTTAGGACTATCAACATAGAGGGTGGGCAGGACCTTTTTCGGGACGTAGGGGTCGGGTGTTTTTAAGCTCGGGATTTCGGGATTGACCCTTTCGGGATCCGGGTCTTCTTTTTTTCAAATTCCAGGATATCGGGATTTTATTTATTTTATAGTATACAAATGTCCGGCGTCCGTCCGTCCGTCCGTTTGTCCGTCTGTCCGGCGTAAACATGTCGCACCGTAACTTGAGAATGACTCATCCAAATTTCATGAAACTTAATACAGTTGTTCCTTGTGACGGTCAAACGATCTGTATACTTTTTGGTGAAAATAAGATTAAAACTTTTTGAGTTACAGGACTTTGTAACTAAAACAGGGTTGTTTTTTTTTCACATGTCGCGCCGTATCTCAAAAAACGATTTATGATACTTGCTTAAAACGTCACACACTTTTTAGTTATATTAATCTTAAAATCTGTATACTTTTTGGTGATGATTCAAATTTTATTTTTGAGTTATTGAGTATTTTATAAAAAAGGGGGATGGGGTTTTAAACATGTCTCGCCATATCTCAAAATCAATTTATGATTATTGCTTAAAACTTTACACACTTATTAGTTATATTAATCTTAATATCTGTATACTTTTTGGTTTTGATTCAAAAATTTGTTTTAGAAATATTGAGTTTTTTGTAAAAAAAAAAAAAGCCTTTCACATGTCACGCTGTTTCTATTCAATTTCAATTCAGCGTGACATTCGCTGTCTCTTGATGCCAATATATGTAGCCAATCCGTTGCATAACTATGGCTTTCGTCCCTGCTTATATTCCAAAATATAACACCGCATTTGTACATTAGTTGTCTGTAAAATGTTGTACGACATAGATGAAACTACTACTAAGGTTTTTATAGCGTCGACAGATAAACCACGTGGACCTTCTCCGAGAATTTTAGAGTTTTGTATCTGAGTGAGGCTTCGCATTAAATTTGCCATTGTTTCCATAAGGTCCAACTGAAGGTTGTATACCTCTTCTTCTGTTGCTACCAATTGTTCAGCCGTTGTTTTAGCTTCACAACACCTGCCAGTTGCACCAGTAATTCTTCGTATTGCATTTGCAGCTATACTACTTGTGGAAGCAATGCCCTCGCATATTTCTTCAATAAATAGTGCCCAGTACGAACCTAATTTGGCCAGATCATTTTTTGTAATTTTAGGGGAATAGGAAGTATAATCTCTCAAAAAATAGGACTGTATTGTTTCATACCCATTTCCAGATGACTCTACAATCTTCGTAGCATTATCCATTATCATGATTAGCTTGCCAACATTCTTTATCATTTTCTCATTTGTTGCCAGTTTCTTTGCAATTTCAGTGCTATAATCCACAAGCTTATGAAAATTAACTGCTCTCCCAATAGCATGTGTTAAACGTCTAGATGCTTCTGCTATTTCTGTCGCGGACTCCAAAATATCGTCGGAATTCCCACTATTAGTCAGCTATTTAAATGGATTTACAGCCATTGCCATTCTAACTGCCATCTTTGATACAGCTTGATACAGCTTGGAGTAAATCTTTCATGGCACTACCAATGTAGTAACTTTCTTAGTTTTACCTTAAGTTCATTTACAAATTTTGACAAATCTTTTCTGATACAGTCCTTGAATGGTGTAAACTTCCCACTAACACCATACACCCTGTGCCATTACACCATATACGTTACATCGTTGCACCATACACCTTACATATAACACCATAATGCAATTCAATTTCAAAGAAAGCGTGCGACTACAAGATTATTTTTTTTATTTTAAAAAACGAATTTTGATCACAATATTGTAAATTAATGTATAAAATAAAAAAATCAGTCCTTACACCATACAGCATTGCACCATACACCTTCTACCATTGCACCATATGCCATACACCATTACACCATACACGTTTTTTTGGGAAGTTTACACCATCCAAGGGCTGTGGTCTGCAATTCTACTTTTAAGATAGCCAACGTCCGCATCCAGCTTAGCGTTTTGAAACGAAGCTACTTTCTTGAAGTATGTTGTTGAAATCGTTATTGTACATCATTTTTGATATGCATAGCAACGACTTGTAGACTTACTGCATTCTTCTCGGCTACTAGTTCTTTTATTTGAGTAACTTTTAAGTGTTTTGTGTAATCCTGAAAGTCAATATCTGAAACCAAAACCTTGCAAGGTAAAACATCAGCGTTACCTGTACCATAGGTTTGAAAGTATAAATAGAGCTCGTTTAATTCCTTAGCGCATGAACAAATCATTCATTTGAATGATGGGAATTGTCAATTGTAATCACACGGTAAATACTGACTTTTGGGATGTATCTTCAACAGTTTGACAGCTAGCGATAAATCATTGGCTTTAAAATCGTCATACAGTTGAAAAAAGATGCTAAGTATTCCTGTTTTAACAGTTTCTTGTGTCAAGCAGGTAAACAATATGTGTCGGCATTTTAACCCTCATACTATAGAAATTGATATTCGCTGCACTTTCAAAGAACTTAAAATTTGATGAACTAGTTTGACATTCGGTTTGGGGAACAATGTTGCATACATTTGTCATTTAATCTACTAAGTCTAGAATCGGTTTTAGTCTACATATAGAGTCTGTTTCCCTGTAGTTGCAAATCCTCTTAACTTTTTGACGTAGATTTTTGGCAACTTCTGTGTCCAATGGTTTTGACAAAGTGCAGACATTTCTACGAGAGAGTAAATGCTTACTATATTTAGCTATATATTCCAACTGAGCTGTCGGACGAGGCGAATTGACATTCACTTGGCCACAAAACTTAAAAGACTCGGTACATGTACCACGTCGACAGAAGCACTGTAGACATGTACCACGAATCTTTGATTACGGTCCCAATGTTACTTTCTGGACTTTTTAGATCATCAATCGTGTGGTTTCCAATGGTTGTTATCCTGTGGCAAGCACATTTTGGGGAAGAACAGTCCATCAATGTGCACATTGTTCCGGTCCCTTTCATTCGTTTACTTTGTGGAATGTTTCTAAATATATCCTTGCCTACTTTATCGAGTTGAGCGTTGAAAATAATCTCGACCCCGTTAATAGCTGGAATATTTTTATGTCCTGGTAATGCAAACATCAGGCAAAATACTCTCAGATCTGGATTTTGTATAATCTACTGCGTAGCTTTTCCATGCTGCAAAACAAAGACACTCCTTCACCAAAAATTAACCTTAGATGGCATAGCTACTATATTTAGGTTCTTTTGATTTATAACAAACCGATCTGAAATTGTCCGTTGATAAATTTAAAAAACATTAGAAGCTACGGTTTCAATTCCTTCAGGCGATATTCATCTGAGCTAGATTTGGCCATTATTTTTTGGGTCCTTTTTAATGCATGACATTTTAAAGCGTTGTTTTTATTTTATATTCAAGCTTGTTATCTACGTTCTTCTGTCAAGAGAATGTCTCTTCGGTGAATTTAAAAAAAATAATTTGAGTTTATTGATCAAACCCATATCACTGGGCTTGAAATAGCAGATTTTACCTGTGTTAGATTCTTTACGTAACTTACCTACAACACGAGAATGATGGTCGTTTTAGATGTTATATGTACCACAAATACATTGACATTCTTCTTTCCTTCTGTGACTTTTTCTATTTTTTTATGTTATACAGTACCATCACAACAGCCCTTGCAAATGAGGTTAATATCTGAAAGTTAAAACAATGTTTCGTAGATTGCATATGGTTTACTGTAACAAACAATTGTGTTGACTCGTTTTCAATTGAAATGACTCAATTGGAATTACTGATATATTAAGGTTCAGAAATATTTTGACAGTTAAATACACCAGAAGAATTAATTAATTAGTATAATTTTAAACATAAAATTGAATGCAAATTATATATTATTTCAGAACAAAAACAAATCACAACTGTTTTACATCGAATTGTGAATGTTCGAAATCTACATGGGTGTGTATGTTGTGTACAAATTGTAATGTTGTACAAATTATAATTTTTACAGAATTTTTGTACACGTTATCAGTGTTTTATGAACCGCTTAAAACAAATGGATGATACAAGCACACAGTCTTTTGTTTCGCCTATTTCTGTCATATTTCTATGACTACATGATACAGTCTAATACTGAGCATTGATACACAAAACATTATAAGAACACAAATAGACTTTTTATGGATATGATTTTAGTATAAGGAGAAAAATAAAAATCGAATTTGAACGATTCATGTGTCCTTATTTCCAGTTTAAAGACAGGGAGAATAGCACTAAATGTTAGGTTGAAGTATATGAATTTAAATGAAGACATTAATTTGTACAAACTTACATCTTGTACACAACATGTATTTGACAATAATATGTACGTCGTTGAAATGTAGATTTGTATATTCTAAATATTTTTTCATATGGTTCAAATTGATATATGGCTACTTAAATTGACTTAAATATTTAAACAGAGCGGTGTGTTATATAACCTTATTGTGAAATCTATCCGACAGTGTATACAAATAAACTATTATAGCGTAACTATGTATGTTATTGTATGATTTAACCACGGAATTAGTTGTCATTGTCATATTGGTTTTGTTATATTTATTTTTCAAAAGTTCATAAATTAATGTTCAAGTTGTCTTTCCTTAATGTTATTAATTCTCATGCTAAATACACAAACCCCGTCTAATGCCTGAATAGTCGTTTACTGGTTCAGTATGATAGCAAACAGCAATGAAATTCAATAAAAGTTAAATGACAAAGGATTATAAAAAACAAGTTCGCGATATAAATCACACTTAATATTGATTTGAACTCATAGGAGATCAAATAATTGTATGAAGAATTACAGAGATTTGCTATCGTTCGTCCAATTTGTATTTGTTCCACTTATATAAACTAGTGTAGAACTGAAAGGATGTATAAAGGTTGAAAACAAGATAAAAGTAAGCAATATTTGTTCCATTTCTGTGTGAACTCCTGATTGATTGATACATCGTTGTTGTTTAACCCCTTTTCATCGCATTGTGCTTTACCATGGAGGCAAGTATCTATTGTTTGAAAAAAGCTGCAGTATATGACCATCGACCATCGACTGAAAAACTGGCAATCCTAGTCAATTATCGTCAGGCTAGAGCAACTTGATGAAACGTATTTCTAATTAACATCCTCAGTGTTGACAGATAGATAAAGTCGCCTATTTATAACATCAACGAACAATGCAGATGAACTACATAAACCACGCAGCCATCGAGGCCATTTCCAGTTTTTGACCTTTAATGGAAACAACGAAATAATAACTATCTTCGTCGTTGTTTATAAAAACAAAACAACACTGTGCATGAGCATTCATTTGAAGTTAAGCAATAACTAAAACAATGCCTTTTTAACAAACTCTAAACAGAAGTTCATAGTTTTAACACGGCATTGTAATTGCAGTTAACTCTCGTTGTCTCGAACTCGGTTGACTCGAAATTTCGGATGAGTCGAAGTTTTCCCGTGGTCCAGAACTTTGTTCTATATAAATGTATGTATTTCGACTCCTGATGAGTCGAAATTGGATGAGTCGAAATTTCGGTTGACTCGAACTAAATTTACGGTCCCAAGGTTAACAAAAGCATTCAAAATTCATTGTTTACCTCGAACTAATACACATATGTCAAAACATGACCTCGGGGATTTAAATGGATTGAAGAGTTAATCTGACAATACACGTGTAATTAAATTTCCTATCACTGAGCACTGTATTGATTTATGACATTCTTTATCCACAAGTGTTTACCTAAGATTATCTTTGATCACCATGATAAATAATTAGTTCTTCTTTGTTATAGTTTATGAAAAATAATTCAAAAAGTTTTAAAAACAATTAACTGTAACCATACACTAATGAGCTTGGTTTATATAAAGTAGGGAATAAGACTTCCGTTGGTGATCAACTCAAAACTACTCAATCGGCGTCTTTAATGGTTTTTTATTTCTCTTGCAGAAAAAGATGGAAATAAAAGAAAATGAAAAGAAATCTCAATTTTCTTAATTTCTTGTATACGAGAATGAACAATTCCGTCAACTTTAAATAGCGCTTAGATCGATTGGAAATTACTCTCTCGGCTTAAAAACCACCGGACAAAATTTTAACTGTACAAAGAAATAAATAAGAGATGGAAATGTTATTATTAAAGACCATAATATCGATCTGAGACCATAATATCGATCTCCTACCCATATTCATTCGGATTTATTTTAGCTTTACCAAGTTAAGCACGAGTTGTGTCCCTTGGTCTGTCAAACTTCCGGTTTTCGGTTGAGTCGAACTACGGGTATCTCGAAATATTCCTCTGGTCCGGCGGACTTCGAGATAACGAAAGTCGACTGTAGTTTGATACACCTCTGGTGTTTCGTTGGGTTCCGATTGCTAAACTGTGATTTTTCTTTTTAATGTGTTGCTATTGGTCTTTGTTTTTCGGCCGTTTTTGCCATGTTGTTGTCTTTGTTTAATTATTTTATCTCTTTTTTAAAGCATTAATGTAACATATAGCTATTACAAATATGTGTTAATCATAAAACCCGAAACACCTGAGGTAATCCCGTCTTTACTACAAGTTCTTCCTTTATGTTAAAACATCCTCGGTTGCCACTCACCTCAAGTACGAGAGAACACGGTTCAAAGTTCGATCCAACGCCGGAACAACCCAAAAGCCTTACAATTAGGAATTGCCGCTTCTCCAAAACGCACTTGGCATAATACAAGGACAATTCGGCTAATTTTCGGAGTGTTAAAAATTCTTTAGAGGTTTTAGATAAAATATATGCTTTTGATGGTCCTTTCAATTCTGTTATGAGTTATGATTGTTCTACTCTCTGTACTACACTTCCACACAATCTTATCAAGAAAAAGTTTTCATATTTGATTAAATGTTCTTTTGAAAAATCTCATTACAAATTTATTTGCTGTAACTGTAACGAAAAAGGAAAGTATGCTAGAAACATTTACTGGAAATGTGAAGATATGATTGAAGCTTTAAACGTTCTCCTGGACAACATATATGTACGTTTCGGCGGTAAAGTGTATCGACAGGTAGTAGGCATTCCTATGGGCACTAACTGCGCCCCTTTAATAGCAGATTTATTCCTGTATTGCTATGAATCTCAGTTTATGACCAAACTCAGTAAAGACACGTCATTGTTACATTTGGTTGATACATTCAACAATACCTTCCATTATTTAGATGATATTTTTTCGTTAAATAATCCAGAGTTCTCTAAATATACTACCGAAATTTACCCAAAAGAACTTACTTTAACTAAATCTAACATAAACAGCAGTAGTTGTTCTGTTCTAGACTTGGACATTTCAATCTCTAAAGCTCCATACAAAAATTTACGACAAAAGAGACGACTTTTCATTCCCTATTGTTAATTTTCCTTTTTTTAGACGGCGATGTTCCTTTGGCTCCATCATACGGTGTATATATATATACCAACTCGTTCGTTATGCCCGTGTGTGTAGTGATGTTATAGATTTTAACGAACGTAATCAATGCATCACTGGTAAATTATTAAGTCAGGGATTTCGTTACCATAAATTACGTAAGACTTTTACTAAATTCTTTCACAGATACATAGATTTGATTAGTAAATTTGGCTGTACTTTTGAAAACTGATTAAAAACGGTATTTCACATCCTAAACTTTATGGTATTATTGTACATAAAGCCCGGAAATCACTATGTGATCCGTTTAAACTCATCGAACCTTTAAACAAACTTATTAGTAAAGGTTATTTTACCAATGTTGTAATTAGATCTTTGAATATAGTTTACATTGGCACTAATATCGATTTTGTCATCAGCAAATTAAAACATAACTAAATTTATATTCTTTTCAAACGGGATGTATAAAGACACACCCACGTTCATTTTGATCTATAAAGAGGTTAACTCCTAACTATCCTACTGCCTGTCGATACATTTATTTTTGGCATTGCACAAGTCATGTCTTCTTTGACTATCCATGACGTTAAAATACTAAAACCCTGGGATGCGTTTTAGTTGATTTTAGCCTCTGATGCATGATTTTTTATTATTAATTGTTTTTGTCTTTTAACTAGCTGTCAGTAACTGCGAGTTCTCTCAAATCGTACTTTCTTGTTTATTTGACCTGTTGATACTAATTGTTATGCTTTTTTGTTACTTAATGTTATTCAGGGTTATATTTTTTTTTTTTTAATTAATCAATTTTATTGCACCTTTGCTGTTAACAATTCAGGGTTATATTTGGTCTATATACCAGCTTTGATAAGTGTTTGGTATTACAATAAATTTTCACTTCTTCGTACTATAAACATGAAAATTATTTATTTTGTTTTAAAAAACGAGTTTCGATCACAATATTGTAAATTAATGTATAAAATTAGAAATTAGTTCTTAATTAGTTTTAAATGTCGTACACCATTCATTCACACTATTCCCGATCGCACGTTATACCATAAAACAATTCCACTTACATCATACACCATAGCACCATACACCTTCTACCATTGCACCATATGCCATACACCATTTCACCATACACGTTTTTTTTTTGGAAGTTTACACCATCCAAGGGCTGTAGTAAGCGAATCAATACGGGGTCTTTCTATCAAGGAAATTATGATAGGAAATAACGTATCAACTGGAAGATACATACTCGTTAGCAGGCGCTGCTGGAATGTTGCTAGAAATGGAAAGTTCAGAATTAGGAAGCTGAAATAATCTGTTTCATCGTAAAGTTTTGTTTTTAACCGACCCTCATTGTCAATTTCTAGATGTTAGTCAAGGTATGAGACAGACTTAACTGTATCTATTGTATCCATTATCTCAAGTTCGATGGAATAGATGATTTCAACATAGTCACCAGATCTTGCATTATTAGCGAGAGAACATTATCAATATAGCAGATATACAGTTAAAGGATACTGCTAACTTCTTTTCTGTCTTTTTATAAAGTTCCTGTAGGCAGTCAGTCTCATTGGATTAACATATCATGTATAACATTATGATCCTCCTTTAGCATCACGTCGGTTCTTTAGTTGGAAATGTGATGGGTTTTTTCATGAGTTTTCTATAACGTGTTTTGTCGACACTGGGGTTTTACTTTTATCGGTTTTTCAAATTTTATTTTGGTATTGTCACTAAAAACATAAGATGTAATTAACACTTATCATCAAAAATATATCTGTTTTGATGTTAGAATTCTAATTGAACTCTCATTTTATAAAATGCAAGCATACAAATTCAACATATGAGATATTATACACCTTTAACTGAACAAAAATATCTGAAACAATCCTTTTGAGTACAATTTAAACTTAATGCGACAAATGTATACCATCTCCTTTAAATAACAAGTAATGTATGTAAGGACATTGTTTAAACTTTAGTGTTATTTTGTTGACCAAAAGCCATTATCAAAAAGTATTTTTAAGCCGGTCAACACATCAACTTTTTATTTAATACTTGTTATTATTTTAATCCCACAATACATAACGTATGTGTACGTCTTAATAATTCAGCTATTGTAAGTTCTTTATTCTCTATTTGCTTTATTATAATAAAGTTTTTATCATTATCATGATTTTCTTATCTATTTCTATTATCATTTGGATTATTATTACTACATGGTAGTATTAGTATAAGTAGATGTAGTAGTAGTAGTACTGTTATAAAATTGAGAATGGAAATGAGGAATGTGTCAAAGAGACAACAACCCGACCATAGAACAGACAACAGCAGAAGGTCACCAACAGGTCTTCAATGCAGCGAGAAATTCCCGCACCCGGAGGCGTCCCCTCAACAAATAATTATACTAGTTCAGTGATAATGAACGCCATACTAAACTCCAAATTGTACACAAGAAACTAAAATTAAAAATAATACAAGACTAACAAAGGCTAGAGGCTCCTGACTTGGGACAGGCGCAAACATGCGGCGGGGTTAAACATGTTTAAGATCTCAACCCTCCCCCTATACCTCTAGCCAATGTAGAAAAGTAAACGCATAACAATACGCACATTAAAATTCAGTTCAAGAGAAGTCCGAGTCTGATGTCAGAAAATGTAACCAAAGAAAATAAACAAAATGACAATAATACATAAATAACAACAGACTACTAGCAGTTAACTGACATGCCAGCTCCAGACTTCAATTAAACTGATTGAAAGATTATGTCTTCGTCATATGAATATCAGGCACAATCCTTCCCGTTAGGGGTTTAGTATCATACCATCATAACATATATGAGAAGAACATAACCCGTGTCATGCCAACAACTGGTTTTTAAATAAATGTGTTTAGTGCCGATGCAAAGACCCTATAAGTGAATCAATATTAACGCCAAAATATGCAATCTTTAATGACCTGACAACAGTATCGTAACTATATCCCTTCTAAATAAGTCTATTTAAAGGTTTTGTTAGCTTCAGAGGTGAATACTGACATTTTTGTGCTTTATAAAGAATATTTCCATAAAAAATTGGATGTGAAATACCTGAACGTATAAGAAGTCTGCATGTTGAGCTATATTTACGAATGATGTCAATATACCGATGATAAAATTTAGTAAATGTTTTGACTAGTTTGTGATATCGAAAACCCTGGTGTAATAATTTTTCAGTAATACATACATTGCTCTCGTTTAAATCTAAAACATTGTTACATACACTTGCAAATCGTACAAGTTGAGATATATAAACACCGTAAGATGGTGACAAGGGAACGTCACCATCTAAAAATGGATAATTAACGATAGGAAATGAAAAATCATCTCTTTTATCATATATTTTAGTATTAAGCTTTCCATTAATGATATAGATATCAAGATCGAGGAAAGGGCAGTGGTCATTGTTAGTATTAGCTTTATTTAAAGTAAGTTCAACAGGATAAATTTCTTTAGTATACATACTGAAGTCGTCATTATTGAGAGCCAAAATATCATCCAAATATCTAAAAGTATTATTAAATTTGTGTATCAGATGTTGTTTCGATGGGTCTTCGCTGATTTTTGTCATAAATTGTAACTCATAGCAATAGAAACAAAGGGTCCGCAATAAGTGGTGCACAGTTAGTCCCCATTGGAATTCCGATAACCTGACGATATACGGAATCTCCAAAGCGAACAAAAATGTTATCTAGTAAAAATTCAAGGGCATATATAGTATCAAAGCATAGTTTTTTTTTGTTTATTGCTACTAAAAAATGACCTAAAAGAGTTTGAACATATATATTCACTTTCTGACTTTTTAAATGCCCATTTAATAAGGTGTGTGAATTTTTTCTTAATGAGAATGTGAGGCAATGTGGTATATAGGGTAGAAAAATCAAAACTTTGAACAGATTCAAAATCATTAATATATGCATGTAATTTATCAAGTACTTCCAACGAGTTCTTGACACTAAAAAAGTAATTAATTCCACTATTTTCGAAGGCCTTATTTGAACAATGTATTATCAGGTTTTTGATTAAACCAAGTGTACTGGTAAGAAACATAGACAATTTAGTAGTGGAACAATGGCTTGAAGACGAAATGAATCTATATTTGTAAGGTGTTTTGTGTAGCTTCGGAAGCAAATACATAGTTGGGACTTTCATTGTATTTGGTTCTGCTTGTAAAGCGGTAGCTAAAAATTTATGTTTGTTACAGATGTCGTTTTCTGAAAATGGAGTCAGTTGGAATGTTGGTGAATTGGTGATTTCTTTTTGCAGAACCTCAATGTAAAATTTACGTCAAACAATAATAATATTATTAGCAGCTTTATCGGCCGGGACAAAAACAAATTCCTTGGCTAGTTCTTTTAGTTTATGTTTGATACGAGCAATAGGTTTATTGTGGTTATTGTTAAGAGTAAAATGTTCTTTAAAATGTTGAATACGTATATCAACTATGTTCATTACTGAATTAAAAAAAGAGTCCAAAGATTTTTTGTCAGCTTTTTCACGTTTTATCCATTTCAAACAGTAAGTATGGAGTGAGTCGTGGGTTATATTACGACACTCATTCCAATTAATAATTGACGGGGGACGATATTTAGGTCCTTTACTGAGGAATGATTTTAACTCTCGGTCTTGAACGATGTTAAGATCTCCTGGTATAACATGGGAAATGGGTCCATAAATGTATTCGGAATTACTGCAATTACATGAAGTAGGTGTAATTTTACTGATATTAACATCTTTACATAATTGGCTATAATTAAACACAAATTTCCGGGTAGATTTCTTGTAAATATAACAAAGAAGAGGGAGCTCAGTATTATCAAAATATCCCGGAATTTGTTCTTTAACAGAATGGTCGTTAAAAATACCGGCAATATTTACAAAATCAAAACCTTTATTGACATACTTTATTTTATTAAACTGTTTTTTATGATCTTCAGGGCGATTAATTTTGGGAAACAGTTTAGAATAACAATATGCCATTATAATTTGAACGATTTCATACTTAGGACTGCTATATGAAATTGTGTTGCAATCCTCTAAAATTATATTTAACTTATTAACCGGTAATGAACAGAACTTTGTTAACAGATAATGTCTGTCGTTGTTTTTTGAAATATAAATTAGGTCCGAAATATTGGTATGATTGGTCCGAAATTTTCTTTGATTGCGATTTTTTCTACGACCATGAGAACGGTTTTTACGAACAGTTTTAGAAACTATATCCAAAATGTTAACAGAATCGGTTCTTGATATATTACCAATTCCCATGATATTATCATTAAGACCGAGAGGGTAAACTGTCTGTATTTTTTTAATCCAATTTAATTCAATTATTTTCCGTGATCGTACAAACTTTGAATGAGATTCACCAGGCTGCTTATTTACTACTTCTAAAGGTTGAACTGCTAAATATTTAATAGGATGAGTGTGCTTCTTAAGGTGTTGATATATAATACTTTTGTTATATCTATATTTTTGTTAAACAATCAATGTTGTTGTTGAATAAACAATCGGAATATACTGCATCAAACATTCGATAAACAATGTCAATAAAGTATTTTTAAAATGTCTGCTGGTTCGTGATAACGCCTTTTTTTTTTAGTTTATATTTCCATTCTCAGTTATTCAAAACCTGTACCTAAACCATGCGTTTGATATTTTCACTTTAATGATCTTAAAAGAAAGAAAAAAGAACAGATTTTTCACTTCAGGAGGACTTTTTTATTCGTTTAAGCAATAGTTGAAATCTTTGACTATGATTCGTTTGAATCTAATAATCTTCTTCTTCTCAAATATTCAACTTATTGTTGGTATTTTGGAATGTCTTATTATTTGTTCAATGTCCACAACATGGTTATGAACAAAACAAGGTTAACCCTGCCACATTCTTAATGGTCCTCTCCCAAGTCAGGAGCCTATATTTATGTGGTTGTCTTTGGTTCATGTTTGTCATATTTGTTTTTTCGTAAAATGTGTTGTTGTACATATCATAAGTCGAATACAAACTGACAACGCCATGGGATAAACCGAAAAGCGACCAAAATGCAAGTGCTCCGAAAGCTGCTCAATATTTGGCACCTGTTGTGTTTCTCATTTGAATACACGTTCGTTAATAAGATTAATTCGGGGATGTCACATTCGAGTTAAAAAGGACGATATAGTGATCACGACAATTAGAAAATACACCTATAAAACATAAATTATATAATGTTTAACAAACTCGTAAAGGCATCCGTAAGACTTTTCTTTAGTTCTGATATGAATCAGATAAAAATCTGGATTGTTGTAGCTAATTCATTAAACAATTTTAGAATATGTTATAAAATCATGGCTCTGACTTTGATTATTCTCAAATGGTCATTCGTTCTTTTCTTAGTATAGAAACACGCTAGATACATGCACAAATTTCAACAAACAAAAGAAACAGCTCGCTTTAATACCTATACACGATGGATCGACAAATTATGAAACATGTTTCATTGTTGTGTACTTATATAAACATCAAAAGCGTTGCGTTGATGATTTGAATAAATGCACATTTTGATAGCGAAAGATTTAAGTAATGCATTATGTTTTGTAGGCATTGTACCTGTGTGTCAATTTTCATAACACGAGGTGTTTAACATACGGATACAAAAATAAAACAATCAAACAATTTATAATATATATTTATGAAGGAACAGTAGTTGGTATATAGACACTACATATGCCTCAATTATAATGCTCGACGTAAATATAAAAAATCATTCTATACATTTTTATAAACTTATTATCAGCTTCAAATTTGTTATGTGCAATCCCTTTGTTTTTTGTTTTTTGCAGTATTACGTGTTGTACTGATTTCCTACTTATAATGACTTAATTAATTTTGATGGCTTGTTATTATTTCTAATTTATACAGAGGGTTCTATTATATTGGAATTTATCATATATTTAGTACAACATACAGCAATTTTGTATATCTAATAAAGGTTCTTTTTACCAGTCTTTATCACCTTCCCTGTATCGCATACCCCGTATCGCATACCCCATATCGCATAGCAAAACCCGTATCGCATACCTGGCGTGACGTCATAATCCGAATGACGTCAACGTTTGACCTATGACGCCCAGTTGCTGTATTTCCAGGCATAGGAAAAAATGAGTTCCCACTTAAACAAATGTCCCATCATTTCAACTACAATCGATATTTTTCAAAAAATTAGTATCCAGTAATTTTACGAGCGATTTTTATATATAAAAAAAAAGACACTATAAGATGTAGAAATATCTGAAGTGTTATTGTTTATTTGGTCATAATTTTCGTGAAGTTTGTTTTAATTACCTGATGGATTAAACACAAATGCAAATTTTTACGATTTTAATTTGGTTAGAATAGATAGCAAACTTTTCAAGACATATTTTTATTGCTGTTCACCTCGTCAGAAAATTAAAATGATCATATATAATATCATCGCCAAATAAACAATAAAACTTTAAACATTTCTACATCTTAAAAAAATTATGATATTTATTTGATAAATATTAATTTTAGTTGAAATAATGGAACAGTATCGTTAGGGGATGCATTTCAATTCATGGTCCTTTAACGTATATTGAGCATGAATAAGGTTATAGTGGACATTACGATGTCGATATAAAGCAAATACGGAAGTCTATACAAAAAAAAAAGTCAGCTGGAAAAATACAGGAAAATCATTATGTTCTTTTCTAGCTTATAATTTCGGACGATTTAAAAAAAAATAGATATCCCATGAATCTGATTCTATTAGCATATATGATAAACAGATTAATACATGGCAAAATCTGTATCGTATGCTGTATCACCACTCGACCAATATCAGCCCTCGGGACCTTTGGCCCTAGGGACTGATATTGGTTTCTCGTGGTGATACAGCATGCTATACGGATTTTGCCATGTATTATTCTATATATACCTAACGTTTCAAATCAATAAACGACACAGATTGATATAATCGTATTCTATCTAAATATAGATTACTGTGTCACGGGTTTTTAAAATCACCTGTGTGATAAGTGGATATGCTTTCCGATAAAATGGCTCAGGCGGCGTCCAAAACATGCGAGATTTGCATAAGTGCTTCAGGATCGCAATACTGCTTAGAGTGTGAGCAATACTTTTGTGAAAATTGTAAAACATTTCATAATAGGCAGAAAATATCAAAAACTCACCAGTTTCAGTCTGCATTAAACATAATCCCGGAAGGTAAATCAAAATGCAAAGACCACAATGAAGACGTAAGTTTTGTGTGTAATACCTGTAATGTAGCAGTTTGCAGCAGTTGTGTGACAGGAAGTCACAAACGGCACGATTTCTCAAAGCTTCATGACAGCATCTCACGGTTGAAAGCGAAGAATAAACAAGAACTGCGTAGAAAGGTACAAGAGGCTACCAAAAACATGAAGAAAATGGAAGAAGGTTTAAGGGCATTTGATATGAAGGTAGAAAAGGTTGTCAAAGCTATTACCAAAGAAGGTACAAATATAAAGGCTTTGGTTGATAAATGTATCGCACATTTGATTGCATCGGTCATGGATCAATCCAGGACGGAAAAGGACAAATTGACAACGATCATATCAGATACTAGAATAGATTTGGAAGTGGGAAGCGACTTAGACAAGACGATAAATGAACTAGACAAGACGCGAAACGATGATAAATTGTTACAATCTTTACAGAAGCTTACCGATGACATTGCAAAGCTGGCGATAAAGCCTATAACCGAGTATCCCGACGTACACTATACTGCTAAGTCCACAACTGATCATGACATCAAACAGCTGTTTGGCACATTCAATATAAGGTAAATCAATGGGGAAAACACATGATAAGAGTATTGATTGGTCGACTGCTTTTTGAAGTCGTAACATATGCTTTATAATGTGACACTTATTCGTGTAAGTTTGTTCCCGATGTATATATTTGGTTAATCATAAATCTGTTTTCTTCAAATATTACTGTATTTCTGAAGTAAATCGCATGAAAGACGGAGTGGAGACAATTTAATAAAACAAAAGATGTGATTATTTTCAGTTTATTATTTATAATCGATTAACAATGTTCTTTAGTTAAAACAGATGTGGCCAATAATTATGTACATTACGAAATGAAATAACAATGTAGTCCCGATACTTCGTAAAATTAAGAAGCAATTCAGGAATACTAAGTTTTCAAACCGGTACCGAAAAATTTGTTTTCAAGAATTGTTAAAATGTTTTGTTTTGATATTATGCCTTAAAGAAACACATAGTTTTTACATAAAATCAAATCCATTGGACTATTTTTACAGGGATGTACGTACACTACAAACCGGGCACAGAGAGAAAGAATTACCTAAACCAAAGAGGTAGGGCAATATGTTTGTATATTTCACAGTGTTAAACTTACTCTTATGACAATGTAACCTCTTCGTCAAATTTTTAAGTAAATTATTCATGTATACCTTATAATTTTACATAATGAAGCCCCTCTATCGACGATTTTGATTGAATTGGTATCCTATATGGTGCAAATCAGAGCACTATTTAACTGTTGACTTTTGTACTAGTTATGTACTTAACTTCATTACATTGTTTCTAAGTAGCTGGTTTTAAAGCTGTATTTGCTTATATTTATTGATACATATTTCACCAACTCATATATTTGTTTTAAATATTTCGTTTTGCTTTAATTTACATCTTCTACAAAGTCATTTGTAATGCGTTGCATACGTCAGCAAGCATTAAATCGAGCACGATTACGATTAAGTGACTAATACTGATAATGCTATGCAAACGTATCTCTTAAATTATTTTCCATAGCGTTAAAATTTAGTTGTATTTAATTTTCGTAAATAAACTGCTCGTTAAAATGTGTCTGCTTGTATAGTTGAAGATTTAGAACCTTGATACTATAAATTTACGATATAACCAAGATACTGAATGCAAAAGAAATTCATCAAAATTATCAGCACTAGTAAGGCAAGTTGTGCATGATATAAGCTGAGGACACCATACTGTTTTTCCAACGACATTATCGAGTCATGGTGCGCAGTCTTCTTTTAATTTTGTATAGGTAGTTTTATGTTAACTGTCGTGTGTCCTTTCGTCAATTTTCGTTGTCTGACACATATTTCCCAATATGTCTTCGACGTTTGAGTTTAGATGTCCACTTTGATGTTTTCTATTCTTTGAAATATCCTCATTCACCAGATAATTTAAAATCGACTATTGATGAAGGGTTCAAAGACTTCAGCAGTCACATTCACAGTCGAATGGTTATCATAGGTTCAACGACTTCAGCAGTCACATTCACAATCGATTAGAGATCAAGGGGTCAGCGACTTCAGCAGTCACATTTGCAATCGACTATTGATGAAGAGGTCAACGACTTTAGCAGTCATAATCATAATCGACTGTTGATGAAAGGGTCAATGACTTCAGCAGTCACATTCACAAACGACTGTTGAAGGGGTCAACGACTTTAGCAGTCACATTTAAAATCGACTGTTGATGAAGGGGTCAACGACTCCAGTAGTCACATTCACAATAGACTGTTGACGATGGGGTCAACGACTTCAGCAGTCACATTCACAATCGACTATTGACAAAGGGATGAACGCCTTTTGCAGTCACATTCACAATCTACTGTTGATGAAGAGGTCAACGACTTTAGCAGTCACATTAACGAATAGCGACGAAAGTTAGTAAAGTTGGTTTGATTTTGCTATTTGATTAGGGACTTTCCGTTTTGAATTTTCCTCGGAGTTCGGTATTTTTGTTAATTTACTTGTTTCGTTTGACTGTATACTATCACTGAATGAACTTAACATAACACTACCAGTTATTTTTAAAATGTTTGGAATAATAGTCATGTGATATTACAAATATGCAGAACAATTAAACTGTTTTGCGTATTGTTAAGTCAAAAGACTTCATCTGTTCATGATATTTTTTGTTGTAAGAAAGCCGGGGAAAAGGAAGAGAAAGGTATATATAAAACATAAATAATTCTATATGGATTTTGAATATAGATGAGAATGTCGTTAATTCGTTACTACCTTGTCGATACATCAGTTGGTGTACATTCGAATATTGTTTTGGTGATGTCATCAGGTTTTGTAAAAAAGAGACGATATAGACCAATATGATCATCAACACTAGAATATCCGACACGGTCACCATATGGTGCTAAGGTTATATCTCTGTCTGGGTATGGGTAGATTATAATTTGTTTTTATCTAACTTGAGAATCATTGACTTGGAAGTGCCTCATGAATATTCAAATGCCGTTTGGTATTTTTACACTGTTTATTTGTGTACCAATTAGTAATAGCTCAGTGTTTATATCATCTAAAAAAAAAGTTCAATTTTAATTCAATAAATTATGGTGTTCATTATAGTGATTATGAACAGGATGTGAAACCAAAAGAGGAAGGCAGATACTTGTACAGATGTCATAAGTGCGGGTAAGTTCCTTAATATTGTTTCTATTGTCATGACGTAAATATATATATTTTTCTTATATGGCGTATCCGATGTTTGAATAAAAAAAGGTTTTAAATGTTTAACTTTCAATGATGTGCGGAATATCTGTTTTCTTCGAAATATGCAACGTCTTTCAATTGTACTTGGCTAAGGACACCAAGATGATTGCATTGTTTCAGAAATCCACTTAAAGATCATTGATGTAAGAAAAAACAGAAAGAGTTTTCAAGAGTAGTTTCTTAGTAGAAATCTACCTCATAACTTGTAAATACTTTGAGATTTGAAATAAATAAAACACCTGTATATGCAGGTCACGAGCACCATCGGTCCGTTTGTGCCATCATTAATATGAATGGACGTATAATAGTCACTTGGATACCGAATTTCCCAAAATAACTTAAAGGGAAAAACTGTTGTAAGGTCAATTTTGATACGTTAATAAAAATATTTACTTATACCTTGGTAAAACATTGTAGTTTTAGTTCGTTGAAAATTCCAGAACAACATTGAACTTAACCACACTCCTCAATAATGAACGACAAATCGTACATACACTAATTATAGTTTAACATTGAACTTTATCTTCAATGACTCGACATTGGCCCTTTTCGACGATATTGTTTCACATATTCAGAACGATAAAACGACTCATAAATATTAACATAATTGTCAATGGAAGCATAATGTATAGCTCTCAATGCAGCAAATATTTATTATTTTAAACACTTTACGTTTGTATTTATTTTATATACTTATATTTGCTGATTCATTCATCACCTATGAGACCATTAATTGTCGTAATGCACGTCTGATAAAGAAAATGTAATGCTGTAAATGTTATCATAATAATGTTATCTTTGTCCATAACGATTTTGAGTGGTTAACTCACAATATAATTCAGCAATAGGTGGTAAAATGAAGTAAATCAACCACATTTTATTCGAAACCATTTGTTTTGCTTTGAAAACGCTATCTGAGTAAACGACAACACATCTATCAGTATATTTGTTTGGGAATCTGTCACTTATACATGTGAAACTGACACCATTGATTTGTTTCGTCTTTCAGAAAAGAAAAGAGATCTAATATGTAAGTATTATCTACGTGTATTGTAAGTAACAAATAGTCAAAACAGTCATTTACTACAGACATGATTTTGAAATATATTTAAACACGAGGCTCGTTCGGATAATAGACACCCCGTAACTATAGGAGAAATATTTAACAATGACGATTAAATACAGACATCTTTGATACAAAACCTTTATGATAAAGGTATATATTACCATGATTCAGATTTGTTTATGTGCTCCGGTCATTTAATTCAATGTTGAGGTGTTTGACTAATACTTATGTTAGTGCCTTTTCGGACGCGATCATAGTGGCATCCCTTAAATGGCTTTGTGGACGCGACCATAGTTTGGTTGACATATTTGAAATATTTGTATTACATATAACTCTGAATATGTTCCACTTGTCATAACAACAATCTTTCCTATTTTACCACAAAAGACTTACAATGGATATTTTCATGACCAACACGACGGATGCTAGGTCTTAGTTTTCTTTGTATAGTTTTGTTATTGTTGTATGTCCTTTTATCGTTTTTTTTACATGGTGTTATTTGCTTTTGTTGGATTTTCAAGTGCTCCCTTGTAGCTTGTTAAAAATGTCTTTTAAAAAAATGAAGAATTGACATCTTGTATACTGGTAATGAATAGGAAAACTAGGATCCCATCTGAATAAGTCAATATAAACCGCATGTTATACGTATTCCAATTTAACTGTCAAACCGATGTTGTTTTCATTATGTCGTCAACCTGTCTGCAATACATTAAGAAATACTTTTTATGAAATTTTAAACATAACGCATTGTTGCCTTGTTTGAAACATTATCAATATTCAAAATTGTCATGTGTCGTCTTAACATTTGCAATAATACATACACATATATCAAATGTTTCCTCTTAACCTGTATACATATTTGAATTCTACAAAACAGTAACAATCCAGGGAAATAATTACACTAGTGAAGTCCAAGTTTAACGTAAATAAAGGCAATAGTAGTATACCGCTGTTCAATAGTCATAAATCGATTAAGCGAAAATAAATCAGGGTCACAAACCAACACTGAGGGGAACACATCAACTATAAGAAGAAACAAAACGGAACAACAGAAACATTGAACTGCTATAAAAACAAATCCGCGAAAATGACAACATTACGTGACAGGAATAAAGTACAAATAAATGCAAGAACATTCAGGACAGAGAAATACATAAATAAATAATATAATAGTCCATTTCAACATGTAAACCACAGAATAACAACGAACACCTAAAATTAATTTATGACAGAACACAAATACAGCACACTAGAATAATGAACAGTACGTCACACAAATGTATAAACGCCACAAAAAGTGACGTCACAGTTAAATTTCTAAAAATACAATATGAAATTGGGATTAAGTTTGTAATGGTGTTATTTGATGTATTTTCTCACCATTACAAGGATATTAATATAGAATTGTGTTAGTTATTGTGTAATTATTTGTATTTAATAACCATGGTTTTTCTTCTAAATCAAACTTTTTTCTTCCAAATCAAACTGTGTAAAAAACAAATGAGTCCTGTGCATATAGTTGCTTTTAACCTATAATTCATATGAATGAACTAGGCAACGTTGTTTTATTTTATTTTATTCGGGATGGATCATGAGTTCAAAGTTAAGTTGTCCGCTTTTGTTTCTAAATATTTTTAGCATTTGTTTGCAAAACAATTTAATTGCCAAAAAGCGTTTAAACTTACTTTTGTTTTTAATCTCTCGGCTGGTATTATTCAATAACAAAACAATCCTGGCTTTTTATACGAATAAAAAAACCCACATATCTAATGAAGCAATCATAAAGTTCGTGAAAAAGGTAAAAGTGTGAGATGTGTGGCACACATATAAACCTGATTTTACAAGTTGATTATTCATTGTATAACTGGCTATAGGGAATAGGTTTTCTCATTGTAAATGGCTGTTCAGCGACCTATAATTTTAATCCAAGTCATTTGATTACTTTTTTTTTATTGACAATCATATTACATCTCTTTGTTTGTATATCAAACGGTGCTCAAGCAAATTAAAATAACTACTGTCATTCCGATATTTTGCTTAAATGTCACATGTCTTTGTATAACACAGGAGACATTGCAGGATTTGCATCTCCTGCTATGTATGTCTAATCCAACTATAAGCACCTTAGGCATAACTTTATTTTCAAAATCATCTCAAAGACAATGATAAAAACACCTTGCAAACTTATTTGATTCCACAATCGGAAATATCGACGATGTTTTGTAATTCAATAACTCACATTTCCGCGAGTGCTTACACCTCATATACCGAAAGTATCAGATCTGCTTTATTTCAAAATTGACACAATCTAGAATCTATGACAAACGATTTCAACTTTCAATTTCTCAGCACTAACATACTGATTCGACATTACAGAAATTCACAGTTACAATCACGGGTTGGTTGATCTGTTCGATGGTTCTCGACTAACTAACGACATATTTTGGTTATCTTAGAGCTTTGTATATAAGAAGAGTCGTCTGGTCTTTACATTTACCGATTGTATCGTATTCCCGATAGTGACGTTTTGACTAAGTATGGACTGGCGAGTGATGCATGCATATCAGGTATCATTTGTCCCATTGACGCACGCCGACTACCTCCTGTTGGAGATCATGCGAATCCCCGAGTTTTGTTTTTTGCTTGATTTGCCTCTCTTTATTGAACTAATGAAATTTTAGCATCAGTTAAATATGTTTCAATCTAGATATTATTCGCACTGAGTGGTTTTGAAAGAGGAAAATACCAAACAGAAATTTTACTCTGTTTTATTAACATTCAATTTGCTATACCTAAGTAATAAGCAAAGACTTACAACTATTAAACAAATGTAATGATTTAGTTATTGAAGTACTAAATTATGTAAGCTTCAACAAACATATCAAATCAAATGTAACGACGACTTTAAATGACTTAATTTATCTGAAATCAATCTACAACTATAACAATCGAGCATACTTTGTGGTGTGCCTGTACACATACTATCCTTTCTGAGGTCTGTGTTGATATGATTAATTTAACTGGACAGACATCTGCACTTCTTTTAAAATGTACAGCCGAAATCATTCAATCATTTCACACCAATATGTTTACTATATTTTATAAATTGTATGCATTGATGTTTTTGGGATTATGATATTTTGTATCGTGAGTAGCTTAACATATTTTTCCAGATATTAAACTTGTATTACTGTTATTTTTCAGCAAGTAAGTGTTATTTACAAGACAGATAAGTATACTGTGATACGTGAGTACACAATGTAGAATGAAAAATGATACATTATATAAATAACACATAGCTGAGAGTGTAATAGCGCAGATTGTTACCCCGAGAAAACATTGTCAACTGAGGCAAAGCCATGGTTGACAATGTCTTTTCGAGGGGTAACAATCTGCTCTATCACCCTCTCAGATATGTGTTATTTAAATTATTATACTGAATGTTCTGTTATTACTGTCTATTAAATCTCAAATTCAAAGTAAAAAACTATGACGTCTTGTACATAACAACCATCCGTATTTAATGAAGCGCACACTTGATCAATCGTCCCCGTGCAGAGTAATAGAGTGTGTGCCATAGGATAGAGTAAAGTGTCTCCCTCCTATTAACCAATCAAAATCTGGTATTTTGACACGAAGTATAATAAAAGCAATTGATGTGTTATTGTAATTGATAAGTCTAAAGTTTATCTCTATATTATGATAGTTTTTGCTGTATTGTATGTTTTCCTTGTTACTTCTGAAATATTTCAATGTTGTTTTTTTTTTATACATTGGGCTTCATAATCATATGTAAACAAATATGATGTTAATTGTTAGATGTCTTTAGGTGTAATACTACCATTGACTTTACCCTATTAGTCTTTGCTAAATTTGTACTTTTCAAAACATTGTGCAGAATTTATCTTTGTTTCAAATAAAGAAATACTGGGCATGAGTAAAGTTGTATCCTGTTCAGTACTACAGACAAAATTTAACATACAGATGGGTGCAGTCCTAACCTGTACAAAAGTTAACTTTGAGCAGACTTGTTGACTGCTTTTCAAGTTAACTTGGGAAATTTTTAGCAGACAAGCAAGTTAACTTTGTCGTTGGTAGACCAGACCTACGGTCTGCTTGTTTAGGACTGCTGCAGACCTACTGAAAGGTCTGCTCCAGACCAGACCTGTAGACAAGTCTGCTTTTGGCCAGTCCTGAGGACAGGTCTGCCCTAGACTAGACATGTAGACAGGTCTGCTCGAGACCAGACCTGTGGACAGGTCTGCTCCTGACCAGACCTGTGTACAAGTCTGCTATTGATCAGACCTAGGAACAGGTCTGCTTATGACAGATTACCGTGTTTAAGACTTTTGATGTTAATATGTAAACAATAATCGCATTGTTATTTTTTCCCAGGATGGCAAATTTCTTTACTCGTTAGACTCTATCGATATTATACACATTAAAAAAAATATTTTTTCCATTTCATATTCTTATATACATTAAACAATGGCTATAAAATTACACACTTGTGATCACATACAGCTATCATTAAAGAAAGGAAAGTTTTTAATTAATTAGAAGGTGGATAGAAAGGTTATCCAACGCATCGGAACAATATGTTTATGTCATGGGATATCAACATCATTGTGGACATTACTTCGTTCCCCATTTTTTATAGTCTCTTCCTAAATATAACTGTATGCATTACATGGATATTTCATCGTAATTCACCTTGGTTGCCTTGGATTTACGATTCTGTTTTCGACAAAATATTCTAACGAAAATTGTACAGTGTCCCGATACATAAGGTGTTGAATAATTATGAACAATCTAGTCAATTTCGTCAGATTTGTCTTTACCGGTTAAACATGATGATATGGGACTTCCAAAAAAAAACAATACTCGTTGTGCACATGAATGAAATAGTTGCCACTTGAGGTTTAGCTACAAACAAAATCAATCAACCGACATAATGTACTTACAGCATACTATTCCCAGAAGAGAACTTCTTATACTTTTCATTATAAAGTAAAAATGAAATCAAACATGTCAGTGTTGGATGATGCTGTCAAATAGTTTTGTTATACACACCATCCTGAACTACTAACTTTAGTGATGGTCTAATATTATGAATACAGAAAATACATGAAATGCTGACAATCTAAATTGATGCGGAAAAGATATTGCATTCATTGTTTTCCAATATAGCTTTCATTTGTATTATAACAATGTATAATACAATACATCCTGACATAAAAAAACTTCTGATTAAATATAATGCAGCCAAATAGATTTACATACTAAAGTGCAAATATGGTCAGTTTTCGTTGATACGGCTTTAAATATTTTGCTATACCAGTCAGCCTGAGGTATCAAAAGTACTGAAATTTTGTTACATATCAATATATATATATTGAACAACAGGAGGACATGCTGGCACTCTAAATTTATGCGAACCAAATGTTGTATTCATTGTTTTCCAATATTACTGTCATTTGTATTATACATTAAATCCTGACATAAAAATAGTTGCTGATTTATAATGCAGCTATATAGATTTTCAAAATAAAGTGCAAATATGGTCAGTTTTGGTTGATGCGATCAAATAATTTTGTTATAGGAGTCACCCTGAGGTATCATAACTACTGAAATTTTGTTGCGAGACAATATTGTGATTAAAAAGAGGACATGCTGGCAATCTAGATTTATACAGACAAAATTTTGCATTCATATTATGTTCCAATATTGCTGTCATTTGTATTATACAATACATCCGGACATAAAATATTACTGAATTATTATGCGGCTATATAGATTTATATGATACAGTGCAAATATGGTAACTAGTCGTTGATACGGTCAAATAATTTTGCTATACGAGTCAGCCTGGGGTCTCAAAACTACTGAAATTTTGTTACGTATCAATATATTGAACAAAAGGAGGACATGCAGGCACTCTAAATTTATGCGGACAAACATTTGTAGTTGTTGTGTTCCAATATTGCTGTCATTTGTATTATACATTAAATCCTGACATAAAAATAGTTGCTGATTTACTTTACGGCTATATAGATTTGCAAAATGAAGTGCAAATATGGTCAGTTTTAGTTGATGCGGTCAAATAATTTTGTTATAGGAGTCAGCCTGAGGCATCAAAACTACTGAAATTTTGTTGCGAGACAATATTTTGATTAAAAAGAGGACATGCCGGCAATCTAGATTTATACGGACAACATTTTGTATTCACATTATGTTCCAATATTGCTGTCATTTGTATAAAACATTCATTCTTGACATAAAATTATTACTGAATTATTATGCGGCTATATAGATTTACATAATAATGTGCAAATATGGTCAGTTTAAGTTAATGCGGTCAAATATGTTTCCTATACCAGTCAGCCTAGGGTACCAAAACTACTGAAATTTAGTTACGTATCTATATATCATGTATATTGAAGAAAAGGAGGCAATGCTGGCACTCTAAATTTATGCGGACAAACATTTGTAGTTGTTGTGTTCCAATATTGCTGTCATTTGTATTATACATAAAGTCCTGCCATAAAAATAGTTGCTGATTTACTATGCGGCTATATAGATTTACAAAATAAAGTGCAAATATGGTCAGTTTTGGTTGATGCGGTCAAATAATTTTGTTATAGGAGTCGGCCTGAGTTTCCAAAACTACTGAAATTTTGTTCCGAGACAATATTTTGATTAAAAAGAGGACATTTTCCAATATTGCTGTCATTTGTATAAAACATTCATTCTTGACATAAAATTATTACTGAATTAGTATGCGGCTATATAGATTTACATAATAATGTGCTAATATGGTCAGTTTAAGTTGATGCGGTCAAATAATTTTGCTATACGAGTCAGCCTGGGGTATCAAAACTACTGAAATTTTGTTACGTATCAATATATTGAACAAAAGAAGGACATGCTGGCACTCTAAATGTATGCGGACAAAAATTTGTAGTTGTTGTGTTCCAATATTGCTGTCATTTGTATTATACATTAAATCCTGACATAAAAATAGTTGCTGATTTACTATGCGGCTATATAGATTTGCAAAATAAAGTGCAAATATGGTCAGTTTTGGTTGATGCGGTCAAATAATTTTGTTATAGGAGTCAGCCTGAGGTATCAAAACTACTGAAATTTTGTTGCAAGACAATATTTTGATTAAAATGAGGACATGCTGGCAATCTAGATTTATACGGACAAAATTTTGTATTCACATTATGTTCCAATATTGCTGTCATTTGTATAAAACATTCATTCTTGACATAAAATTATTACTGAATTATTATGCGGCTATATAGATTTACATAATTATGTGCAGATGTGGTCAGTTTAAGTTGATGCGGTCAAATATTTTGCTATACGAGTCAGCCTGGGGTATCAAAACTACTGAAATTTAGTTACGTATCTATATATCATGTATATTGAACAAAAGGAGGACATGCTGGCACTCTAAATTTATGCGGACAAAAATTTGTAGTTGTTGTGACATACAAATATTGCTGATTTACTATGGGGCTACATAGATTTGCAAAATAAAGTGCAAATATGGTCAGTTTAAGTTGATGCGGTCAAACATTTTTGCTATACGAGTCAGCCTGGGGTATCAAAACTACTGAAATGTTGTTACGTATCAATATATTGAACAAAAGGAGGACATGGTGGCACTCTAAATTTATGCGGACAAAAAATTGTAGTGATTGTGTTGCAATATTGTTGTCATTTGTATTGTACATTCTATCCCGACATAAAAATATTTCTGATTTACTATGCGGCTATATAGATTTACATTATAAAGTGTAAATATGGTTAATATGATTTATAAAATTTGATATGTATTGGAATATTTATTCAGCTCGTTAGCATTGTAACCATCATCGTTTTTTTAATATATAGAAAGTCAGATCACGGATAAATTTGTATATAAACAAGCAAAGTTTTATGCGCACTTTATTTACAAATAGATAAAAGAAGATGTGGTATGAGTGCCAATGAGACAACTCTCCATCCAGGTCAAAATTTATAAAAGTAAACCATGATAGGTCTTCAACACGGAGCTACATGTATTAAATCGTGTTTATATCACGGAAGTATTAAATTGACTTTATTTTTCTATGTTTATACCAAGCAAACAGACATAAACAAATATTTTTAAAAATCGATGTAGAGCGGTCCTGGTTACAAGTTAACTTAGTGTTGAGCAGACCAGGCCAAAAGTTAACTTGAGATCAGGCCTGGTTCGATCGGAGTTGTCAAAATCAAAGTTAATTTGTGTTAACTTATGGCAGAACTGGTTTCGAAGTTAACCTATATCAATAGCGGACCTGTTTCCAAGTTAACTTTTTGTCGGCAGACAGTCCTAGGACCAAGTCCGCTTTTCAAGTTAACTAGATTGTGGTCCTAGGACTGGTCAGGGCAGTCCTAAATCCTGTCACAGGTTAACTTTGACCAGTCCAAATGACTGGTTATCAAGTTAACTTGCTGTACAGGTTAGGACTGCACCCATCTGTAAATTTTCATTGCATATAAAATAATAACCATCACTGTAAGTTAACCAATCAAATGTCCACCCTTTTCTTTCCTGTTTACAAGCTTTAGTAACCATGTAACCTCAAGTTTCCAAAATATAGAAACACCAAATAAAATAAGGATGGTGCTTTGAAACACCCAAGATTGTTGACTCAGAATTTTTTCACTGCAATGAAATGTAGGATTAATTTACTACAACTATCAAAGTCAAGGGTTTATTTTTTTTTCGACCCTCTTTCGTATGCACGGGATGTGACGTACTATGATTTGCTGGTATTGCACCTTTACTTCCTCAAAGTTTGATTATAAAATAATGAAAATAAACGATATTTTATTGTCTTCTTTAACAGAAATCTGATTATTTTTATTTCTCTTTATTAGCTATCACCTCTAAGAAAATGCAGTTTCAACTTTAAAGCCATAAACACTTCAAAACAATATATTGATCATATTTTTTAAATTGATGAAGTAGTGTTTTTTTTTTTATATATTCATTTAATCTTGTATTTCTATTTTTAATTTTCAGTCCATTGTAAGTGTTTTGTACCAAACAGATAAGTATACAGTAAATTGTGTATTTTTATTAAAATTAGGAAAATATCAAAATTTTCAGTAGATAAAGTCGAAATTACATAGAAGTAAAAATACAATCTATTCGTATATGAGAAGCATAGATATATTGTCATTCTTACTATAATACATACGCCATGAGTAACAACCTTTCGATTTAGTTAATGTAAAATGTCAGGCAGAACGAATGCCTCATATCATATGCGTATTGATACGGTATTTTGATCAAATCAATACTTTTCAAGGAGAAGGTTTTTAAATATTTTTAGCATTTGTTTGCAAGAAATTAAATGCCAAAAAGCGTTTAAACTAACTTTTTGTTTTTAACCGCTCAGCTGGTATTATTCAATAACAAAACAATCCTTGCTTTTAATATGAATAAAAAAACCACATATCTAATGAAGCAAACATAAAGTTCGTGAAAAAAGTAAAATTGTGAGATGTGTTGCACACATACAAACCTGGTTTTACAAGTTGAATATTCATTGTATCACTGGCTAATTGTTAAAGGCCGTACAGCGACCTATAATTCTTATCCACGTCATTTGCATAGTTTTTTTTTATTGGAAATCATATTACATCTCTTTGTTTGTATATCAAAGGGTGCTCGATCACAAAACTTAGGAAAATAAAATAACTTCTGTCATTCCGATGTTTTGCTTAAATGTCACATGTCTTTGTATAACACAGGAGAACATTGCAGGATTTGCACCTCCTGCTATGTATGTCTAATCCAGCTATAAGCACCTTAGGTATAACTTTATTTTTAAAATCATCTCAAGGAAAATGATAAAAAACACCTTGCAAAGTTCTTTGATTACCTAATGGGAATATCGACGATGTTTTGTAATTCAAAAACCTACATTTCCGCGTGTGATTACACCTCATATACCGAAAGTAGCAGATCTGCTTTATATCTTGATTTTTTTTTCAAAATTGACACAATCTAGAATCTATGACAAACGATTTCAACTTTCAATTTCTCAGCACTAACATACTTATCCGACATTACAGAAGTTCACAGTTACAATCACGGATTAGTTGATCTGTTCGATGGTTCTCAACTAGCTAACGACATATCATGGTTGTCTTAGAGCTTTGTATACAGTTGTCTGATCTTTAAATTTACCGATTGTGTCGTATTCCCGATAGTGATGTTTTGACTAAGTATGGACTGGAGTGATGCATGCATACCAGGAATCATTTGTCCCATTGACGCACGCCGACTAGCTCCTGTTGGAGATCCTGCGAATCCCCGAGTTTTGTTTTTTGCTTGATTTGTCTCTCCTTAGAGAAGTAATGAAATTTGAGCATCAGTTGAATATGTTTCAATCTAGATATCGCACTGAGTGATTTTGAAAGAGGAAATTACTAAAATGAAATTTACTCTGTTTTATCATTATTCTATTTGCTATATCTAAGTATCAAGCTTACAACTTGCTAACAACTATTAAACGAATGTAATTATTTAGTTGTAGAAGTACTAAATTTGATTTTGCCATTTGATAAGGGACTTTCCGTTTTGCATTTTCCTCGGAGTTCAGTATTTTTGTAATTTTACTTTTTATGTAAGCTTTAACAAGCATATCAAATCAAATGTAACGACGACTTTAAAGGGCTTAATTTCTCTAAAATCAGTTTAAAACTATAAAAATCGAGCATACCTTATAGTGTTCCTTTACACATACTATCCTTTCTGAGGTCTGTGTTGATATGATTAATTTAACTGGACAGACATCTGCACTTCTTTTACAACAATACGTTTACTATATTTTATAAATTGTATGCATTGATGTTTTTGAGATTATGATGTTTTGTATCGTGATTAGCTTGACATGTTTTCGAGATATTAAACTTATTACTGTTATTTTTCAGAAAGTAAGTGTTATTTACAAGACAGAATAGTATACTGTGATACGTGCGTACACAATGTAGAATGAAAGTATGATACATAAGCAATTGATGTGTTATTTTAATTGATAAAGTCTAAAGTTTATCTCTATATTATGATTGTTTTTTTTCCTTGTAACTTCTGAAATATTTCAATGTTTTTTTTTTTTATACATTGGGCTTCATAAATCATATGTAAACAAATGTGATATTAATTGTTAGATGTCTTTATGTGTACTACTACCATTAACTCTCCCCTATTAGTCTTTGTTAAATTTGCACTTTTCAAAAAAATTAGCAGAATTTATCTTTGTTTCAAGTAAAGAAATACTTGGCATGAGTAACGTTTTATCCTGTTCAGTACTTCAGATAAAATTTCACATAACTTTTCATTGCATATAAAATAATAACCATCACTTTAACCAATGAAATGTCCAACCTTTTCTTTCCTGTTTACAAGCATTAGTAACCATGTTTCTTCAAGTTTCCAAAATATTTTATAGAAACACAAAATAAAAAAAAGATGGTGCTTTAAACACCCAAAATATATGTTGATGACTCAGAATTTTTCACTGCAATGAAATGTAGGACTAATTTCCTACAACTATCAAAGTCAAGGGTATATTTTTTTGTCGACCCATTTTTCGTATGCACGGATATGACGTTCTATGATTTGTTGGTATTGAACCTTTATTCCCCCAAAGTTTGATTATAAAATAATGAAAATAAACGATATGTTATTGTCTTCTTTAACAAAAATCTGAATATATGTATTTCTCTTTATTAGCTTTCACGTCTAAGAAAATGCAGTTTCAACTTTAAAGCCATAAACACTTCAAAACAATATATTGATCATTTTTTTTAAAATTGATGAAGTGGTGTTTTTTTTTTATATATTTATTTAAACTGTATTTTTATTTTTATTTTTCAGTTCAATGTAAGTGTTTTGTACCAAACAGATAAGTATACAATAAATTTTGTAGTTTTATTAAAATTAGCAAGATATAAAATGTTCAGTAGCTAAAGACGCAATTACATAGAAGTAAAAATACAACATATTCGTATATGATAATCATAGAGATATTGTCATTCTTAATATAATACACACGCCATAAGTAACAACCCTTTCGATTTAGATACAGTCAAAACGAATGCCTCATATCATATGCGTATTGATACGGTATGCTGATCAAATAAATACTTCTAAAAGGAGAAGGTAATATTGAGATCGTATTGTTATTAAAACAGTTGTTTTTTTTATACTTTTAAGATTATTTCAAAACGTTTCTATCACATGTCAAATCAAATACAGGTGAACATTCAGATAAATGTATGCACGTAAATAATGAAAAGGTTTTTTTATGGGTTTTGTTTTTGTAACTATTTTTTCAAATATATCCTAAATTATAACTTGAATATTTTCTGAACAACCTTTTTTTGTGCTAAACGCATACAGTTTATGCACTTCTGTCAGGTTGAATTAATTAGTGTCATCGTTTTCAAAGTTTATTTCCACAAGATAAAAGATCTGTATTTGAAATAACCACACGTATTCGGAAAGCGGTTTGTGTTCGTGCTGGCAAGCAAAGCAACCAACAACATTGTATTCGTACGACGTAAACACTACACTAACGTTTTTGAAGAATGAAACTATTTTTTTGGTATAAATTCAAGGCCTTAGTGTCCATACAGAGTCAACCCGTAGACAATCATACCGTTACCGCATCTCAGCCTTGGCCTTCTTTAGAAAATTTGAATGCCTTACTGTGAGTTTGCCCTCGGATATATAAATAACCATTCAAATGATGATAAATAGAAGACAATGTCCTTACTATAGTTATAAATAGACATGTAAACGTATGGTTTTTTTCCTGAATAAAAATAATCTTAAAGGTCACCATTTACCTTTGGAATGAATAACATTCATTTTGTATCAAACATTTAATACGTAACTAAACATCCTTTTCATTTGAACTCTAGTGGATTGTTGTGTCTTTGGTAATCATACCACACCTTGTTATTTATATAAGTATTATTATCCATAACACGTATGGTCATATCTCTTATCGAAATCTATAGTTAACACAGTATATGATCATGCTTTTCGTTTCATCTCTAGTGGATTGTTGCCTGTTTGGTAATCATACCACACCTTGTTATTTATATAAGTATTGTTATCCATAACACGTATGGTCATATTTCTTATCAAAATCTATAGTTAACACAGTATATGATCATGCTTTTCGTTTCATCTCTAGTGGATTGTTGTCTGTTTGGTAATCATACCACACCTTGTTATTTATATAGGTATTGTTATCCATAACACGTATGGTCATATCTCTTATCGTAATCTATAGTTAAGTACAGTATATGATCATGCTTTTCGTTTCATCACTAGTGGATTGTTGTCTGTTTAGTAATCATACCACACCTTGTTATTTATATAGGTATTGTTATCCATAACACGTATGGTCATATCTCTTATCGAAATATATAGTTAGGCACAGTAAATGATCATCCTCTTCTTGTACGACTCTGCCCCCAGCAGAGCTATAGAAAAACAGTACTTCAACGGGTGTTACACGGACTCTTTTTAGATGATACACGGACACTTTTTAGTTGTTACCGGACTCTTTTTATGAATAGAATCATCCGTGCATGATCAGTGAGTTCATGGGTACTTTAAATTTCAATTAGATTTGAACTTTTTGTTTAACCGAAATATTTCCTGTCTTTTTTATTAAAATATTTACTTAAGCATCAATAAATTTTTTTCCCCAAACAATTCCAGTAAATGACTATTCATATAAGTACACTAAGGGATTGACCATTAAACTTCAAAAGAGGGGTTATGGTTTTTTCCTAAAAAATATTTTGATCCCCAATTATATGAGAAAAAATATAATGTGGTCAAGCAGATGACAAAATAATGTTCTGATTCCTGATTTTTCGAATACCGTATATAATAGTGCTAATTTCGAAAACAAATTGTGTGATAGCGTTGAAAAAACTTAATAATTTTCTTACTCAGAAAAGAACATAACCCCTTTGAAGCTAAATGGTCGGTCCGTAAATGTTTTTTTTTCAATATATGGACATGAATAGTATTCTGAACAATGCTGAAAGTAAAGAAAAGCTGGTACGTTTCTATATCAATAAAAAAGACAGGAAATATATATATAAAAAAATCAAATCTAATCAAAAGGTAAAATCCCTATCAACTCACCAATGCACCATTGATCCTCTAGATAAAAAGTGTCCGTGTAACATAATACACGTTCAAATATGCAGCAAATTCTTGAAGAAAATCATTCAACTTATGTCATCAATTTTGGACGGTAAGCTGCGATTGGATCATATAGTGACACGTGTTTAATCCTGATCAACACTATCAGAGACATATAAAAACCTGAACTTTAAAAAAAATCCAAAATATATGCCTATATATATCTAATAAAAAGAAAAAATCCATTTTTTCCATATCATTTCATTCACTAATGAGAGAGTAAATTCATTATTTTGATAATTTTATGTTTTTTTCGAATTCATATATATATTGAATTCGTTTATAAACGTACGATTTTTAAGATTTTTTAAAAGGGGGATGGGGGTATGGAATGGTACATCCTGCATTTGTTCAACCAAAAAAGGATCAAGCATGCTTATTTTAAATTTATTCCCCCCCCTCCCCCCCCCCCCCCCACACACACACACTTTTTCCGTTTTTCCCCAATAAAAATCAAATGGTATCTTGCTTACCTCTGAAATCTTTTTTATACATTACTTACTTGCGAAGTTGCATTTTAAAAAGTCTCAAATGTGTACAACATTCACCTTTTACTTGAACTGGTTCTTTTCATAAAGATATTAGATTCTTGATTTTTTTGTGAAAAAAAACTCTCGGCTGAAGGGAAGTGAAAAAAAATGTGTTTATTAATAAACTGTAACTTACATTAACTGGTATATGACCATTTAAGTTTCTAATATGTTTATTTTTGCTACCTCTTCCAAATGCAAAATGTACTACTTCTTTCTTGAAACGTCGTACAAGTCAGATACAAAACAAAGGTAACAAAAAACAGGCCGGAAACAACCTGCCGTATAGTTTTTCTGCACTTGTAGTCAGGTCAAGGTCCTCGGCTATCGCCTCGGACCTTGACCTGACTACTCGTGCAGAAAAACTATCCGGCAACGGTTGTTACCGGCCTGATTCTTTGTTACCTTTGTATTGTATCTAATACATATAGGTATTGTTATTTATAACACGTATGGTCATACATCTTATCGAAACCTATAGTTAAGCACAGTATATGATCATGCTTTTCGCAGACAGTTAATGTCATTTTTACACTTAAAAGTCGATTTGTATTTTGTAAACATTCGCGTGTCTGCTTTACCAAATTATAATACAGGTGTTCTGGTGTTTTTACAATAACTTGTTTTATGCGACAGTGGTGGATATTTCGTTCCTTAAAGTATATCCAGTCCAATGGACAGTACTTTTGTTCTGAATTGAAATATTATTGATACGGTCATTTTATAAATTAACTGTTTACAAAGTGTATTCAAAGCTCTAAAGACTTTTTACTGCAAGGCATAAATGACCTTGGCCGTATAGGTCTCACTTTTTTCTAATATTTGCTTTAAAATGCTCTTCAATTTTGTATTAAAGTGGAACTCCAACCAGGAGTATGATATAAACAAACATTACGTCTGGCGTACCAAATTATAATCCTTGTATCTCCACTGAATATTTTCATAAGGTATAGGTTTTTGCTCAAAACCATATGATGAGCTGTAATGTTTCACATTTTTGTGTTTTTGTCTGTGGAATTATCCCGGATATGAACGTTCATTTTTTTATATTTGCGATAAATTTAATTACCTGCTTACAGTTTTGTATCATAAACTGAACAGAATTACATTCCAATGTGTGAATGGAAATGTAATTAAACTTCAAACTTAACTGGTTGAGAATAGACGAGGAAATTTATTTGGTCTCTGTTTGAAAATATAACTAATCAAAATAATGATTTCTGTTATTTGATGAAAACATCTAAATAATGTAGACTATACTTGAAACCTTAGGTGTTACTGTTTGACGTAAACTTTGCTAGTCGGTGAACAATCGGTGACGCGAACTTGACTTATCAATGACTGATCGTTGATCGATACTATGTAGCTTATTTGACTCATCTCACAGATTTTATCTGGCAGTTATCGTAACAACCGTCATCGATCTATCAGTCAATTAATTGTATGCACGGATCGGTGAATACATATCTGATTTAACTTCTTATGTGAAACGAACTCCGCAGTATTTACATGCGATAAACACGGACCTCTTAGAACACACTATTACCTGAAAATGTGTATCCAACTTGTCGCAATAACATAAGACAAAAATATATAAATGACTTTAAATGCGATATATCTGATTGCTTCCTTATTGGTTCTTTTAATTTTCTGCTAAATAGATAACATTATAGCAGAATGATAGCACGCTGAGTGTGTTTCTATACCACTTAAAAGAGATAAAATGATATTATTTGAAATTAGTACCCTATTTAGCAGTCATGCATTTTAATGCCACTAGTTTAATTAGTTTTCACAAAATGTAAATGATATAACAGTAAAGATACGTAAAGCTTTGTTTGTGTTGATTAAGAGTGCATCTTTTTTTTCTTTATTTTAATATTTATCTGTCATTGCTGTCAGTACTTTTGTACAACAGAATGGGTTCTTTTTCATACAATATGATAAATGTAAGTGATAAGTTAGTAACATTGTGTTTGCATTGTTTGAAAATGGCCATATTTCTTCTTTTATATGAAAATCAATGAACTTTTATATTCAATCAGTCATTTGAAATGCCTCTAGATGAGTTGCTTTTGCATATAAATTATGATAAGTCTAAGGATATAGATGCTTACACTTATGTTGGTGTTAAATAAGAGTGCAACAATTTCTGTATTCTAATGAAAACATGAACTGCCATTTTTTTTACTACTTTTTATACATCAGGTTAGACGGTTTTTCGTAAAATATGATCAATATCAGAAAAAAAGATACACACATTTTGTTTGCATTGTTTAAACATGTCAATATTTCTTCTTTTATAAAACAATTATGCACTGTTGTTTGCAATCAGATATTCATAATGCTTCTGCATAACTAATTATTTTATAAGATTTGAATACTATAAGGATACAGTTGCCTAAACGTTTGTTTTTTGTGGAATAAGAATGCAATTTTTGTTTTATTAAACTGGAATTCATGAACAACCATTTGATTTTTGTACTTTTTGTTCATCACAATGGGTTGTTTTTCATAAAATATAATGAATATATGCAATACGTTGCAAACATTTCGAACACATTGTTTAAAAATGTCAATATTTCTTCTTTTTATAAAAACAAATGCACTGTTGTTTGCAATTAGGTATTCTTATGCCTCTAGCTGTTTTTTTTTTTTTTTTTTTTAATTAACTAAGATTGCTTATGATTAAACTTGCGTGTGTTTTGAATAAGAGCTAAAGTATTTCTTTATTTTGATGAAAATCATGACCCACCATTTGTTTTTAGTACTTTTTGAACATCAAGATAGGTTGTGTTTCGTAAATTATGATGATTATTACGGATGAGTTAATATTTCTTCTTTTTTCATGAAAATAACTGCACTTTTATTCGCAAATCAGCATTTCAACCGCCTTTTGATGAGTACCTTTAATGATGCGTGGATACACTAGAATAACGATGCATTAGTTTATTTGTTTTTTTTTATAAATGGCAAAATTAAGAAGATATTTTGCCATTTTAAGAACCAACAACATGAACCACTACTGTTTTTCATAAATTCTGATGAATATAACAGATTAGTTAGTAAACTTGTGTTTGCATTGCTTAAAAATACCAATATTTCTTCTTTCTTGTCAAAATCAATGCACTTTATAGACAAATGGTCATTGTATACGCTTTTGATGAGTTATTTTGATAAAATGTGGATATTCGAAGAATAAAGATTCTTTAACTTATGTGTGTTGAATAATATTGTAATTATTTCTTTATTTCCATTACATTTTAGTACTGTCACATCAACACGGGTTGTTTTTCTGAATATTAGAGAAAAGATGCTCATATTTTTTTTCTTTTGATAAACATCAAGGCACCTGTATTTGTAATCAGTCGTTTCAAAGGCTCAGGATGAGATATTTTATAAAATATGAATAATCTAATAGTTTATGGTACTTTCGAACATCAGGATGGATTGTTTTTCGTATGATTTGATCAATATCAAAGAAAAGATACTAACAATTTGTTCTCATTGTTTAAAAATCTCTAAATTTCTTCTTATTATAAAAAATAGTGTAATGTAGTTTTAAATGCTTCTGGATAAGTAATTATTTTTATAAAATTTGAATACTATAAGCATGATAAGGATACAGATGCTTACGCTTTTGTTTGCATTGAATAAAAATGCAATTATTGTTTTATTCAAAATTTAAAGGAATTCATGAACAATCAGTTGATTTGTGTTTTTTTATCATCAATATGGGATGTTTTTCATGAAATATAATAATTATGTAATGCGTTGCTAAATTTTGTTTACATTATTTGAAAATGTCAATATATCTTCTTTTTATAAAAACATTATGCACTGTCGTTTGCAATCAGTTATTCATAATGCCTCTGGCTGGATTATTTCTTCATTTTAATGAAACTAATGAACTTCTATTGTATTTCGTAAATTATGATGAATATAACAAATAAGTTAGTGAAATTTTAAAATTGTGGTTTTCATAAGATATGATCAATACAAAGCATAATAAAAATACCAAACTTAAAAGCATATTCAAAACGGAAAAATCCGTTATGACTGCCAAACTCATTCGCTAACAATCAACGTATCAAGTGTAAAACCATTGTTGTATTCCTGACTTGGTACAGGCATCTTCCGAAGAAAGTGGTGGGTTAAACCTTGATTTAGAGCTAGCTAAACCTTAAAAAAATCTTAGTAATTTAAATGCAAACGGAAATAATTGAACAATACAAATTCATATGTTTTTTTCAAAGATGTTTGACATCAACCTGTTTCTCTCTTCTATAACACGCATGGTTAAATTGATAAATTCGATCATGAAAACATTCAATGTAGTTTTATTTTTTTAACAAACCGAAACTTAATAAGTGTCCAAAATTCAATGAATAATGTAGTTAGAAAACAAAATTGTTAAATTTGTATAGACCAAATGCTTCCGAATTGATCCATTCTTTTCATAGTGTTAAACATGCACTGCCAGTAGTAATATATTATACCATATAACAATATGAAAAAGATACCAGGATAAAAATTATGTATGCCTAACGCGCCTTTCGTCTACAACAGAGGCGGAATATACCAAAAAGACAGTCAAACTCAAAGTTAGAAAATAAACTGACAACGCAATAGCTAAAACCTAAACTGACAAAAAAACACGAAACAGTATACAAAACGCACAAAAACGGATAAGATTTTATGTACTGTTTGTTGATGATTTACCTTCATGGAAAGCGTTCGAACCAGAAATGTTTAAAGCCAAGGATTTATGATAACCGAAACAGTTGAAATATGTGACCATAGAGATCCTGTAGTTCAGTAGTTGTCGTTGGTTCATGTCTGTTATATTTGTTTTTCGTAAATTGTTTTGTTACTAATGAGCATTTAGTTTTCTCAATTGAATTGTTTCATATTGTTCATGTCGGGCTCTTTTATAGCCGACCATACGGTATGGGTTTTTCTCATTGTTGAATGCTGTACGGTTGCCTATAATTACTAATATTCACTTCATTTGAATTTTGATGGATAGCTGTCTCATTAGCAATCATACCACATCTCCTTATTTTTATATAAGCAAGGTTAACTTTACTTGTATGTGTTGAAACCTAAGTTTGTTTAATGATTTCTAAATCTATTAAGCGAAACTTTGAAATCATACAAATATCACATTTCAATATTTGGTATGATTAACGACAAGACTAATTAAATAATCTGAAAGAACAAGCTGTCATCTTAACTTGTTCGCTTTACTACTTATTCAATTAATTTCATTGTCGTTTCTATAATTCTTTGCTTAATGGTATGTGTATTCTATGAATATGTATTTGAATTTTTCAGCATGTAAGTGTCAAGTAGCAAACAGATAAGTATAGCGTACAATTATCTATGCAATTCATATTATAATGATATTTATACAATGATGTTAGTAGAGTAGTAAAGTAAAATAATAAACATACCATGAAAATGATGTGTGATAGACGTGTTCCGTCTACAAAAGAGGCGGAAATACAAAACAGACATTCAAACTAATTAGTCGAACATTAACTGACAACGCCATGGCATGAACCTCAACAGACAAAACGACAAACAACAGTATACATGTGTACAAACAACAAAAAACCGGGATTGATGTGCTGTCTTCTAAATTTACCTTAACGGGAAAAGCTCAAAGCAGACATTTTTAAAAGGACGTAAAATAATCAACATAGGTCAAGTATATGACCATAGAGAACATACACGATAATAATTATACCAACTTAACGTCAACATTACTTGAGGGTGTTAAAACCTAAGTTTCTTTATAATTTCTAAATCTATAAAGCTTCATTTTGAAATCATACAAATATTACATTTCAATATTTGACATGACTCATGACTTTACTATTGAATAATCTGACAGACCAAGCTGTCATCTCGAAATGTTCTACTATCACTTTACTACAAATTCAATTAATTCAATTTTCGTTGTAATAATTCATTGCTAAATGGTATGCTGTATTCTATGAATATTTATTTGAATTTTTCAGCGGGTAAGTGTGAAGTAGCAAACAGATAAGTATAGCGTACAATTATATATGCAATTTATAATATTACGATATTTATACAATGGTGAACGTAGTGTAGTAAAGTAAAACAATAAACATACCATTTTAAGAGAGAAATAGTCGAAAAAAGTATTTAAAAATGTGTTGGTAAAACACTATTATCTACTTTTCTTTAAAACAACACTTTTGGAAAGATTATAAGAAATTGTATTTTTAGATTATTGTTGTCAAGTATTAAAATATGAGAATACATTATGAAATACTATGACTTGATTATGACAGGCGATTAATAGTTTATAAAGCTTGAATAATGTGATTATTTATGCAGCCACTGGATATGCTAATTACGTGAAAATTTGCAAATTTTTCCTAGTGTCACATCTTGGTATGTCTTTATCTTTATAGTAAGGAGACAGTAGTTAACCGATGTCCAAGTTGTGACTTTATGTTTAGTCTTGTTTATTCTTTTTGATTATACCTATCATGTAATTGCTTTTCAAAAAATAGAATGTTGTGCAACATACCATGCATATACTTCTGATTATGCAGTAACTACTTATCAATGGGCGATCAACAAAAGAACATTACATTATCAAAATGCTAGTATTTTCATAATATACATTTCAATTTTTTGTTCTGCTATGATTGCTATGGTGTTTTTTATTGAAATTGGACAATATAAAAACAGTTCTAACAAAACAGACGCAATAATCAATAAAAAATATCAGCATATTTCACCTCACTATTAACAAACGCAACATTGTAGATGTGATAACTTTGCTGAGTGAATAGTTTTAACTTGTCGGGCTTCTTATTTTTTTCGTTTTAATTTGTAAAATTTCATTTTGTGACCTAGTAGAGTTCAAAACGTCAGAAAGGTAAATCGGTCCGATCAGTCAAATATTTTCGCTATTAGTCTGATGAATTGATGACTGGAGTTTAGCGTGGACTTGACTGATCGATGACTGCTGACTGATCGTTGAAACAGTAACTCCTAAGATTGTAAGTCCTATAGTTTTGTGTACGTTGGTAAATTTTCATATCATTTTTTTTTATATCTAATATGTTCGCAATCGTAAACGTCTCAGCATTAGTAAGTGAGCAAACATTTTACTTATCAATAACTTACAATACCAAAATTGAAGGTCTTTGATAAGCTGTATTTTGCAAAACTGTTCAGATTATAAGTCCTCAATGTTCATCAACTTCATACTTTACTTAGTCTTTCAACTTTTTTTTATTCGAGCGTCAGTTTTTTTTAAGTAGAAACTCATAGCTGGGGGTTCACAAGTATGCGCATTGTATATTTAATACATGTGTTTTGCATGAGGTTCTTCACTTTTGATAATGAATGTCACATTTCTAGCATTTTGCATTTTGTTATGTTTGTTTATCAACTAGAACGTAATGGAATGTTGTTCACTACATTCGTTCTTTAGGAAAAGAAGGTTTCCTAATATCGTACCAAACGAGATTATAAAGTGATGGTATAAGATGAGTCAAAATAACCTGAAGTATTGGTCAGTTAGGTATCAGTATTATACCATAAAAAATCTTAGTAATTTAAATTCAAACGGAAACAATTGAACAATACAAATTCAAAGATGTTTGACATCAACCTGTTTCTCTCTTCTATAACACGCATGGTTAAAGTGATACATTCGATCATAAAAACATTTAATGTAATTTTATTTTTTTTAACAAACCGAAACTTAATAAGTGTTCAAATTCAATGAAAAATGTAGTTAGAAAAACAAAATCGTTAAATTTGTATAGGCCAAATGCTTTCGAATTGATTCATTCTTTGCATATAATTAAATATGTACTGCCAGTAGTAATATATTAAACCATAAAACAATATAAAAGAAAAATAGCAGGATCAAAATTATGTATGCCACACGCGCCTTTCGTCTACAAAAGAGGCGGAAGATAGCAAAGAGACAGTCAAACTCAAATGTAGAAAATAAACTGACAACGCCATGGCTAAAACCTAAACTGACAAAAAGACACCAAACAGTATACAAAACACACAACACCGGATGTGATTTTATGTACTGTTTGTTGATGATTTAACTTTATGGATAGCGTTCAAACTAGAAATGTTTAAAGCCAAGGATATATGATAACCGAAACAGTTGAAGTATGTGACCATAGGGAACCTGTTGTTCAGTAGTTGTCGTTGGTTCGTGTCTGTTATATTTGTTTTTCGTAAATTGTTTTGTTATAAATTAGCAGTTTTATCAATTGAATTGTTTCATATTGTTCATGTCGGGCTCTTTTATAGCCGACCATATTTTATGGGTTTTTCTCATTGTTGAAGGCTGTACGATTGCCTATAATTGCTAACATTCACTTCATTTGAACTTTGGTGGATAGCTGTCTCATTGGCAATCATACCACATCTCCTTATTTTTATATAAACAAAACTGGTTAAATCAACCTAAGGTTAACTTTAATTGTATGTGTTGAAACCTAAGTTGTTTAAAGATTTCTAAATCTGTGAAGCGAAACTTAGAAATCATACAAATATCACATTTCAATATTTGGCATGATTTATGACAATACTAATTCAATAATCTGAAAGAACAAGCTGTCATCTTAACATGTTCACTTTACTACTTCTTCAATTAATTTCATTGTAGTTTCTATAATTCATTGCTTAATGGTATGCTGTATTATATGAATATTTATTTGAATTTTTCAGCCGGTAAGTGTCAAGTAGCAAACAGATAAGTATAGCGTACAATTATCTATGCAATTTATAATATAACAATATTTATACAATGGTGTTAGTAGAGTAGTAAAGTAAAACAATAAACATACCATGAAAATGATGTGTGATAGACTCGCGTTCCGTCTACAAAAGAGGCGGAAATACCAAACAGACATTCAAACTTATTAGTCGAACATAAACTGACAACGCCATAGCATGAACCTAAACAGTCAAAACGACAAACAACAGTATACAAACAACAAAAAAACCGGGATTGATTTCATGTGCTGTTTTCTAAATTTATCTTAACAGGAAACGCTCAAAGCAGAAATGTGTGAATCAAAGGACGTATAATAATCAACATAGTTCAAGTATATGACCATAGAGAACATACACGAAAATAATTATATCAACTTAACGTCAACATTACTTGAGGAGGTTAAAACCTAAGTTTCTTTATAATTTATAAATTTATAAAGCGACACTTTGAAATCATACAAATATAACATTTCAATATTTGGCATGACTAATGACTTTAGTAGTGAATAATCTGACAGACCAAGCTGTCATCTTGAATTGTTCTACTATCACGTTACTACAAATTCAATTAATTTCATTTTTGTTGTAATAATTCATTGCTCAATGGTATGTTGTATTCTATGAATATTTATTTGAATTTTCCAGCTGGTAAGTGTCAAGTAGCAAACAGATAAGTATAGCGTACAATTATATATGCAATTTATAATATAACAATATTTATATAACTGTGTCAGTAGTGTAGTAAAGTAAAACAATAAACATACCATTTAAAGAGAGAAATAGTCGAAAAAAGTATTTAGAAATGTGTTGGTAAAACACTATTATCTGCTTTTCTTTAAAACAACCCCTTTGAAAAAATTATAAGAAATTGTATTTTTAGATAATTGTTGTCAAGTATTGAAATATGAGAATACATTATGAAATAATATGGCTTGATTATGACAATTAATAGTTTATAAAGCTTGAATCATGTGATTATTTATGCAGCCACTGGATATGCTTATTACGTGAAACTATCCAAATTGGTATGTCCTTATGTTTGCATAAGGGAGACAGTATTTAACTGATGCCCAAAATGTCACTTTATGTTTAGTCTTGTTTATTCTTTTTGATTATACCTATCATTTAATTGCTGTTCAAACAATAGAATGTTGTGCTACATACCATGTATAAACTCCTGATTATGCAGTAACTACTCATCAATAGGCGATCAGCAAAAGCACATCACATAATCAATATGCTAGTATATTCATGATATAAATTCCAATTGTTTGTTCTACTATGATTGCTATATAATTCACTACTGGACACCATAGATACAAAACACCTATAGACAAAATTGATGCTTTTGTGATTTGTATATAACTCTAAAAGAGAAGATAATGACTTTACAACTATTTTTTGGGATATAGATATTCGTGTTCTCCACTTGGTTTGTCATTTTTTATATCTATACTTCGTTTGAATAGCTACCACATTCAAGAAAACACAGTTTCTAGTTAAGAAAACCAAAAACCTCAAAACAATATGCTGAACATATTCAGTAAAATTTATAAACTGGTGTTTTTGAGATGAGTAATTGCTGTATCGTGATTGTCTCAAATTATTCCTCATTTTAAACTAGCATTTTTTTTTAAATTTTTTTTTATTATTTTTCAGTCTAATGTAAGTATTCTGTACCATAAAAGATAAGTATATTGCAATTATTTGACAAAAAATGAAGAATGAAAGAATAATAGATAGTGAATGTTGTGTATGGTGCTTTTATTGAAATTGGACTATGTAAAAACAGTTCTAATCAATAAAGACGAAATTATATAGAGGTAACAAAACCCATTCGTATATTAGAAGCAATCCGATATTTAGATCAGTATGATTTTAAATGAAATGCTAAGTAATCTAACTTCAAACGTAAACAAATAGACAATACAATTCGTATTGTTGTTTATAACTATTTTTAACAACACCTTGTTTTTTCTCTAGTAATATAAAAATATATTTCAAGTATTAAATACTTTCGTGAAGATCTTCAATGAAAGATTTATTATTTTAACAAATCTAAATGTTATGAATGTCTTTAACCCAACGAATAATATATTGAAATAAACAGATTGATAACTGTATTTGGACAAAATGCTTCCAAATTGATTAAAACGTTGTATAGGTAAATCATTACGACTTAATAACCTGACAAATACACTGCCAGTAGTAACAGAGTATTCCGTAAAACAGTATAGAAACTTTATAAAGAGATCAGGTTTATAATGTTGTACATTTATCTGTAAACGGACAATATTTGAAAGCTTTATAACCCTTGATATGGACAGTTAACCTATCATCACTCGCATATGGAAGTTTTATATTTTTAATTGATAAAAGAACAAACATGTTTTTCAGTTGCATTTGTTATTTGTTATGACAGTAAGACATAACAGGCAATATAAGACTGAAGTTTAACCAGTGCTTCAGAACACATTATATGTTTGTTATATTAAAATTTTACAAACACAAAATTTTAATTTTTGCATGATTACTGACTTTAACATTCAACAAAAAGCTGTCAGTTCTACTATCACTTTACTACTTATACTACGGTTGCTTCTATAACACTTATACTACGGGGCTTCTATAACTAATTGCTAGATAGTATGATGTATTGTATGATCATTTACTTGATTTGATATTTTTTGCAGTCGGTGAGTGAATAGTTTCAAACAGATAATCATAGTTTACCATTATATCGCAATTTATAACATGACAATAGTCTTTGACACTTGAATAATGTACTTCATGTACTTAATTATGCAGGTTGCATAACGCGGAATGATCTTATTGCGTTACGATATTCAAAGTTCTGCAAATATAGTATACGTTTAATATGTCCGTATTTCTGCAAAAAGGTGACAATATGTCTAAATTGTAACAATATTTTTTTTTTATCTTGTATCTTCTTTCTCATTATTCCTTCCATGTTATATATCTATATGGCCAAGCAATGTATTAATTCCCGATATGTACATATTATGCTGTTAACCAGAATTCCAGGTTATTTGATTAATCGTCGCCATGCAAAGTTGTTTCCGATTAATAATAAATGTATGACGTCTGTTTTTAAAACATGGTTCTAGAATTACAAAAACAAAAAAACATGTGTTGTCTTTTGTGTAATTTAATATATATATATCATACTATTACTATTTCAAATATATGTATTATTTAACTTTAGTCGGTAACTGTCAAGTACCAAATCGTAAACTAAAACTACAAACTTTGAACATTTGTTGTCATATGAATTATATGACAAATGGCAGTCTTCTTATAAAAGTGGAAAAAGGTGATAGTTGCAATGTTTGACAATATAAAAACAGTTGCATAAATAACACTGTTACTTTGCTTATAAAAAAATCAAAATGTGATAGAATTGACAATGAGACAGCTACCCAATATAGAGTAAATGATGTTGATGGTAGTTGCAATTAGTCACATTACGGGCTTTTCCAATAGTGAGAAATGCAAATACCGTATATTAAGTAAGCTAAAAAAATCCCAAAATGACAATATGTGAACTATAGAACTTACACTGTTAGGTCCGATAGGTAAATACATTTTGACAAAAGTCATGATATAATATGTTCTCTTTGTAGCTGTACCTGTGGAGAGTAAGTATTGAAGATAAAGCTTACGATTTATATTTTTTTTCGATAGCGCGGATGTACATTATATGCATTAGTCATCAAAAGAAGTACATATAATGATTATACACAATTATATAACTGATAGCTATACGCGTAGTATAACATGTTTCTTTTCAATTAATTTGTTTCATATTTAAAATTTACATGAACAGGTACAATACATCTAATTACTAACTGATCGATAAGGATATGCACAAAATAGCATGTTTCTGCGGTAGTATCTTTTAAACTTGTTTTTGTAAAGAGATAACGTAATTTATGTTTGCAAGTTGCTTCTTATGAAGGACACTATTTGTTTAGTTAAGTGGTATGGTCGTCTTTGACATAAATCGGTTTCATTTGAAAAGATTGGTACTCTTATAGACCGGATACATATTCATCAGATACAGATAATTTCAACAAATAAAGTGACTATATATATTTATCAAAATACAGAACTAGCATGTACTGTTATTAGAGGATCTATAATATAACTTTTACAAAGAGGAGACGACGTTCTTGTTAAAATGCTGCAACATCGGAAGCCATGAATTGTATGACTGCTGTTCCATAAAACTGATCGTAAGCAACATCAGTCCACACTATTTATTGAGTCAAATCGTGACCAAATACAAGATCAAACAGATAAACCAATAACAGTCCTTAAGGATTTGTTCAGTATATCAAACTAGTTAGATATTTCAAAACTAGATATACGGAAGTTAATGTTGAGGACAATTAAACTTCTAAGATGTAAGCAAACATTCACTCACACCTATGACGAACAAAGTTTTAACTTGCAATGCGTTTCAAGAATGATGTATATACTAAGGTAAAACACAACACATTCATTTCATTTATTTCTTCAGATTGCTGAATCACATATGGGAGTAAATATACAGCCAGTAACAAACATTTGCAAGACACAGAAATGATATAAAACACTTTCTTCTGATAAAACAATAATGGAAAACAAATATAATGTTTCCTTGTTTTATTTGTATGTTAGTTTTATGTTGAAATATGTACGATTCTGACAACATAAAAAGACAAACTTTGCAAATAGTTTACTAAAATGGATCACACGAATCATTCATACTTTGATATTTTCGTATATCAGATAATAATTAAATTTTCTCTCGTGACTTAATATTATATTAATTTCGAAATAATTAGCTACACTTCATAAAAATCAAGTGTTACAAAACTACAATGAATTATTGTCATGTTAGTGTCTGTTGTTAGAAAAATAACCTAAACCATTCGAATTGATTCTACTTTTCTATGTATCCTACAATTAATTTTAGAGTAGAACCTTACGTATTAAAAAGCATTATAACGTGTCGTTTAAGTATTTAAGCAATTGAGGCGAAACAAATTAAAATTGAACATTTTTCTAGTACTTCAAGCTTTTGTTCAAGTTAACCACAATATGTCTTTACCCTACATTGTATTTCTAAATGTGAAATCAATCATCAGACATATATATGATTAATCCGTTTTTTCTTCCATTAAACTAGTAACCACGTAGATTGTATTATATATCCATTTAGTATTTTAGTAATATGTATATTTTTTGTGAATGTTAATTTTCTTGTTTTATAGAATTTTATGATTATATTTCAATACGTATTCTTTCTTTTTAATGACACAAACCTTGCAACTGCTTTGACTAGAATTTTTTTTAACTGTTTTGCTAACATCGAAAACAAGTCCAGTAACCCGCTCGACTCCGTTCGTCATTCCGTCCTTTCGTAATTCCTTTCGTACGTCCAAAAGACCTTTGATAGAAAACTTTCGTCAAAGTATTCGCTGCTTCGTTGAAAGAGAATTATCTTATATTTGGCGTGCAGCTTGATAATGTTGAATTGTAGCGTGTAAAACAATTGTTATATCCGCTGTGCAGCCACTTTCTGTTTGCTGATAGTTCGAAATATTACAACTCTGATTGTACAAGGACAATTTTCGTCAAAGTTTTCTTGGCTTGATTGAATGGAAGTGACAAGGTATGTTTTCGTGTACAAGTCCCTCAATCAATAGACCAGTTTCCAGTTTTTAGCATTTTCGTCAAAATCTTTGGTTTTAGTGAACATCATTCGTGCGTTTAGGGGCATCGTCACTTCCTTCCAATGTTGAGCGAGCGGTTAAAAAATATGATTCTATGTTGCTCTAATCATTCGGCAAATTAAATTCTTAGAATTGATAATCAGCGCAGCTGTCATTAGGGAATTGTGATTAAGTACCTACGGAACAAACATAATTTTTAGATTAGCCTGCATAATGATGATCACGAAGATGCTTGATGAACTTTAAAAGTGCAGGGATACAGGCGGTCCCCTCTATCAGGAAAATGACGTCATAAAGGCGCGCATAATTGACAAACTTTTTTTGGCGAAGGACATAACTCGAAAGGTGTCTATTGTATGCTGTGACGCAGATCCAGACACGGTGTTTCTCTTGTTTTAAATACGATAGAGAAAATTGTTAAATAATCTTGCAAACACATGGATCGGTCGTACTTTTATATCTACTGATATCGGATAATGATAAAATATCTTAGTTTATACTTTACGCTCGTGCCTGTTAACAATATACATAATTCATTAACACGGGTGTGCTTATTACTGAAAACTTGCTCCACACTGTTAAGAGAAAAAACGACTGAAATCGCCAATTTATAAATTTTACGAATTGGTTGACCGATATGATATGTTTGTGTCTCAAATCATTAGCTACATGTTTTAAATCGTTTGATAAAGGTACATGTTTCTGATTCTGTCCGATTGTTACATTCTGTAAGCATTCACTTCTTACGGATTTAAGGAATAAAATTACATAAGTTATTAATAGTTTGAATCTGAAATAAAAGTTTAAACACAAAAAACGTAGCTGTGAATATGAACGTAAATGTCATGTAGTGTAAGGAATATGCACTGGAAATTACCCAAAAATATCTTGGAGTATATTTAAACCTTCAGGTAGCTTCACTAAAGCAAATGAATATTTATGTAAAAAAGCAAGGAAAGCATCATTTTGAATTGACAAAGCACTGCATTCAGACAAACTAAATGTATTACCAAATCTTAAATTATTTGACTCATGTGTAAAACCTATACTTCTTTACTGTAGTGAAATTTTATGTCTAGATACTTTGTTGAAAAACAATGCTTCCATGGAGTCTAGCTATTTGTTTATATCAACCTGTGAAAGTACAAATTAAATTTGCTAAATACATCTTATGAGTTAACAAAACTGCATCAAATTTGGCAGTTTTGGGAGAATTGGGTATGATCCCATGTTCTGTTGATGATTCTAAACTTTGTGTAGGTTACTGGCATCATTTAGTCAATTCAAATCCAGATAGTTTAATAAAAAAGATTTATTCATCAAGTGTTAATAATAACTCAGACTGGTATAGAACAAAAATGAAATTGTTATTTGATAAAGATGGATTTAAACATGCTGGGAAAATCAAAATGCATTTAGTAAAAATCGTTTAACTTTTGCTATATATAAAAAACTGAAAAATGAATTTATAAAATTTTGGGACCATTCCATTTCAAAAAGTGTTATTGATAAAAGAGGAAACAAATTAAGAACCTACAAGGATTTGAAGAAGACATTTGATAAGGAGAACTTTTTAAAATTAGATATAGACAGAGCTGATATTCCAACTATGTAAGAAAAAGGATAAGTAATAGTATCCTTATGATTGAAAAAGGCAGACATAAAAAGATTGATTTAGAAAACAGATTATGCCCCTATGTACATTTGAAGTTGAAGATAAATTACACTTTACCATAAAATGTACCAACTCAATGATTTTAGGAATAAATGTTTTCGGAATATTTTACCATCTTTCAATAATCTTTCAGACATTGAAAAATTCAATTTCATATTTCGAAATAATGATTATGATGTCAGTAAATGTGGCATAAAAGGTATTAATGAGATGTACAAGTTCAGACGTTCACTGACTTAAGTTGTTTTATGTTATATATTACATAATATGTATTACTAGTATCTAAAACTGTACCTCCTCAGTCAAATAAATAGAAGGGAAAAAAAATATATTGAAAAATTTCAAGATTTTATATATATCTCTTTATATATAGATTCTACCACTGCATCGAGAGTGATACGATATTTATCTACTCGAGACAGTAACATTTTTAAAATGTAACTGTCGAGAGTGGATAAATACCGTATTACACGAGATTTGGTGGTGGAATCTGTTTCTCTACTGATTTTCAAACAATACGCAGGCAAATTTATTCCTTCTTTTCGAATGATCTGCAAAAAGATGTGTTCTTTCTATGTGACGTCATCAGGCATGGTCGCCTTTTTTCATGCCGTCACAATAGGAAATTCAGAGGAAAGCAAGAAAATTCGACGTCATAATCGGATTTTAGCCAATGAAGAACTGAGATCAAACGAACCACACGTTGATTAATTTTTTTTTATACAATGGGTGCAGAAAGGGATTAATTGACGAAGAATTAAAGAAATATATATATTTTTTTGTTATGTTCTGTATTGATATATAATTGATTGTAATGATTTATGTTTGTTCTTTGTTTGTGTGTTGATGACAATCTAAATTTTGGATTTTATATCAATAAAATCCTTGACTTTGACTTTGACTTTGTAGTGTCGATTACAGTTGTTCTTATTGATAAACCAACTGGAACATATTTTGTTTGGCAAGGAGTAGTGCAAAAACTCATCAAAGAAATAGATAGTGTAAAAAGTTTAACAAATAGTTAAATACATTATGAAGACTCCAGTATATAAGTTCCATTGGTTTTCAAACTTTGTCTGGCTTTGACACTTAGAGTGATCGTAAAAGGGTAGATATTACATACATGAGTCGGAAAAACATGAATTGTTACCGTAAAAATATAAATTGATCGTGTTGCTCGGGATGTTAAAATTTGATGATACTTTGCATTTCGTGGCTAATGGAAAAGAACACGAGATTGAGGGTAAAACATAGGAGCACACGCGTAGATATCTGTGACACCGCTATTTCATAAGGAATAACTATATCAAGATGGCGTCAGTTAACCTTTAAAGAGATGAGTCCATCTTTAACAATAGGAACACTTTGCTCAGAAGCTTCATTACAAGCAGCAACAATCTATAAATTGAGTAATGATAGGGAAAACACAAAATCTAGAAAATCATATAAACAATGAATTCAGTTAGTGCTGCCATATTTTATTGAAATTGTCGAATAATGAACATTTCAGGGAATTCTGCATACAAATATCATTATTTAAAGTTGAAATGACAGTTATTATGTTGGCGAATTTTATCCTTTTGTAATTTCTGAATGTACAGTATGTTCCCCATTCGCAAGCGCTACTATATGAAACTACATTTAAATGACAAATTGTAAAAGACAAAAGACGAAAAAAGACCCCCTGGAAAACTGATTGAATTAAACACTATCATAAATTGTGGTGGCCTTATACAAATGTTATATGCTCTGAAACATAGATGGAGTACCGAAATAATATCATATGTCATTCAGATAATCAGATGATAAAAAATCTTCAAAAGTAAATGGCTTATAATTCAATAATTCTTATACAATTTGCATATCTACAAGTACTTCAATCGGGTTAGTCTGATATAATTTGTTTCCCTTTGTTAGACCATGCCGAAACGTCTCTCGTAACTGTTCTGCAAATTTAGAATCTATTATTTTCATAAATAACTATTATTCCGTTCAAATCTATTTTATTATGCACGCAATACATTTCCGTGATTATGACATTGGGCTATTCCAACAACTATCCATCCCCCAAAGGAAGACATCAGATGTAAAAAAAAATACCATTTCCATGAAAATTTTTGTTTCACCATTACCAAAAATTTATTAAAATTTTCTCGAACTCCAGCATTTAAAAGCGTAATATGTACTACTTAAATAATGATGCTGTCAATTTGTTTGGAAATTTTAATGTACAGATTAGAAGTAATACCTATGGAAGACATTTTTTTGAATCTGGAATTTATCTATTTCTTTCTTTATATTACAAAAAAAACTGGAATTTTCCTAGTAAGTAACAAATGCAGACAAGCATTTTGTTTTTAGTAATAAAGCACAAACAAATCCTTGATTAGATGAACTGTTATCCAATATGATAAATCACACTGAAAAGCCTTTCATAATAGGCAGTTCAAAGTGGAAACCAGCACTACAAGTCTAGTTGTTGCTGAAGCAGGGAAGCAAATGGGAACTAAAGGTATAGCAGCAGTGATGTTAACTCTTGGAGACTCAAGGTTTTCTGGGATGTATATATAGCAACAATTGGTGATGATTTACCATCATGGAAAGCGTTCAAACCAGAAATGTCTAAAGCCAAGGATTTATGATAACCGAAACAGTTGAAGTATGTGAACATTGAGAACCTGTAGTTCAGTAGTTGTCGTTGGTTCATGTCTGCTATATTTGTTTTTCGTAAATTGTTTTGTAATAAATTGGCAGTTAGTTTTCTCAATTGAATCGTTTCATATTGTTAAATTTAAAGCCGACCATACGGCATGGGTTTTTCTCATTGTTGAAGGCTGTACGGTGGCCTATAATTGCTCACATTCACTTCATTTAAACTTTGGTGGATAGCTGTCTCATTGGCAATCATACCACATCTCATTATTTTTATATAAACAAAACTGCTTAAATCAACCTAAGGTTAACTTTAATTGTATGTGTTGAAACCTAAGTTTTTAATGGTTTCTAAATCTATTAAGCGAAACTTTGAAATCATACAAAAATCACATTTCAATATTTGGCATGATTAATGACAATACTAATTCAATAATCTGAAAGAACAAGCTGTCATCTTAACATGATCACTTTACCACTTATTCAATTAATTTCATTGTCGTTTCTATAATTCATTGCTTAATTGTATGCTGTATTCTATGAATATTTATTTGAACTTTTCAGCACCTTGTGAGTGTCAAGTAGCAAACAGATAAGTATAGCGTACAATTATTTATGCATTTCATAATATAACGATATTTATACAATGGTGTTAGTACAATAGTAAAGTAAACCAATAAACATACCATGAAAATGATGTGATAGACACGCGTTCCGTCTACAAAAGAGGCAGAAATACCAAACAGACATTCAAACTAATTAGTCGAACATAAACTGACGCCGCCATGGCATGAACCTCAACAGACAAAACGAAAAACAACAGTATACAAAAAACAAAAAACCGGGATTGATTTCATGTACTGTGTTCTAAATTTACCTTAACGGGAAACCCTCAAAACAGAAATGTTTAAATCAAAGGACGTATAATAATCAACATAGTTCAAGTATATGACCATAGAGAACATACACGAAAATAATTATATCAACTTAACGTGAACATTACTTGAGGAGGTTAAAACCTAAGTTTCTTTATAATTTCTAAATTCATAAAGCGACTATTTGAAATCATACAAATATCACATTTCAATATTCGGCATGACTAATGACTTTACTATTGAATAATCTGACAGACCAAGCTGTCATCTCGAAATTCCAGTTCACTTTTGTTGGTGAATAGGGCTATAATCGTTCAATACCATAGGATCTGATTATTAAAATATGAAAAATACCTAACCGACTAGGTACCTTATAACAATAACACTTCATTTGTCTGCTTTTCTTGAGTTTTTATTTCTTAGTCAAATTTTAGATTGAAAAAAGAACTTGGGATCCCGCTAACATGTATAACACCGCCACCTTCTGTACGTATATGTCTGTACCAAGTCAGGAGCTTGTAATTCAGTGGTTATCGTTTGTTGCTGTGTTACATATTTGTTTATTCGTTCATTGTTTTGTACATCAATTAGGCCGTTAGTTTTCCCTTTTGAATTGTTTTACATTTGTCATTTCGGGGTCTATTATAGCTGACTATGCGGTATGTGCTTTGCTCATTGTTGACGGCCGTACAGTAACCTATAGTCGAACTACTCTCCACTTTCTGAAAGTAACAAACCCTACACACACACACACACACACACACACATTTGCGTACACATGCATATATTTCCGCGGCGGATGCATTAAGCATTATGGATACATATATACTTTTACTTTACGACAATTTACGCTCCGGACTGTACTTTTATCTAGTAAATCTACCTTTTTAGTCACGTGTTTTTGTTATTTTTAATAACTTTGAAGAAAAAGTGTTGAAATAAGAAAAAAGGGAGAAAAAAATGAAAGCATTAGTGTTAATAAAATTATTACACGCTTCAACTATTTGTAAGAATACTAGTCCAAAAAAAGTAACGATACACAAGTTTGAACTCTAATTTATCATAAAATATAATAAATAAAAACAACTGCTATTATCAAATGAAAAATATTCATTTGCAAGTCAAATACATTTGATTGAAAGTATCTGACCAAATTGGAAAGTGGGAAAATACTGTGTTATTGAACACAGGGGTCAAATTTATTTTTCGGGAAATGGTGACAAAATCGGAACTTAATTCCGGAAATGAGAATTAAGTACTCAAATATTTACAGAGGCATTCAGAATGTTAAGCAAACCATGTTAAAGTTTAAAGTTTTAAGTTCTAATATTGATTCATGAATTTTTGTGAAAATACAATTTTTGAAATAACAAAAATTGCAAAAAAAAACATCGCGTATTTGCCTTAAGTCAGTGGTTTTGATAAACAAAATAACTCTCAGTAAATATTAGACGAATTGGGCAATTATTCACCCTTGTACAGTGTATCTAATTTCATTATGTATTGAAAATACATTGTCTTGTATCGTTTATTTTTTTTTTAACTGGTATATATCAATTGGTAGAGAAATATTGTTTTCTGATTATTAAGTCTGGTCCGACGCGGGACATTTGGATGGTTTAAAAATAAAATTTCGGTCTTCACTAATTGAAAAAAGCTAGGATCAACTAAAATAGTGCAGTTCCTCGGACTATTCATGCAACAGAATGGACACAAGAGGAATAGAGTTTTCAATTCTAATTTCACTGATTAAAAGAGCTAACTGAATTCTGTCAAAATTTAACATTTTTAAATGTTCAATCCATAAATGTTCGTTTTCTCTATCGTTTACCTAGAAACGTATGCAATATTTTTAATACTACGTCTAGTTTATCTGAATATTTTTTTTCTGATTTTATCGTTAATTCGGAAGTACTTTCAAAGCAAATATGTATATATTTCTATGACTATGGTGAATCTTGAAAGTTTACAGGTAAACTGTTATAGGTAAAAAGCCCAAATTTCTGGTCAATTTTGTACAGGTGTATCAGACTTTAAAGCGCAAATGCCCATAGTGTTTGAAGCGCATAAGTCTTTTAGTGTTAAAAAAGCGCAAACGTCCTGCACTCGTCTGGTCACGCCTTGTCTTTCACGATCAAGATAATGCGTTGCCCGATCTTTTACGATCAATTTGGATGAAAAATCAACAAAATGAACGGTTTCAATAAAAAAAAAATATCTGACACACAAAAGAATCAGTTTGAAATATATCATTATATATTGAAATGTGACCATTATAGGTAAAAAATGTTTTTTTTTTTAATTAATCCCATAGACTTGGGTTGCGTCTTTTGTGTTTTTCTCATAAAGTACTGCATATTTTCTTTATCTTATTGCACAGTATTATTGAGAAAGTTGAATCATTTTGACAGACATAATGTTTGCCAGATTTATCTTGCGTTTTGAAAATACAGCAGATTTTTTTCTCAGATTTTGAAGTTTAATATAATTATAATTATAATTCACGATCCGATACCGTATCTTTCACAATCCGATCGCAATGCTTGACCACTGTAAGGTATTCTTTCACGACCATTTTTCTCAATAAACCGAATGACAGCAGTAAGGTTTAGGTTGTTATTTATCATAAAAACTAATATAACTCTTTTAAGAAAATAAATATTACATATACCCGTGTTCAATGTTGCATTGCGTACAACCAGTGTTTTGTAAACATATGTTGAGAAGAATGTCGGCAATTTTATACATTGTGCATTTCTATTATTAATTTGTTTTTTAAATAAATTAAAAAACACTTTAAAAATTGCATACGTCCGAAGCGCTTTTTTGGATAAAAGTGACGTGCACCTGACAAAGCGGAACAAATCAGACATATTTAATTACGTTTTTTTATCAGGCATGGGGCGAATTACATTGAAATGTAATGCATTATAATACAATTACTTTGACAAAAGCCTGCATTAAATTACAACTACAATTACATTACAACAGAGATGATTTCAGCTTCCCAATTGTGAACTTTCCATTTCTATGTAGCAACATTCCAGCAGCGCCTGCATACGGAGTATATATCTCCCAATTGATACGATATTCCCGGGCTTGTGTTTCCTATCATGATTTCCTTGATAGAGGATTGCTGCTCACAAGGAAGCTATTAAACCAAGAGTTCCAAATGGTGAAGTTGAAGTCATCCCTTCGTAAATTTTACGGACGCCATCACGAGTTGGTTGACCGTTATGGAATAACCGTTTCACAGATGATATTGGATATGTTCCTTATGTCGTAACTACAATATCCTTCCCTTTTCACGAATGTGACTTACCGAATTAGACTATTTACCGGATTTGTAATAACATAAGCAACACGACGGGTGCCACATGTGGAGCAGGATCTGCTTACCCTTTCGGAGCACCTGAGATCACCCCCAGTTTTTGGTGGGGTTCGTGTTGCTTAGTCTTTAGTTTTCTATGTTGTGTCATCTGTATTATTATTTGTCTGTTTGTCTTTTTATTTTTGACATGACGTTGTCAGTTTGTTTACGATCTATGAGTTTGACTGTTCCTCTGGTATCTTTCGTCCCTCTTTTACATGCGTTTATCAAAGTAATGCATTAAATTACAATTACAATTGCAAAGTAATCCATTCAATTACACATTACATTGGATAATTTTTTTATCAAGTGAAAACAAAAATCGAACATTTTGAAAAACAACATGAAATCACAAAATATTCTAGCATATGCAGTAACTGTGTATTGAATTTAAGTATGTAAAAAGTCTGTTCAATACCACTATTGAATTTTAACATCATAAGGGTTTTGAAGGTTTCATGATGAATGATATTTCTGACTATCCGACTGTTTCACAAAACCTATCAAAGTTGATTGCTCACTATCTTTGGTTTTAATGTTACAAGGTATACTATCTGTGTTTTCTTTAAAACTAAATTACAGAGATGAATTTTAATACTTACTAAAACTTAATGCTAACTTTACTTTTATAGATATATACAATTGTGTTTTTTTTTAAATTTCAATCAATACATTTACTCAGAATTTCTTTCCTAAATTAGTCTAATTATATAATAAACATATGGCTTAATTTATGAACAAGAGTCAAAATGGTGAAAAGATAATTGTAAAATAAACTAATTAGTGTTTTGTGACAATATTCAATTATCTGTTATTTAATTAATTTAACAAGATATCCATTGATATTTTGACAACAATGGAACACTTTTACAACAAAACTTTTCAAATATCAGGAAAATGTTAGTAATAAAATGAAATTAAAAAAAAAAGAAACTCAATCTGATATACAGTGTTGTGTTATTCATATAGAATTATTATTTGGTCATTCTAGTATTTATTCAACTTTCTGTTCAAGTTCTATTTCAGGCAAGGCTTAATTTTCAAATTCCCAAATAAAAGTGATTTATTTAAACTGTGAAAATTAATATTTAAATGTAAATGTATATTGAAAGTAAATATGCAAATGATAATGTTCTTAGTTAATCAAGAAATCTTAAAATCTGTTTCAGTAAATCTCCAACAATCTGTTTAAGATAAATAGTATGTGAAAAAAGTAATGCCATGTAATGCAATGTAATGCATGAAATAACACAACTTATTGCGAAAGTAATGCATTAAATTACAATTACATGTAATGCAAAAATTGCTGCATTACACATTACATGCAATTACTTGCCAAAATGTAATGCATTACTATGCATTACAATTACAAATTTGCATTATCCCATGCCTGTTTTTATACTATGATTGCTATATGATTTTTAAGTGGGCATCATAGAAATAAAACACATACAGAAAAAAGTTGATGCTATCATGTTTTGTATTATCTCCAAAAGAGAAGACAATGATTTGGTTTGAATAGCCATTTACAACTTTTTGGGGATATAGAAATTCATGTTCATCATTTGTTTTGTCATTTTTGTTATTTATATTTCGTTTGCATAGCTACCACATTCAGTTTCTACTAAATAAAACCCAATAATTTAAAACTATATGCTGAACAAATTTACGTTGCATTTAGATACTGAGGTTTTTAAGTATTTGCTGTATTGTGGTTGTCTTAAATTATTTTTCAGATTTTAAACTGTATTTGTATCTTTATTTTTCAGTCCGCGGTAAGTGATCGGTACCAAACAGATAAGTATATTGTGATAAGTTTACAAAAGAATGAATCTAACACAATATATAGTGAATATTGTATATGGTATTGTTATTGAAATGGAAAAGTATGTTAGAGGCAGTACGATACTTTGATTTGATAAGAGTTAATGAGTGTATTTTAAGAATAACATCAAATATAATTACACGTAAAACACATGTCTGCGCACTTTATTGAAGACTGTAATGTTCAAGTTAAACGAGGAAAAGTAGTCAAAACATCCATAGATTTTTTTGTTTAATTCAGTAATCAACATAGTTGATATTTATATTTAACATTTAAGAAAACATTCGACTCATAACAAACAAACATAATAGCCCTATTTCTCATTTTAAACTATGCTAAAAGAACTCGCCAAGGAATTTTGTTTGTCCCGACTGACAAGGCTGCCAATAACATCATTATTGTTTGACGTAAATTTTATATTGAGGTTCTGCAAAAAGAAATCCCGAACTCACCAACACTCAAACTGACTAAATTACAAGCAGAACGGAATGTTTTAAAAATTACAACTATGTACTGGCTTCCGAAGCTGCACAAAACACCTTACAAATATAGATTTAGTTCGTCTTCAAGTCATTGTTCCCCTACTAAACTGTTTGCTCTACTTACTGGTGCACTTGGTACAAACAAAAACCTGTTAATAGATTGTTCAAATAAGGCATTTGAAAATAGTGGTTTTAATTACTTTCGGAGTGTTAAAAGTTCGTTGGAAATACTTGATAAATTGCATGCTCGTATTGGTGATTTTGAATCTGTTAAAAAGTTGGATCTTTCTACTCTTTATATCACTTTGCCTTATTCACTCACTTCAGTATGTAGACTAAAGAGATTTATACTGCTGAACTGACATTGAATAAAGCTAGTACTAACAATGAACACTTCTGTCCTTGATATTAATATCTTTAACGGGAAGCTGAATTCTAAAATTTACGGTAAAGAGATGATTTAAAGTTTTCTATCGTTAATTTTTAGATGGTGCCGTTCCGTTGGCATCATCTTATGTAACCGAATTAGACTATTTACCGGATTTGTAATAACATATTTTATGTTACCGAATTAGACTATTTACCGGATTTGTAATAACATAAGCAACACGACGGGTGCCACATGTGGAGCAGGATCTGCTCCGAAGCACCTGAGATCACCCCCAGTTTTTGGTGGGGTTCGTGTTGCTTAGTCTTTAGTTTTCTATGTTGTGTCATCTGTACTATTATTTGTCTGTTTGTCTTTTTATTTTTGGCCATGGCTTTGTCAGTTTGTTTTCGATCTATGAGTTTGAGTGTCCCTCTGGTATCTTTCGTCCCTCTTTTATGGCTATTAAATACATAAACATGGTCGATTTCCTCGTGTATGTAATAATGTATTTGATTTTAACTAGGGAAATCTCTGTGTTACTGAACAAAAATATCACACATTTGGCACAACTTTTAGGAATGTTGGGTCCTCCATGCTCTTCAATTGTATACTTGTTATGGCTTTCTAACTATTTCGATCTGAGCGTCACTGATGAGTCTTATGTAGACGAAACGCGCGTCTGGCGGCTATTTACCCCAGGTTTTCCGCGATCACAAACTAATCAACATATTTACCAGATGTTATCATCGGTACAAGGACATCAATCAACGTGCAGAAAACTTATACATTCATGTAATTTGCATCTCATCTTTTATGGTATTATTGTACAAAGAACAAACATGTCGTCATTCACCTCAATAGCTATTAAACTATTTAACAGAAGGAATATAGTAACGATGTTGTTGTCGAGTCATCAAAGATGGCAATTTTTTGGAATTAAATTTGATTGACTCATAGGATTTTTTAGACGGAAATAAACACATTTATTCTAAAACCAGTTATTGATAGGACACGGGTTATGTTCTTCCCTTATGGTATGATACTTAAGCCCTTACGGGATGAATTGTGTTTGGTTTGCATACCACGAAGACATAATCTTTAGATCAGTTTAAATGAGATCTGGAACTGGCATGTCAGTAACTGCTAGTAGACATTTGTTAATTTATGTGTATCATTGTCATTTTTTCAAGTTGCGTCTGTTATCTAACATAAGACTCGGACTTCTTTTAAATAGAGTTTTACTGTGCGTATAGCTGTGTGCTATTTTTTTTATGCCACATTGGCTATATGTACAGGGGGATGGTTGACATCTCACAAAACAAGTTCAACCCTGCCGCATTATTGCGCCTGTCCCAAGTCATGCGGCTCTGGCCTTTGTTAGTCTTGTAGGTTATTTTTTATTTTGTTTCATTTATATGTTTCGGAGTTTAGAGTGTCGTCCATTTTCGTTGAATAAGTATACATGTGTTAAGCGGCCAGCGGACGCCCGCCTCCGGATGCGGGATTTTTCTCGCTGTTTTGAAGAACCATTGGTGGCCTTCGGCTATTTGTCTGCTCTTTAGTCGAGTTGTTGTCTCTTTGAAACATTCCTCGTGTCCATTCTCAATTTTAATACTTGTTTATTGTAACTAATATAAATGTGTTCATACATTTAGTCCAACAATAGCATGAACTAAACGGTACCAGTGCATACAGTGAATTAAATTACCATAATTATTTTTTTAAACTTCAAAAACAGATTAAGAGTAAAAATTCTACATGGCTATAAATGTTCTGTTCTTTTTGTTGTGCACCTTAATAGTAGTTGACGTTTGACGATTGTTCAATACATTTGTCGAACACGCAAAGGTCGAAACAAATTTACAATGCCTTGGCAAAATACCGAAAAAACCGACGACAAAACAAACAACAGTACACAAAACTTCTGTCCTTTCCATGTTCTATACCAAAGCAGATGATAGTTGCGTTTTCAAATAAACGATTCATGTGCTACGTTAAATGAGCTCCTGTTCTCTGACTTTGCATGACAAACTTATTAATGGGTATTCAGCAAAAGAAAATCATATAACACATTTAGTTTGATAATACATGTAATATGTGTTTTTAAATCAAAACAATTGAAAACCAAAGATGTAGATCTATCAAAACAATTTCCCATAACATTAACGGAGAAGTCAATTACAATAGTGTGTTAAGAATCGTTGTTATTTAAGATTGTTAATTTATGTAGATTATTTGTATACAGCCATTTTTTTAATTACATGAAATCAAATTTACGTGAATAGTTTAATTTGATTAATAATGATTTCACTCTTTCATTTGTACTGTTGCCAATGTGGCAGCTATCTAGCTGAGCCGAATGAAGTTGATAATACTAATAATTGGTCACCGTATGACCGTCATTAGTGAGCAATACAAATACCGTATTGGAAGATCAAAAGGTCACTTCATGACAATATGAGAAGCAATACAAACGAGATAACATACACTGATATATAAGTAAATTCTGATAAAAGTCGTTTTAAATGATATACTATATTCTTGTTTCAGCTGTTGTGATATGTAAGTACTGACAATAAAACTAACGATTTATTTTCCTCTTCAATGACTTGGTAATACATAATATGAGTTAGTCATGGAGAAAAGTGAAGATCGTACTTTAAAAAAACAAAACAAAACTTTCAACGAAGTATAACATGTTTATTTTCTATTGTTCAAAATTTACATTTACAAGTAAACTAAATTTAATTACTTAAGGGTTCGACAGGAATATGGACAAAAGGGGATTTTTCTGTGGTAATCTCTATTAATACTAAGACTTTTCTACCTCAGGAATAGATTACCTTAGCTGTATTTGGCAAAACTTTTAGGAATTTTTTATCCTCAATGCTCTTCAAATTCGTACTTTATTTGGCCTTTTTAGCTTTTTTTGTATTCGAGCGTCACTGATGCGTCTTTTGTAGACGAAACGCGCGTCTGGCACAAATACGAAATTTCAGTCCTGGTATCTTTGATGAGTTTATTCAAACTTGTTTTTGAAAAGATAACCTAACTTATGTTTGCAAGTTGGTTCTATGAAAGACACTACTCGTTTAGTTTAGTTTTATGGTTGTCTCGGACATAAACCATTTCAACTTAAAAACATTAGAACGTTTTTGTATCGGATAAATACTCGTCAAATATAGAATTTTTAAGTAAATATATATCAAATATATAAATCAAAATACAAAGTACACAACTATCAGGTACTGTTTACAGATGGTCTATAATCCTACTTGTTCAAGGGGGGAAACAAGTTGAAATTTTAACACATCGGAAGCTTTAACTTGCATGACTGTTGTTCCATAAATATCGAAAGTGAACACCAGTCCCCACTATTTCTTTAGTCAAATAGTGACCACATGCAATATCAAATGAATGAATGAACAAAGTGCCTAAAGATTTTTTTTTTAGTATATCAAATCAATTTTTTATTTCAAAAACGAAAACACGAAAGTTACTTTTGAAGACAGAAAGTCTGCTCCAATCTAAGCAAACCATTCACCAAGTTCGTTGACGAAATAGGTTTGAAACACATTCAAGAAGAGTAGACGCATTACATTTAAGAAGCAATTTATAACAACAACTATATACATGATATACATATACATTAAAATGGAAATAGTTTAAGTATGATGCATATATTGAAATGAAAAACAGTTTTATTCATATCTGCAGGTATATGGAAATGATCAGAAAACAGTAAAGAGACAGCCAGTAACAAACATTTCGTAGAAACAAACATGATAAAAACACTTTTTTTGATACTGTCTTATTTCAGATAATAATGTAATGCAATACATCGACTTTTTATTAATTTTGAATCGGCACGATTTTATAAGTTGCTAGAAATATCTTTAATCGATTTCACTTTTCTTGAAATCGTACATGTAGCATGTGGCAAATCATTACAATCTATCGGATTAGTCGCATAGTAAAAAGTAAAATCACAAAAATACTGAATTCCGAGGAAAATTCAAAAAGGAAAGTCCCTAATCAAATGGCAAAATCAAAAGCTCAAACACATTAAACGAATGGATAACAACTGTCATATTCCTGACTTGGTACAGACATTTTTCTATGTAGAAAATGGTGGATTAAACCTGATTTTAAAGCTAGCTAAACCTCTCACTTGCATGACAGTCGCATCAAATTCCATTATATTGACAACGATATGTGAACAAAACAAACACAATAGGTAACAGTAATTGATTCTAAACATTAAACAAAAAATGAACAGAAATACTAGTGCCTTTAAAATATTGTTCAAATTGTACACAATATAAATGGTAAATTTCTATATCTTACACTATATCAAAGATCAGGCATCTATTTGATTAATCCGTTGTTTCCGTTTTTAAACTAGTACTCATGAAGATTCACACTTTCTTATATTTGACATGTAAAACTATCATAAATATTTAAGAAATATGCATATGAATGTTGACTTTGTTGTTTTATAGAATGTTTTGTTTATATTGAAAAATGTACTTTTCGTTTTACTTCGGGAAATAAACAGAGAAATTGGTTTAACTAGAGCGTTTGTTTTTATATGTTTCGCCAGCAGGTATATAAACCGATTGACTTATTCCGTCATCACACATTTCCATCCGTCATTTCACAATGCCTTGCATGGAAAACTTTCGTCATAGATTTTGTGGCTTCTTTCAAAGTGATTGATTATATAATTGGTATGTAGCTTGATAATGTTGAGTTGTAGCATGTTAACAATCTTTACATATATCGTATAGTCACACCATATTTCCCGGTAGTTTAATGATTGACAAAATACTCTTTGTACAAGGACAACTTTCGGCAAACATTTCTTGTGCTCTGTGAAAGGGACTTATTTTAAATTTGGTCTGCAGCTTTATTTCCATGATAATGATGAATTGTTGCACATGAGCAAATTTTACAGTTGCTATGCAACCATTACCATATTGCCGATAGTTTAACAGTTTACAACTCTTAATTTTACAAAGAGTATTTTCGTCAAAGTTTTTTTTTGATTGATTGAAAGGAAATAATATGCTTCAGTGTTAATGTCATCTCAATGAATTGTATGCATCGACGCAAATCCAGGCATGCCTTTCGTCTTGTTTGAAACACGAAGGAGAATCATGTTGACTAACCGTGCAAGCGCATGTATCAGGCTTCCTTTTTTATCTACTGATATCACGTAATAATCAATTGCACAGTTATGTCAGCTACCTATCATATGTCTGCTCTAAAGCTGGTGTTGACGCTCATGCATGTTCTTGGTATACTGACTTCATTAATACAGGTGTCCTTCTTACTGAAAATCTACTCCAACAGAGTGATGATGACGATAGACTAAACTCAACACTACACACATTTTACGAATCGATCGACCGATATCATATGTTTGTGTTTTAACTCATTAAAAACATGTTCTTGCAGTCTTGGATCATTTGATGAAAGTAAAGTAATATGATTCTGTCGGACTGTTACATTTCGACGTAATGACATACATTTAATTTTTTACATTTACGGATTTTCAAAATAAAAATATATATGTTTTTTTTTTTTTTTTTTTTTTTTTTAATCTGTAATAAAAGTTTTAACACAAAACATAATTGTGATGGTGAACCTAAATACCAAGACGTATCGATAACAGTTTCTTCTTATTTATAACTCAACTGGAACAGATTTTGTCCTACCAGGAAAGATATCTTTTAAATACATTATCAAGACTCCATCATATAAGTTTTAAGGGCTTTTAACTTCAACATCCTTCTGGCTTTTTCACTAACAGAGTAAACATAAAATGGTAAAGATTATATATATAATATAATATTTTATTGAGATTGCTGAATTATGAACATTTCAGGAAATTATGCATTCAAATACTATTAATTAAAGTTTTTTTTTATTGGCGAACTCTATCCTTGTGTTATTTATGAATGCACAGTGTGTTCATATGCGAACTCTACTGTGTGTAACTACATAGGAATGACACATTGGTTATTTTAAGAGAAGGACTGTCAATACAATAGTAAATGACAGCAGACAACAACGGACCTCCTGGAAAACTGATTGAATTAAACCCCATCATAAATTATGGCTCCTAATCTGCTCTGGAAGATGGAAGGAGTACAAACAATAATATCTTATGTAAACGGTAATACTATTATAAACAACTAGCATACATGTTGGAGGTTGTGTAAGCTATAAAACTGGGATAAAGTTATCATTTTCTTCGAAAATTACTGTACGAAGTCAGAAATAGGACAATTGTTTACTATTCGCTCCGTTGGTTGATATAGCCGAGCTTCTGATTTTGTCAGATTTTATGAACATCCGTTTTTGAATTTACCTTCCTTTTCCAATGTTTGACCTATCATAACCCAAACGACGGATAGCGTCTAGCACTAGTGTAGAAGGAACTGCCGTTCAGTTTAAAGCACATGCATTCAACTCTAGTTTATTTTGTTTAACTGCATTCGTGTTGCTTTAGTTAATTGTTCAGTATTGTTTTGTGTACTTCTTTTCTTATCTTTTTTTATGCTAGTAATGTCTGATTTGTAATGTTTCATAATGACTCGCAATTATTAAAGGTAGGCGAAAGATATAGACATTGCATAACTACATCAGTCGAAAACAAACTGACGTCATCATGGCAATAAACGAAAAACAACAAAACAAAAAGAAAAGTAAAGAATGAGCAACACAAAACACCACCAAAAAACCGAGGTTACTCTAATTGTTGACACTCCTGTTGTCCGATGTTGAATTATTTATCGTTCATTTTCATTCAATCTTTTTTTAATTGACATTTTGATAATTGTTAGGTTAGTGTATCGTTAATGTAAACCCTATTATATCCTTGTAATAATAATTCAATTTATCGTCCCAACATACTAGCTAATTACCTCTTATCTCTTTGCACTTTATGATTGGTGTAAATTTTCTTTTTGTAAACCTAGTGTCCCCTACTATATGTTTCGAATAGTTGTGTCATATATGTTAGCATAAATTCTGAATACAAAACATATTTACCCGCTTTTATAGGTCTAGCTCAAACTGGATATGAAACCTAGATATTTTGGTTTTAGCATGATAATAATTTATTGATTGTTTGTTGTTTAACGCCAATGGCAAATATTTCATCTACATTGTATGTTCAGGACAAGAAGATTAACAGTTAATACAAAAGGTAGGTCCTGTAACAGAGGGCATCCTGTGCGAAGGTCTGGATATTTAAACTGCCGCTTGGAAATGAGGGTATATAAGACAGGGATAGACAGTTTAGCTCGCAACAGTCTACAAACGGATCCCTCAATGCTGTGCGATATCTGCTTTACTTTATAATAACGGCTGGGATAATAGCACTAAGAACGAAGTGGTAACGTGGATACTTATCAAACTTGATGGTAATCCTTCTAATGTATGACAAAATGCATCAGTACATGTAAAATATGTTACTTAGCTAATGACACATCACTATTTTGCGGGAATACAACATGACAATAATAATCCTACAGTTGTATGGCTTGGCAGACAAAAAGGAGCAAAGATATGAATGACAACATATATTAAAAAAAAAGAAAAAAAAAGTTCTACTAACAGTATCATAAGTAGAGACAAGATACAAGTTATAAATAATATAGTACTAAGAATAATTTGGAATGGACGTCCTGATGAGATAAAAAGGTCAACAGTAGTAGTTTTACCTAGGAAGGTTAAACATGATTGACGAGTAGGCGTACATACCTTATCGACTATCTGATAACAAGAATTGCATACTGATTATATCTAATTATTTCTTCAAACAGCAATCACCCCTAAACAAATCGAATACACCTAGTATGTCATATCCCTTCATTTTCAAGACTGGTGATAGATTCTGTGATAGTATGTTATCTTGACATAATGCGATATCTAGTCGAAAAGATACCAAAAGACTCAGGTGTTATTGGATATATGCACGCTGAGTTGCACTGTGGACAATCATGGATCAACAAGCATGAACAGTTTTAGTTATTCCATTCATGGTCTTCCAGTTTAAAAAGATATAATTTCAATGTTTCCTCCTACTTAAAAAGAGAAACAATCAGAAATCTGATAGCCACATCACATTATTGTTTATGTATAACGATATTGATTCCTTTCTTTTGCAACTAGGTGACAAGCCATGTAAAATATCCACCATTTTGAATTCATGCGATTTAACTTCTACGTTGTATTTGCAAGTCATAGTCTACCTAATTCCGTTTTGTCGTGCTGTGAACAGAACTTTGTAAAACAGTTCTGTTAAACTTGTATTTATTTTGTATAAAGCCAAACATGTAGGTCAAATATCCGGTTGGTGTATGTTTAATTAAACAAGATTTGTTTTTAAATACTTCCCGATGCTTATCATATATTGTCATTCTTACATCAATATCGGGGTCTACACTATACATTCCGGTGTGATTCATAGGATGCACAGTAGTTCGAGGAGAAAAATGAGAAAAATGAGGTAAGTGTCTGACTGTGACGACATATTTCAGAAAACTCTCCCCATTTCTAGCTGTTGACGACTATCATGATACAATACTATCCATTGTTCTTAATGTTTTCAAGAATGTCCTTCTCATTCATCATTTTCTCGAATTATAGTCATTTCGTACCCTAACCATTTCGTAACACCCCCCATTTCGTACCCTGGCAAAAAACCATTTCGTACCCTGACCATTTCGCACCTTGATCATTTCGTACTTCATGGAATATTAACATGTATACCATTTCGCACTTTATTAAAGAGCTATATGTATATCATTTTGTGCCATATTTTTCAATACACGGTTGGTATTGGTGTTACGTTCCTTGATAAAAACAACACGGTGTTGAGGGAAAATCTTAAAGGTTTTAACAGACGAAGAAATTGATAATGAACGATTGAAATAAAATCATAAAACACATTTAAAGCTAATTGTTTTTGTTCACATTTGTTTTTGTATCAACCAATGGAAGTAGGTTATTAATACTAACGATATTGAAGACTTTATCACTTTGATAAACCACTAGTCTAAATACCACATGTTGAGATAGTCGGTAAGATAAATTCGTTACATAGTGTGTTAGTGACCTTATACGATATATATGGGGTCAGTAAATTTCATATGGGGATTCGAGCTTCGCTCTCACCCCATATGAAATTTACTGACCCCATATAGATCGTATTAGGTCACTACCACACTATGTAACTAATTTATCATTTCTTGGTTAAAACTGTCTCATTGATGTATACTCCACATGTCTTAATTATACAATTACTCAATCATATATAGATAAAAGCCTATAAACGATTTTTTTTTAGATCTGTATCACTTTGTATTTAAGATATTTATTTCAAATATTGGCTAGCGCTTTTGTTACAGTTCACATTTCTTTCGATACCGTCAATTGATATAAACTAAACAATGAAATCATCTCAAAATGTTTTATACCTTAAAAAAATAATAACTTTTACAAATATATAATATGAAATAGTAAACATGTATTTAGTCCATGAGGTACGAATTGGTAGATGGTTCGTCCCATAGGGTCCGAAATGGTTTTATCGTGGATACGAAATAGTAAATGTTAGGTACGAAATGATAGTTTGGGGTACGAAATGACAGAGTTACGAAATGGTCAAGGTACGAAATAAAGGCAACAGTAGAATACCGCTGTTCGAAACTCATAATTCGATAGAGATAAAAACAAATCTGGGTTACAAACTAGAACTGAGGGAAACGCATCAAATATAAGAGGAGAACAAAGACACAACATTAAAATGTAACACACACAGACACGAACTATAATATAACAAGGGCCATTTTCCTGACTTGGTACAGGACATTTTAAGAAAAAAAATGGTGGGTTTAACTTGGTTTTGTGGCATGCCAAACCTCCCGCTTTTATGGCAATGTCAAACACAACACTAAAACGACAACATCACATGACAGGACCACAATACAAATAAATTGGAGAACATATAGGACAAAGAAACACACGAATAATAGCTAACAAAAGGTACTAGGCTAAAAATTGAATACGCCAGACGTGCCTGTCGCGTCCACACAAGACCAACCAGTGACGCTCAGATGAAAAAAGTTTGAAAGCCAAAACAAGTACAAAGCTGAAGAGCACTGAGGACCAAAACTTCCAAAAAGTTGCGCCTAACACGGCCAGGGTTTTCTGCCTGGGACAAGAACATCCTTATTATTTAGAATAATTTATAATTTTGCAAACAGTAAATTTTATAAAATGACTATATAATAGATATACATGATCAAACCGAAGTGGGGACTAACTACAGAATAAAAACGGATACATTACATAAACCAACTTAATCCAACACATAAATGACTTGCTATCATTTTCTCTTGACAAAACTACTTAAGATTTGTCCAAAAATCTTCAAATAGATTGCAAATTGCAATCATCATAAGTATTTATGATTTGATTCTATGTTAAAGATAATGACAAATTGTTGCTAGTACATGTAACCACTTGAACATTATATATGTGAGTTTCAGGTAAGATTTATAGACCCTTATAAAACAGAAGGTGAGAAATAATTAATTTTACCAACAGCGGTGCGGTACTTTTCATACAAATATGTTGAGCGGGCTGTATATCAAAATAACAATGATTTATTAGGGCTAAGTATATTGTGTAAATGATATTGCCACAAAATGCATTAATTTTCATTGAAGTCTTGAATGAGTATATTAAACAACTAGTTAGAGTGATTCTGAAGATCATAATGAAATACAGTAGATGGACATCTCTAAACATAATCATCATCATTTAACGTTTGAAGTTTTTCTATGCAAATAAACAACTCCGTCTGTTTTTCATTGTCAAGTATTAAGTGCTTGACTTAAAAGGCTAAACATTAATGATTATGATCACACCAAGGGTATCCTTTATCTGATGATGATAAGTCTCCACTTGATTAAATCAACCTGATGACTTTCAGAAAGACTGTTTCCAGTGTTATTCGCCTTTGGAACGTACAAGTACTAGCAATTCTCAGGACAAAGTATTTTCACATCATTGTTTATGTCTGATTAATTTGGTAGGCGTATATCAAATAAGAAAAAGCTAAACAACGATCATTTTATTGTTCATAGAAATCCCGGATATAATCCACTACAGATCAAAGGTACAGTAAAAATACAAATAAGGATATGTGGGGTTTAACTTTCGTACCAAGTAAGATGTTTATGATATGTAAATCCTAGTAACAGCTTTGAAACTCAGCAGATAAAATATTTGAAACATCTAGTAGTATTCTTTGAATGAGTTTTGTTTCAGATAAAGTTGTGCTTTTGTAATATGACCGAGTTTTTATGATTTGATTTAATTTTTGTATATATCTTTCCTTCCGAGCAGAGCTATTGTACTAGAAAAAACTGTTCAGCTCGTTTGCAAATTAATGTAATGGAAAAAAAATCATCACAGGAATGTTACTCGCACTTGGCAAGACCGAGAGCTTTCAAATTGATGTTATATTTAAAATAAAATGTAGGCCTTGAAAGTGGAGGAGAAAAGATATACCTAGCACTGTGGTAGAATTCATTCCTGAATGTCATTGGTTTTCTCGATGTTAGTTTAATAGTATTCGAATTTGAAATTTACTTTATTTTGCATTGATGTCTAATAAAACAGATTTCAAATCCGACCAATGCTATCCTGTAACAATTATAAATTTAAGTGATGTAGAATGGTTTTTAATGACAAACCTATCTTCCTGAGGACAACTGACGAAGATGAAAACAACTATAAACCAACAGTGAGCAAAACACAAACCGTATAGTAAGCTATATAAGGATCCAATATGGCAAAATGGGAGACAAATCATAAGGAAAGAGCAGCGGCCTTATATATCCTAAAAGAAGGAATCAAAAAACAAATATTTTCGGAATCAATGACAATCAATAAATCACAGGCTCCTGACTGTCGACAGACACATACGGAATGTGGCGGGTTGAATAACCGCAACCCGAGTTAATGGTGTAACATCACAACATTAGAAAAAAAAACCTATGAAAATCAGTTAAAAAGGGCTGATTAAACAGATCGGCTGTAATTAACATACACACATTACCCAACAACAACAACAACAGACAACAGACAACGCAAGGCATATATCTTAAAGTACTCTAGATTACTGAAAAAATTTTCAAAGTCAACTGAAACTCATGAATATTTCATCATTCTATGTATTTAAAGTGCACATATCATAAGACCTTGTAAAATACAAAAAAAAAAATCATACGTATCGACAAGATCTAGGACCAAACGTGTTCGTACATGTAGTATAGTCATACATGTTAAGTTATGTTTTAACTAATTAAAAAAAAAAATCAATGTAAGTTCTTACGAAGACAAAAGTAAAAGAACATACTACATGCACAGTGGTAAATTGATAAATAAGTTTATTCAACGAATTCATAATTATTCATGGATCATATGAAAATATACAGACTTTTTTACAAAATCACAATAAAAATAAGAATGCAATATTTAGTTTTGAATAAGGTCTACACGTTAAGAAAAATTTCAAATCTTTTTGTTTGTATACATGAAAGAAAAGGGTTTTAAACTATTTGTGGTGACGGAATCTCTGACTTCATGGTTTACCAGCTATACATGTTTTACGCTAATTGAAATCTTAAACGTCACTTGGGGGAATTCTTAACTATTCGACACCTGTTTAAATTGGCACCTGGTCAAATCGGCACCAAGTCAAATTGGCACCAGGTCAAATCGGCACCAGGTCACATCAGCACATGTGATTGTCATTTCGGCACCTAATCAAATCAGGCCCTCGTTAATTCGACACCGGAGGTAATAATTTCGTCACCAATTTTCAACATTATGATTTTCAAGTAAACTATTGAAGACTCTGTGCTCCGTTTCTTTTATTTTTTTTTTTCTTAATATTTTCACTCGTGGTGTCAACGTATATTTGTTGCGCGTAATAATGGTTCTAATCAAAACTTAGTTATACACAATTGGACTAAATATGTGTTCCTATTGGAACTTTTATTATAAAGGAACCTTTATTTCTATAACTGTTCATCACCAGTAAAAATTGGCTACATGATTAGTGTCAATTATCAATTTTTTGCCGTTGTCGTAATAAACTTTTGTGAAACCTGTTCTCAGTTATTGGAATTGTTCATTCTCAAACATTACACGATCAGGTATACAAAGGATATACATAAACAAATCATGTTCTTCAACGACACCATTGAATAACTTTGACAACTCAACCTAAACAGTTTGCACCGTAACATATATGTTAGTCCAATAGACTCAAATCACATCAATTGTAAAATGAGTCATTACAATATTTTATGATAATAATACTAATTAGTTCAATTTGCACAATTGATTCAATAGACTATTTTCATACTACCGACTTTTGACTCGAATATATATTTTTATTTTGACAGGTTATCTACTCTGTGGTATGACATTCTGGTACTCGGTCAAGTTAGGGCTAGTAAAAGAAGTAAAATTAAGCTTGCAATTGGTGAAATGTTTGGGGAAAATTAACAGTTTTAGGTTTTCTATACACGAAAAAATCCTCGCAAAACAGTTATTTTTTTCCCGAATTGTACTTATTGTAAGCTTAATTTTACTTTATCTACTTACTTTTAATTGACCAAGTACCAGAATAATCTACCACGGAACAGTTTACCTGTCGAATACCTATATACTCCATAATCAAAGGTCAGTAATATGAAAGTAGTCTAATTTTTTGTTAGTACGGTGATGTTCCTTTGGCACCATCTTACGGTGTTTATATATCACAACTCGTTTTCTATTCCCGTGTCTGTTGTGACGTTTTGGATTTCAATGAATGTAATCTATGTATTAGTGGTAAATAATTATGTCAGGGATTCTGTTACCACATATTTCTTAAAACCTTTACTAAATTCTTCAAAATATACAAAGATTTGGTTTAGAAGTTTTGTTCTTCATATATGATCCGGGTAAACCTAACACTGTAATTATAGCATGTGTATATCTTTGAATAATGATTTATCGGTATAAATATTGATTTTGTTATCAATAAATTAAAATTAAACAAAATATTATTTTATATACATCTGCACATTCATGGCTCTACAATCTGTCGATACCTGTATGTTGGCATTGCACAAGGTCATTTTTTCTCTTACTGTTAATGACATATTTACACTAAATCCATTGGATGTTGGATGTGTACTGATTGATGTTTTAGTCTTATAAACATGATTTTTTATTAGTTGTCATTGGCTTTGACCTAGCTGTCAGTAACTCCGAGTATTCTCAAATCTGTACTTAGTGTCTTTTTTTTATGGAGATTTATAAGTACCTGACCACGTCCGGAGTGTGATTTTGTCAGATGTATTTCTGCTTTTTATCGATCTGATCAGTTAAGCCCTTTTCAACTGGATTTTATAGTTTGTTATTATGTGTACTGTTACACCACTGCCCAAGGTGGTTAGCGACAAACTAGTTTAACCCCATGTGCCTGTCCCAAGCCAGAAGCTTGTTATTCAGTGGTTGTCGGTTGTTGCTGTATATCCTTTTTGTTTTTCGTTCATTATTTTTAGCATAAATCAGGCCGTTAGTTTTCTCGTTTGAATTGTTTTATATTTGTCATTTAAGAGCCTTTTATAGCTGGCTATGTGGTATGACTATGGGTTTTGCTCATTGTTGTTGGCCGTACGATGACCTGTAGTTGTTTATTTTCATGTCATTTTGGTCTCTTGTGGTGAGTTGTCTCATTTGCAATCATGCCACATAATTTTATCTAAATATTAAGCCTATTGTCAAATGTTTCTATCCGAAAAAAATAAATTATATGTCATAACTGATAAACGTTCAAGTGGCATACTCAATGTACTAAACCTGCAAATAAAGAATCCTCACAGTTATACGAAGCAAATATAAAGTACATAACCCACTAATTTAAAGAATCCTCCAAGTTACACAAGGCAAACTTAAAGTACTAAACCTGCTAATTAAAGAATCCTAAAAGTTACACAAACAAACTTAAAGTACTAAACCCGCTAATTAAAGAATCCTGATAGTTACACAAACAAACTTAAAGTACTAAACCCGCTAATTAAAGAATCCTGATAGTTACACAAGGCAAATTTAAAGTACTAAACCTGCTTATTAAAGGATCCTAACAGTTACACAAACAATATCAAAGTACTAAACCTGCTAATTAAAGGATCCTCACAGTTACACAAACAAACTCAAAGTACCTAACCCGCTAATTAAAGAATCCTAACAGTTACACAAACAAACTCAAAGTACCTAACCCGCTAATTAAAGGATCCTCACAGTTACACAAACAAACTTAAAGTACCTAATCCGCTAATTAAAAGATCATCACAGTTACACAAACAAACTTAAAGTACTAAAACTCGCTTACTAAAGGATCCTCACAGTTACACAAACAAACTTAAAGTACTGAACCCGCTAATTAAAGAATCCTCACAGTTACACAAACCAACCTCAAAGTACCTAATCCGCTAATTAAAGAATCCTAACAGTTACACCAACAAACTCAAAGTACCTAACCCGCTAATTAAAGAATCCTAACAGTTACACAAATAAACGTAAAATACTAAACCCGTTAATTAAAGAATCCTCACAGTTACAGGAACCAACCTCAAAGTACCTAACCCGCTAATTAAAGGATCTTCACAGTTACACAAACAAACTCAAAGTACCTAACCCGCTAATTAAAGAATCCTAACAGTTACACAAATATACGTAAAGTACTAAACCCGCTAATTAAAGAATCCTCACAGTTACACAAACAAACCCAAAGTACCTAACCCGCTAATTAAAGGATCCTCACAGTTACACAAACCAACCTCAAAGTACTAAACCTGGTAATTAAAACATCCCAGTTACACAAAGCAAACTCGAAGTCATATTTTCTCCGAAGAGAAATCTGACTGTCCTACAGTTACTATATGTCTGTTCTATCATTTTCCTATACTCGATTGTGATAAATTGATTGAGTGTGGAATCACATGGTGGGTGATACATACACATCATAGCTGGAGAAGCTAACCATGCCGACGAAAATGTTTTTGATTATTTTGCAACTCATGGGATAACTCAGTTTCTGTTTTATAACTTGGTTTGTATCATCGTAATAGATCGATAAGATTTGTATCATCGTTATAGATCAATGAGATTTGTATCATCGTAATAGATCGATGAGATTTGTATCATCGTAATAGATCGATAAGATTTGTATCATCGTTATAGATCGATGAAATTTATATCATCGTAATAGATCGATGAGATTTGTACCATCGTAATAGATCGATAAGATTTGTATCATCGTTATAGATCGATGAGATTTGTATCATCGTAATAATTCGATGAGATTTAAACATCGGTACACTACTATTGCTTAATTTTGATATCGATTAATGTTCTTAATACAAATATTACATACAGCGATGTGATAAACAATACAGAAAGATAATATCTGGAACAACGTCTAAAGAAAACTTGGCAGATAAACAGTTTTGCCATTATATTGCCACCTTTAATTGTATGAACAACCGAAGTGATTAAACAACAATATAATTGTAAAAGAGAGGCAAAAGATACCAGAGGGACACAAGTCGAAAATAAACTGACAACGCCATGGCTAAAAAAGAAAAATACCAACAGACAAACAATAGTACATAAAACACAACATAGAAAACTAAAGACTGAGCAACACGAACCCCACCAAAAACTGAAGGTGATTTCAGGTGCCCCGGAAGGGTAAGCAGATCCTGCTCCACAGGTTGCACCCGTCGTGTTGCTCATGTTAGTACAAACCCGGTAATAAGTCTAATTCGGTAGGTCACATTCGGGAAAAGGGGATTATAGTTACGACATTATAAACATATCCGCTATCATCTGTTAATCGCACTAGTAGCAAGATTTCAGTCTGTAACGGTTATTATGGTCTGATCAAGTTTTAATTGATTTAATTTACTGCTAGGGAAAAACGTTAAGACTTATTCAGACTTTCAGACGCCGTTCCGATATATCGCGTTCAGTCCGTTCATTCATGTCAAGATAAACAAGACGGAAGGCTCTAGCGTTCGATTCAGATTTTTTAAAACGGTTTTGGACGAATTCAGACAAAACATAAAAAGTAACGTTCAAAATTTCCAGATCGGGTTAAGATCCGTTCTCTGTGTCAGAATGATACTAGGAGTTAGGCCCCTTCATGTTGATAATACATTTTAATTACAAAAAATGTATAAAATAAATGCTAGAATGAAAAACATAACTTTTGAATAATTAAACATAAAATCATTGGTTGATTTATTTATTTCTGTTTTTTTAAGAGATTAGGAAATTTATATATCTAAACTTTTTGTCAATTTGTTTTGTTGAGTAAATGAATTATTCGTCAATAACTGTTTCTGGTTTTATTTTTCTAAGTCATGTTGATTTATGTATTTATCTACTTATTCTTTGAAAAGAAGTAATTGCAAATTTTAAACGTAGCAACAACAAAAAAGTGATAACAACATTTTATAAATTCCATGCGTCTGAAGCACGTTTCTCGACTTTAACTTCATCAGGAACGATCAACGCCAAGTACAAATATGTTTTATATCAGATAATTCATTTCGTTATCTTTCGATACTTTCCTCTTGAACTTTATAATTACTTCGTGGAATTTAATAATCATTCCCCGAGCGGGTTTTTTTTTTTTTTTACTTGGACAAGCGTCTATTTTTTAGCTTTTACTTCGTAGAGTGGTGCGTCTGAATACCAAGGCCGCATCAGGACATCATGTCTCTGAGTGCACTAATCTTCTTAAATTGCACTTAGACCGTGACGGGACGGTGTTAAAACTATAAATAGCATACCATTGGATAGAAGAGGATGTTGATAGGGTTTTACAGAATAGAGAATGATGGGCAAAAAATATAAAGAATAGAGAAAAATGGAACAAAAAAAAATAAAGAATAGAGAATAACAAGGTGCTTGAATAGAAAGAATTGAGAATAATGGACAACAAGTATAAAGAATAGAGAAATATGGCCTAAAAAACCAAAGACTACAGAAATGAAGGACCCCCTCCAGATCCTCATAGAACTTTTCGTTATAACAATATAATCTAATTTTATGATCAGCACCGAGTATATATCTTATAACATCTGTCTGTAAATGCGTTTACCCTTTCTTTCATTTTAGTAATAAACTTATATTTTGATTTCAAAAATCATTTTCATGAATCAGAATAGACTTTTGTTATTAGAAAGTGCACCCGTCATAAGTCTATTTCACCGGCTGATTATTTAATATTATAAAATATGTATTTATTTGTTTATTTAGGTTGCACTGTAATAAATAATTTTTCTTCGTATTCTTCTTCCTCTAATAGTAATGTACGCCTTATTTAATAGTTTCTGTCTTTTTCTGATTGAGTTCGATGGCACGTGCCAATAATCAACAGGTAATAAAATCAGTGATCTTAAAATATTAAAAGAACGTGGCAATTACATGGTTATTTCACAATTACATCATATGTTCACCTGTCATGGTATCATAGCTCCGTGTGTGTAGTTTAAGGTTTTAACACATTTTATAATAGCTTCTTTCTAAACACTACTGACGACATGGTTAACATGGTTAAAACTACGCGAACATATTGCAAAACCGCAAATAGAGTAGTTTAAAAAAAAAAATACAATAATGACATGTTTAACTAAGAAAAACAAGTTTCTGTAGACATAGTATATATTTCCATGTATACATAGTCTAGTACTTTTATTACAGCGGTATACTTGTTTTATATACAGACCTAGACTTGCTAAATGTCCCTTCCTATTTTTTTTTTCAATTTTGCCCCTTTAACAATTTAACTGCTTTAATTAAGAGATTACCATTATACTGACATCTGCAGAGGATGGGCAATCAGTATGCTGGCAGTTTTCAGTAATAAAATTGACATGACAGAAATGAATATGTTTTAAATCAATTCATTTCACAGTGGGGGGAAATTTTCCTTCGCATTGTTGAATGTTGAATGGAGGTTAAATAAATGTGAACCACAAAAAGTATGTATATTTCTTAGTAATGGAGCTAGTCAATTCTAAAGTCTCTTTGATAGCATGTTTTTCTATCGAAAGTGTATGCTAAAATGTATTCAATATGTAAAGTTTTAGATTTAAAAAAAAAAAATTGCCAAAAAAAAAAATTATCCCAAAAACCATATAATGACATTTTGTCCTTTAATTCTTTATTGAGACATTCTGCCCTACCTTCTTATTGATACGTTAATCCAAAGGGTGCAAGCATGTAATGCAAACATACTTTATTCGGCTCTGGTGTATCATGTTAAAGAAATACCCATATGACAATTTTCAATTATTTTGGATTGAATTATGTAAGGAAAAGGGTTTTTTGTATTCTATTTATCTAGCAAAATAGTATCTTTTTTTACACCAAGATTTCAATAAATGAAATTGGATACCCTGCATTTATCATGCATTTCAATAGCATATGGTCAAATCGCTGAAAGACCTCCTCCTAAACAGGGACTCCGTTAGTATAGAAAGTCCCTGTCCTAAATTATTGAATTCTATCATTCTGCATTGACAATATTATCTTAGTGTAAATTAGATGCACTCATTCTGGCTAACGCCTTCAAGATGTATACATAATTTTGTATTTCATATAACTTCCCAGACAGGTTGTTACCTTCGTTTCCGGTACACCCACACTAATAAGCTGTGATTTCTGTTTGAATTCATCTTAAAGGAATATTTTTTTTTTGCTACATGGTTTATCATAAGTTTCAAAATCTGCATCAACTAATCCTGCCTCTTTAAAGGTCAAATGAAAGTAAGTTATTGTCACTCTACTGTGAAGTGAACGGGAGAACTTTTGACGTGGTATAGTTATCTAAAATCATGTGGTAATTGGCGATTAATAATTGTATTGTAACACGAAAAGAGCTTGACGCATTGACTTATTTGTTCTTTTCTTTTCTCTTTCTGTGATTTAGATTTTTTTGATATATTTCGAAATATTTTTCATTGTATCTTACAATAACTGTACTTTATACTTATAATTATAGTTTGTACTGCGAGCCGAAAAATCCACTTTGCCCTCTGGATGTCTTTTAGTTGTTTTGTTGTGGTTTGTTTGCTATATCATTGACGTAAAACCAACAACTCCTTTTATTCATATATATAGTTTGATTTCTGTAGAAATCTAGACGTACGTATACGTAAGAATGAAGGACGAGAATGCAGGTTTCATAAATGGTCATCAAAGAACGACACAATTAAAAACAAATCGGATATAATTATTACAGCTACAGTCATTTATTTTTTCTATTAACAACATATTTGATATTGCGCTATTGTCATATATCGAAAATTAGAAAAAAATAATAGAACATTACCACAAATAAGCTTTCTGCGATTTCCCTGTTTCACCATATTTATGTCATGCCACATGCTATATGGATTCAGAAAACAAATTTCGGATATTCATGACCTCACAATTATATCTGTACCTATCTTTATTAACAAAATATAACGTAAATATTTACAACAACAAAAAAGAGTACCGCACGGAAAACAATACGTACTAAATATGTGTACTAACGACCTGAAATTTTACAAATATGCAAATCGATACTTGTTCTTTTAGGACCGTTTTCAATTGTATTTGTTAGAAGTAGGTGAAATTTTTAGCAAATATATTGGTTTTCATGGTTTAGAAAAGAAGAATTCCCTACCTTCGATCAAGACCCTAATAAAATTATACGGATGTGCATACGTAATATTCTAAAATATAACCTTTAATCTTTGAATCTCATGATTATTGTAAAAAAAGGCGGAATTAAATTATCAAAGTGATATTCAATCTTATTATTCAAAGACAAACTGACCACGCCACGGCAAACATAAGACAAAAAGACAAACTGTACATATATGCTGACTTAGAATATAGAATTAACACACATCATGACTTCATAACCATAAAAATCCTGCAAAAGACCATATTATAAATGAAATTGTCCTGAAAGGTGAATATCTTTTGTATACTATTGCAGTATATAAAATTTACATATTAAAAATCTACTGCTGTATCTAACTATCGCGACCATGACAAATGCATCTAGAACATAATCATGATTGTCACACAACTATGTGACTTTACATTATGATGCTAGGATCTGAAATAGATCGTTGCCTTTGGTGGTGTGTTATTGTTTAATCGTCAAATATGATTTCATGCCTAAATAATATCAATTTTGTATTCCCAGCTGAAAAGATGACACTGGCTAATTTCATCGTCAAATATATTATTATATCTACATGTGTAATACTAGTATAGCATGTAGGTCAATCGAAACTGGGTTTTATTTTTGTTTCAAATATTAACTTTACCTCAAACAAAGACAAGTTACTGGAAATTATTCTTTTGAAAGAGAATATTTCTACATGTATTAGCTTCTATTAATGTATGCACTGCAGTAATTCGTCAAAACTACTAGAACTGGGACATTAAACGAATGAATTTGTAAATAATGTATTTGTTTTGACTTTACTGGTCAGAAATTTGAAGAACGAACAACAACGCAAAACTGTAGTTTTTTTTTAATGTTACAACCAACAAATGAACGGGACACGAAGCCGGGGTAAAAGATACGAATTTTAAATGCAAAAACCGTAAAGTTTATCTGGGACATAATATTTCATACCATTCCCAGAATTTATACACTATTAATGTGAAAAGATTTTAAGTACAAATGTACATACATAATGTATTTATCGGTTCATAATTTATATATATACCCGACGAGGAAAAAACTATAGTTTGCGTCCGCTAATTTGCAGATTTAACATTATTGTGCTGATATCTAGAGTAATTATGAATATAATATGTGTGTTCAGTCGTGTATCACCTTCACTGGTGATCCAATCGATGGATCTGTCGTAGAGTTGTCATGCACTGAACACTTCAAAATGAAAAAAGTTCAATAACTCAGATCGTCATGTTTAGTTTTTTTATTTAATTAGTCTCCTAACTATACCAGCATGTACACGGACAATGTGTTTCGATCGGCATTGATGTTACTAAGTAACCTGTTTTACGAGGAAACCCCTGACACTGTCATATGTTTACGAAGCCTTGTAGTTGGGCACACTGTGGTATTCACGATAACGTTTCAGTTAGACATCCCCCGTATCTTTTCTACAGCAATACCAGGATAATTTATACATTATAAATATAGTTCCTGTCAGCATTACACTTCCACGGTAATTGGTGGAAAATGTTAGCTGTGCATTATACATACCTTGAAATTTCTCTTTTCAGCCGTTGCAAATGTCGAGATGGATCAACTGAGCAGAAAATGATACCAACTTTTAGACGAACATCTGTGACTGGTTTCTCTAGATGAAGTTGTTCATATCCCTCCACTCATAAATTAAACTTTGAGTAAATGGACGGTAGCAGTATACTGTTGTCTTTTTCGCCTGTAAAGCAATCATTTTTTGTTTAAAGGTTGAGCTGTAGACAACTATAAATATACCAGTGTGCATCGTACATGCATAGAGTGAACATAAGTTTAATGTAACTTTGCCGTAAAGCGTGCAATACGTAGCAGAACTATTAAACTAATATGTCATAGAACTGGCAGAACCTGTTTTACATAGTCCTAGGATACCACTGTCAGAAACTGTTCTTCACAGTTCCAAGATACCACTGTCAGGAATATGGTTGTTGTTATCAAATAGTCCGTTTCTATGTATGTTGGCGTTTGTTTGTGTTGCAGTACAGTTTTTATGTTGTTCCTTTGTTTTCTCTTATATTTGATGGTTTTAGTTTGTAACCCGGATTTATTTCTCTTAATCGATTTATGACTTTTTAACAGCTGTATACTACTGTTGCCTTTATTCAGAAAGGGGGGGGGGAGATACCAAAGGGACATTTAAACTCATAAGTCGAAATCGCCATGGCCAAAAAAGAAAAAGACAAACAGACAAACAACAGCACACAAAACACAACATACAAAACTAAAGACTGAGCAACACGAACCCCACCAAAAACTGGGGGTGATCTCAGGTGCTCCGGAAGGGTAGGCAGATCCTGCTCCACATGTGGCAACCGTCGTGTTGTCATTAGTACAAACCCTGTAATAAGTCTACTTCGGTGGGTCACATTCGGGAAAAGGAGAAACTGTACTACACGGTTCCTGGATATTACTGTCACAAACTGTTCTACACTATTCTGGGATACCACTGTCACAAACTGTTCTACAAAGTTCTATGATACCACTGTCACAAACTGTTTCACAGAGTTCTAAAATACCACTGTCACAAACTATTCTACACAGTTCTAGGATACCACTGTCAGAAACTGATCTACACAGTTCTAGGATAACACTGTCACAAACTGTTCTACACAGTTTTAGGATATCACTGTCAGAAACTGTTCTTCATAGTTCTAGGATACCACTGTCAGAAACTGATCTACACAGTTCTAGGATAACACTGTAACAAACTGCTCTACACAGTTTTAGGATATCACTGTCAGAAACTGTTCTACATAGTTCTAGGATACCACTGTCAGAAACTGTACTACACAGTTCTAGGACACCACTGTAAGATACTACTCTACACAGGATATGTCACAAACTTTTCTACACAGTTTTATGATACCACTGTCAGAAACTGTTTAACATAGTTTTATGATACCACTGTCACAAACTGATCTACACAGTTCTAGGATACAACTATCGCAAACTGTTCTTCACAGTTCTAGGATACCACTGTGACAAACTGTTCTTCACAGTTCTAGGATTTCACTGGCTAAACTGTTTTACACAGTTCTTAGATACCACTGTCAGAAACTGAGCTACATATTTCTAAGATACCACTGTAAGAAACTGTTTCAAACAGATCCCTGATACCACTATATCAAACAAAGTTTTAGGATATCACTGTCAGAAACTGTTCTACATAGTTCTAGGATACCACTGTCAGAAACTGTACTACACAGTTCTAGGACACCACTGTAAGATACTACTCTACACAGGATATGTCACAAACTGTTTTACACAGTTCTAGGATATCACTGTCAGAAACATTTGTACACAGTTCTAAAATACCACTGTTAGAAACTGTTTTACATATTTCTAGGATGGCACTGTCCAACTGTTGTATGCAGTTCTAGGAAACTACTGTCAGAAACTGTTCTACCCAGTTTTAGAATACCACTGTCAGAAACTGTTCCTATCTAGAACTGTTAGGTTCAGTTCCATAACAAATTTAGAAAAATTCAAGTCGTCGAGGAAGTCAGGAAAAAAACTGGTTATTCCCAGTTAGATATATTTTAGAGTAAAGATTTAATGTTTGAAATGAAAAGAACCTTCACCATTTCTTGTTTTGAAAACAAAAATCCTTGGACTTGGATATATATTTTTACATCGTAAATATCATCTTTTTGATCAAATTAATTTGGTGTATAATAGTAGAGGTAGTTTTTAATGTAGCGCGAGTGGTTTAATACCTTTATTGATTTTCAGGATATTTCACATTTGTATGTAATGATTATGTAATTCAACATGTTTTGGTACTTTTTAAAATAATATAACAACAGGTCATATAAAAAAAAAAACGAAAACATTGTTTAAAATTTTATCACGAATCTAAAAAAAAAAAAAAAAATTGCACACAAACGATATCAAAGATTATTTTGTTGGAAATAACAAATATAATTTCCAAATGATCATAAAAATACATGAACAAATACAGAATAAGTAGAAATGTAAAAAGTATCTAAGTTAAGGCTGTCAAATTAAAATATGTTGTAGGGTAGACCTGTCCAGATCTGTCCTATGGTCGAATAGTTTTTTTTTCAGAAATTGGTTAATTTTATGCTGTCATAAGAACTTCTCTAGATGTCAGCTAAAATTGATCAACATAAATTCTACTGATAGCCCTCATAAAATGCTGGCCTTTTGAATTGTTTTACACTAGTCACTTTAGGGGCATTTATAGGTTGTTGTTCGGTGTGAGACAAGGATCCGTGTAACGGCCGTACTTTGACCTACAATTGTTTACTTTTTATACATTGTGACTTGGATAGAAACTTGTCTCATTGGCACTCATACCACATCTTCTTATTTATAAATAAACTGGATCATGGTTGCTTTTGCAATCGAAATAACAATTTTAACAAAAAGCTGATAAAACTCGGGATGTTTCCCTAAGACGTTTGATATGTTATCAAAAAACGTACATATGTTTGAAGAAATATTTTGCTAAACGCAAACACAGAATAAATATATATATTTAAGGAACAGTAGTTTATCATAAATCATTTAGGAAGATACAAATCAAGGCAGCAAACAAACACTGAGGGAATCTCATGAACTCCAAAACGAGTGAGACCAGGAGCGTCGACAGGGTGAAATGTTCTGCTACACATGCAATACCCGCCTTCAAATAAAGCAAAAGGTCACAATCAGAAATATGACACAATCGATTAGAATTACAGAACAGACAACTTTTAAGTTCTCTAAATATATTAGACCGGGAAAGTGGGATGCGCTCATAAATACATATGACAATAAAGTAAAACGTACGCACAAAAATAAATGATTTTTTGTCCGGGTTATCATCCAAGGTAATGACATGTCAAACAACAAGAAACACATCTCTTCTACTGGTACATTCTTATTACACATGTAACAGAACCTTACGCTTGAAAATTGTGTTCTTCGAGAGGTAAAATAGTTAATCCAGACTGAATTTAGAACAATTAACAACAGCTAATAGAAATATCAAGCATGCACATTTCGAATAAGATATCTATTTGTGAATAAATATATTGTAAAGAAGTGAAATTTTCACTTCTGGGTTCTTTTAGTAAAGGGGGACAATCAAATAGATCTGTCAATTGGGAGTCAAACAAAACTGAATAAAATTTGCATTTAATAATATTACAACCACACAGATATTTAGGTTGTTGTAATACTTATTACTTGCAAACTATCTGTTCCATTTAAACTATCAAATGATAACAATACACACAGTATATATTTATCCTCATCTGATATTCAACTTTATATATAGGAAATTTTCTCATTTTACTTATCACTCCTTTCTTTTCATGGTCAAAAATACTTCCATAACTCAACAAGTCCCCTGGGAAAGAAACAAATCACAATTTTAAGTAACGGACCGATTTAATCTCGAATAAAATCGTCAAAACATAATTATTTGACAACCATGCACGCCATAATTACAATATGACAAACACAATTTGATATCTCGTGCGAATATTTGAAACAAGAGACATAAGGGCGGGGCATGGTGTGTTTGTGTGACAAAACCTACCTGGGAGTTCTTTATTGTGCTGATGGACAAAATATTAATGAATTCTCCTGAACTGATCATTCGTGATATAATATCTGCCCTGACATTAGTCAAACTCCAACTCCAAGTTCCAGTCAGTTCTCAACATCTGACTTCAACACTGTCCAGGTGTTATACTGACAACACCCTATCTCAAGACTAGTGTTTCTAAATTAACCTGCCTAACTAGTTTTTCACCTTCCCATTACCTGTTTGTCAAACTTGATTACTTTTGTTCTATTTATAAATCACTAAGATTTAAATCCAGGTAACACTCAAAGAAGGATAACTCAAAAACTTTACAATCCTCCCCACTAAGGAGACAAAATAACATTTGTGTTCATACCAAACACACACTCATACCCGATACAAAATAACTCACCTGTCTACACCATTTAGACAGAATCTCATAACTACCAAGAACTGTTTCATATGATCTTTAAATGTATCACTATAAATTCCAATATCATCTATAAATGAGTCAGCAAAGCCATCACAGTCTTTCAGGACCTTTCTCATCAGACGTACAAAAGACGCACTAGAATTAACTATACCAAAAGGCATTACTGTAAATTGATAGTGACCCATTGGTGTCACAAAAAGACTTTTCCTCTTAGCATCTTCATCTAGACTAAGATGCCAATATCACTTGGCTAGGTCTATCTTACTTAGAAATTTTGCCTTAACCTAACTTATTTAGCACAGAATCTATCTGCGGCATCGGTGCTGGATCAAATTCCGTAATTTTATAAATGTCCCGGTAATCGCAACAAAAGCGTATTGGTGAATCTTTCTTTTCACCAATACAACTGGAGCTGCATACGAGCTGTCCAAAACCTCAATAATGCCGAGTTTCAACATGTCATCAATTTCTTGTTGAACTTTCTCTCTAAGTGCATACGGAACAGGATATGGCTTCTTATACACAGGCGTATCTGTAATTAATTTTACCTTATGCTGCACAAGATCTGTCCTCTTGATACATCAGTAAATATTTCTGAGAATTCCCAGATCAGTTCTGAGATTAACCTATGTTGTTCACCTGTTCGATCCTCTGAAATTCTGACGTCATTTACTGTGTCTTTACCTACCAGCTTAGGAGTTACTTTATAGTCTACATCTATGTATTCATCTTCAAACTTATCTTCCGCTACATCTTCTCATTTTTCAGTGCTTCAGGACGCTCATACCATGTCTTCAACATAGTCACGTGATAAACTTTCTCTTTACCTCTTACCTTGACTTTATCATCTACTGATGATTGACAATTTTCTGGTTCTTCCCATTGTTCTTTCAAGACAGACAGTGGTCATCTTACATTTCGACCATACAATTACTCAAATGGCGAAAAACCTGTAGTATCATTTGGCACATTTGTACCTCCCTATAAGCAAATAATACATTTACCAGGTACTTATCCCATGTCTTTGGTTTTAGTGAAGCATAGGCTTTCAACATACGTTTCAAAACACCATTGAATTTCTCACACATTCCATTCGTCTGAGGATGGTAAACACTAGATACCTTCTTTTCAACTGTTAAAAGTCTGCATACTTCCAACATAAGTGACGACTTAAAATTTGATCCTTGGTCCGAAAGTAACTCTTCAGGGAAACCTACTCTAGAAAATACTTCCATCAATGAGTCAAGAACTGTCTCTGCATCTTGGCTTCTCAAGGGTATCGAGTGGCACAGTCCACAATTACCAAAATATACCTATTTTTTTTCGTTTTGTAACCGGTAATGGTTCAACAAATTCAATAGCAATTCGACGAAAAGGTACATCTATTGGTGGAATACTCACTAGCGGTACCTTTGCTGACTTACCTTCTGAACTACCCAAATGGCAAACATGACATGATTCACAATACATAGCCACATCCTCAAACATACCTGGCCAAAAGTTATGATGTAATATTCTATCCCTAGTTTTCTTTATACCAAGATGGCCTGAAAGAGGAATCGTGAGCAAGTTCCAGTATTATGGCCCTATTCTTCTGTGGTAAAACAACCTGATATATCTCTTCTTCACTGGGTGTCACATATACTTTGTATAGAATTCCTAACTTCTTTATGAAATAGGATGACTGTTGTCCTTGATTTTCCTGAACTAGGCTCCTTACCTTATTCAAAGATTTGTCGTCAGCTTGAGCTATTTTTAACTCATCTCTGCTATACATCTTACCTAACTGTGGTATTATATTATCTGTTACATATTCATTTAACTTGTCTATACTGGCTTGTATCTTTTCTTCGTTTTCGTCTTCTTGTTTCTTCTTGGCCCTTGTTTTTACAGCCTGGCATGTGTCTTGATCAACATTCTTACCATTGTTTTCTACTTTTCCAGTGCATACATCTTTAGGAACAGAGGTATTTACATAATTACATAACCAAGTCTGCAAATAGTATGTCTAAAACCAGTGCCAACACTGAACCAGATATGTATGGTGTAGTAACATTGATCCACACCTCTTCACAGTTTCTGACAGATCCATCTGCTAACCAGATATCTTGCATTTTACCTGTTCTCTCCATCCCTTTTACAAGACTACCATGTACAAAGACTGTGGCTGCCGGTGTCACGTAAAACTGATACTGGCTTACCTTCAACTGTACCTTTTACAATTTCTAAACCAGGACCCTTACCTTCATAAAAATTTGCATTTACAGCTACTCCTGATAGTTTCACAACTTTACCTTCATCAACATCTTTCCTTTGTACACACTCTAAAACTTTATCTTTATCTACACAAAGTCCAAAGCTACCTTTCTTACCTTTTTTCGTACCTTTCTTTTTAGTGCAATCATAACTCAAATGTCCTTGTTTATGACAAATGTAACAAGTTTTAGGTTTACTGTTACTCTGAGCCCTTAACGGTTTTCTGAAATCCTTTCTCTCTCCTAGATCATTCTGTAAGCCTCTGGTTTGACCACCATTATTACCTGATTGAGGTTTCATCTTGAAAGCACCATCTGATACAAGACTCTCAGTCTTGTGAGCCACTTGATAGGATTCAGCTAAATCAACAACTTTGAGCAGATTTAGGCTTGTGTTCATTAACCCAAAAGCCTTAAATCATTACTGCAAGTTTGGAGTAATTGCTCACGCAACATCAAATCCAACAGTTTTTCATAACTGTTACCAACACTCTCACGTTAACACCAATGTGCTAAATACCTTTCTAACTTTGGAACCACTCTACTTGCACAGATTGACCGCCTTATCATAGGTGAAGTTTTCAGTAATGCTTTCAGAGAAAGGTATGTTGATAAGTTTGCCTGAAAAAAAGAATACATGATTTTACAGTTAATGTATGTGTATACAACACTGAGGAGGAGTTATACTGTTTGCTACTGTGACCATATTTATAGTAACGCCATGTTTACGGATTTTGCAAACATTTACGTTTTTTGATATAACATGTTACTTTCAAATTTTGAACTTGAATGACTTCATTTATCATAGTTTCAAAAAATTTGGTAGCAAAAGTTCAGGTAAAAAAAATCTGTTAAAAATCAGTCTGTTAACAAAATGATGGAATCGAATGAGAAGGTTTAAGAATGCCACTCTTTTTGGCTCCTTGAAGATTTCAAAAAGTATTATAAAACTATCAAATAACATCCTTTACATGTTCATAAGACATAAGTATTTATATTTTTGAATTCTGTTGGCATTAAGGCTTCAAACTTCATATATTTACTACATGACAGCAACAACTGCCAAAAAGCCTCATTTTGAGATATTATCATGAATATTTAGACAGCTCTACCAACAAATATATTTGGCTCAAAATGTATGTTATAAAGATAGTAATGTGTGTAAAGATCGTAACATTTCCAAAATAAAATAAATTGCTTATAATTCTGTTATTATACATAACATAGTGAACCCCTTTTAGATGTTTGATGATCACATTCGGTTTTTAGTAGGGATCATGTTGCTTAGTCTATATTTTTCTATGAAGTGTTTTAGACACTACGGTTTGTATTTTTGTCGTTTTCGTTTTTTGTCAAGGCTTTCTCAGTTGCTCTTCGACTTAAAGACTTGTGAATGTCTCTTTGATATCTTTCACTGTTTTGTAATAGATGAATGCTGCAGGAACTTGAACAATACATTATAGTTTCAAATAACAAAGGAAATAATACTCACCACAAAACAGGCCATTGTAGTAACTCTGGGACCCAACAGGACATGCTTCACATTGTTTTGTCATTTCTGAGTAATACTGTTTGTTCTGGGGACAACACAAATCTAAACTACAATTAATAAGCAATTGATGAGTAATTAGTTATAGATATAAGAAGTTGGTGCATGATAAGTCATAGGTATAAGTAATATGTTCCTGTCTGTAACACCCATTTATCTGTCTTATTTGACAAATTCGTGTGTTATCTTCTTGAATCACTCCTGCGTTTGGTATATTACACCTCCTATTTATCACAAGTGTGTCGGTATCCTGTAATTGTGATTCATCTCTACGATAAAAACCACATTCAATGTCCGGTTTTTGTTGCGTCAAAGACTTATTTCGTGAATTACCTTCATTTTGCATATTCAATACCAATAATGAAAGCAAAAAACTGTCTAAATTGTAATTAAAAATCATCATTCTTTCAGGACAACAGATTAATCGAAAATATGTAGTGTTCAGGTTAATTTGTTTATCAGGTTAACATTTTGACAAAAAAAAATAATACGTAGAGACTGCACTTCATCTAGACATTGTATATTTTCAGAAGTTACTAGAAATGCTAAACATATAACGGTTTACGTCGTCTGTTAGTTTAGAGTTATTGTTAAAAGAAATAGTTATTATGCATGTATTTTACATCATCAGCCATATTAACTAGATATAACACATGGACGCTAATACTGTCTACTTTCATCAAATGGAATAATCATTAATACCCAGATTTATTTGTAACACACTTAAAAGTGATAAACACTTGATAATATATTGTTACTTAACACGTCAAAATAATGTAGGGCCCATGCGTCAGATCGTCAGTTTTTGATTTAATTAGTCTCCGAATCATACCAACATGAACACAGACTATCGTTCAATGAACAAGGTTTTTCGATCGGCACTGATGTTAAGCTGTTTTACAAAGAAACACTTGATACTGTTATTTGTCGACTGAGCCTTGTAGTTGTGCACACTTGGATATCTTCCGTAATTTTTGTTCGGCAATACCAGGATTATTTATACATTATAAACATAGCTCCTGTCAGCGTTACACTTCCACGGTATTTGGTGGACAATGTCAACTGTGCATTACACATACATTGAGATTTCTCTTTTCTGCCGTTGCAAAGGTCGAGATGGATCAACTGAGCAGAACTTGATACCTATGTTTAGAGGAACATCAATGACTGGTTCATCTAGATGAAGTTGTTCATATCCCTCCACTCGTAAATTGAACTTTGATCAAATGGACGGTAGCAATATACCATTGTCTTTTTCGCCTGTAAAGCAATCATGTTTAGTTAAAAGGTTGAACTATGAGTAGCAATAAATACCAGTGTGCATTGTACATGCATAAGGTGAGAAAAAAGTTTAATGTAACTTTGCCGTAAAGCGTGCAATAATTTGCAGATGTTATGCTGGCATACATGTAAAAAAAGGATAGATGCATTAGAAAAAAAAACCCATAAAGAGTTAACACAATAAAAAATGTCTGATGTTATTTTCATAGTGTTTATTGATGACGATGCGGTAATGTCATGATGAGAATAAGGTATGCTGATAATAGCTGCATTATGTTTATCGATGACGATGCGGTAATGTCATGATGAGAATGAGGTATGATGATAACAAAATAAAAAACATATCTAATTGCAAAATAAAAAAAGGGTTTCAAATAAGTAACAATATAAGTTTTAAATGTCTTGCATTTAATAAGGACAGATAGATAAATGTTTTTAATAATGTCCAAAAAAGTATAAACCTAAGGTTGCTGTCTGATTTTAGTGTATCCTATATCTCAGTTTAGTCAATGTAAATCGCAAATGAAAATGCAAATAAAAATTAGTATTACTTATTGAATTAGGGCATATCTGTGGAAAAGATGATTGTTCGTACCTGCCACATACTCGGTATGGATTGGGTATTCTTTGCTGACGAAAACTGGAACCGTGACCTTCTGTGTATGATATCTTGAGGCGGTTAGTCATCTCTTTGAGCGGTGATATGATGTAATTTGTCTAAGCATCTTGAAACAATTTGTTGTCGACGTTCGTTGGGATGACTTGCACAAGTACTTAATAAAAAAAATAATTAGGTAAAGTAGGAAAAACATAGACCATACTATTTTCTCTTCTATGCTAAAAACGTTTTACATGTTTTATCACGAACTGATTGACCGATACGATGTAATTATTATAAAAGGTCAATAATGACATGATTACACGGTTTGAATAGCGGTTGATCGCTGATAGGCAAATTGTATCTTATCCCCGATTGTGACACTTTGACTGAATATAAATTCGTATGGTAGGCAATGCAAACATAGACGTAGACGTTTATCAGTTGACATGAAATTTATTACCTGTTGTTTTCTTTTTTTAACAGCAATGGGTCGATACCTCTGCTGGTGGACTTTCAGTCCCCGAGTGTATCATCAGCTCCGTAGTCAGTACTTCGGTATTGGCATGATTTATAACATACCAATCTAATATTGTCCGTTTATAAATTTATAAATTGACCTTATATAAATTTGGCTTTTTTTTCTAGGTTCTTTTGTTCATGTAGCTCTTCACTGTTTAGGTTATTGTACATTCTTGTCTTTAAAATATTCGGCTTTGAACAATCCTGATTAAGGTAAATCCAAAAAAAACGCTTCGGAAGCATGAAATTTATAACATGTTGTTTTCATATTTTATGCTGTTGACGCACCCAGAAATATCTAGTCGTTAATGAATTTATTGTATGGTTACAAATGCGGATGCTAAAGATGACACACCTTTCAAAAGACCCATTTGGAAGTTGTAAAGCATCGTGTAATAACGATCACTATTTGAAAGTCTTGTTTTAAAAGACAAATGGAAATATTAACATCTAAATTATGTAAACTGAAAATGAAATCAAACAGGATAACAAGGAGATGATTCTATTTTTTTTAATTTACAGATAAACTGACAATGTACGAAATGTTGATGAAATAATATATATAACACATAGTATAATAAATTGTTGATATTAATAAATTAGTTTGGTCAGTTTTGTAAATTCAATTGTTAATCGTTAATTTGTAATTGTTGAACAATGTACACAAATGTAAAATTGTTTACTTGGATTTAATACTGCATAAAAACAATGTTATCATTATTCAAAATGTAACTTTGTTTTCGGAACTTATCAGTGATAAAACAACGCAAAAATTGATTGATTTACTGTAAGTCATTAAAATATTTACCGGACGAGCATCATCGCTATCAATCGGCATGTATATTTCCAACCCAGCCAGATAAAAGCTTTGTGATGGTAAAAATTTAGCATGCTGCATCCACCAGTTTGTTTCTGGTACTTGGAATGGAACAGTTTTACCACGGAATAACATACACAGGTCTAACCAAGAATAGTCGCCAGGTTTGTTCGTCCTTTTTGTTGACACTGCTATAAATTTTAGTTCAACGTGATATTCGCTGTCTCTTGATGCTAATAACTTGTCAATATCTGTAACCAATCCGTTACATAACTGTGGCTTTCGTCCCTGCATATATTCCAAAATGTTACACAGCAGTTGCACATTAGTTGTCTGTAAAATATTGTACGACATCGATGACACTGCTACTAAGGTTTTAATAGTGTCCGGATAAACCATTCGGATGCGGAACCTTTGGACTTTTTTCAAGAACTTTAGAGATTTGTATCTGAGTGAAGCTTCGATTAAATTTCGTTATTTTTGTTATTTTAATTTTTGCCATTGTTTCAATGTTGTCAAACTGAAGGTCGTATACCTCTTCTTGTGTTACTACCAACTGTTCTGTCGTTATTTTAGCTTCACGACACCTGCCAGTAGCACCAGTAATTCCTCTTATTGCATTCGCAGCTATACTACTTGTGAAAGCAATGCCTTCGCATATTTCTTCGATTAATAGTGCCCAATACGAACCTAATCTGGATAAATCATCTTTTGTATCTTGGGGGAAATAGGAAGTAAAGTCTCTAAAAAATTGAACTGCATTGTTTCATACCCATTTCCACACGACTCTAAAATCTTCGCAGCATTATCTATTATTTTGCAAACATTCTTTATCATCTTCTCATTTTTTGCCGATTTCAGTGCTGTAATCCACAAGCTTATGAAAATTAACTGCACTCCCAATGGCATGACTGAACGTCTAGATGCTTCAGCTATTTCTGTCGCGGACTCGAAAATTTTGTCAGAATTCCCACTATCAGTCAGCCATTTAAATGGATTTGCAGCCATAACAATTAGCAATGCAATCGTTAATACGGCTTGAAGTAAATCTTCCAAGGCACTACCAATGTAAATAACTAGTAACTTTCTTAGTGTTTTACCTTGAGATCATCTACATATTTGACAAATCATTTTGAAAGTCTGCAATTCTACCTTTAAGATAGCCAACGTCCGCATCTAGCTTAGCTTTTTGGTACGAGGATACTTTCTTGAAGTATATTCCAAGTTGTTGAAGTCGGTGTTGTACATCATTCTTGATATCCCAAGCATCAACTTGAAGACTGACTGCAGTCTTCTCTGCTAGTTCTTTTATTTGAGTTACTTTTAAGTTTTATATAATCCCGAAAGTCAATATTTGAAACCAAAAACTTGCGAGGTAAAACATCAGCGTTACCCGTCCGATAGGTTTGAAGGTACAAACAGAGCTCGTTAAATACCTTAGCACATGAGCAAATCATCCATTTGAATGATGAGAATGGTGCATGGTAATCAAACGGTAAATACTGACTTTTAAGATTTATCTTTAACAGTTTGACAGCTAGCGATAAGTCCTTGGCTTTAAAATCGTCGTAAAATTGAAAAAAAGATGCTAAGTATTCCTGTGTTGACAGTCTCTTCTCCTGTTCTTGTGTCAAACAGGTTAATAACATGTGTCGGCATTTTAACCCTCATACTATAGAAGTTGATATCCGCTGCACTTTGAAAGAACTTACAGTTTGATAACCTACTTTGACATTCGGTTATGAGAACAAGGTTGCATAGATTTGCCATTGAATCTACTAAGTCTAGAACCGGTTCTAGTCTACAGATAGGCTCTGGTTCCCTATAGTGGCAAATCTTCTTGACGTAATTTTTTTGCAACTGCTGTGTCCAACGGTTTTGACCAAGTGCAGAATTTTCGAGAGAGTAAATGTTTACTCCATTTAGCTACATATTTCCAATGAGATGTCGGACGAGGCGAATTTACATTCACTGGGCCACAATTAGGATTTAGAAATACTCGGTCCATGTATCACGTCTAGAGAAGCACTAATACGTGTACCACGAATCTTTGAATCTGGTCCCAATGTTACGTTCTAGTCTTCTTATATCATCAATCATGTGTTTTCAAATAGTTCTTATCCTGTGGTAAGCACATTTTCGGAAGAATTGTCCATGAAGGTGCATATCTTTCTAGTTTTTCCAGTCGTTTACTGTGTGGAATGTTTCCGAAGATATTCTTGCCTACTTTTTCGAGTTTGACATCAAATAGATTCTTGAACACGTTGATATCGGGATCTTGTGTCTTTCCAGGCAAAATACTCTCTTATCGGGATTTTGTATACTCGACTGCGAAGCCATTCAATGATTCAAAGCAAGGACAAGTACCGTCACTATAAACCATGTTACCATCATCTCTGTAAAGGTACCGAGATTTTGGTACGAGAACAGGAACATCATAATTTAAAGTATGTTAAAGGAGCAGATAACTTAAATTGAAGATAACTTTTTCTGTCATCACATTTCAATACAGTCAAAGACAGTAATAAAGTCATCAAGTAAGGAACAAATGTAAATCATATCGACATTCAGAGGTAGCTAAATTAAGAATCTAGAAGTAATTTTGAAAGCGTAAAACTGGTAGCCGTGTTAAGATACACAATATCGTTTTTGGTCTTGTGTTTGAGCTTTCGAAATAAAGATATTCGTCTATTTTTTTCGAGGCCATATTTCGAATACTGTAAATTCAGAAATTATTGTGAGGTTTTTATTAATGCGAATAGTGCGACTGGGTTAGTATCGCAATAATTAGAACTCGTATTCTGATATCTGATATATGCATCTGTATGCAGAAATTCCTGAAATCGCAATAATTAATCTCGCATTATTGTCCATTCTTCATAAATTGCAATAATACATGCACGCAATAATTTCTGAATTTACAGTACCGAGTTTAATACCAAAAACAATTAACGATTGCATTCAAAAATTTTAAGTTTGTCGTTCGAAAATATTTGTGTTATTCCATTGTGTGTTGATTGAGTCAGATAACATGTTCACATAGTTTAAAGTAATAAAAAGCAAAAACCATTTATATCTATAACTTATTACTCATCAACAACTTATATCTATAACTAATTACTCGCTAATTACTTATAACTATGACGTATTACTCACCAACTACCTATATTTTAAGCTAATTACTCGCCAATTACTTATATCTATAACTTATAACCCACCTTTTATTTGAATATTACCGTATTACTCACCTACAGCTTGTACCTTTACATATTACTTACCAATTACTTATACCTATTACATATTACTCGCCTATAACTTATATCTATATCTTAATACTCACCTATTACTTACATATTACTTATTCCTCTTCTTTTACCTATACATATACATTTTTACTCACCTATTACTTATACCGATACCTTATTACTCACCTATTACTTGTACCTATTAATTATTACTCATTTATTATTTATAAATATGGCTTAGTACTTACCTATTACGTATACCTATGACTTATTTATCACCAATTACTTATACATATACCTTAAAACTTACCAACTTCTTATACATATACAGTATTACTTACCAACTATTTATACCTATACCTTATTACTTACCAATTACTTATACCTATAACATATTACTCACCTATTACTTATACCTATCACTTTTTTACTCACCTATTACTTATACATATACTTTAATACTCACCAATTACTTATATTTATAACTTAGTATCCAACAATTACTTATATCTTTGACTTATTGTTCACCGAATATGTATATCATTAACTCATTACTCACTTATTACTTGTAACCTAAGACTTACTACTTACCACTTGTTTTATGTGTATGACGTATAACTTACCAATCACTTAGACCTATAACTAATTACTCACTAATTAATTTTACCTATTACTTAAAAATCACTTATTTCTTATATCTATAATAATTACTCACCAATTATTTATTTACTTGTAGCATACGCAAACAAAGATCAAATGGAGATTGATGTTGTCCTTAGAGCAAACAGTATTACACAAAAATAACAAAACAATGTTAAGCATGTCCAGTTGGGTCCCAAAGTTACTACGTTATCCTTTTATGTGGTTAATATTATTTCCTTTTTTAGTTGAAACTAAAATATATTGTTCCAGCATTTCTCTAGTAGAAAACAATGAAAGATACCAAAGGGACATTTAAAACTCTTTAAGTCGAAAAGCAACTGAGAAAGACATGACAAAAAATGAAAACGATGAAAATACAAACCGCAGTGTCTAAAACACTTCATAGAAAAATATAGACTAAGCAAATCGATCCCTACTAAAAACCAGATGTGATCCTACATCATCTAAAAGGGGTTCATGATGTTATGTTTGATAACAGATTTCTAAGCAATTCATTTTGGAAATGTTACGATGTTTATACACGTTAATATCTTTTAACATACATTTTGTGGCAAAATATTTTTTTAGGCAAAGCTGACTAAACATCTATGAAAGTATCTCAAAATTGGGGTTTTTTTTTTGGCAGTTGTTGCTGTTCTACAGTAAATATAAGAAATTTGAAGCATGGATGCCAATCGGTGAGACAGCATTCAAATATATAAATAATTATGTCTTATGAACATGTAAAGGAAGTTTGTTATTTGATAGTTTCCTTCTCCATACCTTCAGTGTGTTTGGTATCTTTAAAACTTAGCCCTCGTTACATGTTCTATATTTGTAAGCAAATCTTGAAAACCAAAGCTAACACCTACAGAGCAGTTTTTTGGTGGGATTCTTGTTGCTTAGTATATTTTTTTTATACTGTGTTTTGTAGCTATATAGTCTGGTGTTTGTCTTTGGTCGTTTTTTCATATTGTCTTTTGCTATGGCATGGTCAGTTCGTTTTTGACTGATGCCTTTGAATTTCTTTTCGATTTCTTCTGCTTCTCTTCTTTAAATATTGTTTTAACTTTTTTTTTATTTTACTAATGTATTTATCATTACATTCAATCGTCTTGGTTGACGTTAGTGCAGTGCGTATTATGTCTAATTGTGTTAATGCATACACAACCAATATTTTAGTTCATATCCTTACCCGATTGATTTTGTTGATTAAATGTTTTTGTCTTTTAAACAGAGATAATGGAATGGAATTTTAGAAAAAAAAAAGAAAATTAATTAAATAGTTAGATTATAAAATGAAATGAAATACAAATAAAAAGGTTATTTCTATAAAAGATTTTTATGTTTTTTAAGGTTTTATGTCGAACTCTGTTTTTAAACTCCACCTAGTAAGTGTGTACTGTACTAATAAAGTTGTCTTTATCATGTTCGTATGGTTTAAATTCATTCTTAATATGACAGTCTGTTCCACTTGTTTCGTTGGTTGATAACGTTGGTCGATGTTGTCAGCTTTTATTGACTTCCCCATTTTTTAATTATCTTGAAGTTTGTTATTTTTGTTATTCTTTTTTAAGTATGTATTTTCCTTGAACTGACTATTTAACAAATGCGGTGTATAATAACATTTTGATGTAAGTTTTAAAGTACAGAGCATTTCGATAAATTTTACTTGTGGTTTTGTTTATGTTGATGTACGATTTAAGAAACAATGTGGTTTATGTTACAATAATTTTATTATTTTTGCTGACAAAAACACGAAATCCATGTAATTCCTTCAGATATTATTCTGACATTAGTATAACAATTTACATCTCCAAAAGGACATGCATTAACAGTCACAAACAAATTAATAATGATTCACCTAATACGTTCTAATAAGTGATGTTAGTTTACAATCGATTTAAACTGATTTTTAAGACCTACGCTTTCATATGGTTTTATCGAATATGAATAGGACTCGTTACGTTTAAAGAATTTGTTTGTGTTCTGTTGAAATATACAAAAATAGAATTATAAGGGGGTATACAGGCTTGGAGATTATTTTTTGTTCCTTTCATAATTCAATTATATGACTTAAAAGAGGTAAAAGGCGTAACGAATAGTATTTGTACTGTTTATATAGGCAAGTTATTTTAATAACTTATTTTATGCAGATGACGGAAATCTTTAGTTTTATTCTAATTTAATGTTTGCCTTTCCCTTTGGGGAGCCCCTGCACTAGATCTTGTGTTGCAGTATTTACACTACACGTCACAGTTTTACACATTCTTGATATTCAACACGATCGATATTTATGTAAACAAGATTTTATTTGGGATTTTATCAATTTTTTAACAGTTATTTGGACATTTAGACAATTTATATAATTCTTTATTTTTGGAGAACTAACAGGTAATGTTTATAGTTGCAGTCGTTTGAACTTATTATTGTTGTTGATGTAAATGAAATATTGATCAGGGAAGCTGAGCTTCATCGCCATCTTGGAATTTTATTGTGTACGAACATTACATTGCAATCTTATGCATATCAAATGGATTTGAGATTTTTCTATCCGTTAATTGCATAAACTGAATTTCTATTTATTTGAACACTTTCTTATACAGCGTTTATTGTTCACTTCCAATATCTATCAATTTACGGAATTATTACAAACTTTGTTGGAAGTTGTTTTGAGGTGCACCTTCATTGGAGGAAGATTCGTTAAAGTTACAGTTATACTTCGTCGTTCTAAATATTGACATTGTCAAAAGAGTGAAAATGGATATTCAAATTACGCCAGGTCCGAAAGTTTTGATATTAGGACACAGCTTTATTTCCCGTCTAACGCAAGCATTAACATACGACCCGAAGTTATCACCGGACTTTAATTTAGCTCAATGCAGCGTGAGTTGTTATGGTATTAGAGGAGGTACAGTTGACAGACTGCAAAACAATGAAGATTTAAATGCTCACATTCAGAATTTTCAGCCCTCAGTAATTATTTTACAGATAGGAGGAAATGATTTATGTGATCCAGGTTTGAAACCAGAGACATTAGCATGTAAAATTGTGGATTTGATGTTTGATTTTCAATTACATTACAGCTTTGTAAATAAGATTGTTGTATGTGAACTTTTTACGAGGACTCAACCTTGGTACATTACAGCAGAGCAGTATGAGAACAAGAGAAGGATAGTTAATCAGATGTTACCCATCCTGGAAGATGACAAGAAGCTGTTTTGGAAACATTTAAGGCTGGTGAATAGCCCATTGCAAATCTTTGCTTCCGACGGAGTACATTTGTCTGCAAAAAAAATATTATAGAAGTTTACGTCTGGCCATTTTGCATGCTATAGAGTCATAGTGTAGAATAGTTGTTTCTTTTCATCTAATATGCTTGTTGAGGTTAGTTTACTAAGTATTTGCATGAACAGAGAATAATGACAAAAATGATAAGTTGTGAATGTTGTCATACAAACTGTATACGTTGTACTTTAAATGTACTTTCTAAAATATTTTACATCCACGTAAAATTGTGCATGTATATAACTTGTTGAATTTAATAACAGATGCATTTTAAAAATTTTTTTTTTAGGTATCTGTTTATTTAGAAAATCTGTTTTTAAAGAATGAATAATTATAACATGTATTTTTTCATGATATTAATATGTTAATATTTTTCTAGTTTCTATATTTTCAGTTTTTGAGAGTTTTTTATACTACAGTACACGTTTGTATATTGTTTGTAAATATTGTGAAGAAGCTGTCTCACCTTAAATTGTGTCAGGTAAACATTACATTTTAATAATAAGCTTGAATGAACTCGAACATTTAGTAAACAACACTAATCATGCTTATTGGATGAACTCGTTTTAAATACTTGTATAATAAGTCTATCTTTGATTTATACATACTTATATTAAGACCACCAATTAAGTATGTATTTTAGTCATCAGAATATGACATACATGTGTAAAATCATATATTAATTTGTACCTGGACCATATACTTGGTCATTATTGTATGGATGTTGATTATAGACATTAGACTCAATCAATAAATATTATTTATAGACCATGTATTTGGTCGTGACCATGGTTTTGGTCAATAACTGTTTTTCATAGACCATGTAGTTGGTCAATAGAAATTGATTATAGATCATATATATTATTATAGACCATGTATTTGGTCGTGGCCATGGTTTTGGCCAATAACTGTTATTTTTAGACCATGTATTTGGTCATTAGAAATTGATTATAGATCATGTATATTATTATAGACCATGTATTTGGTCGTGACCATGTTTTTGGTCAATAACTGTTATTTTTAGACCATGTATTTGGTCAATAGAAATTGATTATAGATCATGTAAATAATTATAGACCATATATTTGGTCGAGACCATGGTTTTGGTCAATAGCAGTAATTTATAGACCATGAATTTGGTCAGTACAACTTGATTATATAGATCATGGATATGGTCAAATGATTTTAATTATAGGCCATGGATTTGGTCAATAGTAATAGACCATGTAAATTTGGTCAGTGGAAATTGTTGGCCAAATGAGTTTATTAAAACATGGATTTGGTCAAAAGATGTAATTTATGGTACAAGTTTTGGTCATTGAAAATTAATTACAGACCAAGTGTTTGGTCAGTATGGTATTTGCATGGTAATGTTAAACCATGTGATTTATTAAAGACTATGTGTTTCAATAAATCTTTATATAGACAAACACTTTATTTTCATTAAAATTATATAATTATTGAGCTCATTTATATTGATAGTATCTTGTATATTAACAGGATGCCTCCTAAAAGGAAGCCTAGTGAGAGGCAATCTATAAGGCAGAAAAAAGACCACACCCAAACCCCAGAGAATGCAATGACAGAGGCAATCTCGGCAGCTGTGACTGCCAAAGTGCTGGAGAACTTGAAGGAGAATGGCATATTGCCGCAATCTCGTCCGACGAGACCCCAACCTGTTGAGATGGATGTCCTCGTACAGGAAGGTGATTTATCATTACCTTACAGTTCAAGTACAGGTGAACCCACACACAGTTTGTCACACCACACACAAACTTCTAGCTATTCTAGAGAAAACGTGTCTAGTTTTAGCACTCACAATACTCAAAATATGGTTCAAATTCCTGCACAAAGCTTGGTTGCAGGTTTTAATCAGGTTCACCATGGTACAGCAACCTATAAACCAATAGGTAGACCGTTGTATAATAAAATAAATTATAAACTCCAAGAAAAAATTAAAAAAAAGGAGTTTATTGATATGTCAGACATCCTAGTTGACCACCATCCTGCTCAACTAGATTTTCATTTAGCTGTTCAGAATAAGAGGGTAGGCCTGACATCTGGAAAAAAAAAGAAATTTGTTAGCATTGAAAGTTGGACAGATGCATTTAGCATTTTCTCTTCCGTACTCAGGAAGTTTAACCCCACTCACCCTACTTTAGCAGAGGATTTAGCCATATATATGGATTTGATTCGACAAATTCAAAAGGATGGTGGCGATTGGTATTTTTACGATGTTAATTTTAGACAATCAATGCAAAATGATGACACCCTTTCTTGGAGTTATGTTGATCAAATTTTACACACGAGGTCCCTTAATAGATTTATTCCTAAAGTTAATAATCCAAACCCGATGAAAAGGACTCACACATACAACAATGCAAAGCCCTTTCCAAACAGCGCCCCTCGTAAAACATGCCACAAATATAATGAGGGGCGAATTTGTGAAGGAACTTGTGGATACTCCCATATCTGCAGTATCTGTTTCAAAGGTCATTCTATGTCCCAATGCTACAGGAATAAAACAACAAACAGATCAAATGACAATGGGCCATCCAGAAAAAATTTTGAAACCACAGCTCATATACAACGACCTGCAGCTGCCGCCACCAAAACTAAACAAATGTAAATTACCTACTCCTATTAAGAACGATAGATTGAAATTTCATTTGCAAGGTTATGACTCAGAAAAATCACTTTATCTTTTAAACGGTTTTAAATATGGTTTCCGATTGGAACATAATGGGCCTAGATCACAGTTTAATTGCTCTAACCTTAAATCAGCTAAAAGTAATCATTTAATAGTACAAGAAAAAATAAACAAAGAGGTTAATTGTCAAAGAGTTATGGGTCCCTATTTATAAAAACCTTTTTTAAATTTGAGGGTTTCACCATTAGGTCTTGTACCTAAAGAGTCTAAATCAGCTTGGCGATTAATTCATCACTTGTCGTACCCAGACAAAAAATCTAATTCAGTTAATACTGGTATTTCCGACGAATCTGCTGCAGTACATTATGCAGGCATTAATGAAGTCATTAATGAAATTAAACAACTGCGTAGCCGCAATTATCAAGTTTTCCTATCCAAAACCGACGTTAGATCGGCCTTTAGAATCCTTCCAGTTAATCCGACAGATTATGAATTATTAGGTTTTAAATGGAATAATAAGTTCTACTATGATTGTTGCCTCCCAATGGGATGTCGGACCAGTTGTAAAATATTTGAAGAGTTCAGTACTGCTTTAGAATGGATAGCATTGACGAAATTAGGTATCACTTCAATGGTGCATATTTTGTATGATTTTCTGATCATTGAGAAATCAAAAGAGGATGCAATTTCCAAACTCAAGGCGTTCATCAATTTATGTGAAGACTTGGGGGTACCCTTATCAGCAGAAAAGACTGAACTCCCCTCTCAAACTATGGATTTTGTGGGCATAACATTGGACGTAATTAAACAAGAAGCTCGTTTGCCACTGGATAAGATTACAAAATGTCGATATCTTCTGGAAAAGTTCTTACATATGAAATGTTGTACATTAAAAGAACTGCAATCACTTATTGGAGTCTTAAATTTTGCTTGTTCTGTTATTCAACCAGGACGTGCATTTTTGAGAAGGATGATTAATTTAACAATGACTGTATCTGATTCTCAAACTCACGTTTATCTAAATCTGGAGACAAAAGATGACATGAGAATATGGCTTCAGTTTTTATATTCTTTTAATGGGAAATCATTGTTTTTAAATAAAAGTTTCATGTCAAGTTATACATTGGAACTTCACACTGACGCTGCACAATCTAAAGGCTATGCAGGCATATACAGGTCAAAATGGTTTTATGGTCCATTCCCAGAAAACTGGAAAAACATCAATATAATGACCTTGGAGTTTTACCCTATCATCTTAGCAATTGAGTTATGGGGGCCATTGTGGAGAAATCACTCTATACTATTATTCACTGACAATGAAGCACTGGTTTCTGTGATTAATAAACAGTCAACATCTGATGGTCAAGCAATGAAAATGGTTAGATACATGGTTTTAAGATGTTTGCAATTTAACATATTATTTAGAGCAAAGCATATACCTGGAAAGAAGAATATTTTTGCAGATTGCCTTTCTCGTTTACAGGTAGAACAGTTTTTGAAAATAGCCCCAGCTGCTCAACCCAAACCGTGCTTAGTTCCACATCAATTCCAGCCACAGAACTTTTGGAGTACGTTACATTCTTAGCAAATGCAGCTCTAGCTCCATCAACTCAAGCTACTTACAGCCGCGCATGGAAAACTTTTGACTCTTTCTGTACAGAAATAATGAACCAAAATCTGCAGCCACCAATATCTGTGGCTACAATTTCATTATTCATTGCCTACATGTTTAAAAAATCATATGCTCCTAGTACAATTTCAACATATCTATCCGCCATAGCCTATGTGCACAAAATGATGTCAATGCCTGACAACACTCGGTCGTTTTTAGTTGAAAAATTAGTTGCAGGCACATATAGATTATCAAAAACATTTGATAGCCGTCTCCCAATTACAATTCCTATTTTAAACAAGTTGTTACACAGTATAACATTAGTTATCAAGTGTACATATGCTCAAGTTTTGTTCAAGGCAATTTTCTTATTTGCTTTTCAACTTTCTCTAGAGTTGGAGAGTTGGTGACAACAAACAATGCCCCAAATGATAATGTTCTGCTATTGCACGATGTTTCATTGCCTTATGTACAGGGCAAAGCTGCAGAAGTTCAGGTTTGCTTCCGAAAATTTAAGCATAACGTTAGAGGAATGCCAAAGACTTTTTCGTTTTCACATGGTACCGCTATGGAATCAGCAGTCGTAGCTATGGTTGAGTACCTTAAAGTGAGACCCTATTCCGTACCCACAGAACCATTGTTTTGTTCTGTTGATGCCACTCCATTACATCGTCCAAACTTTGACAGAATTTTACATAAATGCCTAGCATCTTGTAGTCTGGATAGTTCGAGATACAAAGGACACAGTTTCCGCATAGGAGCAGCAACTGATGCTGCCGAGAGAGGCTTATCCGATTCACAAATACGCTCTATGGGACGTTGGAAGTATAACGCATTTCAAAAATACATAAGATCCCATTTAAATTGATAGGCATTTTTTGGTACCTGCTTGGGCCGGTACAATTATTTTTATAGGAATATATACAAATTTTTAAGCATCTCTGCGTTACTTGCTTGGGCCGGTAATTGGCAATCAATACGAATTTTATTTTTGGTAAATCTCCAGTTAGTGTGTCATCATATAATAAACATATCACTTTATGCAATAGCAATTATAAAAGATAAAAGGTTTCAACGCATGAAGCTATGTTATTTTAACAATACTTAACTGCTTGGGTCGTTAAGTTTTTAATGCCAATTGCATGCTATATTTATGCATACTTAACTATAATGCATACATTAACATTAATACATAGATGTTTGTTTGTGGCTCTAGTATCTATTTAGTTATGCACGATAGATTGTTGTGGAAGTTTGTATTGTCATTATTTGCTTACAAGGACTTTGTCTGTTAACATAACAGTACTTGCTTGGGCCGGTATTGTATTTATACCTGTATGGTTCAATTGGAACTAATTATGATCAGGCATTAAGCTCAAAGCTTTATTTTCTGCCAAGTGCTTGGCCTTTGTGGGGTAGGAAAGATTTATTTTATTGCATCTTTCCTGGTGGCTTAGTTGACCCCTTTTATAGGCCAAGCTATTGTATTATGTAATATGTTATGTTATATGTTATTAGTGTTTTTATGTATTTTCATTCATTATTATCGTGTTGTACAGATGTATATATATTGTGTATTTTGATATGAAAGAATTTTTTACGAATAAGTAAAAATTTTGCAATTTACTTTCTAGTTTCTCCATTCATTTATACATTGCCCATACGATATCAAAAAGAACTTTTCGTCGAATTCTGACACTTACATCATATCAGATGGTTTGTTACGGTTGTAGGAAGATAGCATAAAGGCAAGTTATTTTAATAACTTATTTTATGCAGATGACGGAAATCTTTAGTTTTATTCTAATTTAATTTTTGCCTGTCCCTTTGGGGAGCCCCTGCACTAGATCTTGTGTTGCAGTATTTACACTACACGTCACAGTTTTACACATTCTTGATAATCAACACGATCGATATTTATGTAAACAAGATTTTATTTGGGATTTTATCAATTTTCCCTCCCTCCATCCCCTTTTTAAACTCCTTTTCTTAACTTAGAATTAGTGTTTTTATGTATTTTCATTCATTATTATCGTGTTGTACAGATGTATATATATTGTGTATTTTGATATGAAAGATTTTTTTACGAATAAGTAAAAATTTTGCAATTTACTTTCTAGTTTCTCCATTCATTTATACATTGCCCATACGATATCAAAAAGAACTTTTCGTCGAATTCTGACACTTACATCATATCAAATGGTTTGTTACGGTTGTAGGAAGATAGCATAAAATATATTAAAGAACGAAAAGGAGTTAAATGGACTTACAAAATGTATTAGTTCTGATGCATATCCAGTTATAAAACTGAAAGGAAATATACAAGTTGAAAATTGTGTTTTTTTGTTTTAGCTACAATTATATCTTGACTGAAAGGAAGTATATATGGTAAAAGAATTTGTATTTATCCTTATATATACACTAATAGAATTGACTGTATGTTAACATGCTTGATATAATGTAAGTTAAGCCAATTTTTTAAAAATGTTGATAAAGAACTCAGTGCATAATGCATTTAAGTATTGCTAGTACAACTTCTGATTGTTTAAATACGGCTTCTGTTTAACGCCATATGATCTCTCTTGACTATACAACGGTGAAACTGCATTACCCAAAGAGAACAAGGAAAACAAGCAGCCCTAGTCAACTAATAATCAACTTACTTTTTATTCTTTGTTTAAGATAGGCATGTAGAAAACATGTAAACAACACCTTATATATTTCTTTCAAAATACCAACTTAACATTTGTCAGCAGCGACATCAATTCTTTTCCATCGGTTATTGCTTAGATGTCACAATGAATATGTTACACGCTTGTATGTTAACACTGATAGACTCATTTATAATGATGTGATCATTGCACACAAATTACTTAGACAAAGTTATGAGGATGAACGACTGAAACCGAATCAATATAAGATTTACGGCCACAATGACAATTTGCTTGACCGATACGTTTTGTATTTGTCTCAATTCATTAGTAAAAATTGAAAACAACACGTTTAATAATTTCATGCGTCCGAAGCGCTTTTCTGGATTTACCTTCATCATATTTTCACGTTCTTTAATCTTTAAACACAGAAGAGTGGTCTGATCTGTAAATAAGCCAATGATGTCCTATTCCCAAATGTGACATTTTGACTTACTGTGTATTTGCATGGCAGCTGATGCATGCTTAGCAGGATATGCCAACTGTGTTGATATATTCCTTATTTTATGATCATGCTTAGCATATATGACAGGTTTTAACACTACTGATAGATGAGTGTGATATTACCCTTTTCTCCTTTTTAATCTGTATCATTATGAATTACTTGGAATTATTAATATAAAACACACAGAACTGGGTCGAAAAAAATGTTTAACTACTATTTTCCACTCAAGAACAACTGATGACACAAATACGAGCAGAACGTACCTATTTATTCGAAGTACATACGTTCACATCTAGATTTGTTTACTGAATTTTGTATGCTTTTTTATATTCGTCAGTATTGTATTTGGTGCCTTTTGGTTTTGGTCTGCTAGTAGTCTTTCATTCTGTTTCATTGTTTCTATTTGTATTGACATTTTGACATTTTGATTAGTTATTGGTTGGTTTCTAGTTGAGTATGCCTCAACATATGTTTGTATTCAGATTGCAGGTATCGTAACAACTCATAACAACATATTGGCGTATTACCAAAGTCCTTTATTATTAAAAATTAGTAAGTCGTTTTTTGATGTTAAAGTAATGTGTTGTGTGAAATAGTGAAAAGTAAAATCACAAAAATACTGAACTCCGAGGAAAATTCAATCGGAAAGTCCCTAATCACATGGCAAAATCAAATGACAAAACACATCAAACAAATGGACAACAACTGTCATATTCCTGACTTGGTACAGGTATTTTCAAATGTAGAAAATGGTGGATTGAACCTGGTTTTATAGCGCTAAACCTCTCACTTTTACGACAGTCTTATCAAATTCCGTTATATTTACAACGATGCGTGAACAAAACAGACATTATAAATAAAATAGTCAAAATATGGGTACAGCAGTCATCACTGTGTTACAATATCAAAACAAACAATTATTTACAAAAAAAGCACAAAAGCATCTATCAAATTAAAAACCACATTCATTGCTTCGCGTGTCTGACGTCAGAAAATGTAAACGTCACATAAGAAAAAAGTTTGTCATTCAATGTTTATTCAAAACAATTTTATATTTCACATGGGGAATATTGGTATACAGGGTTAAAAAGTCAAAAGTTATGTTAGAATTAATTTCAGAAATAGACCGAGATTTAAAATTGTCCAGAAGTTCTTTAGAATTTTAAAGAATCCACATATGGTAAATACCACTACGCGAGTAAAATAAATTTGTCGTTTGTCGTTCAAAGTATTTTCAAATTTATAATAGAACAATAACATAATGACATATAATAGAACAATAACATAATGACATATAATAGAACAATAACATAATGACGGGATCTTTTAAAGTACAGAGTCACGTTATAAGAACCACGTAAACACAAAAAGTCGCATATACAAAACACACCAGCAAAAATGAAAGATAATACAAACACATTGACGGGATGTATAAGTACCTAGCCGTGTCAAATGGATATCACAGAAAACAAACCAAACAGTAAAAGTAATATTAATAATAGAACAAAGACAAATGAAAAAACAATATTACACGTTGTTAAGATGATAAACAACGTCAGTATGCAGAATCTATACTTCAAGACCATCATGTATTACTTGTGAAGTTGATACGGAATATTTATCAACAAGGTCTTGGTACCTTCCGATGAACTTTTTTTGAAAAAGGACGAGACGTTCTTTGACATACCCCTGGTTCATCAACTTTCTGCTCAGACACTGGTGACGTTTTACAAAGTCTGAGTAGGAGCTGCAAGCTCTTGAATATCGAAAAAGTTGGGAAATGTATATCCCATATGCAGGTGAAGTTGGTATATTGCTACTAAGGTGGGGGAAATTTATAATTTTAAAACTAAAATCGTCTCGTTTGTCATAGATTCTGGTACTGAGATGACTGTGTATGTCAAATTCGAGATATAAGTCTAAAAATGAGGCGAAGGAAGCCGTGTCTGTTGTTTCTTTAATTTCTAGTTCTGGGGGATATATTAATGGAACCCAATCAGAAAAGTTCGGATTGTTAATGGAAAGAACATCATCAATATATCTAAAAGAGAAATTAAATAATCTGGCTTATTTGATCTTCTTGTTTTTGACAAGTGTCTGAAGGAACTCCGACTCATATGCAAATAAGAAGAGGTCGGCAAGGAGAGGCGCACAGTTCGTTCCCATAGGAATGCCGACAATTTGTTGAAAAAGTCTACCTCCAAATTCAACAAATATGGTGTCGATAAGAAACTCCAGCATACCGACCACCCGTGTAGTGAAGGATCAAGTTTCTTCTTCACGGGATTTCTTTTATATTGTTTGTATTACTAATGACCGTAATTGTACAATACATTACTGAATAGTTAGAGAATATTAAATTTGAATTAAAGTTGAACAAATCATTTATATAGGTTTTATCTCGGGTTTTTTTTTTGTCCTGCCATAAACTGCAGTTATTTTTAAAGGATTTAAATGCCTTCTCCTTTGCTCAATATTCTTTGAAATACCTTGACTAGTTTGGAAAAAAAACATGGACGATATCAATTTTGTTTTTTGTGGGGACCGTGAATGTTATTCTGTGTTTATTTCAGTCGTTCGTCTCATTTATATGTGGAAGGAGTACATATTGGCCAATGAAGTCTGTATAATGCGAGTAAGAACGATCACGTTGTAAAGTATCAATAGAAATTTGTACTGCTGAGAAATAGGAAGTTCGTAATCGGAAAGTTGAAATCATCACGTTTGTCATAAAGTATCAATTTGTGTCAATATCGAGTTAAACATCAAGACACAAATCAGATCCTTTCATTTGCGTTAATTCATTGAAATGTCAGTCACAAATGATATTATTACGTATTTTAAAAGAGTAAATCGATTCGGTTGCATGTAATTTAACTCTATGAAGACTGGTCTACACTCGAAAAAGTGAATTGATTCAGTCGACGACTACAATCTGAACCGAACATTATATCTATAGACTATTTTGTTTGCATTTTAAACGTATCCATCGTTACATGTTATATAGTTTTTACCACTGCATAATAGGATATGCAACTTTTGAAGACCTTGGCTATTAAATAGCAGTTAAGTATCTTTTTTTAATTTTCAAATAATTTTATTTACTATAATTTCTACATTTGATTCCTCCAGTCTCGGTACCTTCTTTCGTTACCATTGACATTAATATAGTGCGTATCATGGCTGTCTTTGTTATATCATAAATGACTAGTTGACTTTTTCTTAATTCATATCTTCAGTCAAAATATTTTGTTTATGAATAGTTTTATTCACCCAAAAGAAACACCTTGTGAAATAATGAAATGAATCAATAACTATAATTTTGAACATAAAAGGAATGCAGGCTACAAGTTATTCCTGATTATATCTGGTAAACGTCGAACTGTGTATTTTGTAAATTATTTTGAACTAAATCAATTAGCAGTTTTTTAATTAGATTTGCCATTTAAAAACGCAGGGTTTAACTACAGGTTGTTGTAAATTTTACCTGATAATGTGTGTATAATAATAAATTTTAATGGCGTACTTGATAACGTTGATGTATAATTTAGCACATGAATTATTCTATGTTTAAAAACATTATACTGTTTCTGCTGATTCTGCTGATAAACACATTAAGCCTATTTAAATCCTCCAGATTGTATTCCTCGAGTATGATAACATACACTATTGCAATGAAATACATAAAAAATGCACAACGTTTCATATATTTTACCCTGCAATTTGTGTTTGTAATAACATACTTGAAAGATTTTAAATCTTAAGATATATTATGATTTCATTTACATGAATAGGACTTTAATGAATGTGTATCTGATTTGTTTATATTTATATATGAGTTCGAATCCCGGCGAGAGAAGAACAAAAATTTGCTTCTGCAAATTAACAGATCTAACATTGGAAAGTTGAAATCATCACGTTTGTCATAAAGTATTGATTTGTGTCAATATCGAGTTAAACATCAAGACACGAATCTGATCATTTCATTTGCGTTAACTTGAGTCCATTCACTGAAATGTCAGTCGTAAATGATATTATTACGTATTTTAAAAGAGTCCATCGATTCGGTTACATTTAATTTCACTCTATGAAACATTGTCTACACTTGGAAAAGTGAATTGATTCAGTCCGAACCGAACATTATATCTATGGACTATTTTGTTTGCATTTTAAATGTATCCATCGTTACATGTTATATAGTTTTTTAGAATTGGTTCTGTCGACGACTACAATCTGAACCGAACATTATATCTATAGACTATTTTGTTTGCATTTTAAACGTATCCATCGTTACATGTTATATAGTTTTTACCACTGCATAATAGGATATGCAACTTTTGAAAACCTTGGCTATTAAATAGCAGTTAAGTATTTTTTTTAATTTCTAAATAGTTTTATTTACTATAATTTCTACATTCGGTATTCCTCCAGTATGATAACTTACACTATTGCAATGAAATACATAAAAGGTCACAAATCAAATGCACAACGTTTCATCTATTTTAACCTGCAATTTGTGTTTGTAAAACAAAGCACACTTGAATAGATTTTAAATCTTAAGATATATCATGATTTCATTTACATGAATAGGACTTAAATGAATTTGTATCTGATATGTTAATATGTATATAAATATGAATCCCGGCGAGGGAAGAACAAAAAATTTGCTTCCGCAAATTAACAGATCTAACATTGTTGGGCTGTTATTTAGACGAATTATATATGCAGAATGTGTTTTCAGCCTTGTATCACCATCACTGGTAATCCGATGGATAAAATCTGTCGTAGAGTTGTCACTGGTTCAGACGTACTTATAATATAATTATTTCTGTGACTGTATCCTACATAAATGTGTACGATCCTTTACGATAGATAATTCAGCTGATCTGTAATATTCCATCTTCATGCCTTATCTATCATGTACTGTGTTACGACGCTAGATAAAATCTGACGAGGAAAGGTAACTCCCGGCCACCGAAAGCTTAACTTTATATCGAGCCTAAGTGGTCGAGTGGCCTAGTGCGCCGGCCAGTGCAAGGCGATTTGGTGCCACGATATCTCAGCAGCATGAATTCGAATCCCAGCCAGTGAAGAACAAAAAATTTGCTTCCACATATTTACAGATTTAACATTGTTTGGCTGTTATTTAGACGAATATATATATATATATAGATTCTACCACTGCATCGAGTGTGATACGATATTTATCCACTCGAGACAATTAAATGTTCAAATTTAAAACGCAAGGCTCGCCGTTAAAATTTAACTGTCGAGAGTGGATAAATATCGTATTACACGAGATTTGGTGGTGGAATCTGTTTCTCTAATGATTTTCAAACAATATGCAGGCAAACTTATTCTGCAAAAAGATGTGTTCTTTCTATGTGACGTCATCAGGCATGGTCGCCTTTTTTCATGCCATCACAATAGGAAATTCAGAGGAAAGCAATAGAATTCAACGTCATAATCGGATTTTAACCAATGAAGAACTGAGATCAAACGAACCACACGTTGATTAAATTTTTTTATTCAATGAATGCAGAAAGTGATAAATTGACGAAGAATTAGAGAAATATAATTATAGACCTGGAAGTAGATATACAGCCTTAAAGACTTTTATTTGTTCTGTTGAAATATACAATTATAGAATTGAAAGGAGGTGACCAGGTTCAAACAATTAAGATAAACCATATTTCTCTAAAAGAGGGACGAAAGATACCAGAGGGACAGTCAGTTAAATGTTGACTTAAGAAATCAGAACATAATGTATTACAGTATTGCTGGTCCAACTGACTATTGTTTGAGATACTGTTTGTTCTTAACGCCAACATATCACTTCTGGCTTAACCACGGCTGTCGGGTTTTGATGATGGGGAAAACCGCAGCATTCAGAACCCAGTCAATTAAGACAGGCGTCAGACTCGTCTTACCGAAGCTGGTTTTGAGCTTACATCAACAATGTTGATAGGCTAGTGATAACTGTAGATGAACTATCTCAATTAGCCTTCCAACTGTTGACCTTTAAAGCAATCATTAGAATAATAATTTGTTTCTTTTAGTCTATAAACAAAACATCAATGTTATGAGTCTACATTTAATATTATAATAATGCCTTCTTTACAACTTCCACCGGAAGTAAATAACTTCAAACTGAGATTGCAATTATAGTAGTATTTCACCTCGGGTTTCTCGTATGGTTCGTTTTGCTAAATCTTTATTGTTCTATATAATATGATGTTAGTGATGTTTGTTTATTTGTTCGTTTTCATTGTTTACCATGCAGTGTTGTCATTGTTTATTGAACTACTGTTAAATGATTATACTTGGTAACGTTTCCTTATTTTTAAAGCATTGATCTTACATGTAGCTTGGATTCAAAGGTGCTTACCGTGTAGCCAGAACTGCTTACCCTCCTGAAACATCTAAAGTGTCACTCTCGACAAGTTATAAACAAGCTAGCCAATTAATTCGTTTCATATATTAACTCATTCATAAATGAGAATTATGGTATACATTTACTCATAAACGTGTATTTCATATCATGTGTATAGGTACGTTTCAAAGTTTGATGACAATTTATGGTGGCAACTTCAAAATAGTTATTTGGATATTTCGAATCCGTTAAAATAACTTCAGACTATGCTCTTTGTTATTTGTAAGAAATGTTTGTGACCCTCATATGTATCGTGTTTTTCTCTCACTTTTATATTTGGCAACGGCTAATATAACAATAATATCAACCGTAAATCCATTTCCATTAAAACAATTTTTTGAGCAGATATGATTTAATTAGACTAGAGTTTATTACAGATATAAACAAATAAAAATGAAAAACACCTGGACTGGGGAATAAAAAAAAACTTGTGTAAAGTATGGTGTTGGACTTAAATCTTTTTAGAATCTCGTACACATTTTACTTACAATATACTATTTCCCATAGTGTGATATTTAAACATACTCCTTTTATTATTATGATAATGTTATACTTCTTTTTGTTTATCTAAATTATAAATACCAAGTCAATAATCCAGGTCAATAACCAATATCATCAGTAAAACCGTACACTAGCCAATAATACAGCAGTCAATAAAATGAAGTCTTATATGTAAAATATTCATAATATATTCAAATTAGAATTTAAGTTTTATGTTTCACAGTTCTACCTTTAAATACACGACATACGTATATAACCATTATTTGATTTAAATGTAGAACGTTGTTGTCATTGATTTTTTACCTTACCTGTGTATTATTCATTGAGGACGATACGCGACAAAATGGCACAGGCAGCCTCTAAAACATGTGAAATTTGTGTCAGTGCCTATGGATCCCAATACTGCTTAGAGTGTGAACAATACTTCTGTGAAAATTGTAAAACCTTTCATAAAAGACAGAAAGTAACAAAGAATCACCAGTTTCAGTCTTCCTCGGACGTTATACCGGAAGGTAAATCGAAATGTAAGGAACACAACGAAGACATCAGTTTTGTATGCAAAACATGTAATTTAGTAGTGTGCAGTAGTTGTGTGACTGGCAGTCACACAGGGCATGCCTTTTCAAAGCTTATGGACAACATAACACAGATGAAGGAGAAGAATACAAAAGACCTGCGTAGTAAGGTACATGAGGCAACTCAAAACATTAAAACGATAGAGGAAGGTTTAAAGGCATTTGATGTGAAGGTTGAAGGAGTAGTCAAAGCTATTACAGAAGAAGGTACAAAGATAAAGGCTATGGTTGATACATGTGTCGCACAGATGATTGCATCGGTCAAGGATCAATCCAGGAAGGAAAAGGACAAATTGACAAAAATCATAGCAGATACTAAAATAGATTTGAAGGCGGGAGGCGACTTAGAAAAGAAGAAATGTGAACTCGACAAGACACGAAACGATGGCAAATTGTTACAGTCGTTACAGAAGCTTACAGATGACATTACAAAGCTGACGATAGAGCCTATACCCGAATTTCCGAACATACAGTATACTGCTAAGCCTGTAACAGATAACGACATCAAACAACTGTTTGGCATCTTCAAAATAAGGTAAATCCACTGAAATACCTGAGAAGAGTATTGTTTTGTAGACTACATTCTGTAGTCGTAATACATACTTTAATATATCTATATTATTTGAAAGTGACATGTATTTTTGCATAATCAAAATTCTGTTTTTGAATATCAATGTATTTCTGAATTGAATCCCATGAAAGACGCAGGGGAGACAATGCATTCAATAAAACGAGGTGGTCATTAATAATGTATTGTTTATAATGGAATAACAATGGACTCTAGTAAATAGACATGTGGTCTATGACAATGCACATTTTTAATTGTATTCACAATGCACTCGGCTCTACGTAAACTTATGAAGTTATTCAGGAATACTTGTTTTCAAACTGGCACAGAATATCTGTTTCCCTCATTTTTAAAATGTTTTGTTTTGATATTATGCATTTAAGGAGTCATATGTAAATACTTCATTTTTATTTTGACAGAGGAGTACGTACACAACATATCGGAAACAGAGAGAAAGAATTACCTAAACCAAAAAGGTAGGGCAATATGTTTGTATATTTTACAGTGTTAATTTTACGCTTAAAACAATGTAAACTTTTCGTCAAATCTTTAAGTGAATCACACATTATCTTCGTGTATACCTGAATGTCTTTTAAGGAAATGAAGCCCTCTTTCCATGGTTCTGGATAAATTTGTTTCCTATATTGTGTAAACCAGTGCACCGTTTTACTGTTGACACATTTACTAGTTACATGTATGCACTTATCTTCATTACATTGTTCCTAAGTAGCAGTTTTTTTAAAGCCGTATTTGCTTAATTTTCTTGATATATATTTCACCAACTCACATTTTTTTTTTTAATATTTTGTTTTGCTTCGATTTACATCTTCTACAAAGTCATTTGTAATGCGTTGCATACGTTAGCAAGCACTAACTCGAGTAGGATTGCGTTTAAGTAATTAATACTGATAATGATGTGCAAACGTACAGCGTAATTTATTTTCGTAAATATACTGCTCGTTAAAATGTTTCTGCTTGTCTAGTTAAAGATTTAGAACCTATTGATACTTTAAATTTACGATATAACCATGATATTGAATGTAAAAGGCATTCATCATAGTTATCCGCACTAGTAAGGCAAAATATGCATAGTATAAGCTAAGGACACCATACTGTTTTCAAACGACATTATCAAGTCTTCTTTTAATTGTGTATATGTAGTTTTATGTTAACTTGTGTTTGTCCTTTCGTCAATTTTCAGTATTTGCCATAGTGTTTCCCATATGTCTTCGACGTATGAGTTTGAATGTCCTCTTTGATATTTTCCACCTCTTTTTAAAATATTCTCGATTCACAAGAATATTTAAGATCGACTGTTTGCTTAAGGGTACAACGACTTCAGCAGTAACATTCACAATCGACTGTTGATAAAGCGGTCAACGACTTCAGCAGCCGCATTCAAAATCGACTGTTGATGAAGGGGTGAATGACTTTAGCAGTCACATTCACCATCGACTGTTAGAAAGGGTTCAACGACTTTAGCATTCATATTCACAATCGACTGTTGATAAAGTGGTCAACGACTTCAGTAGTCACATTCACAATCGACTGTTGATAAAGGGGTCAACGACTTCAGCAGTCACATTCACAATCGACTGTTGATAAAGGGTTCAACGACTTTAGCAGTCACATTCACAATCGACTGTTCATAAAGGGGTCAACGAATTCAGAAGTCACATTCACAATCGACTGTTGATGAAGGGGTCAACGACTTCAGCAGTCACATTCACAATCGACTGTTGATAAAGGGTTCAACGACTTTAGCAGTCACATTCACAATCGACTGTTCATAAAGGGGTCAACGAATTCAGAAGTCACATTCACAATCGACTGTTGATGAAGGGGTCAACGACTTTAGCAGTCACATTCACAATCGACTGTTGATAAAGGGTTCAACGACTTTAGCAGTCACATTCACAATCGACTGTTAATAATGGGTTCAACGACTTTAGCAGTAACATTCACGAATATCGAAGGAAGTTAGTAAAATTGTTTCGTTTGTATATTATCATTGAATGAACTTAACAGAACACTGCCAGTTATTTTTATAATGTTTGGAATAATCGTATATAACACAATTCTATAATAATATTCTTGTAATGGTTAGAAAATACATCAAATAGCACCATCACTAACGTAATCCCAATTTCATATTGTATTTTTAGAAATTTACCTGTGACGTCGCTTTTTGTGGCGTTGATACATTCGTGTGATTCAGAGTTCATTATTCTATTGTGCTGTATTTGTGATCTGTCGTAAATTAATTTTAGGTGTTCGTTGTTATTCTGTGGTTTACATGTTGGGATGGGCTATGGTATAGTTTGTTTATGTATTTCTCTGTCCTGAATTTCTTGCATTTATTGATACTTTATTCCTGTCACGTAATTTTGTCATTTTAGCGGTATTTTTAACATTGCTATATAAGCGGGAGGTTTGGCTAGCCATAAAACCAGGTTCAACCCACCATTTTTTCTTAAAATGGCTTGTACCATTTCAGGAATATGGCAATTGTTATCACATGGTCCGTTGTTATGTATGCTGGCGTTTGTTTTTGTAACAGTTCAGTGTTTCTGTTGTTCCGTTTTGTTTCCTCTTATGGTTGATGTGTTTTCCTCAGTTTTGGTTTGTGACCCGGATTTGTTTCAGTTAAATTGATTTATGACTATTGAACAGCGATATACTACTATTGCCTTTATATATAGCTTCTTCAATTAAACTGTACTGCAAATTGTTAAATCTAAAGACCTCATCAGTTCATGCGGTTTTTTGCTGTAAGAAAGACGGGGGAAAGGAGGGAAAAGTATATGCAAAGCAGAAATAGTTCTATAAGGATTTTACGATATAGATAAGAATGTCATTAATTCATTGCTACCTTGTGTTTATATCGTCACATTAAAAAGAGTTTAATTTTATTTTAATTAATTGTGTTGTTTATTACAGTGATTACGAAAAGGATACGAAACGAAAAGAGGAAGGAAAATACCTGTACAGATGTATCGGGTGTGGGTAAGTTCCTTAATATTGTTTTTATGGACATGACGTAATATGTATATTTATATTATATTAGGAACATACTCTACAAACCAGAAAAAATCTGAAATTGCCTATATCTTTACTCGACTGTACTGATTTTTACTCGACCAGTCTGACTTGGTGTGAAACTTACTTGATATTACTCGAGCGAAATCTGAACCATACTTAACAGTCTGAACTTATACTCTACCAGTACTGAACCATTTTATATGTGTCTGAACTATTCTCGATCAAGTCTGAACCAGGCTCGACCTGGTCTGAACCATACTCGACCTAGTCTGAACCCTACTCGACCAAGTCTTAACCAACCTATTTCTGTGTCTATCTATTGTATTTCATCAATTTAGGAACTTTTTTAACAACAGCTATTCCCCTTGGTTAGAAATTTAAACAACAATTTGAAATCCACAATGTATTTAATTTAGCATTGAAACTAAAATTTCACAATAAACATAATATAATCATCAACACCATATTCATCAACACTTATACATATATATATATTTGTGGTCTAGAGCGCTGGACACAGCGCAGGCGGTGTTGTCACGATATCCCAATTGCATGATTTTGAATCCCGGCGAGGGAAGAACAAAAATTTGCTTCCGGAAATTTGCAGATTTAACATTGTTGTGCTGATATTTAGAGCAATTATGAATATAATATGTGTTTACAGCCGTGCATCACCTTCACTGGTGATCCTGTAGATGGATCTGTCGTAGAGTTGTCACTTGTTTAGCTGTACTTATCAAATAATTATTTCTGTGACTACATCTTACGATCCTTTACGACAGATAATTTAGCTAATCTGCAATCAATTCCATCTGCACGCCTAATATATCATGTACTGTGTTACAACTCTAGCTTCTACTGACGAGGAAAGGTTACACTAGGCCACCGAACGCTGAATGTTTAGTTCAGTCTAGGTGGTCTACAGCGCTGGACACAGTGCAGGTGGTGTTGTCACGATATCCCAATAACATGAGTTCGAATCCCGGCGAGGGAAGAACAAAAAATTGCTTCCGGAAATTTGCAGATTTAACATTATTGTGCTGGTATTTAGAGTAAATATGTATATATATATATATATATATATATACAATGAATATAACCTTTGAAATAAAAATAAAACAAGATGACCAAAGAAAGTTATTTCTGGTAGGATTAAAAAAATATCATGTTTTATATACCTACAAAGGTATACTTTTTGTTGAAGACCGTACTGTGACCTATAATGGTTTACTTTTATAAATTTTGACTTGGATGGAGAGTTGTCTCATTGGCACTCATACCACATCTTCTTATATCTATATAAAGAGTTATTTTCTTCAGAACTATAGGTCATTCTTTTGAAGAATCAACCTGGACGATACCAAGTTTCAATGAAATTTGCTTCAAGGCATAACATATATAAGGTCATTATTTTTTTCTGGTTAAAAAGCAAACTTTAATTTACTTGAACATTAAAATCGTTTGATAGCTATCGTGTGGTGTTGCCAATTGAGGGTTTACTTTTTAATACCATATTTCGTAGGTTTAAGGCAGAAACAATCCTTTATTCCGTTTATTAGACTGACATACCTAAAATCGTCGTTGACGCACATTTTAACTTCCAAAACAAATAATGTGAAGTTTTGTTTATTTATCTATACAATAAAGGGGCATTATGTGAGATGAATTTAATATTGCAAACATTTCCATAACACTTTAAATCAAGCCATATTTAACACATTATGTGTAGGATTTTAAAAATCTTATATTTTCACATTGTATTGGAAATCATACTTTGACCTATGGATATACGTTTTTCGTGTTACATGTACATGTATCACGATTTCGTGCTCTCTTCATGCCAGTTGTTTTCTACATTTGTATATGCCTTTTACTCCATCTAATCAAATGATCCAACATTCGTATTTTCTGTAGAATAACAGCCATGTACTTTAAAATGGGGAGGGGATATAATATGTATTCCTAGTTTTATATAAAAACAAGTTGTATTGCCAAACAAAAGAGAGAAAACAATTACTCTGAATTGTTCGTTTACAAAATTGTTGAAAAAATCTGCTTTTCCGCGATAAAAATGTCATGAAAATAGACAAAGAAAAGCATCTTTCTTTTATAAATAAAGTTGATACAATAATTTACTTACGAAGTGACCTTTGTATTTTTCATACACCGTAACAATTCAGTTGTGTCTTGCTTCATGCCGTTACAGTTATATTTCTATTCAAACTGGACAATGATTTCTAACGTTTATATATCTAGTTTAATTAGTGAGTTTCATTACACATTATAAATGAGCCGTAGGGTATATTAAAACTTGACCACATCAGAAAAGAATATCCCACTTTTGTGTTGTCGGTAAAATAGGATGTAAATAATGCAAAACTTTGCAGAAAATAATATTTATAGACGGTATATAAGTCAGATAATGCATATTATAAGGTTTTTCTTGTCGTATAACACACCTCGGGGTGTCAAGATTGCCCAAAGAAAGACCTACGGTCGGTCTTTCATTTGACTAATCCTGACACCCCTCGGTGTGTTATACTTCAAGAAAAACCTTAAAATATGCATGATCTATAACATAAATTAAGTTTTCGGTTAAATAAATTTGTATATACATAATGTCATGTTCACATTGCACAATGCACATCAAAAATACTAGAACTTTCAACCATTATTCAAATACATATCTTAAATTGTATTCAAAATTATTTGAATGTTTCAGATATATTTTATGATTACTAGAAAATTTTCAACACTAACTTAAGCCTGGTATAAATTTATGGTGTCAGTCGAGTTTAGTTAATAACGCAGTGGACTTTTTTTTTATTGTATATAATGTAACTTAATAAATTAAAAAAATGACACCCATGTTTTGTAAAATGAAGAATTTAATATTATAGAAGTTCCAAAGCAATCCCTGATAGCCTTTTAAAAAATGAATTGTGTTCCAAAATTGCAGTAACAATTTAGGTTGATTAATTAAGTTTTGTCAAAATTAAAGACATGGCATAAAAGAAGATCTTTAATAAGGTTAAATTAACTCAGTACATGTGTATTTTACAGGTAAAAAGAAAACCCTATTTTCTTAAACTCTTGTGAATTATCCAGTGAATTCAAAAGCCCTTGTGATTTAAGTTTTACAGGATGTTGTTTAATTTTCAATGGATGTTATTTAAAATGTATTCCTCTCTCACAACGTGTGATCTTTTTAATGAGCGTGCCCCAAGCAAGAGGTATTACTTTATAGTTTATACCTTTTTAGAAGAACATTTTTAATCAATTTATATATATATATATATATCCCAATATTCGCGTGTGCCATCAGTGATATGAATGGACGTATATTAGTTACTTGGATACCGAACTTTCCAAAATAACTAAGGTTATAAAAATAATATACTCATATATTGGTAAAACATTGCAGTTTTGTTTTGTTGATAATTCCAGAACAACATTGAACAACTTAACCACAATCCTCAATAATGAACGGTAAATCGTACATACATTAATCATATTTTAACAGTGAACTGTATGTTCTACGATACGACATTTGCCCTTTTTCGATGGTTATGTTTCAGATTATTTAAAACAATAAACCGCCTCATAATTGATAACAAAATGTTCAATAGAAGCATAATGCATAGCTCTCAATGCAGCGTATACTTATCAATTTAGACATTTTACGTTTGTATTAAATTTTAGATACTCATATTTGCTGAGTCAATCATCAACTAAGAGACATTCATTGTCGTAATACACGTCTGATGCAGAAAATGTAATGCCGTTAATGTTATCATACTAATGTTATCTTTGTCCATAACGATTTTGGAGTGGTTAACTCACAATACAATTCAACAATAGGTGGTAAAATGACGTAAATCAACCACATTTTATTTGAACCCATTTGTTTTGCTTTGGAAATGCTATCTGAGTAAACGACAACACATCTATCAGTATATTTGTTTGGGAATCTGATACCATTGATCTGTTTCGTCTTTCAGAAAGGAAGAGAGATCTGATTAGTAAGTATTATCTACGTTTTTTGTAAGTGACAAATAGTCAAAACAGTCATTTACTACAGACATGATTTTGAAATATATCTAAACACTAGGCTCGTTCGGATAATAGACAACCCGTAACTATAGGCTAAATATTTAACAATGACCATTAAATACATACATCTTTGATACAAAACCTTTATGATAAAGGTATATATTACCATGATTCAGATTTGTTTATGTGCTCCGGTCATTCAATTCAATGTTGAGGTGTTTGACTAGATTTTTTTAGATTCCATTTCCTCCATTATCTTATTTCAACCAGGCATTTAATAACTAAATCATGACTTTCATGATAGAGGGTTACTGATAACACAGAAGACATTGATCCAAATACTAATGTTAGTGGCATCCCTAACAGATGTTAAATGGCTTTTCGGACGCGATCATAGTGGCATCCCTGAAATCGCTTTGTGGACCCGATCATAGCTTGGTTGACATATTTGAAATATTTGTATTTCATATAACTATGAATATGCTTCGCTTGTCATAACAACAATCTTTCCTATTTTACCTCAAAAGACTTGCATCCCTGAAATGGCTTTGCGGACCCGATCATAGTTTGGTTGACATATTTGACATATTTGTGTTCCATATAACTATGAATATGTTTCGCTTGTCATAACAACAATCTTTCCTATTTTACCACAAAAGACTTACAATGGAAATTTTCATGACCAACACGACGGATGCTAGGTCTTCTTTGTATAGTTTTGTTATTGTTGTTTGTCCTTTTATCGTTTATTTTGTTGACATGATGTTGTTTGTTTTCGTTGGATTTTCCAGTGCCCCCTTGTATCGTGTCTAAAATGTATTTTAAAACAATGAAGAATTGACATCTAGTATACTGGTAATGAACAAGAAAATTTGGATCCCATCTGAATAAGTCGATATGAACCGCATGTAACACGTATTCCAATTTAACTGTCAGACCGATGTTGTTTTTCATTATGTCGTCAACCTGTCTGCAATACATTAAGAAATACTTTATATGAAATTTTAAACAAAACGCATTGTTGCCTTGTTTGGAACATTATCAATATTCAGAATTGTCATGTGTCGTCTTAACATTTGCAATACTACATACATATATATCAAATGTTTCCTCTTAACCAGTATAAATATTTGAATTCTACAAAATAGGAACAATCCAGGGAAATAATTACACTAGTGAAGTCCAAATACGTTAAATGAAAATGATAAAAAACACCTTGCAAAGTTCTTTGATTCCACAATCGGAAATATCGACAATGTTTTGTAATTCAATAACCCACATTTCCGCGAGTGCTTACACCTCATATACCGAAAGTAGAAGATCTGCTTTATATCTTGTTAATTTTTTTTCAAAATTGACACAATCTAGAATCTATGACAAACGATTTCAACTTTCAATTTCTCAGCACTAACATACTGATTCGACATTACAGAAGTTCACAGTTACAATCACGGATTGGTTGATCTGTTCGGTGGTTCTCAACTAACTAACGACATATTTGGGTTGTCTTAGAGCTTTGTATATAAGAACAGTCATCTGATCTATAAATTTACCGATTGTGTCGTATTCCCGATAGTGACGTTTTGACTAAGTATGGACTGGTGAGTGATGCATGCATATCAGGTATCATTTGTCCCATTGACGCACGCCGACTAGCTCCTGTTGGAGATCATGCATATCAGGTATCATTTGTCCCATTGACGCACGCCGACTAGCTCCTGTTGGAGATCATGCATATCAGGTATCATTTGTCCCATTGGCGCACGCCGACTAGCTCCTGTTGGAGATCATGCATATCAGGTATCATTTGTCCCATTGACGCACGCCGACTAGCTCCTGTTAGAGATCATGCGAATCCCCGAGTTTTGTTTTTTTTTTTTGCTTGGTTTCCCTCTTCTTATTGAATTAATGAAATTTGAGCATCAGTTAAATATGTTTCAATCTAGATATTGTTCTCTCTGAGTGATTTTGAAAGAGGAAGTTACTAAAATGAAATTTACTCTGTTTTATCAATATTCAATTTGCTAGATCTAAGTATCAAGCAAAGTCTAACAACTATTAAACAAATGTAATTATCTAGTTATTGAAGTACTCCATTGTGTAAGCTTCAACAAACATATCAAATCAAATGTAACGACGACTTTAAATGGCTTAATTTCCCTAAAGTCAGTTTACAACTATAAAAATCGAGCATACCTTGTAGTGTTCCTTTACACATACTATCCTTTCTGAGGTCTGTGTTTATATGATTAATTTAACTGGACAGACATCTGCACTTCTTTTTAAATGTACAGCCGAAATCATTCAATCAATTCACTACAATATGTTTACTATATTTTATAAATTGTATACATTGATGTTTTTGAGATTATGATGTTTTGTATCGTGAGTAGCTTAACATATTTTTCCAGATATTAAACTCGTAAGCAGGTGTTATTTATTTATTGGGCTTCATAAATCATATGTAAACAAATGTGATATTAATTGTTAGATGTCTTTAGGTGTAATACCACCATTGACTTTCCCTATTAGTCTTTGTTAAGTATGCACTTTTCAAAAAATTGTGCAGAATTTATTGTTGTTTTCAAATAAAGAAATATTGGGCATGAGTAAAGTTTTATCTTGTCCAGTACTACATAACATTTCATTGCATATAAGATAATAACCATCACTGTAAGTTAACCAATCAAATGTCAACCCTTTTCTTTCCTGTTTACAAGCTTAAGTAACCATGTTACTTAAAGTTTCCAAAATATTTAATAAAACACTAAATAAAAAAAGATGGTGCTTTAAAACACCCAAGATATATGTTGATGACTCGGAATTTGTTTACTGCAATGAAATGTAAGATTAATTTCCTACAACTGTCAAAGTCAAGGGAATATTTTTTTCGACCCTTTTTCGTATGCACGGGATGTGACGTACTATGATTTGGTGGTATTGCACCTTAATTCCCCCCAAAGTTTGATTATAGAATAATGAAAATAAACAATATGTTATTGTCTTCCTTAACAATAATCTGAATATACTTATTTCTCTTTATTAGCAATCACGTATACGAAAATGCAGTTTCAACTTTAGAGCCATAAACACTTTAAAACAATATATTGATCATATTTTTTTTAAAATTGATGAAGTGGTGTTTTTTTTATATATATATATATATATATTTATTAAAACTTGTATTTTTATTTTTTTTTTCAGTGCAATGTAAGTGTCTTGTACCAAACAGATAAGTATACAGTAAATTGTGTATGTAATGTTTTTATTCAAATTAGGAAAATATAAAATTTTCAGTAGATAAAGACGCAATTCCATAGAAGTAAAAATACAACCTATTCGTATATGAGAATCATAGAGATATTGTCATTTTTAATATAAAACATACGCCATAAGTAACAATCCTTTCGATTCAGTTAATGTAAAATGTCAGCAGAACGAATGTCTCATATCATATGCGTAAAAAAAACACCTTTAAAAGGAGAAGGTAATATTGAGATCGTATTGTTATTAAAACTTTTTTTTTTCATACTTTTAAGATTATTTCGAAACGTTTCTATCAAATGTCTAATCAAATACAGGTAAACATTTAGATACATGTATTCACGTAAATAATGAATAGATTTTTGGAACTAGTTTTTAAAATATATCCTAAATTATAACTTGAAAATTTTCTGATCAACCTTTTCTTATGCTAAACACATACAGCTTATGCACTTTTGTCAGATTGAATTAATTGATATCATTGTTTTTAATTTTTATTTCCATAAGATAGAAGATCTGTATTTGAAATAAACACACTTATTCGGAAAGCGTTTTGTGTTCGTGCTGATCAACAAAGCAACCAACAACATTGTATTGGTACGACGTAAACACTACACCAACGTTTTTGAAGAATGAAACTATTGTTTTGGTCTAGATTCAATACCTTAGTGTACATACATATTCAATCCGTAGACAATCATACCGTTACCGCATCTCAACTTTAGCCCTCTTTTGAAAATTTGAATGCCTTACTGTGAGTTCGCCCTCACATATATAAATAACCATTCAAATGATGATAAATAGAAGAGAACATCCTTACTATAGTTATAGTTAATGTAGTTATGTCGTATATGATGCTCATAAATATACAAACAATCCATGTAAACGTATGGTTTTCCTAAATAAAAATAATCTTAAAGGTTATCATTTACTTTTGGAATGAATAACATTAATTTTGTTGCAAACATTTAATACGTAACTAAACATCCTCTTCATTTGATCTCTAGTGGATTGTTGTCTGTTTTGGTAATCATACCACACCTTGTTATTTATATAGGTATTGTTATCCATAACACGTATGGTCCTATATCTTATCGAAATCTATAGTTAAGCACAGTATATGATCATGCTTTTGTTTCATCACTAGTGGATGGTTGTCTCTTTGGTAATCATACCACACCTTGTTATTTATATAGGTATTGTTATCCATAACACGTATGGTCATATATCTTATTGAAATCTATAGTTAAGTACAGTATATGATCATGCTTTTCGCAGACAGTTAATGCCATTTTTACACTTAACAGTCGATTTGTATTTTGTAAACAAAACGCGTGCCTGCTTCACCAAATTATAATACAGGTGTCCTGGTGTTTTTACAATAACCTGTTTTATGCGACTGTGGTGGATATTTCGTTTCTTAAAGTATCACCAGTACAAAAGCCAGCACTTTTGTTTTGAAATGAAATATTATTGATATAGTCATTTTATAAATTAACTGTTTACAAAGTGTATTCTAGCTCTAAAAATTTTACATCAAGGCATAAATGACCTTGACCGTATACAGTTGGGTGCAGACCAAGCATTACATGTAGACGCAAGGAAAAAGTTAACGCGGCGTTTACTCAAAAAATGTAGTAGACATAAAAAGCAAACGGGTGTTTACTTTCGCGTTTACCTCAGCGTTAAAAATGCTTATAACTTTTTTTATTTATAATAGGATTTATCTCAAATTTGAATATAATAAGATTTCATCATTTAATTTTTAAATACAAGAAACAAAAAACGAAAAATATTTGAAAAACTTTCGAAAACGTGACCTGAGAAACGTTAAAAATGACAGGACAAAATGTAAATGCTGATAGCTTTTTTATTTCTCAAATGATTCATCTCAAATTTGAAATATAATAAACCTGATAATTGAGTACTTTTTATACTGTGTACTTGTTTGGCTTTATAACTATTTTGATCTGAGCGTCACTGATGAGTCTTATGTAGACGAAACGCGTCAGTCGTATTAAAATATATAATCCTGGTACCTTTGATAACTATTTATACCTCCGAATGGATAATAGACACAAAAGTGATGAAATTTAAGTTTAAAATTGCAAAACTTGTTGTCACATTAGAACAGCGATAACAATGAAATGTGGCACTAATTAATATTCTTGTACTGGCCTGATAATTGAGTACTTTTTTTGTACCTCAGGATGGATTGTTAGACAAAAAAGTGAAAAAGTTAATTTTATAATTGCAAAATTTTTTGTTGCATAAAAAAAAGTGCTAATACTTTCCATTTTGTTAGAATATTAAACAACAGCATTAACATTCTGTTCTGTTTGTCCCTTATGACGAATAGTTTTGTACAAATTGAGAGCTCTATAAGTCTACATTTACTAATATTTGTGTTGATAACAATAAAAAGTGATAATATTTCCTTTTTTTTTTATTAATATTCTATTACTGGCCTGAGAGTTCAGTACTTCATATACCTCAGAATTGATTGTTAGACATAAAAGTGAAAAAATCCCAGTTTAAAATTGAAAAATTTGTTGTCGCATCAAAAAAAAAAGGTGCCAATATTTTCCATTTTGTTAGAATATTATATACCATTAAAATTCTGTGTCGTTTTGTCCCTAAGAATGAATAGTTTTACACAAATTGAGAGCTCTATGAGTCTATTGTGACTAACATTTATGTCGATAACAATAAAAGGTGACAATATTTCTTTTTGAATTAATATTCTAGTACTGGCCTGATAATTGAGTACTTTTTATACCTCAGGATGGATTGTTAGACATAAAAGTGAAAAAAATTAAGTTTATAATTGCAAAATTTGTTGTCGCATAAAAAAAAGTGCTTATATTTTCCATTTTGTTAGAATATTATACAACGGCATTATAATTCTGTTCTTTTTGTCCCTTAGAATGAATAGTTTTACACAAATTAAGAGCTCTCTATGTATACGGTTACTAATATTTATGTTGATAACAATAAAAAGTGACAATATTTCTTGTTTTTATTAATATTCTAGTACTGGCCTGATAATTGAGTACTTGTTATACCTCAGAATGCATTGTTAGACATAAAAGTGAAGAAATTTAAGTTTATACTTGCATAATTTGTTGTTGCAAAAAAAAAAACCAACGGCAATACATTTCTGTTCTTTTTGTCCCTAAGGATGGATATTTTTACACAATGACATATAGGTTTGCACAAATTGAGAGCTCTATAAGTCTACGGTTACATATATTTATGTCAATAACAATAAAAAGTGACAACATTTCTTATTTTTATTAATATTCTTGTAGTGGTCTCATATTTGAGTAGTTTTTTTTTTTACATCAGAATGGATTGTTAGACATAAAAGTGAAGAAATTGCATCAATATAAGGTGTCAGTATTATAACCTTGGTAAAAATATTATGTTACAGCATTAACATTCTGTTCTTTTGGTACATAATGAGGGGCATTTTTACACACATTGAAAGCTCTTCAAGTCTACTGCCAATTAAATGTATAACGATATAAATAAACAAAAAATCTTTTTATATAATTGTAAAAGGGAAGGAATCATTTCAACGATTTTTGTTTATAAAAACAATTCCTTATGTCTGCAGGGATGAACAGGTTTAATAAAATCGACATGTACATCATATATATAAATGTTGATCAACTAAATCATGCTTAAATTCAGTAAACCATGAACTACGGCGAATATTTTGAAATAAGTGTATTGTCTGAAAACAAAGTTTCATAGATCATTTATGTCGTCTGTTTTATTTCAAGTCTTGAAACATTGCCTAGTTAAATCTACCGTAATGAATATTATTGTTAACACATAAAACTTTCTTTTTTTTTTTAAAGTTTTGCAGAATTTACTTATCCAATAATTTCTGAAAATATTTTTTAACGATATTTTATTTATCTATCATTTACAAAATATGGATATTCCAATAAGCCAGAAAAACGTATATATATAATTTCCACACATAGGTAACGGGAATAGTAAACGCGTGTTTCCTAAGTGCACATACAGGTAAAGATGTTAAATCTGGTAAACGCAAACATTGGAGTCAACAAATCTAATATGTGCACGCAGCGTCAAGGTGCGTTTACTTTATGTTTTGCTTGGTCTGCATCCAACTGTAGGTCTCATTTTTTTGTAATATTTGCTTTAAAATGCCCTTCAATTTTGTATTTGAATGCAACTCCAACGAGGAGCATGATGTAAACAAAGATTGCGTCTGGCGTACCAAGTTATAATCATTGTATCTCCACTGAAGATTTTCATAAGGTTTAGGTTTTTGCTCAAAACCATATGGTGAGCTGTAATGTTTCACATTTTTGTGTTTTTGTCTGTGGAATTATCCCGGATATGAACGTTCATTTGTCATATTTGCGATGAATTTAATAACCTGCTAACAGTTTTGTATCATAAGCTGAGCAGAAATGCATTCCAATGTGTGAATGAAGATGTAATTAAACTTCAAACTTGAATGGTTGAGAACAAACGAGGAAATTTATTTGGTCTCTGTTTGAAAATGTTACTAATCAGAAAAAATGATTTCTGTTATTTGATGAAAACATCTAAATATTGTCTACTACAGGCATGGGGCGAATTACATTGAAATGTAATGCATTATAATACAATTATTTTGACAAAACCCTGCATTAAATTACAATTACAATTACATGCGTTTATCAAAGTAATGCATTAAATTACAATTACTTTTGCAAAGTAATGCATTCAATTACACATTACATTTGATAATTTTTTTATCAAGTGAAAACAAAAATCGAACATTTTGAAAAACAACATGAAATCACAAAAGATTCTAGCATATGCAGTAACTGTATATTGAATTTAAGTATGTAAAAAGTCTTTTCAATACCACTATTGAATTTCAACATCATAAGGGTTTTGAAGGTTTCATGATGAATGATATTTCTGGCTATCCGACTGTTTCACTAAACCTATCATAGTTGATTGCTCACTATCTTTGGTTTTAATGTTACAATGTATACTATCTGTGTTTTCTCTAAAAACAAATTACAGAGATGAATTTTAATACTAACTATAACTTAATGCTAACTTTACTTTTATAGATATATACAATTGTGTTTTTTTTTAAATTTCAATCAATACATTTACTCAGAATTTCTTTCCTAAATTAGTCTAATTATATAATAAACATAGAGCTTAATTTATGAACAAGAGTCAAAATGGTAAAAAGATCATTGTAAAATAAACTAATTAGTGTTTTGTGACAATATTCAATTATCTGTTATTTAATTATAACAAGATATCCATTGATATTTTGACAACAATGGAACACTTTTACAATAAAACTTTTCAAATATCAGGAAAATGTTAGTAATGAAATGAAATTAAAAAAAAAAGAAACTCAGTCTGATATACAGTGTTGTGTTATTCATATAGCATTATTATTTGGTCATTCTAGTATTTATACAACTTTTTTTCAAGTTCTATTTCAGGCAAGGCTTAATCTTCAAATTCCCAAATAAAAGTGATTTATTTAAACTCTGAAAATTAATATTTAAATGTAAATGTAAATTGAAAGTAAATATGCAAATGATAATGTTCTTAGTTAATCAAGAAATCTTATAATCTGTTTCAGTAAATCTGCAACAATCTGTTTAAGATAAATAGTATGTGAAAAAAGTAATGCAATGTAATGCAACGTAATGCATGAAATTACACAACTTATTGCGAAAGTAATGCATTAAATTACAATTACATGTAATGCATACATTGATGCATTACACATTACATGCAATTACTTGCAAAAATGTAATGCATTACCATGCATTACAATTACAAATTTGCATTACCCCATACCATATCGTAACAACCGTCATCGATCGATCAGTCAACTAATTGTAAACCTATCTGAATTAACTTCTTATGTGAAACGAACTTCGCAGTATTTACATGCGATAAACACGGACCTCTTAAAAAACACTATTCCCTGAAAATGTGTATCCAACTTGTCACAATAACATAAGACAAAAATATATAAATGACTTTAAATGCGATATATAACTAATTGCGTCATTATTGATTCTTTTAATTTTTCTGCTAAATAAATTACATTATAGCAGAATAATAGCATGCTCAGAATGTTTCTATACCACTTAAAGAGATAAAATGATATTATTTGAAATTAGTACCCTATTTAGCAGTCATGCATTTTAATGCCACTAGTTTAATTAGTTTTCACAAAATGTAAATGATATAACAGTACAGATACTTAAAGCTTTTTTTGTGTTGATTAAGCGTTTATATTTTTTTCTTTATTTTGATATAAATCTGTCATTGTTTTCAGTTCTTTGTGATAAATATATCAAATATGATAAGTTAGTAACATGTTGTTTGAATTGTTTACAAATAGCCATATTTCTTCTTGTATATGAAAATAAATGAACTTTTATATTTAGTCAGTCATTTCAAATGCCTCTAGATGAGTTGCTTTTTTTCATATACATTGTGATTAGGCTAAGGATATAGATACTTTACACTTATGTTGGTGTTAAATAAGAGTGCAACAATTTCTTTCTAATGAATACATGAACTGCCATTGTTTTTTTAGTACTTTTTGTAAATCAGGTTAGGCGGTTTTTCGTAAAATATGATGAATATCAGAAAAAAGATACACACATTTTATTTGCATAGTTTAAACATGTCAATGTTACTTCTTATATAAAACAACTATGCACTGTTGTTTGCAATCAGATATTCATAATGCTTCTGGATAATTAATTATTTTTATAAGATTTGAATACTATAAGGATACAGTTGCCTAAAATTTAGTTTTTGGGGAATAAGAATGCAATGTTTGTGTTGTTAATCTGGAATTCATGAACAACCATTTGATTTTTGTACTTTTTGTACATCATAATGGTTTGTTTTTCATACAATATAATGAATATATGCAATGCGTTGCAAACATTTTGAACACGCTGTTTAAAAATGTCAATATTTCTTCTTTTATAAAAAAACAATGCACTGTTGTTTGCAATTTGGTATTCTTATGCCTCTAGATGGGTTATTATTTTTTTTTTAATACACTAAGATTGCAGAAGATTAAACTTACGTGTGTATTGAATAAGAACTAAAATATTTCTTTATTTTGATGAAAATCATGAACCACCATTGGTTTTTAGTACTTTTTGAACATCAAGATAGGTTGTGTTTCGTAAATTATGATGATTATAATGGATAAGTTAGTAAAATTGTGTTTGTATTGTTTACAAATACCCATATTTCTTCTTTTTTTCATGAAAATAAATGCACTGTTATTGGCAAATCAACATTTCAACCGCCTTTTGATGAGTAACTTTATGATGAGTGGATACACGAAGAATGAAGATGCATTAACTTGGTTTTTTTTTTTTTTTTTTTTTTTTTTTGTATAAATGGCAAAATTAAGAACATATTTTGTAATTTTAAGAACCAAAATCATAAACCATTATTATTTTTCATAAATTATGATGAATATAACAGATAAGTTAGTAAAATTGTGTTTGCATTGCTTAAACATACCAATATTTCTTCTTTCTTGTCAAAATCAATGCACTTTTATAGACAAATGGTCATTGTATACGCTTTTGATGAGTTAATTTGATAAAATGTGGATAATGGAAGAATAAAGATTCTTTAACTTATGTGTGTCGAATAAGATTGCAATTATTTCTTTATTTCCATTGCATTTTATTACTGTTTGCACATCAACATGGGTTGTTTTTCTGAATATTAGAGAAAAGATGCTCATATTTTTTTCTTTTGATAAAAAAAATCAAGGCACCTGTATTTGTAATCAGTCGTCTCAAAGGCCTCAGGATGAGATAGTTTATAAAATATGAATAATCTAATAGATTTTGGTATTTTCGAACATCAGGATGGATTGTTTTACGTATGATTTGATGAATATAAAAAAAAAGATACTAATAATTTGTTCTCATTGTTTAAAAATCTCAAAATTTCTTCTTATTATAAAAAATAGTGAAATGCCTCTGGATAAATAATTATTTTTATAAAATTTGAATACTATAAGCATGATAAGGATACAGATGCTTACACTTTTGTTTGTATTGAATAAGAATGCAGTTATTGTTTTATTCAAAATTAAAAGGAATTCATGAACAATCATTTGATTTGCGTTTTTTTTAACATCAATATAGGTTGTATTTCATAAAATAAAATAATTCTGTAATGCGTTTGCTAAAATTTTGTTTAAATCATCTAAAAATGTCAATATTTCTTCTTTTTATAAAAACATTATGTACTGTTGTTTGCAATCAGTTATTCATGATGCCTCTGGCTGGATTATTTCTTTGTTTTAATGAAACTAATGAACCTCTATTGTATGTCGTAAATTATGATGAATATAACAAATAAGTTAGTAAAAATTTAAAATAGTGGTTTTCATAAGATATGATCAATAAAAAGCATAATAAAAATACCAAACCAAAAGCATATTCAAAACGGAAAAATCCAAAATCAATCGCTAACAATCAACGGAACAAGTGTAAAACAATTGTTGTATTCCTGACTTGGTACAGGCATCTTCCGAAGAAAATGGTGGGTTAAACCTTGATTTAGAGCTAGTTAAACCTTCCACTTGTATGACTGTTGTTTATCTTATCAGAAAAAAAAAACTAAAAATGTTGTTCGAATTGTTAAAAAATGCAATTAGTTTTTATCAAAAATAGTCCCCTGTTGTTCGAAATCATTTTTTTAAAATGCTTATAGATACGTTATTTTTTATATACTTTGAATAACATAAGGATTAAGATGCTTAAATTTATGTTTGTGTTGAAAAAGAATGCAATTATTTCTTTATCTTAATGTAAATCATGACCCACCATTGGATTTTAGTACAAAAATGTGAGTAGTATATGGATATAGATACCTTAACATTTTTGTGTTAAATTCAAGTACAATTATTTCTTCATTATGTTATATTGTAATGGAAATCATCAACCATATAATTAGTTTTGCACATCGGGTTTGGTTCTTCATAAAAGATGAATATTGTAGGAGAAAACATACTTTATATTTATTGTGCATTTTTTATAGTGTCCCCTTTGCATATTTCTTTAATTCATTAAAATCATGCACCGACATTTGTTTTTTTGATTTTTTTTTGCATTTCGGCAAATTTAATAGATTTTAGCAATCGCAATAAACAACGTTCTTAGCACTCGTCGTGTTTGATGAAAAAATGCCTTTATATCAACTACAATCACATTTTTTTTTTTCATATAAAATTGAAATTTTAGTTCTATCAGCATATTTCACCTCACAATTAACAAACGTAACATTGTAGATGTGATAACTTTGCTGAGTGATTAGTTTTAACTTGTCGGTATCCTTATTTTACCGTCTTAATTTGTAAAATTTCATTATGTGACCTAGTAGAGTTCAAAACGTCAGAAAGGTAAATTGGTTTGATCAGTCAGATATTTTCGCTAGTAGTCTGATGGATTGATGACGGGAGTTTAGCGTGAACTTGAATGATCGATGACTGCTGACTGATCGTTGAAACAGTAACTCCTAAGGGTGTAAGTCCTATAGTTTTGTGTACGTTGTTAAAATTTCATTTCACTTTTTTTTCATATCTAATATGTTCGCAATTGTAAACGTCTCAGCATTAGTAAGTAAGCAAACATTCTACTTATCAATAACTTACAATACCAAAATTGCAGGTATTTGATAAGCTGTATTTTACAAAACTGTTCAGATTATAATTCCTCAATGTTCTTCAACTTCATACTTTATTTAGTCTTTCAACTTTATTTTATTCGAGCGTCAATTTTTTTAAGAAGAAACACACAGCTGGGGATTCACAAGTATGCGCATTGTATCTTTAATACATGTGTTTTGCATGAGGTTCTTTACTTTTGATATTGAATGTCACATTTCTAGCATTTTGCATTTTTATTATGTTTGTTTATAAACTAGAACGTAATCGAATGTTGTTCACCACATTCGTTCTTTATGAAAAGAAGGTTTCCTAATACCGTACCAAACGAGATGATAAAGTGATGGAATAAGATGAGTCAAAATAACCTAAAATATTGGTCAAATAGGTTTCAGTATTACACTTTTAAAAAAATCTAAGTAATTTAAATTCAAACGGAAACAATTGAACAATACAAATGCATATTTGGTTTTTAAAAGATGTTTGACATCAACCTGTTTCTCTCTTCTATATCACGCATGGTTAAAGTGATAAATTCGATCATAAAAACATTCAATGTAATTTTATTCTTTTTAACAAACCGAAATTCAATGAATAATGTAGTTAAATTTGTATAGACCAAATGCTTCCAAATTGATTCATTCTTTACATAGAATTAAACATGCACTGCCAGTAGTTATATATTATACAACAAAACAATATAAAAAAGATACCAGGATAAAAATTATGTATGCCAAATGCATATTTCGTCTACAAAAGAGACGGAAGATACCAGAGAGAAAGTCAAACTCAAAGGTAGAAAATAAACTGACCCATGGCTAAAACCTAAACTGAAAAAGAGACACCAAACAGTATACAAAACACACAAAACCGGATGTGATTGTATGTATTGTTTGTTGATGATTTACCTTCATGGAAAGCGTTCAAACCAGAAATGTTTAAAGCCAAGGATTTGTGATAACCGAAACAGTTGAAGTATGTGACCATAGAGAACTTGTAGTTCAGTAGTTGTCGTTGGTTCATGTTAGTTATATCTGTTTTTCGTAAATTGTTTTGTCATAAATTAGCAGTTAGTTTTTTCAATTGAATTGTTTCATATTGTTCATGTCGGGCTCTTTTATAGCCGACCATACGGTATGGGTTTGTCTCATTGTTGAAGGCTCTACGGTTGCCTATAATTGCTTACATTCACTTCATTTGAACTTTCGTGGATAGCTGTCTCATTGGCAATCATACCACATCTCCTTATTTTTATATAAACAAAACTGGTTAATTCAACCTAAGGTTAACTTTAATTGTATGTGTTGAAACCTAAGTTTTTTAATCATTTCTAAATCTAATAAGCGAAACTTTAACATCATACAAATATCACATTACAATATTTGGCATGATTAATGACAATACTTATTCAATAATCTGAAAGAACAAGCTGTCATCTTAACATGTTCACTTTACTACTTATTCAATTAATTTCATTGTCGTTTCTATAATTCATTGCTAAATGGTATGCTGAATGCTATGAATATTTATTTGAATTTTTCAGCTTGTAAGTGTCAAGTAGCAAACAGATAAGTATAGCGTACACTTATCTATCCAATTCATAATATAACGATATTTATACAATGGTGTTAGTAGAATAGTAAAGTAAACCCGTAAACATACCATGCAAATGATGTGTGATAGACGCGCGTTCCGTCTACAAAAGAGGCGGAAATACCAAACAGACAGTCCAACTAATTAGTTGAACATCAACTGACAACGCCTTGGTATAATCTCAACAGACAAAACGACAAACAACAGTATACAAAAAACAAAAAACCGGGATTGATTTTACGTTCTGTTTTCTAAATTTACCTTAACGGGACACACTCAAGGCAGAAATGTTTAAATCAAAGGACGTATAAGTATATGACCATAGAGAACATACACGAAAATAATTATATCAACTTAACGTCAACATTACTTGAGGGTGTTAAAACCTAAGTTTCGTTATCATTTCTAAATTTATAAAGCGACACTTTAAAATCATACAAATACCACATTTCAATGTTTGGCATGACTAATGACTTTACTATTGAATAATCTGACAGACCAAGCTGTCATCTCGAAATGTTCTACTATCATTTTAGTACAAATTCAATTGATTCCATTTTCGTTGTAATAATTCATTGCTAAATGGTATGCTGTATTCTATGAATATTTATTTGAATTTTTCAGCCGGTAAGTGTCAAATAGCAAACAGATAAGTATAGCGTACAATTATATTTGCAATTTATAATATACCAATATTTATATAATGGTGAACGTAGTGTAGTAAAGTAAAACAATACACATACCATTTTAAGAGAGAAATACTCAAAAAAAGTATTTAGAAATGTGTTGGTAAAACACTATTATCTGCTTTTCTTTAAAACAACCCTTTTGGAAAGATTATAAGAAATTGTATTTTTAGATTATTGTTGTAAAGTATTGAAATATGAGAATACATTATGAAATAATATGGCTTGATTATGACAATTAATAGTTTATAAAACTTGAATCATGCGATTATTTATGTAGCCACTAGATATGCTAATTACGTGAAAATATCCAAATTTTTCCTAGTGTCACATCTTGGTATATCCTTATGTTTGTATTAGGAAGACAGTACTTAACCGATGTCCAAATTGTGACTTTATGTTAAGTCTTGTTTAATATTTTTGATTAAAACTATCATTTAATAACTTTTCAAAAAATAGAATGTTGTGCTACATACCATGTATATATTCCTTATTATGCAGTTACTACTCATCAATAGGCGATCAGCAAACGAACATCACATTATCAGTATGCTAGTATTTACATAATGTACATTTCAATTTTTTGTTCTACTATGATTGCTATATAATTAACTACTGTACACCATAGATACAAAACACCTACAAACAAAATTGATGCTATCGTGATTTTTATAAACTCTAAAAGAGAAGATAATGAGTTTACAACTATTTTTGGGATATAGGTATTCGTGTTCACCACTTGGTTTGTCATTTTTAATATCTATACTTCGTTTGAATAGATACAACATTCAAGAAAACACATTTTCTAGTTAAGAAAACGAAAACACTTCGAAAACAATATGCTGAACATATTCAGTAAAATTTATAAACTGTTTTTTTAGATGAGTATTTGCTGTATAGTGATTGTCTTAAATTATTCCTCAGATTTTAAACTTGTATTTTTATTTATATTTTTTAGAGCACCGTAAGTGTTATGGACCATAAAGATAAGTATATTGTGATAAGTTTACAAAAAATGAAAAAATGAAACGACAATAGATAGTGAATGTTGTATATAGTGTTATTTTTTTTAAATTGGACAATATAAAAACAGTTCTTATCAATAAAGACGCAATTATATAGAAGAAACAAAACCCATTCGTATATTAGAAGCAATGCGATATTTTGATCAGTGTGATTTAAATGAAATATTAAGTAGTCTGAATTCAAACGTGAACAAATAGAAAATACAATTCGTATTGTTGTTTATAAATATCTTTAACAACACCATGTTGTACATGTATCTGTAAACGGACAATATTTGAAAGTTTTATAACCTTTGATATCCACAGTTAACTAATTATTACTCACGTATGGAATTTTTATATGCTTTAATTGATAAAGGAACAAACATGTTTTTCAGTTGCGTTTGTTATTTGTTATGACAGTAAGACCAAACAGGCAATAGAAGACTGAAGTTCAACCAGTGCTTCAGAAAACATTATATGTTTGTGATTTTAAAATATTACAAACACAAAATTTTAATTTTTGTCATGATTATTGACTATAACATTTAACAAAAAGCTGTCAGTTCTACTATCACTTTACTACTTATACAACGGCGGCTTCTATAACTCATTGCTAGATGGTATGATGTATTGTATGATCATTTACTTGATTTTATATTTTTTGCAGTCGGTAAGTGAATAGTTTCAAACAGATAAGTATAGTTTACAATTATCTCGCAATTTATAACATGACGATAGTCTTTAAACTTGAATAATGTTCTTAATTATGCCGGTTGCAATAAGCGGAATGATCTAATTGCGTAACGATATTCCAAGTTATCCAAATGTCGTATATGTTTAGTATGTCCGTATTTCTGAAAAAAGGTGACAATATGTCTAAATTGTAACAATATTTTTTTATCTTGTGACTTCTTTCTCATTATTCCTTTCATGTTATATATCTATATGTCCAATCAATGTATCAATTCCCTATATTTACATACTATGCTGTTAACCAGAGTTCCTGGTTATTTGATTAATCGTCGCCATTCAAAGTTGTTTCCGATTAATAATAAATGTATGACGTCATATGTTTTTAAAACATAGTTCTAGAATTACAAAAACAAACATGTGTTGTCCTTTGTGTTATTTAATATATATATATCATACCATTACTATTTCAAATATATGTATTATTTAACTTTATTCGGTAACTGTCAAGTACCAAATCGAAAACTAAAACTAAAAACTTTGAGCATTTGTTGTCATAGGAATCATATGACAAATGGCAGTCTTCTTATAAAAGTGGATACATGTGATAGTTGCAATGTTTGAAAATTGTTATCAAGATGCATAAATAACACTGTTACTTTGCTTATGCAAAAATCAAATAAACTTGAATATTTTAATTTGATAAATTATGTGTTCAGTCATTAATCTATTAGCCAATAGGATAAACATTACAACATGTGGTAGAATTGACAATGAGACAGCTACCCAACATAGAGTAAATTATGTTGATGGTAGTTACAATAAGTCACATTACGGGCAATATAGAGTAAATTATGTTGATGGTAGTTGCAATAAGTCACATTACGGGCAATATAGAGTAAATTATGTTGATGGTAGTTGCAATAAGTCACATTACGGGCAACATAGAGTAAATTATGTTGTTGGTAGTTACAATAAGTCACATTACGGGCTTTTCCACAAATACCGTATATTAAAGATTCCAAAATGACAATATGTGAACCATTTCAAACTATAGAACTTAAAACTGTTAGGTCCGATAGGTTAATACATTTTGACAAAAGTTCGACAATAATATAATATGTTCTCATTGTAGCTGTTCCTGTGGAGAGTAAGTATTGAAGATAAAGCTTACGATTAATATTTTTCTTCGATGGCGCGGATGTACATTATATGCATAAGTCATCAAAAGAAGTACATATAATGATTATTGTATCATTGATAGCTATACACGAAGTATAACATGTTTATTTTCAATTAATTTGTTTCATGCTTAAAATTTACATGAAAAAGTACAATGCGTAATAGTAAAAGCTAAATGATAAGTTAATATTGATATTAAAATACCTCCGAACAAAAAGGGATGTTGAGATTTCCGAGCCCGAAGGGCGAGGGGATTTGAACAGCCCTTTTTGTGATGAGGTCTTTTGATGTCATAATTAATTAATCATTGATCTTTTACTAACTTACAAACCGTCAAAAACTTTAGAAAAATACACTAAAAACACTAAAAACACTTGCAGAAACCTATTTCCCCTGAATTGGTCGAGTCTAAATATATTCAACACAAATAATAGATAAACAGTACTCAGACTGATATAGACAAATAGCAGTTACCTAATTGCATTCAAAACGGACCGATTAAATGATCTTTAAAACATCATTTAATTTTTTATTTATTATAATGTTTTAAGCATTTTGATAGGACCATAAGATAGTTTTATGAAATTAAGGGGTAAATTTATATTTTTGAATTCCAAATTTTCAATATAATGATTTTGATTTTATAAATAAGGAAATCAAAAACCCTATACAGACCTCATTTACAACTGACCAATGAATGTTCTGCACCAAAACTTCTTGTTATATATATTTGATGTTTTTAATCTGTCAGTAATTATGAAATAGATTCGTAAAGACACCAAATGAAAACAGTAAGTAAACTCTTCCAACATCAGCTATTTAAACAGTATGTTTCACAACTTCTATTCAAACATACCTAGATGCATAAGGTCCTTCACTATGTTTCATGCAAATGCAAAATAATAAGTGTTGTCTGTTCAGTTCAATTAATTAATAAATCGTATTTTTAGTCTTGATTTTGCGGTATGGGCTTTGTTCATTGTTGAAAGACGTACGGTGACCTATAGTTGTTAATTTCTATGATATTTGGTCTTTTGTGGTGTGTTGTCTCAGTAGCAATCATACCTGACTCGATCAAAACGTGTATAGGTGGAATATTTTCGCAAGGTTGATAATCATTCTTAAATTGAAATGCAATATATTATATGAAAACAAACACTTTTATTTTAGTCGTCCGTCATTCCCTTTTCACATCTAAATGTTGTATAAACAAACAACTTGAAAACAGCCTTTTATCTTTATAAGTTTTATAGTCGCCTGACAAAACCTTATATTATAAATCGCAATTAAATCGTAGATAAAGAACCGTAGTAAAAACATTATACAAGTATAGGTGTTTAGCTATGTAGTAAATTGCAAAACCATAAAAAAAAGTTTACACTATTAATGAGTAATTTAAATGGAAATTTTAAGTAATAACATTTTACAAGATCTTGTCTTCGTGTACTGTGTACATTGAATAATTTATGGAGTTGGTTGATTGTTGTTTGCTTTACCTCCTGGAGAAAATATGTCATGCATGTTCATGACGAGAACACATGAATTTTGAATACAATAGGTAGATATTGCAATAGGATGTAGACATTGAGGTAGGACGTGAAAATTAGAATATCACTGGAAACTGAAGATATATTGAGTAAAGACAGAAATTAGCCTTGCAACAGCTGGCCACATCCGAACCCCTTAAATGATTGGTGCAAAAAAAGTGAATTTGCAGAGACCGTTAATCCATGAAACCTATTCAGAAGTCATCCATCCATATTTATGTGTAGTTTCTAAAATAATTTAACATTTCTAATTTCGGTTTTATACTTTTATCACCACTTTAGTAACTATGAAATTTTTGTGAAACTGTATTTTATTTGTCTCTGTACATTAGTTTTTGGTATGATATTCTGTACTATCGCTCTCCTTGTTTGTTTCATGTGTGTGTTTTCCTTCAGATCGGGAGGTCGTGGTTCGAATCTCGACCAGGTCTAACAAAGTCGTAAAAATGGTACATGTAATTGCTGTTTCAACGCTAAACTAACGGTATTTAAAAGTAAGAGCACATACTTGTCGGTTCGGAGCCAGAAATGTTTTCGGGTAGGGTGACTGTTCTTCCTGCGAAATGATATCTTCATGCGAACTAAGGCGTAAAAAAACTGGCGGTAAATATGTGGTTTAATTTACTTTTGAAAAACTGATATTGATTTATTCTATGTTCCGAAAGAGAAAAATATGTTATAAATAAAAAAATATATATATTTATCAAAATACAGAGCTAGCATGTACTGTTTGTTTATCGAGGACCAATAGTACACTTTTACAAAGGTCAGATGCAGTTCTTATTGAAATGTTAACACGACTTGCATGGCCGTTGTTCCTTAAAATTGAACGTAAACAACATCAGTCCACACTATTTGTTGCGTCAAATCGTGCCCAAATACAAGATCAAACAAATGAACCAATAACAGTCCTTAAGGAGTTGTTCAGTATATTATAAAATTGAGAGAGGAAATGGGGAATTTGTCAAAGAGACAACAACCCGATCATCGAGCAGAAAACAGCCCAAGGCCACCAATGGGTCTTCAACACAGCGATAGACTAGTTTGTTATCTAAAAACTAAAAATATGGAAGTTAATGTTGTGGACAACAAAACTACGAACATTTAAGCAAACCTTCATTTACATCGTTGACGAACTAATTGCATCCAGGAAGCAGATAGCACAAATTTATAATATTTACAATATCACTTGTAAACATGTATGATGTATAATTTTAAGTTAAACAAAAACAACCATTGTATTTATTTCTTCAGATGGATGAATCTCATAAGATAACAGTGACAGCCAGTAATAAACATTAGCGAAACACAGAAATGATGGAAAACACTACCTTCCGATGCATAAACAATATTAAACAATCTGAATGTAATGTGTACTTGTTTTATTTGGATGCACGTTTTATGTTTAAAATAAATATGATTCTGATACATCAAAATAGAAACTTTACAATTGTTTCCCTAAAATCTGTTTTAACCACATAAGAATTATGTCGTACGTGTTGCATCACACGAATCATTTATACTTTTATATTTTCTTATGTCAGATAATTATTAAATGCTCTCCCGTAACTGAATATTATATCAAATTCAAAATAATTAGCTATACTTCTTACCAATCAAGTGTTATATAACTACAATCAATATCCTAGTGTCCGTTACTTATTCAAATTGATTTCACTTTTCTATTTATCCTACAAAAAATGTTATTATAAAACTTAACGTATTGAAAAGCATTATACACTGTCGGAATAGTCCTAGGTAATTGATTCGAAACAAATCAACACTGTAGACTTTTCTAGTACTTCAAGTTATTATTCAAATTGTACACAATATGTCTATAACCCTACAATGTATTTCTTTATGTGGATTCAATTATCATACATATATTTGATTTATACGTTCTTTCTGCATTTAAACTAGTAAACATGTAGATTGAAATTGTATTATATTTAACGCGCGAGACTACTATACATAATTTTGTAATATGTATATGAATGTTATTTCTTTTGTTTTATAAAATGTTATGATTATATTTAAATGTGTAGTCTTTCGAAATCATGAAGTAAAGTTGCAACTGGTTTGACTAGAATGTGTTTTACCTGTTTCGCCCACATCGTCATGTCTTTGATAGAAACATTTCGTCAACGTTTTCACGGCTTCGTTGAAAGGGAATTATTTCATATTTGGTGCGCAACTTGATAATGTTGAGTTGTGGCGACTTTCTGTTTGCCAATAGTTCAAAATAACTCTGATTGTACAAGGAGAATGTTCATAAAAGTTTACTTGGCCTGATTGAAAGGAATGATTAGTTATGTTTCAGTATACATGTTGTTATGATATTGTTATTATCATGTTTATTTATCTTGGCCTAATTTGTTTTGTGTGGCCTTATAATATTTATAATATGCTTACATCATATTTATAGTTGTTTACAAAATAATGTTATAATTGTGCAGTTTAGAAATCACTTGAACAATCATAGATACTGATGGAATGATTAGAACTTTCTATTTGACTGACATATTAATTCTGAAATGATCATAATATACGATGTGTAATTTAAACTTCCACTATATTCTAGGAGTTTTGCTTCTACAGTGTTCTAGAGGTTTCCGTGACAACTACATATACAGACACCGAAATTATACTTTTTTAGACATTAATTTACTTGGATTCACAGGAGTTCTCTGAAGTTGTTGTATTGATACTTTATTTACGTTAACTACATCATACTAGAATGGACATATTCCGTACAGTTAAGAGAATAATTCCGGATAAAGAAAAGACAAAAGACCGGACATATAACTTAACAGTTAAGTTAACATTTCAATTTGTATAATATTTCTTGTAAACTTGTGTATAATAAATCCTGATAAATATTATTATTGATTTGTGTCTTTTGTTGGCTACAAGTTAAAGGTGATTTCTGGCCGTAACAATGTCATCCAAAATGATTGTATGCAGCGACGCAGTTCCAGACATGATATTGGCCTTGTATTAAACACGGAAAAGACACTTATTGACTAATCAAACACATGCATCAGTTGTTCGGATATCAGATAAAAAGTAAACGCTCAATGTTACCCATAATTTCTTAGAAGTAACACACTATCTGCTCCATCGTATGGTGTTTAATATCTTAGTAAAAACTTGAAGCTCTTCCACACTTTAAACACTTCATTAACACGGGTTTGCTCCTTACTGAAAACTTGCTCGAATAGAGTTATATACTACATACATTTTAAGAATTTATTGACCAATATGGTATGTATGTGTATCAACTCACTAGTGACATGGTTTCGCGGTCTAAGTTCTTTTGATGAAATTATAATCGTCTAATTATGTCAGATTGTTACATTTTGACTTAGTAACACAGCATCCATTTCTTATATCTACTAATTTTTAAAATTGAAATATATGTATTATTAATATTTTTAATCTGAAATTAAAATTTAAACACACAACAATTAATGTGATAGTGCGAGGAAATGCCATGCAATCTTGATAACAGTCGTTTTTATTTGTAAACCAACTAGAACAAATTTGTTTTTCTGCTAGCAACATTCAAACTCTTTCTGGCTTTAACACTAATAGGGAACATACAGGGTATATATTACATACATGAGTCGGAGGAACATGATTTGCTGCCGTGTACATATAAATGTATCATGTTGCTCAGGAGGTAAAAAAATCGATAATACGTTGTATTTTGTGTCTGAGGAAAAGAACAAGAGATTGTGGGTACAAAAATTTGAACATACGCGTGGATATCTGTGACAAAGCTATACCATTACCGTAAAGTATTTCAAGATGGCGTCAGTGAATCTTGAGTATTTGAAGATATAATTTCATCGTTTCCAATAGGAACACATTGTTCAATGGTTATCTTGCCAGCAGACCCTTACAAGACAATCAATATTTGAAAATCGCATAAACAAGGAATTCAGAAATTAATGATGGCATATTTCATTGTGATTGTTGATTAATAAACATTTCAGGAAATGCTATTGTCTAAGTTTAAATGCCATTTTTTTTTTATTTTTGAGAACTCTATCCTTTTCTAATATTGTTCCCATAGGCAAGCGCTACTGTATGTAACTACATATATATGATAAATTGGTAATTTTAAGAGAAGAACTGACAATACAAAGGCAAAAGACAAAGACGAAAAAAAAGGAAAACTGATTGAATTAAACTATATCGACAATTGTGACGCCTCCTATGCTCTGTAGCATGGAAGGAGTACGACTTAATATCATATATCATTCATATCATAATCAGATGATAAAAACAACTTCATATGTAAATGGTTTATAATTTAGTAAGTTATACAAGACGAAACATCAAACAGTAACAAAATGATAATGATGCCATGTGTAATCTTGAATTTTTCCTTAATTTATTAGTTTGTACCGTTTTTTTTTTTTTTTCGTTAAATCCTTTTATATTGAAATTTTGATTATTGTCAGGTTGGCATTTTAGTGACGTATCATCTAACATAACCTTGGATTAATTATTCCAGTTATCTTCCCAACATATTAGCCAATTACTATTTAACATGTCTAATCTCTTTAAGATTGATAACCTGTGTATATGTTCTACTTTGCAAAGCTAGTGTCCCTTTCTTTATGAATAGTTATGTCATATATATTAACACAAATACTAAACAAAAACACATCTTTACCCTTACATATAGGTTTATATCAAACTGGATATGAAAATAACCCAGATATATTGATTTAAAAATAAGATTTAAGTGATCGATTGTTGGTTGCTTAACATCCAGTGGCAACTATTTCTTTTATTGTCCGGTGGATGTTTTATACATGTACTTGCTAGAATTTTTATTTTGTGCGTATAATATAACAGGTCCAAATACAATGTATGTTGTTAAACTTGTTTATCGAAACCATTGTCTGCTTTGCTAGATCAGTAATGCCATGTTGTGAAAATAGAGTAACAGAAGCGAAATCGTGAGCAGGAAAATTATCGTCTATCTGATAACATGAATTGTATACTGATTATACGACAAAGCCATTTTTTTAAGTTTCCGTGAATTGATATATGAAATATGCTTCATTCACGCCTGTGATTTTTCTTCTCGTCGTTCATCATGTTTTGTCATCTGTTTGCCCTTTTCTCAACTACTTTTTTTGTCATTTCGTATCTTCCACCTTTTTTTTTTGTTAACAGATAAAATTATACCTAAAAAATAGCCAGATTCATCTAAGGTCAACTTAGCCTGAGGGAGTTGAAACCTCCTTTTTTTATAATTTAAAATTTATATACGAACAATTTTAGAAATGTTTGTTTCAAATCATGTGAGTACCGAAGAACTAAATGCTGAGCTGGTAATACCATTGGGGACTAATAGTCCACCAACAAAGGTATCGACCCAGTGCTATAAAGAATGAAAACAACACGTTATAAAATCAATGCGTTTGAAGCGCTTTTCTTGATTAACCTTCATCAGGACACTCAAAGCTGAATATTTGAAGGCCAATGTTGTTTAAGAACCGAAACAGTTGAAGAGCTATATGACCAAAAGTACCTAAAATAGCCAAATCCATCTGAGGTCAACTTTGCCTGCGGGAGTTGAAACCTCAGTGAGTTAATTTGTACCTAAAAAAAGATGTTATTGTTTTAATGTTAACAAGAATGTCCTTCTCATTCATCATTATCTATCGATTAAACTACTTAATATTTTACAGAGTTATCTCCCTGTAGTGTTAGGTATTAAACTACTTAATATTTGCCCAAAAATCTTCAAACAAATTGATAATTTGAATCATCAAGATTATTTGATTTGAGTTCATGCTGCAGAATATGTAAAATTGATGCTAGTACATGTAACAACATGGACTTTTTATATGTGAGTTTCAGTTAAAATTTAAAGACTTTTGTGAAACGAAAGAGTGAGGAATAATGCATTTCGAATAATTTTCATACAATAATGTTGATCGGGCTGTATTTCTGGATAACTATGATTGACTAGGGCTACGTATATTTTGTAAATAATATTGCTACAAAATGAATTAATTTTCATTGATGTCTTGAATTAGTATATCAAACAACTAATTAAAGAAGGACATCTATTAAAATATTCATCATCATTCAACGTTTGAAGTTTTTCTATACGAATAAATATCTCAGTCTATGTTTCATTGTCAAGTATTAAGTACTTGACCCAAAAGGCTAACAATTAATTATGATCACACCAAGGGTATCCTTTATCTGATGATGATAAGTCTCCACTTGATTAAATCAACCTGATGACTTTTAGAAAGTCTGTTTCCTGTGTTATTCGCCTTTGGAACGTACAAGTACTATCGTCCTTCAGGATAAAGTATTTTCACTTGGCAAGACCTACAGCTTTTAAATTGCTAGTCTTTTTAAAATAAAATGAAGGCATTCAAAGTGTGAAATATATAAGATTACCTAGCACTGGGGTAGAATTCATTCCTTAATGTCGCTGGTTTTGTCAATGTTAGTTTAATAGTATTCGAATCATTAAATCACGGGCTCCTGACTGTTGACAAACACATACAGAAGGTGGCTGGTTGTGCAACCCATAACCCGAGATATTGGTGTAACACACTACAAAAAACTAGGAAAATCAGTTCAAAGGGTTGATTAAACAGATCGGCACTAATTAACACACACACATTACCCAACAACAACAAAAGACAACGCATGGCAGAGATCTTTAAGTACTCTAGATTACTGAAAAAATGTTTCAAAGTCAATTGAAACTCATAAATAAATCATAATTATATGTATTTAAAGGGTAAATGTCATAAGACCTTGTAAAATGCAAGTAACATACGTGTCGTACATGTAGTATACATGTAGTCTTACATATTAAGTTATGTTTTAATTTATTTGAAACAAAATATCAATGTAAGTACTGACGAACACAAAAGTAAAAAAAACAGTAAAAGTAAAATGTACAGTGGTAAATTGATAAATAAGTTTATTCAACGAATTCATAATTATTCATGGATCATATGTTAATTTGCCGAACTTTTTTACAAAATCACAATAGAAATAAGAATGCGATATTTCGTTTTAAATAAGGTCTTCACGTTAAGCCAAATTTTAAAACACATTTTTTTCTATTTTAAGGAAAAAGGTTTTAAGCTACGTGTGGTGACGGAATCCCTGACTTCATTATTTACCAACTATACATGGTTCACGCTAATTAAAAACTAAAACGTCACTAGGAAGAATTCTTATAACTTCGACACTGGTTAAATCGGCACCTGGTCAAATCGGCACATGTGATTGTTATTTCGGCACCTAGTCAAATCAGGCTCTCGTTAATTCGACACCAGGGGTCTTTTCTTCAACTTGGCGTTAAACTAATCATATGATTATTTTTAACGAGTCGTTAAAAGTTAATCGCATGAATAGTAAATACAATGATTAATTTGTGTTGTTCAGCTGATTGTAATCATTGTATTAGTTAATCACTGTATACATTTTTAATCATATGATTAGTTTTGGCTAATTAGCAAGTGTTTCCCACAATACATTGTAAATCAGGACCTATAACTTCCTTTTCTGTTTTAAATTATAACCTACTTCTTTTTACCCAGTTTTTGGGTGCCAAATATATATGATTGAATAAATATCGTATAACATGTTCATATTTGTATTGTAATATATACATAGTTTAGATTCATCAAAATTGTCTGTTTGAGTTAAAATTAAATGTGCTTGAATGGGGGAATGATTTAAGAAATGCAGAAATTAATGCATTCTGTTTAACAAAATGTGCTTTCGGGTACATTTTGCAATAATAAACATCTCCATTCATCCATTACTGATCATGACTAGGCTCAAAGTTTTTCATTTGTTTGTTCACAGAAGTTGTTATCTGAAATGATGGACCTTGTTGATCGTAGAAAAAAAAACCAAACAAATTGCACTCATTAAGTAAAATTGTATTTCTATAAAAAGTTTTAATCATCGTTCAAACTAGTTTTACCGTGCAGCAACGGCTGTTCCAACTTGGAAACATTGTCAGTGTTTGTCCTCGGTAGGCTAATCTCTAATTTAAGTTGTTACCGTGTTGGTTGTATAAAGATTATCTTTTAGTTTCGCGGAATTTGAGTGTTGATAGCAAATAATTTGAAGTCTTTGTTAAATTTATTTAGCAATATGATGACGAATCCTTTAAAAACCTGTAATTTCTGTTGTTCATTAAGTACAACTCGATACAGATTTCAGGTATTTTGTTTGATAAATGATGAAATTATCGTAATATTACATCCGTGGAATGTAATCTCCGTTGACGCTTTGGTGAAGAGTGCTTTCTTTCACGTCCGCATTTCTATCAAGTATGGCATGCCAAGATAACATTTTAGATGATTGTTATGAATGGTGAAAATAAATTCAGAACTATGAACAATAACATAAATTGTTAATCATACGGCATAGTTTGTTTTTATCAAGATGAATGTACGACGTGTTCGTTACATTTATTAACAAAACCCTGTACAAGTATTTTATGCAGTTACAAAACAATAAAAAAAGATCAAATAAAACTATCCGACACTATGATATATCTTTGGTATCAGATATTCACGAAGGGTGCGTAAATATAGAAATAGAAAGATATGGTATGATTGCACATGAAGTAACTCTCTATATGTATACCAGAGACCAAATGATGTTGAAGTTAACAACTATATGTCACCTTACCGCCTTCAAACATGAGCAAAACCCAAACATCATAGTCAGCTACAAAAGGCCCCGAAATGACGATTTCATTGTTAAATAGTTCAAAGAGAAAACTAACGACATGATAAATGTACAAAACAATAAACGAAAAACAAATATGATATACAGCAACAAACGACAACCACTAAATTGTTGGCTCCTGACTTGGGACAGGCACATACAGAAAGATTAATATATACAAGAAGTGGGGGTTCGCTTCCTATATGCAGATATACACAGACGTTCCACTGGTATGGGTAACTTTTTTGAAATGTCAAATATATCAATGGTTTGTAATTTCACGGAGTTAACATATCAAATTTATTATATGTCAACCACATCTTTACCAGAGACATGGGAGAAGCAGTGTTCAGTTTAAAAAAAAATCAAACATATATTGGTGATATGAATGATTGGAAAGTGTTTTGATTCCTGAAGTTACTAGTTAAAGGCCACCTACCCCTCACCTCACGCGGTATAAGACTTCTAATGGCGGATTTTGAAATTTTCATAAGGGAGGGGGGCACTGACTGCCTAAGAGGGGGCCCGCTCTAGTCATGCTTCAGTAATTCCCTAAATAATCAACGGAGGGGGAGCCCGCCTCCCTCCCCAAATCAGCCTCTGACTTCTTTTGAACTAGGACCAGTATAACTGTTCCTGTTTTGAAAAATCCCTGACTCTCTGAACTTAGGTTTTCCAAATTATGAATAACAGGTGCTTGTTTTTGTATATCGTGTCAACTGTGAAATATGGTGAGACTTTTTATTCACTATATCTGAATATTATACTTAATCACTGACATCAAACACTTACTAGGGCAAATTTTCATTATAAATATTTTTATCCTCGTCAAGCTCATAATTTTTCCTAAATGAAAATAAATAGCGGTGTGATAAAATAAAACTACGCAAAAATATTAATATCGTTTGGTCCGAGCTATCTGAGGGCCGAATTTATCCATTTAAATTTACCTGCGCAAGCAGTTAAGTCAAGGGCGCTACTAAATGTGCTAAAATTTGAACTTAAAAAAAAAGCGGGAAAATTAGCAAAGACTTGCTTTGGAAATCAATTATGGCCTGTACATTAATGCTATGGTAACCTTTATTATTTATAAAAGCTTGTTCGTCATAATCTGTTGAATGATTCCGCACAATAATGTTGCCCGTCTTTGGCATTTTAAAATCAACACTGCTCGGTAAGCGGTAACATACAAACGAATAACTGTCGATAAATGCAATTTTTTTCTGTTATCGGATGACTATAATATGTATCCGTTCGATCCTTCACACTGTCTTCTCTAATCTGTTTCCAATTTATGTTTCAACTCAACTCCTAACACATCTATTGTGTTGTTTTTTTTTTCAAATCTAAAGAGCTTTCATAGCTGGTCATTGCTAAACTCCCTTTTCAGGGGATACATCTCATTTTTCGAACACACATTAATGTTCGCATTGCTACAGCAGCCATGTTTGATGTTTTAATCATATGATTAAAATTTAATACACCTTCATGAGGTTGATTAATTTAAACGACAGTTTTAGCATTTTATTACAACGCGTTTAAATTAACGAACAACACACTAATCATATGATTAATTCTAATCCAATGATTAAGAAAATTTTACGACTCATTAGCACTATCGACAAGTTGAACAACAGACCCCAGTGGTGATAGTTTCGGCACCCAAATTCAACATAATGATCTTCAAGTAAACTATTGAAGACTCCTTACTCATAATTCTGTTTTTCTTGGTTTTTTTTTTTAATACTTTTACTCGTGGTGTCAACGTATATTTGTTGTGCGTAATAGAGGTTCCAATGAAAGCTTTGTTATACACAATTGGGCCATAATATCTGTCCCTAGTGAAACTTTTATCATAAAGGAACCTCTATGTCATGATAACAGCACATTACCAGAAAACATGGGCTACAAGATTTGTGCCAACCTTATTAATTTTATACAAGTAGTCAGGAAATGCAGAATAAAAACAAAACAAGTTAAAAAAAAAAATACCTGACAATTATTAAAACAACAAACGGGTTATTGTTGGTAATTGATATAGGTTGATACATTTTTAAAATTTAACCAATGTAAACATTATTAATAGAGTATAGTGAAAACGTCAAACAGAAAGCCAACTGATTATTGTTAATTGTGTACTCTTATTGCTTAATAACATGTGCTGAGTTTTAAACGATGTACGAAATGAACCTTTGAAATTTTAAGTTTTCAAAAAAAAAAATATATATGAGAGAGAGAAAAAAGAACGAAAAACTATATATTTTGCATAAACATGAAGTCTTTGAGTCTAAGATGAATGATATTTTATTAGTTGTTATTGGCTTTGAACTAGGGGGCGCCTTCAAACTATTTTAATCCCGCCACATTATGTATGTGTTTGTCCCAAGTCAAGAGCCTGTAATTCAGTGGTTGTCATTTGTTGCTATAAATTATACATGTTATATTTGTTTTTCGTTCATTATTTTATGCATTTATCAGACCGATAGTGTTTTCGTTTGAATTGTTTTTGCATTTATCATTTCTGGGTCTTTTATAGCTGACTATGCAGTATGGGTTTTGATCATTGTTGAAGGCCGTACGATGACCTTTTGATGTTAATTGATATGTCATTTGGTCTCTTGTGGAGAGTTGTTTCATTGACAATCATGCCATATCTTTTAATTTTTATATTTAAAAAATGTACATTTAATGCAAACGCTTAGTTTTCTTTGGGGTCATAACTGATTGCATTGTGACGTCATGAATAAGTTTTTCGTTCTACATTTTTTTAATCAAAACAGACATGAAACGAGATCGTATGATACAAGTTCAAGTCCGTTGCAAAGTTATTTTCTTATATTTTTTCAGTTAAACATCAATATAAAATCAGTTCTTATACCTGCATGTCTACATTGTCTGACTTAGAGAATATATTGTGTATGATGTGTTGTCAAATAATGTATAACACATTTATTTCAGCTTTAAACCTCGTTTTTATAACATCACTGTACCACCTGTATCACCTCACACAGGTCATGGGACTGATAGTTCACATTTTTGCTGCAATATTTGCTTTGAACTTCCTGGGACGACCCGCCTTGCAGCTAGAGCAATCAGTTCTGAATCTGTTTCCAGAGTTTACTAGGTTGAAACAGGATATCAGGTCTGAACTAGCATCTATAAAGTCGAAGCTTCAGAGTAAGAAATGCTCTAATTTTTTAAGAAATCAAGGTTCCAACTCCTTATGACAAAATTGACCAGATATGTCATTTGATTATTATTTTAGTTCATATAGCTTCCAACGGTTGTTTCCTTTTTTCACATTACTTGCTTTCAAATCATTAGGTTTGAGTTGAGACAAATTTAGAAAAGCGCTGCATACTCAATGAATTTGTAAAGTATTTTTTTCAATCAGAATAGTAAGTTAATGGCAAAACTTTTACCAACGAATACACATTAAAATTCAGACCCTGAAATTAAATAAGCTTGATGACATTGAATGGTCAGTCAACTAGCATGTGGGTTATACTTCACACATCACAACTTTAGTTACCCTTTCATACACATTTGTTGGTAAATTGGTGTAAGAGCTACGATATTATTAACAACATATATTTTACTTAAATCAACTTTTTCGTGTATCTAGCAGAATAGCAACATTTCTTCTTTTTTGAATTATAGTTCTAATCTGCAAATTTGAAACCCTAAGCAGATGCGTAGGACAAACTTAACACGTGTTACTGATATTTGATAGACAAATTTAACACATAGTTACTGATATTTGATAGACAAATTTAACACATAGTTATTAATATTTGATAGACACATTTAACACATAGTTACTGATATTTGATAGACAAATTTAACACATAGTTACTGATATTTGATAGACAAGTTTAACACATAGTTACTGATATTTGATAGACAAATTTAACACCTAGTTACTGATATTTGATAGACAAATGTCCCTTGAATGAATAAATGCTGGTGCATGTTTTTTTTCATAACGTATACATAACAAATACTGTTGATTAATTTGTCACATGAAATTAAGCAACCGCCAATCAATCAATACTGTTTATCTTATCAGGTGGACAAGATAAGAGAGTTACATTTCATGCAAAACTACAACCGAGGATTGCAGTTATGGAGCCTTCAAAGACAGTGGTATTTGATTACGTTATCACAAACACTGGAAGCGCTTATAACAATCGAAATGGGCATTTTACTGCTCCTTATGATGGAGTGTATTTCTTTGTTTCTACATTTCATTCGATGATGATATATAATAGCTATGGTCTACACTTGCAAATGGTCAAAAACAACTATGTTTTATCCGAAGCATCAACTGGCGCAAGTAGTGCTGGAAGCTCAATGAATGCAATAGTATCTCTAAAACGAGGTGATGTTATCAAAATACGGAATAATCCAATTCGTAGAGGAACATTTAAAGAAGGTATGACTTTCTTTTCTGGTTATGTTGTGTATTAAAACCTGAACACAAATAATACACGATTTACATATGATTAATTCTAAATTACTTTGATTTATATTATTGTAACAGTGTAGATTTGCCATTGTCTTAATAAACTTTTGTGAAACTTGTTTTCAGTTACTGCAATTATGCATTCTCAAACATTACAAGACCTGGTATATAAAGGATATACCTAGCTAATCATAAACGTCATCAACACCATTGCACAACTTTGACAAACCAGCAAAAACAATTTGCCCCATAACATATATATTAGTCCAATAAACATGATAGACGCAAATCACATCAATTGTAAAATGAGTCATTATAATATTCTATTAGTTCAATTTGCAAAATTGTTTCAGTAGACTATTTTCATACTACCGACTTTTGACTCCAAGTATATTTTCATTTCGACAAGACTCCTGACTCTGATTCCGAAGTATATAATTTGTTGACAGGTAAACTACTCTGTGATGGTACATTGTGGTACTCGGTCAAGTGAAAGCAAGTAAAAGAAGTAAAATTAAATTTTCGATTGAAGAATGTTTGTGGGAAAAATTAACAGTTATCTTTTTCCCATACTTGATAAAATCATCGGAAAACAGTCATTTTCCACTAATTGTACTGACTGTAAGTTGACTTTTTTCATGTATTTCCTCTTAATTGACCAAATACCAGAATGACCTACCACAGAGTAGTTTACCTGTCAAACAATTATATACTCCGGAGTCAGAGTTAGTAATATGAACATATGTTATTAAACCTAATGTCGAATGATTCTTTCTAAACAAATAAAATATATGTCATTACAGATGATTGTTCAAGTGTCAAACTATAAGTACTTAACCTGATGATTAAATGGTCCTCACAGTTTCACAATGCAATCAAAGTTATTAACCAGCTAATAAAAGGACCCTCAAAGTTACACAAAACGAACTCAATTACTTACCCTGCTAATAAAGGATCCCAACATTTATACAAAACCAAACTCAAAGTACAATGTACATACTCTGCTAATTAACAACTCTTCACATTTACACAGAAAAAAACTCAAAGTACTTACCCTGCTAATAAAAGGATTTTCACAGTTACACCAACCAAACTCACAGTACTTACCCTGTAAGTTAAAGGATTCTCACAGTTACATCTACCGCACTCAGAGTAATTACCCTGTTAATAAAAGGATCACCACAGTTATACAAACCAAACTCAAAGTACTTACCCTGCTAATTAAAGGATCCTCACAGTAACACAAACCGAAATCAAAGTACTAACCCTAATAATTAAAGGATCCTCACAGTCCAACAAACCACACTCAACATGCTCAAAGTACTTACCCTGTTAATTAAATGATTCCCACAGTTATAAAAAGATAACTCAAAGTACTTACCCTGCTATTTAGAGGACCCTCACAGTTACACAAAACAAACTCAAAGTACGTACCCTGCTAGTTACAGGATTCCTACAGTTACACAAAGAAACTCATAATACTTACCTTGAAAAAAGAGTCTCCACAATTACAAAAACGAAACTAAAAGTACTAACCCTGCTTACTAAGGAATCCTCACAGCTCCACAAAGCAAACGCAAAGTACGTACTTTGCTACTCAAAGAATCGTCATAGCTACACTTAGCACAATCAGAGTACATTTTATAAAATTAGAAATCTAACTCCGCTACACTTAATATGTGATAATATTAGTTTGAAGGCGGCAAACTTCCTCCTAATATTGTGATTGTGATATTTTGACTGAGTGTAGATCTACACAGTGGGTGTTATACCAGGAGATGAGGAGCACTTACCCTGTCGACTAACAGGTTTTTCGTCCTTTTGCTACTCATGGAATTACTCAGTTTCTGTTGTATACCTTGATTTGTATCCTCTTAATAGATTGATGAGAATTGAACATCAGCACACTACTATTGCCTAAATTTGATATCGATCAATGCACTTAGTACGAGTATAACATACAGCGATGTAATAAACAGTAAAGGAAGACAATATCTTAAAACACGTCTAGAAAAAACTTTGTAGATAAACAGTTTTGCTTTTACATTGCGACTTTTTTATTTTAAGAACAGACGCAGTGCAAAGTAAAGTAACAAACATACCGAATTGAAAACTGAAAGTTCTTTATAAAATGGCAAAATCAAAAGCTCAAACCCATCTAACGAATGGAAAGCAATTGTCATATTCCTGACTTGGAACAGGTATTGCCGTATTTAGAAAATGGTGGGTGAAAACTGGTTTTATAGCTAGCTTAACCTCTCACTTCTATGACAGTCGCATTGAATTCCATTATATTGACAACCATATGTGAGCAAAATAAATAGACATTATAGGAAAACACGTAAACAAATTGGGGTACAGTATTCAACATCTTAATCATTATAAAAACAAATAACTGTTTCAATAAAGAAACACAAAAGGGCATGTAGACAAAGTGCATAGAAAAAAAAAAAAGACATGAACTCAAAATTGACCATAGCACAATTACATAATGGCGGGATGTATAAGTACCAAGCCACGTAATAAGTATATAATCAAAAATAGACTAAACAGTAAAGGTTACAAATATACAAGGAAAATAAAAAAGGAAACTTTAACACGTATTTAAGATGATAAACAACGTCAGTACCTATAATCTATTCTTCAAGACCATTATGAATTATTTGTGATGTTATACGGTCTTGGTATCTTTCAAGGAACTTTTTTAGAAAAAAGACGAGACGTTCTTCGACATAACCTTGGCTCATCAACTTTCTGCTCAGACACTGATGACGTTTGATAAAGTCTAAGTAGCAGTGGCAAGCTCTTGAATAGCGAGTGAGTTGGGAATGAATATCCCATATGTAGGTGAAGTATATTGATGCCTAGGTTGGGAAAATTTATAATTTCAAAATTAATATCGTCTCGCTTGTCATAAATTCTGGTATGGAGATGACCGCTTATGTCAAATTCGAGGTATAAGTCTTAAAATGAGGCAGAGGAAGCCGTGTCTGATGTTTCCTTAATTTCTAGTTATGGAGGATATGTTAATGGAACCCAATCAGAAAAATGTGGATTGTTAATATTAATCAATTCTTTTTTTCTTTAATGGTTGACCTAATTATATTGTTTTCATATACCAGTGAATACGCTTTTTTAACTGGTGATCAGGCTTTCTTCATTCGTTTTTATCAGTGACTTCGCTTAGTTAACTGGTAATCAGGCTTTCTGCATCGATGATTATCGTCCGTTAAGATTTCGTTCTTCATATCGTTATTCATTCGGTTAACAACTATGTATCCTGTTCGGACTTGTATTATCTTTAAGCTTTTCATTCATCGTACATCAGGTGGTATCATATAATATGATATTGCAACTTTTCGATTCCAGTTCAACTATAATCTAGAGTTATTGAATTAAGGACACGATTCAATGTTATATATAGAGAAAAGAACAACAGTCTTTTGCTTGATTTAGAAATAAATATCTACTGGAACAAATGTTTATTTACATTTTGATTTCCGATTACAACATACCACTTGTCTCTGGTATGTTTTACTATGTCAAATGTCCGGATTGTTTTATATTTTTATGCGAGTTAGTCTAACGTTTAGTCAAATATTCATCATGAGGAGACAAACGAAGTAAACACATTCCTTTTGTATAAAGTGATATTCTATATTCCAAGTCACACTATTGCTTGTTATGATAATAATATCATGCTGGTTGAACATTGTGCGCTTCGTAAATATTTATAATCAAAACACAACAGCGACGGAAATCTATTATTTTCAAATGTTCAATTATTATGTTTTTAGGAATGAAGGTTTTGACTTTGAGGGTTTTTCCCTAGACGCTTACTAAACTGTGTACAATATAACGAGCACAATTGAAGATGTTATAATGTATATATTACTCAATTTATTGTTATTTCATGTTTTTTATTGAAGATCAAGACGTTTGTAATATTGTTAGTTAATCATTGGTGCGTGACATCATTATTAAACACGTCCTTCAATGTTTGTACGTAGAAAAACCTTGAAAGAAAAATAAAATTTTTGCATGACTTGCCGACTTGTCATCAATCGATAAGTTCATGATATGAACAATTAGGGACCAAACTGTATAGATAATTATTCTGAAACTCTTGTTAGCAGTACACATCTTAGACTGACCAAGCCATGCTGTCAGATTGTAAGGCGGTCGCATGATAACATAAATGCATTTGTGTCGATTGATCGTATCTTCAGCCTATAAACTAAATTTTAATATTTTACGTTGCAATACCAATACAAAATGTCATTGTGAATTTAATGATCGACGAACAAGAGTTGAACTGTTCATCTTTATGACTTTTAGTTGGTGTCGGTTTAAGTTAGGACTTATATGTTTGTGATCCTTGGGTTTAGCTGTACTGGAACTCTCGACGAACACGAGTTGAACTGTTCATCTTTATGAATTATAGTTGGTGTCCGTTTAGGTTAGGACTTATATGTTTGTGATCCTTGGGTTTAGCTGTACAGGAACACTCGACGAACAAGATTGAACTGTTCATCTTTGTGAATTATAGTTGGTGTCAGTTTAGTATAGGACTTATATGTTGGTGATCCTTTGGTTTAGCTGCACAGGAATACTCGACGAACAAGAGTTGAACTGTTCATCTTTGTGAATTATAGTTGGTGTCAGTTTAGTATAGGACTTATATGTTGGTGATTCTTTGGTTTAGCTGTACGGGAACACTCGCCCACCTGTAAATGTATCACAGATTCGTCTGAATCATTAAATACAAATGTCCTGTTTTCAAAAATATGAATGGGAGAATATATCTATAATTGATTTGAAAACATGCATGTTTGAATATTTGCAATGGAATCTAAAGTTTAATATTCATGTACTGAACATATTATTTTGGGTTCATAAAGTGTCTGATCATAAACTCCCGTTAGTGTCGTTGAAAGTGTTTTTTTGTAGATTCTGTATCATATGTGCTATATGGAGAGTTGGACAAAACATCGTACAGGTATATTATCAAATAACAGAATTGTACACCTAAATAATCAATATCCAATAAATAACAGAAGATGAACGTTTAAGAAGATTGATTTGTTTAGAAAACATGATTCCAGTGACGTAATCCAAGGAAAAACACAAAGACTGTTAAACGTATATCCACAAGGTGTCAAAAAGAGTATATAACAAACGTTAACAATTACCCTCACAAATTAAAGAACAAATGACAGAAACCGCGTGTGCTATCATAACAATAAATCGATAAAAGAAAACCTAGTCGTAAACTCATGTGCCACGAAATGAAATAATTTCCTAAATCTGCTAGTTGGTCAATAACTATGCATTCATATCAGTTAATAACAACATGGCAGATATTACATAATTTTGGGCTGTTATAAAATGGATAGTTGTAACAACCTTGACTAACCAGGATGAAACTACTACTGTGGGTAACAACCTTGACCACCCAGGATGAAACTACTACTATGGGTGTGTAACGACCTTGACCACCCATTAGGGCGATGACATTACTATTAGGGGTTATTTAACAACCTTGGCTACCATTAGGGTGACGACACTACTACTAGGGGATGTTAAGCGTCCTTGACTATCCATCAGGGCGATGACACTTCTACTAGGGGGTGTTTAACACCTTGACTAGGCTTTGAATCGTTATGCCATATGTACTTAGCCTCACCTAATAAATTAGACATGTTTGCAGATATATTTTTATTACAGAAGTGGAAATCATTTTCTTTTAGCAATAAATCATACATCAGTTTGTTTTATGATTTTATAGTTTCGATGTCAGAGGCTTATAATTAATTGTTCAGATTATGTTTAAAGAATACGTATATGATATTATTATAAGTGTGGGCTAAAATAAACATAAACAATGGGGAAATTTAAGCTTAGCTATTTGCACTACATCAAAGCGTACAGGAATAAACTGTCCAAATAGTTGTAGGATCTAAGAATGTGTCAGTTGTTTGCATTTAACCAAATACCTCTAGGAATGTGTCAATAGTTTGTGTCTTTAGGGAGTCTTTTTACGTTTTACCAAATTCTTGTTTGAAATCGTTATATTTTCTTCATTGATTGACAATATCAATTAAGCTTCAAATAGTTTTTGTTTTCAAGCTCTTTATTTTTTTCTTACTGAATTTCAAAATATGAACATTGCTTAAAGGTATCGTCGATTTGTTGAAAAAAGAAAAATATCTCTCTTTTATTTGATTCTTTGTAATAAAACTTTCTGTTAAATTTCGCTTTTATGAGTAAACTACTTGTCTATCTTGTTCCCATTAATAATCAATAGAGAGTTACATAAAAACAATTTACAAATTAATCATTAAACATGAAATTACATCAGTTTGGAAATAATTCAACCTTCAGGAATTTTCTTAACTATTTGACTAAACAAACTGAATATTAAATTGCCTTGATTTACTTTGTCAACGTTCAGACTTTTTATAACAACTCTAAAAAGTCCATCAGTACATTCTTTTGCATTATTTTTTTTTCTATTTTATTAGCTAGTCCGTTAAAAAGAAGAAAACAAACTTTTCATATAGAACATATTTATATAGTTACGTGAGTCATGCGTGCCTTTAAGGGGAAAAAGTTGTCGTGCAATGAACGTATTTGATATTTCCTGACGTCGAACAAGTTGTTTTGTTGTTACAGTTGTTTCTAGTAGTAAGCGAATCAACACGGGATCCTTCTAACCAGGCACACACACATGACGTCTGACCTAGTTGAAAGAGAAAGGTATGTTGATAAGTCTGCCTGAAAAACAGAAAACATAATGTTACAGTTAATGTATGTGTATATAGTAACGCCATGTTTCCGATTTTGCCTACCATTTAATGTTTTTGATATCACGTGTTTACAAATTTTGAATGAGTTCATTTATCATAGTCTCAATAAGATTGTAAGAAATTGTTCAGATTAACAAATTCTGTTTCAAATCAAACTGTTAACAAAATGATCGAATCGTATGAGAAGGTTAAGGTTGCCACTGTTGTGTCTCCTTGAATATTTAAAAAAAATTATTATGAAACTATAAAATAACATCAGTTATATATTCATAAGACATAAGTATTTTTGAATTCTGATGGCATTACGGCTTCAAACTTTATATATTTACTGCATAACAGCAATAACTGCCAAACAAAAGCCTCATTTTGAGATCTTATCATGAATATTAAGACAGCTCTACCAAAAAATATATTTTGTCACAAAATGTATGTTATAAAGATATCTTTTTCTTTTTTTAATAATTATTCAGTTTATTGCACAATTGGTTGTTAAAAAATACCCTAAAAGGTACAACTATCCCAAATAGGTTTATCCCTGTGTGTGAATTATCAAATGAACCAGGGGATTCACAAGATAAGCTTATTATAAGTTTCAAAAGAGGTTAATAGAATATTACAATCGATATAGTTTACAAAATCTGCATAGCGACAAATCCGGAAAACATACGTTCTCTCTGTTTACGTTTTTCTACTCATTTCAATTGTATATCACGTGTATTTTATTCATTATTGTGTGTTGGAATTTTCTTAACTTATTTGGTAAGTTTTAAATTTAATGGAATAACTGTATTGTTTTCTTTAACTATAACTTGTACACGATACAGAATACTGACAACTTGACGCATTATGAGTATATATCAATCATTGATGACATTCTGATGGTAAGTTAACATAATTAAAAACATGGATAAAGAATGAGTTTTTGTTGATACTTTGTATAAAGTGTTGCCAATCGATTCGTGTAAACAGAGAAACAGTATACATAAAACATAAATGAGAAACATAGTGTTGCTCTACGAGTATAATGTCTTAACTTTCACATAAACAGGGACACACACATATACCTACACAAAAACATGGTCACAAAACTTGCACACTCACACTCCCTGTCACACAACTACTCTACCATGAGTACTTGCACACCTCTCCTATTGAGTTATATTGCGGTTAATTAGATATATTTAAATGTATCTTTCAAAAATTTACTACATTTTCTTTCTAAGAGTATACTATGTTCATACCATTCTAAGAATTATAATTTAAAAACACTATATGCATCATGTACTTGTGTTTTAACTCTGATGCATAGTTACTTTTGTAAACAGCAAATAAAACAATTGTTAACAACACATTAATATCAAAATATGAACTGTCATGTATTTTGTATCCAAGTATTAAATTTTGCATTGATAAAATATGTGTACCTATTTTTATTTTATCAAGTAGTAACCCAACTTTAATCCAAAATTCACACTCATTAAAAAAAATGATCATAATTTTCTACTTGGTGACATATATGACATTGAGTATCCTTTATTATTTTCCATTGATAAAGCAGTTGCTTACATGCTAATATATAATTGATCAATTTCCACCTAAACATCTTTAGTTTGTTATCATTTAACTGGTGAAATGTAAAGTTTAATATATCATGTATATGATTTGAAGAATTTAGATTGAATATTTTTTTCCATTTTATGAAGAATAGATGTGTCACTTTCTATACCTTTGATATACTTATATATATCTTTAGCTTTTAATTGTTTAATGCAAATTGATTTGGCTTTGTTTTTTGCTTCTAAGTAAAGATTTCTGTCTATTTGAACTTTAGTTGAAATTGATTGATTTGATTTTAACATGATTTTCCATTCCTTTTTGATTGCAGATTTTAGTTTAGAAAGTTCTGCTATCCAGTTTGATTTTTCTTTCAATTTATGTAAGATTACTTTTTTGGGAGATATTACCTTGTTTATCTATGATATCATTAATAAAAAAAATGTCACTTTCTATCCAGTTTGGAAAAACAAGACTTTTACCATTTGATTTAATTGATTGATTACCCCAAATGAATTGCTGTCTTACACTTTTGAAATTTAACCCCTTGCTTATCTTGGAACTATTATGTACTTTATACCAACTTTTTAATATTTCTAAATAAAATTCTGGCATAGATTTTTTTAAATTTGGTATGTCATATATATTTTCAGAGTTCATGTTAAATAGAGCGAAGTTAGCTCCACATTTGTTAAAGTAATATAAAGGTATAACCTTCCAATTAGAAAATTCTTCTGTTGTTAACCTTTTAACCCAAGATATATGAATTGATGTTATATAACTATATATATCAATCATTTTTAAACTTCCTTCCTGATAATCATTACATAGAGTAGATCTCTTGATTTTCTCATTTTTGTTTTGCCATATATAGTTAAATATTAGTTTTTTAAATTGTGTCTCTCGATAAATTGGTTATTGATGCTAAAAAGGTTATGTTTGGTATAATTAATGTTTTTATTACTGTTATTCGCCCAATCATTGTAAGCTTTCTTTTCTTTCAATTTGAAATTGCTTTTTCTGACTTCCTCTGTCCTCTTTCTGTGTTTAATTTATTGCATTCAACTTTATTAGTTCCAAAATATACACCTAAACTTTTAATGGGGCTTTTATTCCAAATTATGTTTTCATATTTATCTTTAGAAAGTTTTAATTTACCTAGCCATATTCCTTCAGTTTTTGATTTATTAAGTTTTAGACCAGAAAGAGTTCCAAATTCTTAAATTAAATTTAATGCCAGGCTTATTTCTTGTTTTGATTTAAGAAAAAGTGTAGTATCATCTTCAAGCTTTGAGATTTTTAGACTATGTGTTTTAGAATCAAGTTTGATTTGAAATCCTTTAATACCTGTGTCTTGTCTTATTCTACATGCCAGAATCTCTACAGCTATAACAAAAATAATCGAACTCAAGGGACACCCTTGTCTAATACCACGAAAGATGCTATAGGTTTAAGAAATCCACCCATTATTGAGCATACAACCTTTGACACCATTATATAAAGTTTTAACCCATTTAATAAACGAATGCGGGAGACCAAATTTTAAAAGAGCTTCATACATAAATGACCATTCTAACGAAACAAAATCTTTTGAAAAATCTATAAATTATAAAGCACCATCTATATTAAAAGTTTCAGAGTAATCTATGATATCTTGAATTTGTCGGATATTGAAACCAATGTACCTATTTTTTACATATTCATTCTGATCACTATTTATTATTTTCGATAAAACATGTTTTAACAGTTTGGCTAAAATATAGGCTATTAATTTGGTGTCTACATTTAGTAAAGTTATAGGTCTATAATTGTCTAGGGATAGTTGGTCATTTTTTTTGTACAATAAAGATACTACTCCCATTTTTTGTAATGTTGTTAATTCTTCTTTCTCATAACACTTATTGAAAACTTCTACAGCTAGTTCTTTTATATTATCGCAGAATGCGCGATAGAATTCAACACTTAGACCATCTATACCTGGTAATTTCTTTAGCTTCATATTAAAAATGGCTTCTGTGCATTCTTCTATTGACATGGTCCCGCCTAGAGAGCGTTTTTCGTTATCAGTTAATTTATGATCTATTTTTGTTTCTTCAACATATGGCTTAATATTATTAACATCTGGGTTTGTACTTTTATATAAATTTTCATAGTAACATTTTTCTAAATTTAAGATTTTTGATGGCTCTGTTATGATTTTGTCTTGCTTATCTTTCAATGTTAAAATATTGAAAGATATCTATGTGTGTAAAGGTCGTACCATTTCCAAAATAAATTGCTTATAATTCTGTTATAATACATAAAACAATGAAACCCTTTTAGATGTTTTAGGATCACATTTGGTTTTTAGTAGCGATTGTGTTTCTTGGTCTATGTTTTTCTATGAAGTGTTTTTGACACTGAGGTTTGTATTTTCGTCGTTTTTTGTTTTTTCTTATCGCTTTCTCAGTTTCTTTTGGACTCAAAGAGTTTTGAATGACCCTTTGGTATCATTTACTGTTTTGTACTAGAGAAAAGCTGCAGGAACTTGAACAGTATATTATGGTTTCAAATAACAAAAGAAATTAAATTCACCACAAAACAGGCCAATGTAGTAACTCTGGGACCCAACAGGACATGCTTCACATTGTTTTGTCATTTCTGAGTAATACTGTTTGTTCTGAGGACAACATAAATCGCCATTAGATCTTTGTTCGCGTATGCTACAATTTATAAGCAATTGGTGGTTAATTAGTTATAGATGTAAGCAATTGATGAGTAATTAGTTATAGATATAAGCAATTGGTGAGTAATAAGTTATAGATATAAGTATTTAAATAATAATAAGTCATAGGTATAAGTAATTAGTTATAGATGTGAGTAATTGGTGAGTAATTAGTTATATATGTAAGTATTTGATAAGTCATAGGTATAAGCAATATGTTCCCGTCTGTAACACACTTTTATCTGTCTTGTTTGTCACATTCGTGTGCTATCTTCTTGAATCCCTCCTGCGTTTGGTATTTTACACCTCCCTTTTATCACAATTGTGTCGGTATCCTGTGCTTGTGGTTCATCCCTTCAATTAAAACCACATTTAATGTCCGTTTTTTGTTCTGTCAAAGATTTATTTCATGAATTACTTTCATTTTACATATACAATACCAATAATGAGGAAAGCCAAAAAACGTGTAAATTGTAATTAAAAATCATCATTCTATCAGGACTTAACAGATTAATCAAAAATATATAGTGTTTATGGTAATTTTTATATCAGGTTAATATGTTAGAAATGCTGAACATCTAACGAAGTAAGTCGTCTGTTATTTTAGAGTAATTGTTTAAAGAAATCTTTATTATGCATGCGTTTTACATCATTAGATATATCAACTAGATATAATACATGGACGCTAATACTGTCTATTTTCATCAAATGGAATAATCATCAATACCCAGATTTATTCGGAACACATCTTAAAGTGGTAATCACTTGACATGTTAATATGTTGTTACTTAAGACGTCAAATAATGTAGGGCCCATAATTTAGATCGTCAGGTTTAGTTTGTTGGTTTAATTAGTCTCCGAATCATACATGCATGAACACAGACTCCCGTTCAATAAACAAAGTGTTCCGATCGGCATTGATGTTAACCTTTTTTACACAGAAACACGTGACACTGTTATGGTATAAAACCACTAATTTATAGCCCCATTGCTTTCTATGTTAAATTCTGCAATTTCAAGCATAAATGGCTACTTTATCCTAAGTTCAAATAAAGTGGCAGTTATTTCATGTCAAAACTGTACCTTATGCTGACTTGTGCTGAAAAAATCAACATACCTTTAATTGCATATTAGAGCGTACTGGTTCCCGAAGTTTGATAGTACAAAAACAGGAACTTCTGATCTGAACAACAGGCCAAATGAGCCCTCCTATTAAAATTTCCTATACTTCTTTATTATTCAAATAAAACTTTCAACAAGGGTTCTACAGTGACCCCAAGTCCCCAAGCTTTCATTTGATACTAAAACTACTAAAAATATTCCCACTATTGACAAAGATAAAGCTATGCGTAGGAACTATTTTGTTTAAAATATGTACTATTTTCTTGTATGTTCTTTCCGACCGGGCCTGAATTAGTGGTTCTATACCTATAACAGCACCAAACTTGTTATATTGACTTCTGCTTGACTTAATTTCCTTTTATGATCTATTTCTAGCATAGAAAAACACATAAAGCTTTTGTCAAAACACTATATCACTGAAATCAAACTCAAATTGGACTGGTAGTAACATATGGGTTAAACAAAGAAAACTACATATGGATACTAATAGTGACAGATATGACACTTTTTCAATTTTTACCAGTTCTGATTTGTTAATATCTACTCAAATAACAGTGTTCTTACCTATATGTCTTATTTTTATCAGAGATTCTTCCTTGAATATAAATACACAGTGGTCCGAACATAAAATATAATTGATAATTTTGTCCCCCCTTTTTTCTACATGTTGGAAAAGGAGAGTGATTAGGTAAAAAAACATACTTTTATGTATAAACATGGATCAACAAAGCAATTTATGTATCTCCAAGCTAGACAACTTACTAAAATGGTTATAAAATGCATTTCAAGTGAGATTTTGGAATTCCTATATAAGTATACACCAATTTTCCATGAAATAAATAATTCACCAAGAAACACAATAAAACATGAACACTCACTAGATATTTTGACCAAAAACAATATTTATACTATAAACTAGTCATAATATACAAGTTTAATTGGTTTCAGTGTTAGATAATCCAAATATTTAAATTTCAGGTAAAATCTTAACTGTGTGCATGCTAAATGACCAAAAAAAGGCTAAAATACCTTATTGTAGCAATTTGAGGGCTGTAATTTGACACTAACATAATTGTTACATAAAAAAAATAATGTAACATGATTTCTGACAACACATGTGACCAATTTTCACTGTAAAGGGTATGATTTCTAAAAATAGAATTTCACATGCCTGTCAGTAATAGGTATAAAACCACTAATTTATAGCCCATTGCTTTCTATGTTAAATTCTGCAATTTCAAGCATAAATGGCTACTTTATCTTAAGTTCAAATACAGTGGCAGTTGTTTCATGTCAAAACTGTACCTTATGCTGACTTGTGCTGAAAAAATCAACATACCTTTAATTGCATATTAGAGCGTACTGGTTCCCGGAAGTTTGATAGTACAAAAACAGGAACTTCTGATCTGAACAACAGGCCAAATGAGCCCTCCTATTAAAATTTCCTATACTTCTTTATTATTCAAATAAAACTTTCAACAAGGGTTCTACAGTGACCCCAAGTCCCCAAGCTTTCATTTGATACTAAAACTACCCAAATATTCCCACTATTGACAAAGATACAGCTATGCGTAGGAACTATTTTGTTTAAAATATGTACTATTTTCTTGTATGTTCTTTCCGACCGGGCCTGAATTAGTGGTTCTATACCTTATATGTTGACTGAGCCTTGTAGTTGGGGACACTGGGATAATCACGATAACGTTTCAGTTAGACATCTCCCGTATCTTTTCTACAGCAATACCAGGATTATTTATACATTATAAACATAGTTCCTGTCAGCGTTACACTACCACGGTAATTGATGGAAAATTGAATGAAATGTTAGCTGTGCATTATACATACCTTGAGATTTCTCTTTTCTCTCGTTGCAAAGATCAGATGGATCAACAAAGCAGAACTTGATACCAATTTTTAGAGGAACATCTGTGACTGGTTCATCTAGATGAAGTGATTCATATCCTTCCACTCGTAAACTAAACTTTGAGTAAATGGACGGTAGCAGTATACTGTTGTCTTTTTCGCCTGTAAAGCAATCATTTTTTTTGTTAAAAGGTTGAGCTATAAGTAACTATGAATATACCAGTGTGCATTTTACATGCATAAGGTGGACAAAACTTTAATGTAACTTTGTCGTTAAGCGTGCAATACGTAGCAGCTGGTTCTAGGTTACTATGATACAACTGTCAAAAACTGTTCCACAGAGTTCTATGATACCACTGTCACACACTGTTCTACACAGTTCTAAGATACCACTCTCTCGAACTGTTCTACACAGTTCTAGGGTACCACTGTCAATAACTGTTTTACACAGTTCTAGGGTACCACTGTCACAAACTGTTCTACACAATTCTAAGATACTTTCTCTAAGCTATATCAGCATATACACAGACAAGGCGTTTCGATCGACATTGATGTTAAACTGTTTTAAAAAGAAACAGATGACACTGTTATTTGTTTAATAAACCTTGCAGTTGGGCACAATGGGTTATTTACGATTACGTTTCAGTTAGACATCTCCAACATCGTTTCTACAGCAATACCAGGATAATTTATACATTATAATTGTAGTTCCTGTCTACTGATCTACACATTTCTAGGATACGACTGTCACAAACTGTTCTACACGGTTCTAAGATATCACTGTCAGAAACTGTTCCACACAGTTCTAGAATGCCATGTCAGAAACTGTTCTACACAGTTCTAGAATGCCATGTCAGAAACTGTTATACACAATTCGAGGATACCACTATCAGAAACTGTTTTCTACAATTCTAGGAAACCACAGTCACAAAGAGTTCTACACAGTTTTAGGATACCACTGTCACAAACTGTTCTACAAAATTCTAAGATACCACTGTCTTAAACTATTCTAAACAGTTCAAGGATACCACTGCCAGAAACTGTTTTACGTAGTTTTATGATACCACTGTCAGAAACTGATCTACACAGTTCTAGGATACCACTGTCATAAACTTTTCTACAAAATTATTTGATACCACTGTCCTAAACTTTTCTACACAGTTCTAGTATACCACTTTCACAAACTGTTCTACGCAGTTTTAAGATACCAGTGTCTCAAACTGCACTACATAGTTCTATGATACCACTGTCAGAAACTATTTTACACAGTTTTATGATACCACTGTCAGAAACTGATCTACACATTTCAAGGATACCACTGTCATAAACTGTTCTACAAAGTTCTATGATATCACTGTCAGAAACTATTCTACACACTTATTGGATACTACTGTCACAAACTGTTCTACACAGTCCTAAGATACCACTGCCACAATTTGATATACACAGTTCTAGGATACCACTGTCAGAAACTGATCTACATAGTTCTAGGATACCACTGTCAGAAACAATTCTACACAGTTCGAAGATACAACTGTTACAAAATGTTCTACATAGTTCTAGGATACCACTGTCAGAAACTGTTTAACACAGTTTTATGATACCACTGTCAGAAACTGATCTACACTGTTCTAGGATACCACTGTCATACACTGTTCTACATAATTCTATGATACCACTGTCCTAAACTGTTCTACACAGTTCTAGGATACCACTGTCACAAACTGTTCTACAGAGTTCAAGGATACCACTGTCAGAAACTGATCTACACAGTTATAATATACCGCTGTCTCAAACTGTTCTACAGAGTTCTAGGATACCACTGTCAGAAACTTATCTACACAGTTATAATATACCACTGTCATAAACTGTTCTACAAGGTTATTTGATACCACTGTCCCAAACTGTTCTACACAGTTCTAAGATACCACTGTCGGAAACTGTTTTACACAGTTTTATTATACCACTGTCAGGAACTGATTTACACAGTTTTAGGGTACCACTGTCACAAACTGTTCTAGACAGTTCTAAGATACCACTCTCTCAAACAGTTCTACACAGTTCTAGGGTACCACTTTCAATAACTGTTTTACACAGTTCTAGGGTACCACTGTCACAAACTGTTCTACACAATTCTAAGATACTTTCTCTAAGCTATATCAACATGTACACAAACAAAGCGTTACTAAATGCTTTAATGTTAAACTGTTTTAAAAAGAAACAGCTGACACTGTTATTTGTTGAATAAACCTTGCAGTTAGGCACACTAGGTTATTTACGATTACGTTTCAGTTAGACATCTCCCACATCGTTTCTACAGCGAAACAGTTGAGGCATGTGACCATAGAGAACCTGTTGTTCAGTAGTTGTCGTTGGTTTGTGTCTGTTATATTGTAAACATAGTAAAGTAAAACAATAAACATACCATGAAAATGATGTGTGATGGACGCGCGTTGCGTCTACAAAAAAGGCGGAAATACCAAACAGACATTCAAACTAATTAGTCGAACATAAACTGACAACGCCATGAACCTCAACAAACAAAACGGTACTCAACAAAAAACCGGGATTGATTTCATGTGCTGTTTTCTAAATTTACCTTAACGGGAAACGCTCAATGCAGAAATGTTTAAACCAAAGGACGTATAATAATCAACATAGTTTAAGTATATGACCACAGAGAACAAACACGAAAATAGTTATATCAACTTAACGTCAACATTACTTGAGGGTGTTAAAACCTATGTTTCTTTATAATTTCTGAATTTATAAAGCGACACTTTGAAATCATACAAATATCACATTTCAATATTTGGCATGACTAATGACTTTAATATTGAATAATCTGACAGACCAAGCTGTCATCTCGAAATGTTCTACTGTCACGTTACTACAAATTCAATTAATTCCATTTTCGTTGTAATAATTCATTGCTAAATGGTATGTTTTATTTTATGAATATTTATTTGAATTTTTCAGCTGGTAAGTGTCAAGTAGCAAACAGATAAGTATAGCGTACAATTATATATGCAATTTATAATATAACAATAATTATATAATGGTGAACGTAGTGTAGTAAAGTAAAACAATACACATACCATTTTAAGAGAGAAATAGTCGAAAAAAGTATTTAAAAATGGGTTGGTAAAACACTATTATCTGCTTTTCTTTAAAACAACCCTTTTGGAAAGATTATAAGAAATTGTATTTTTAAATTATTGTTGTCAAGTATTGATTGAAATATGAGAATACATTATGAAATAATATGACTTGATTATGACAGGCGATTAATAGATTATAAAGCTTGAATCAAGTAATGATTTATGCAGCCACTGGATATGCTAAGTACGTGAAAATATTCAAATTGGTATGTCTTGATGTTTGTATTAGAGAGACAGTAGTTAACCGATGTCCAAATTGCGACTTTATGTTTAGTCTGGTTTATTCTTTTTGATTATACCCATCATTTAATTGCTTTTCAAAAAATAGAATGTTGTGCTTCATACCATGTATATACTTCTGATTATGCAGTAGCTACTCATGAATAGGCGATCAGCAAAAGAACATATCATTATCAATATGCTAGTATTTTCATAATATACATTTCAATTTGTTTTTCTACTCTGATTGGTATATAATTTACTACTGGACACCATAGATACAGAACACCTGTAGACAAAATTGATGCTATCGTGATTTTTTTAAACTCTGAAAGAGAAGATGATGACGTTACAACTATTTTTAGGATATAGATATTCGTGCTTACCACTTGGTTTGTCATTTTTGATATCTATACTTGGTTTGAATAGCTACCACATTCAAGAAAACACAGTTTCTAGTTAAGAAAACTAAAACACTTCAAACAAGTGTTGAACATATTCAGTAAAATTTATAAACTGTTTTTTTTAGATGAGTATTTGCTGGATCATGATTGTCTTAAATTATCCCTCAGATTTTAAACTTGTATTTTTTTTTTTTCGTATTGTTCAGTCCAATGTAAGTGTTATCTACTCTAAAATATAAGTATATTGCGACTATTGTACAAAAAAATGAAGAATGAAAGAACAATAGATAGTGAATGTTGTGTATGGTGTTTTATTGAAATGGGACAATATATGATTTTAGATATCCTTAACAACACCTTGTTTTTTTTTTCTATATCGTGATTGTTTTAAATTATTCCTCATATTTAAAACTTGTATTTTTATTTATATTTTTCAGTGGACCGTAAGTGTCATGTACCACAAATATAAGTATTTTGTGATTAGTTTACAAAACATGAAAAATGAAAGGACAATAAATAGTGAATGTTGTATATGGTGATTTATTAAAATTTGAAAACTTAAAAAATGTTCTAATCAATAAAGACGCAATTATATAGAAGAAACAAAACCCATTCGTATATTAGAAGAAATGCGATATTTTGATCAGTATGATTATAAATGAAATGCTAAGTAGTCTTAATCCAAACGTGAACAAATAGACAATACAATTCGTATTGTTAATTCTAAATATCTTTAACAACACCTTATTTTTTCTCTAGTATTATAACAAACAAAATATTATTAAATACTTTCGTAAATATGCTCAATGTGATATTTTTTTTTTTTTTTTTTTACAAATCTAAATGTTATAAATGTCTCTAATCCACGAATAATACATTGAAACAAAAAGATTGATAACTTTATTTAAACAAAATGCTTCCTAATTGATTTAAACGTTGTATAGGTAAATCATTACGACTTAATGAACTGACAGATACACTGCCAGTAATAACAGAGTATTCCATAAAACATATAGAAACTTATTAAACAGATCAGGTTTATAATGTTGTACATGTATCTGATTGATTGATTGATTAATTTTTGGTGTTTTAACGCCACTTTTAAGCACCGCTTTTGGGCTATTTCGTGGCGGCTAGTTTTTATTGGTGGAGGAAGCCGGAGTGCCCGGAGAAAACCACCGACCTTCGATAGGAAAACTGACAATCCTAGTCAATTAAGATTGGAGTCGAGTGCACCCGCACGAGCGGGGTTCGAACTCACACCCTCAGTGTTGACTGGCTAGTGATTACAGTAGTAACTACTTAGACCACTCGGCCACCGAGGCCCCTACATGTATCTGTAAACGGACAATGTTTGAAAGTTTTATAACCTTTTATTTGCACAGTTAACTAATTTTCACTCACATATGGAAGGTTTATATGTTTTAATTGATAAAAGAACAAACATGTTTTTCAGTTGCATTTGCTATTTGTTATGACACTAAGACAAAACAGGCAATAGAAGACTGAAGTAAAAGCTTCAGAAAACATTATATGTTTGTTATTATAAAATATTACAAATATAAAATGTAATTTTGGACATGATTACTGACTATAACATTCAACAAAAAGCTCTCAGTTCTACTATCACTTTACTACTTATACTACGGAGGCTTCTATAACCCGTTGCTAGATGGTATGCTGTATTGTATGATCATTTACTTGATTTTATTTTTTTTGCAGTCAATAAGTGAATAGTTTCAAACAGATAAGTATAGTTTACAATTATATCGCAATTTATAACATGATGATAGTCTTCGAAACTTGAATAAAGTACTTAATTATGCTGGTTGCAATAAGCGGAATGATCTAATTGCGTAACGATATTCCAAGTTATCCAAAATATCGTATATGTTTAGTATGTCTGTATTTCTGAAATAAAGGTGACAATATGTCTAAATTGTAACAATATTTTTTTATCTGGTGTCTTCTTTCTCATTATTCCTTTCATGTTATATATCTATATGTCCAAGCAATGTATCAATTCCCGATATGTACATACTATGCTGTTAACTAGAGTTCCTGGTTATTTGATTAATTGTCGCCATTCAAAGTTGTTTCCGATTAAAAATAAATGTATGACGTCTGTTTTTAAAACATAGTTTTAGAATTACAAAAAAAAACATGTGTTGTCCTCTGTGTTATTTAATATATATATATATCATACCATTACTATTTCAAATATATGTATTATTTAACTTTAGTCGGTAACTGTCAAGTACCAAATCGAAAAATAAAACTAAAAACTTTGAGCATTTGTTGTCATTAGAATCATATGACAAATGGCAGTCTTCTTATAAAAGTGCAAAAAGGTGATAGTTGCAATGTTTGAAAATTGTTATCAAGATGCATAAATAACACTGTTACTTTGCTTATAAACAAATCAAATAAACTTGAAGATTTTAATTTGATAAATTATGTGTTCTGTCATTAATCTATTAGCCTATAGGATAAACATTACAAAATGTGGTAGAATTGCCAATGAGACAGCTACCCAATATAGAGTAAATTATGTTGATGGTAGTTGCAATAAGTCACATTACGGGCTTTTCCAATAGTGAGAAATACAAATACCATATTAAGTAAGCTAAAAAATATTCCCAAAATGACAATATGTGAACCATTTCAAACTATAGAACTTACACTGTTAGGTCCGATAGGTAAATAAATTTTGACGAAAGTCCCACGATGATATAATATGTTCTTATTGTAGCTGTACCTGTGGAGAGTAAGTATTGAAGATAAAGCTTACGATTTATATTTTTCTTCGATGGCGCGGATGTTCATTATATGCATTAGTCATCAAAAGAAGTACATATAATGATAATATAATATTGTATCACTGACAGCTATACACGCTGTATAACATGTTTATTTTCAATTAATGTGTTTCATACTTAAAATTTACATGAAAAAGTACAATACATCTAACTACTAACTGATCGATAAGGATATGCACAAAATGGCATTTTTCTGCGGCAGTATTTTTTAAACTTGTTTTTGTAGAGAGATAACGTAACTTACGTTTGCAAGTTGCTTCTTATGAAGGACACTATTTATTTAGTTAAGTGGTATGATCGTCAATGACATAAATTGTTTCCATTTTAAAAGATTGGTACTCTTATAGACCGGATACATACTCATCATATACATATAATTTCAACAAATAAAGTGACTATATATATTTATCAAAATACAGAGCTAGTATGTACTGTTTGTTAATAGAGAATCAGTAGTACACTTTTACAAAGGGGAGATGCAGTTATTGTTGAAATGTTAACACGACTTGTATGACTGTTTTTCCTTAAAGTGAACGTAAACAACATCAGTCTACATTATTTATTGCGTCAAATCGTGCCTAAATACAAGTTCAAACAAATGAACCAATAACAGTCCTTAAGGAGTTGTTCAGTATATTATAAAATTGAGAATGGAAATTGGGAATTTGTCAAAGAGACAACAACCCGACCAAAGAGCAGAAAACAGCCCAAGGCCACAACCACAGCGATAAACTAGTTTGTTATCTAAAACCTAAAAATATGGAAGTTAATGTTGTGGAATTGCCAAACTGCGAACATTTAAGCAAACCTTCACTTAATTCATGGACGAACTAAGTGTTAATTTTCAATGCGTTTTAAGAAGGATAAACAAATTGCATCCAGGAAGCAGATAGCACAAATTTATAGCATCAGTTGTAAACATGTATGATGTATAGTTAGACGTTAAACAAACACAACCATTGTATTTATTTCTTTAGATGGATGAAATTCATTAGATAACAGTGACAGCCAGTAATAAACATTAGCAAAACACAGACATGATTGAAAACACTTCCTTCCGATGCATAAACAGTATTAAACAATCTGAATATAATGTTTTCCTGTTTTATTTGGATGCTCGTTTTATGTTTAAAATAAATATGATTCTGATACATCAAAATAGAAACTTTCTTTTCGTAAAATTTGTTTTAACCACAAAAGAATTATATCGTACGTGTTGCATCACACGAATCATTCATACTTTGATATTTTCTTACGTCAGATAATTATTAAATGATTTCTCGTGACTGAGTATTATATCAAATTCAAAATAATTAGCTACACTTCTTACCAATCAAGTGTTATATAACTACAATTTATATCCTAGTGTCCGTTACTCATTCAAATTGATTTCGCTTTTCTATTTATCTTACAAATAATGTTATTATAGAACTTAAGGTATTGAAAAGCATTATAAACTGTCGGAATAGTCTTTAAGAAAAAGAATTGAAATTGTATAATATTTAACGCGCGAGAATACTATACATATTTCGGTAATATGTATATGAATGTTATTTTTCTTGTTTTATAAAATGTTATGATTATATTTAAATGTGTAGTCTTTCGAAATCATGAAATAAATTTGCAACTGGTTTGACTAGAATGTGTTTTACCTGTTTCGCCCACATCGTCATGCCTTTGATAGAAATCTTTCGTAAAAATGTTCACGGCTTCGTTGAAATGGAATTATTTCATATTTGGTGTGCAGCTTGATAATGTTGAGTTGTGGCGACTTTCTGTTTGCCAATGGTTCAAAATATTACAACTCTGATCGTACAAGGAAAATGTTCATAAAAGATTAATTGGCTTGATTGAAAGGAATGATTAGTTATGTTTCAATATACATCTTGTTATGCTATTGTTATTATCATGTTTATTTATCTTGGCCTAATTTGTTTTATGTGGCCTTATAATATGTATAATATGCTTACATCATATTTATAGTTGTTTACAAAATAATGTTATTATTGTGCAGTCAGAAATCATTGGAACAGTCAATGGAACTGGAATGATTAGAACTTTCTATTTGACTGATACGATAATTCTGAAATGATCATACTATACGATGTGGAATTCTGAAATGATCATAATATACGATGTGTATTTTAAACTTCTACCGTATTCTAGGAGTTTCCGTTCCAGAAGTTTTCTAGGAGTTTCCCTTCTACAGTGTTCTAGAAGTTTCCGTGACAGCTACATATGCAGACACCGAAATTATACTTTTTAGACATTAATTTACTTGGATTCACAGAAGTTCTCTGAAGTTGTTGTATTGACACTTTATTTACGTTAACTACATCATACTAGATTGGACATATTCCGTACAGTTAAGAGAAGAATTCCGGATAAAGAAAAGACAAAGGATCGGACATATCATTTAACAGTTAAGTTAACATTTCAATTTGTATGATATTTCTTGTAAACTTGTGTATAATAAATCTTGTTAAATTTTATTATTGATTTGTGTCTTTTGTTGGCTACAAGTTAAAGGTGATTCCTGGCCGTAACAGCAATTTGGAACTCATCCGGGAAAACTTTATATCAGATTAAAATATTGGCATTTGATGCCGGTAAATTTTTGAAGACGTCAGACATGTAAGGGTTTGATGACTTAAAGAAAGAGGAATTAATGTTGCTTGCTAAACATCTAAAAGTTCTGATTATGACACTGTAAAACAGGAAGTTTTGAAAGCTAATAAGCTAATGCCAGAAGCATATAGACAGAAAGTTAGGTCTTATAAAAAGTTTAATTAACAAACCTATGTTGAATTTGCTAGGGGAAAAAGAAGATCTATTTGATAACTGGCTTACGTCTATGAAAATAGATAACAATTTTGATAATATAAGATAATTGGTGTTATTATAAGAGTTCAAGCAGTGTGTTCATTTAGACTTAAAACACATTTATATAACAAAACTGTTAAGACATTACAAGATGCAGCTGTTATTTCCGATAACTATACCCTTTCACATACAAGAAGTTTCAAAGGTCAAAATGTTAATACTTCGAGCGGAAATTACAAAAATCAAGGTACTGAGCGTACTGATAATCAGCCTGTTGCACAGAATAATATGTCTAGTCCAAAGTTTTATACTTTTAGAAGTCACTAACTTGAGCTTATTGTAAGAAAAATGGTCACCTGATATCTGATTGTTTTAGATTCTGAAGAAGAATGAAAGAGATAATAAACCCAAATCCAGTGCTTGTACGACACCCCTTGTAACCCATAAGTTGGAATGTCCTGCGAGTCAGGCTTTTAAGTCCAGTTTTTGTGATTACATGGAGGATTATAAACCCTTTATGTCTGAATGGTTTGTTTCTATTGTTGAACTACTCCTCAGCCCATTAAGATTTTATGGGACACTGGAGCTTCTCAGACGTTGTTATTAGGAGGTGTGCTGCCTTTGTCCGAGGACACTTCTGTTGGTGCCTCCGTTTTGTTACAGGGTGTGGAGTTAGGTTGTATAGATGTTCTCCTACATCGTATTTCTCTGAAGTCAGAAAATTAGTTACTGGACCTGTGGGTGTTCGTACAAGTGTCCCTTATTGGTAGGAAATATCTAGCTAGGAACTAGTGGTAGCTGAACCAACTGTTACCAGTGAAACGGTTGTGGGTGTTAAATCACCTGAAGATGATGCTGAACTGTAAACAGCTTGGGTGTTACTAGTGCGCTGGCAGGAAAACAACAAAATGAGGATTTGCAAGAAGACCATAATGAATATATGGACCTTTCTGACACTTTCCTTGCCGACATTGACGGTTCATGTGGCTCAAAAAAGGCCATGATAAGACCACCTAGTACTAACAAACATGTAATTATGCCATGGCCAGAACTGAACAGAAAATTTGTGGAAGAATAAAATAAAGACCCTAAGGTTCTTCAGCTCCGCAAGAGGGCTCAACCACAGGAGGAAGCAGACAAAGTGGCAGAATGCTTCTATCATCAAGACGGCATTTTAATGAGGAAATGGAGGCCCCTGATGCTATCCCAGAAGAGGAATGGAGAGTGGTTTACCAGGTGGTGGTGTCTAACGTTTATAGGCAAGAAATTATTGGTCTTGTCCATGACACCCCCTTGGGTGGACATTTAGGTATAAGGAAGACTTGCCTTAAGATCTTGCAGAATTTCTACTGACCCAGACTTATGAATAATGTCATACAATACTGCAAATCATGCCATATATGCCAGGTTGTTGGCAAGCTTAACTAGAAAATACCACCAGCAAAACTTCTGCCAATTCCAGCCTTTGAAGAACCTTTCAGTCGAGTATTGATTAATTGCGTTGGACCTTTACCGAAGACCAAGACTGGAAATGCGTATTTATTGACGATCATGTGTATATTCACTCGCTTTCTTGAGGTTATTCCGTTCATGATACCAACTATTGTCAAAGCTCTCTTTAATTTTTCCACGTTATTTGGACTTTCTAAGTCTATATAGTCCGACCAGGGTTCAAATGTCATGTCGGGTGTATTTCAGCAGGTCGTTTACCAGTTACGGATTGCTCATTATAGGTCAAGTGTTTATCATCCAGAATCTCAATCTGCCTTTGAACGTTTTCATTGAAGAACATGATTACAACTGGTTGTCTTCAATTTGACAGAGACTGGGATGATGGTGTTCACTTTCTTTTTTTTACGGTCCGAGAGGCTGTTCAAGAATCCCTTGGTTTTAGTCCCTGTGAGTTGGTATTTTGTCACGCTGTAAGAGGACCTTTAAAATTGTTTAAGGAAAAATGGCTTACTGAACAAACTGACTTGAATCCTCTAGACTATGTATCAAGATTTAAAAAAAAAATTGTATACTGCTTGTCAAATTGCTCAGAAAAAATTAAAAACTGTTCAGAATAAGATGAAAATATGGTATGATAAAGATGCCTTGGAGGTTTTGAGCCTAGTGATAAGGTACTTGTATGTTTGCCAGTCCCTGGAATCCTTTACAGGCTAAATATTGTGGTCCTTATACAATAGAGAGTAACATCTATAATCTCACAGTCTTCGACATAGGAATCTGTTTTCCTAGTTGGCTTCGTAATCTAACAATCTTCAATCTTGTATTCGGTTCTATACTCGAATTCCTCTTTTATTACAATATCCCCAATTGACAAACTATCATGTAAATCAAGGTTTATATGAAAATTAACAATCTTCTTTAGCACTATAAAACCAGGTTCAATCCACCATTTTCTACATAAGAAAATGCCTGTACCAAGTCAGGAATATGACAGTTGTTTTCAATTGGTTTGCTGTGTTTGTGCTTTTGATTTTGCCATTTGATTAGGGACTTTCCGTTTTGAATTTTCCTCGGAGTTCAGTATTTTAGTGATTTAACTTTTTTTCAAAAGTGTCATACACTATTGTTTATCTGATTCGATTCTGATGATATCTGGTGATAACAAGAACGCTTAGGTCAAGCAATCGTCTACAATGATATGCGTGTTTTTTTTTTCATATTTCCGTTTTATAAAATTCCTGTACATTGACATATTATACGGTATGTGTGTGTGGCTTGAAGATGTGACAACCCTCTGCAATATTATGATCTGTTGTTTAACTGATTTCCTGTATATATTTACTCTCGACTAGGCATTTTATGTGTTTTGTCTGTGTCTCGTAAATGTGACAAATTTTGACATTGTTTTAATGGTTAAATTAACAATCTGTGCATCTTGAAAATTGTTCCTGTCATTGACGGATAGAGGAGCATAAAATGTACGACCACATTTTTTTTTTCAGCGTTAAGAATAATGGTATGACTTGCTACTGTCTTAAACCATAGTTCTTGAATTGGACATGAAACAATGTAATAAAATATTGTCTGTCCTTACTGTTATTTGAAATATGTATCATGTCATTATCTTTTTTTTTTAATTAAATTTCTGTCTTTGTATTTAACTTCAGTCGGTAAGTGTCGTGTGCCAAACCGATAAATATAATTGATAGCTTTGAAGCAATTGGTTTTTTTTTAATGTATGACACATGACAGTCTTGGTATAAAATAGGAAAATGTATGACAAATGGTTGTCTTGGTATAAAAATAGGATATAATGTTGGAACACTGTTTTCAAAATGTATTACACTGCTACCTTATAAATAAGACGTGGTATGAGTGCCAATGAGACAACTCTCCATCCAAGTCACAATGTGTAAAAAGTAAATAATTATGGGTCAAAGTACGGCGTTAATACTTTGCATGTCATGAACAAAATCATACAATAATACTTAACGAGGGTTAAATACGCTTTCATTCATTAATATTAAAACCAATAAAGATAAAGAAAGAAAGAACATGTGGTACATGTATGATCGCCAATAAGACAACAGAGAGTGAATGACATAGATGTTAGTAACCATATGTCACCTGACGACATTCGTCACTGAGCAAAACAAAAATTGTATGGTAGGCTTTCAAAGGTCCCGACATGACAAAATGTAAAACAAATATATGTTTATCCTATAAACACAGGATTTCATAAGTGCATATAGAAGTACTTTCAAATTGTTTGATACTTCCTCTTTCAATTCAACAAGTAAATGTTGATTAAATATGTATACTGTAAAATGTCATTCAATTAATTCCAATATTGAACGACAAGAACTTATAGAGAATCTCATTTTCCTGTAGAATTGTCTTTTGAACGTATCGTTTTAAAGATATAACGAATGACTTAGCTCACATATATAAGTTGATTCTTATAACGGACCATATACGTTTAAGGTTATGGTTGGCACTGAAATAAATCAGTTATAAGTGCCAATTCTTGGAGTACATGCTTATCTAACACAGCATGTGTCTCTCTGTGAATGAAATATTACAGAAATCCATCAATTAAAATAAAGTTAATATATAACCTGGCCACAAAGGATCTTATATACCATAGCGGAGATGAAGTTCGCTCTGAAGTATCACATCGAAAGTTTTCTCGATACAATTGATGTTCCAAAATTGAACAACGTCAGTCCGTAACAATGAGTAAAAAAAAAAAAAAGAAAAAGAAAACAAAAAAAAAAACCAACTAAACAACACTCCTTAAGCAAATTACGGCCTCTATCAGTATACTTGATATTTTTGTTCTTCAAGAACTAAACTATACTCCTTAAGCAAGTTAAGGTCTTTATCAATATAATTGACATTTTTGTTATTTAAGAACTAAACAAATAGTAATTGATGTTAAAAATCACAAGACTGCTTTCCTTAGAGCAAAACATGAGTTCACATCGTTTACAAACTATGTTTTAACTTCCAAAACGCTTCGAAATACTCAAATTACATTCAAATTCATGTAATAGTGACCACAAATGTCTACGTAAATATAATGAAAGACAAATGATAATGGATGAACTTATCAAAACATTAATTTGATTTCCTCCATTTTCAGGTATATGGTGCATAAACATGGTATAAAATAACACCACAGTAACAAAGAGGTGCGTGCAACATAAACATGGTATAAATAACAGCACAGACACAACCTGTAGCAAATGTTCCCAGAAACAGAAAATAAAAAAAAATAAAAAAAATTTCCTGATTAAAAGGAATAATTGAAAAAGAAAGTATAAACGTTTTCTTGTTTAATTGAATGCTGTTTTGATATTGAAATATGCATAAGTCTTATTAAATTGTTAAAAAAATTGCAATCGGTTTACTAGTAATGTTTTTGAGTATATTTTGTTCATTTGTTGCATCACAGGAATTATATTTGCTTACATCAGGTAATAATTTATAAATAAATGAACAATTGGTGTATATAATTATGAATTTCGGATGTGCTTCTTTAGATTCACGGCTTCCATGTTTATATTTGATGGATTTTGTCGTCCCTAGTACATCAGAATAATAAGGTTAAATCTTTTTATATTTTGGTTGGTGTAATAATAAAAGTTACTTATAATCCAAAAAAAACAAAAAAACTAAGTAATAGCTTTTTACGATGAATAAACAGCGTCTATAATTGTTAATTATGTTATACATTAGAAGAACTATCTAGCCAATGAACGTTTAATCCAATGTCACATATACGTCTGAGTCAGTCAACAACATTCACGAATTGTATAACAAAAGTGTGCTACAAAACTACAATAAATATGTTAAAATTCAATTCTTATAATTGGTTTTTCATTTCTAGGAATCCTAGAATCAGTCTTACTGTAGACCTTATCGTATTGTAAAGCATTATTAGTTTTTGGGCTTAGTCGTAAAGGAATTGATTCTAAACATTTTAAGAATGTACTTGGGTTACTAGTACCTTATACTTTGGTTTAAATAACAATTTATTACTTAATGTAATTGGGGAAAATCGACAATCAAACAATTAGCAAACCAATGTAAACCTTGTATTATTATTTCAAACATCCCCTTGCACTATCCTAAGTTATTTACGTTTTTGCACTATATTCCAGTAAGCAGAATTACTTTGAATTGTATACTATATCACCGTTCAGAAATCCACGAAAGGTAGGGGAAGGCCAATTTCTCAATGGGGTACTATATCACCGTTCTGGAATTCATTCAGGGTAGAGGAAGGACAATTTCCCAATAGTGTACTATATCGCCGTGTAAAAATTAATATAGGGTAGTGAAAGACAATTTCCCAATAGTGTGCTAAATCACTGTTCAGGAATTCATTAGGAGTAAGGGAATGACAATGTTCAAATAGTGTACTATATCAACGTCCAGGAATTCATTAAGGGTAGGTGAAGGACAATTGACCAATAGTGTACTATATCACCGTTCATGAATTTATGTGGGGTAGGGGAAGGACAATTTCCCAATAGTGTGCTTTTTCATCGTTCAGAAATTCATTCGGGATGGATAAGGGACGTCAAACTTACCACTATTTTGCTATATCACCGTCCGGGAATGCAATAGGGGTAGGAGAAAAACAATTTCACTATACTGTTACAATGTATATATCACAGTTCAGGAATTAATTAGGGGTAGGGGAGGGACAATATCCCAATAGTGTGCTATTTCATCGTTCAGAAATTCATTAGGGATAGGGGAAGGACAATATCCTAATAGTGTGCTATATCAACGTTCAGAAATGCATTCAGGGTATGGGAAGAATCATTACCCAATAGTGTGCTTTATCACTTTTCAGGAAACCAATAGAGGTAGGGAAAGGACAATATCCCAATAGTGTGCTATATTAACGTTCAGAAATTCATTAGGGATAGGGGAAGGACAATATCCTGATAGTGTGCTATATCAACGTTCAGAAATTCATTAGGGGTAGGGGAAGAATCATTACCCAATAGTGTGCTTTATCACTTTTCAGGAAACCAATAGAGGTAGGAGAAGGACAATACCCCAATAGTGTGCTATATTAACGTTCAGGAATTAATAAGTGGTAGGGGAAGGACAAATTCCCAAAAGTGTGTAATATAACCGTTCAGGAATTCATTAGGGGTAGGGAAAGAACAATTTAACAATAGTGTAATATATCACCGTTCAAACATTCATTAGATGTAGAAGAAGGACAATTTCCCAATAGTGTGCTATATTACTGTTAAGACATTCATTAGGAGTAGGGGATGGACAATTTCTCAAAAGTGTGCTTTATCACCGTTCAGGAATTTATCAAGGGTAAGGGAAGGACAATTCCCAATATTGTACTATTTCAACGTTCAGACATTTATTAGGAGCAGGGGAAGAACAAATATCCAACAGTGTTCTGTATAACCGTTCAAAAATGTATTATGGAATGCGGAAGTACAATTTCCTTAAAGTGTTCTACAGGAAATGCCTATACCAAGTCAGGAATATGACAGTTGTTTTCAATTCGTTTGATGTGTTTGAGCTTTTGATTTTGCCATTTGATGAGGGACTTTCCGATTTCAATTTTCCTCGGAGTTCGGAATTTATGTTATTTTACTTTCTACATCACCGTTCAGAAATTCAAGAGAGGCAGGCGAAGGACAATTGAACTATATATTTCACAAGTTCTGAAATTGTCACTATTGATTTTGTCAGCTTTTATGGATGTCCCCCTTTTTAGTTTATCATTGAGTATGGTAATTTTGTTATTTTATTTTTGTTTTTGTTTTTGTTTATGTTGATGTACGATTTAACAAACAATCTGGTTTATGTTTCATTAATTCGACTAGTATTGCTGATAAATAAACGAAATCCATGTAATTCCTCCAGATTTTATTCTTACAGTATTAAAACTTACAACTTCAAAATGACATGCATTGAGAGTCACACACAAATAAATAATGATTCATCTAGTAAGTTATAACAAGTGAGAGTAGTATAAAATCCATTTGAATTGATTTTTAAAACCTACGCTTATCATATGATTTTATTTAGCAAGAATGGTACTCGTTGCGTTTAAACAATTTGTTTTTGTTCTGTTTATAAATACAATAATAGAACTGAAAGGAGGTATACAGGCGTAACGAGTTTTTATTTGTTACGTTTACAATGGTTTATATATTAGATTATAGAAATGAAAGGAGATATACGGGCTTCAACATTTTTGTTTCTGTTTTTATGTATAATTATGTATAGAATTGAAAGGTGATTTATATAATTAAAGAATTTGTACAATATAGTCTATAGATTAGTATGATTAAACACGATCGTAACGTATCAATTGAAATCCGTGAAAATCATGGGCTGGAGTAGATGGTATTTGCTGCTCATATATTGGAAGTTTGTAACTAGAAAGTTGAAATCATTACGTTTGTCATAAAGTAATTAATATGCGTCAATCTCGAATTAAAAATCAAGACACAAAGCAGATCATTTCGTTTTATTTATCTTGAGTCCACTTGGAAATGAGAAAGCAGCACTCACTAAAATATCAGTCACAAATGATATAATTACGTATTAAAAATTAATCGATTCGGCTGCATGTAATTTCACTCAACAAAACTTGGACTACACTGGGAAAATCGGAGTGATTCATTCGACGAAATACAATCTGAACCGGACACTCTTTCCTATGGTGAAAGCCTTTTAACCGTATTCATCGTTATTTGCTATATATTTGTTACCACTGCATAATGGGACATGCAACTTTTGAAAACCTAGGCTATTAAAAAGCACTTCCGATTCTTTTTCTTTTCTACTTTTAAATCATTTTACTAACAATATTTTCTACATTTGATTCCTCATGTCCCGGAACATTTTTTCTGTCACATTTGCCATTAGTACAGCACATATCCTGGTGGTCTTTATTATAGCATAAATTACTAGTCGATCTTTTTTTAATTCATATCTTTAGTAGATGTGTTTTGTTTATAAATAGTTTTATTCACCGAACAGAAATACCCTTATGAAAGGGAATACAAGTTATTTCCGATTATAACTTGTTAACGTCGAACTGTGTTTTTCTAAATCGTTTTGGTTTAATCTATTGTGGGTTTTAATCAAATGTGCCATTTAAAAAAATATCACGAGTTATTTCTACAGGTTATTGTTAATGTTACCTGATAATGTGTGTGTAATGTTACATTGTATAAGTGTACTTTAAAACCTTGATGAATGATTTAACACATGAAATGCAGTAAAGGTCATATATTAAATACACGTTTCACCTAATTAAACCAGTAATTTGTGTTTGAAATACAAAACACACTTGAATTGATTTTAAATCTTCAGATATCATATGCATGAATGGGACTTTAAAGAATTTTTATTTCGTCTGTTTATATATATATAATTAGAGACATGAAAGGAGATATACAGTCATAAAGAATTTTATTTGTTCTTTTAAAACATACAATTTGTGAACTTTTGAAGGTACACAGACTAACATGATTTTTATTTGTTCTGCGTTTATATACAATTATAGACTTGAAAAGAGGTATCCTGGTTTAAACAATTGAGATGAGCCGTATGTCTCTACATGTGACAAACGAAATCAGTACACAATGTATTACAGTACTGCTGGTCCAACTGCTTATTATTTGTGATATTGTTTTTGCTTAACGCCAACATATCACTCGTTGCTATACCATGAATGGGGAAGCCGCAGCATCCAGACGGAATCTAGTCAATTAAGACAGCAGTCGGACTCGCCTTACCGTAGCAGAATTCGAGTTTACATCCAAAGTGTTGGTAGGCTTGTGATATTTGTAAATAAAATATCTAAATAGATATCCCAACTGTTGAACTATACAGCAACCGTTAGAATGATAATTAGTTTCCTTTTTCTCTTCAATATCATGAGTCTACATTTAGTATTAGAATAATGCCTTCTTTACAACTTCTTCTATAAGAAAATTACTTCAACACGCAATTCAGATAATGATGTTTAACCTCGGGTTTCTCGTTCGGTTCGTGTTGCTAAACCTTAAGTGTTCTATATAATGTGTTGTTAGTGATGTTTGTTTTTTCGACGTTTTCATTTTTCATGTTGTTGGCATTGTTTATTGAACTAATGATAAGTGATTATAATTCTCCTTATTTTTAAAGCATTGGATTCGAAGGTGCTAACTGTGAAGCCAGATCTGCTAACCCTCGTAAAAAATCAAAGTAACCGATTAATTCATTTCATATATTTAACTATTCGCCAATGGGAATCATGGTATATATTTACGTATAGACGTATATAGATATACAATCGATTTCATATTATGTTTCAATGTTCAATGACAATTTACCTTCATCAACGTATGTATTTGGATATTTCGAATTGGTTACAAAGAATTGCTATGCTTTTTTTTGTTTTTCAGAAATGTGTGTGACCCTCATAGGTATCATGTAGACGTATCTCTTGTTTTTATAATCAGTAACGGCTAATATCAAAGTAATAACAACTGCAAATCGATAACCATTAGGTCATATTTTGAGTAGATACTATTAAATAAGACTGTTGAGCAGCTTAATTTTAATCTATACGTTTATTAGAGATAAACACATAAAAATCCAAACACCAGGACTTGCGTTTAAAAGAAAACTTACACTATGTAAATTCTGTGTATGTACTAAATTTTTTTCCGGATATCGTACACATCTTACTTACAATTTACAGTTTCCCCCAGTGTAATATGTCTATATATGCATACACCAGTTATTATTAGGATGATATTTTACTTATTTTGTTGATCTAAATTATGATTAATAAGTCAAAAAAATTCAGGTCAATATCTAACATCATCAATAAAACCTTATACTGGCCAATAATACAGTAGTCAATAAAACTTTGTCTTATATGTAAAATATTCATAATATATTAAAATTATAACTTAAGTTTTATGTTTCACAGTTCTACCTTTAAATACACGACAAATACATATAACCGTTATTGATTTAAATGTAAAACACTCTTATCATTTGGCTATTTTCCTTACCTGTGTATTATACATTGTCGAAGATAATTGACGAAATGGCACAGGCAGCCTCGAAAACATGTGAGATTTGTGTTAGTGCTCCAGGATCCCAATACTGCTTAGAATGTGAGCAATATTTTTGTGAAAATTGTAAAACCTTTCATATCAGACAGAAACTATCAAAAAATCACCAATTTCAGTCTTCATCAGACGTTATCCCGGAAGGTAAATCGAAGTGTAAGGAACACAATGAAGACTTCAGTTTTGTGTGTAATACATGTAATGTAGCAGTGTGCAGTAGTTGTGTAACTGATAGTCACACAGGGCATGCCTTTTCTAAGTTAATGGACAGCATATCACAGCTGAAGGAGAAGAATAAAAAAGACCTCCAAAGAAAGGTTCACGAGACAACCCAAAACATGAAAAAGATGGAAGAAGTTCTAAAGGCATTTGATGTGAAGGCGGAAGTAGTAGTCAAAGCTATTACAGAAGAAGGTACGAGGATAAAGGCTATGGTTGATAAATGTATCGCAAAGATGATTGCATCGGTCAAGGACCAATCCAAGACGGAAACGGACAAATTAACAAAGATCATAGCAGATAGGAAAATGGATTTGAAGGCGGGAAGTAACTTAGACAAGAAGATATATGAACTCGACAGGACACAAAACGATGGAAAATTGTTACAGTCGTTACAGAAGCTTACAGATGACATTGCAAAGCTGACAATAGAGTCTATACCCGAATTTCCGAACATACAGTATACTGCTAAGCCTGTAACATATAACGACATCAAACAATTGTTTGGCATCTTCAAAATAAGGTAAAGCCACTGCAATTTTTTTGTAGACTGCATTTTGCAGTCGTAATACATGCTTTAATGTAACTATATTATTTGAAAGTGAAACGTATTTTTGCATAATCAAACTTCTGTTTTTAAATATCAATGTATTTCTGAATTGAATCTCATGACATAAGCAGGGGAGACAATTCATTCAATAAAAAGATGTGGTCATTAACAATGTATTGTTTATAACTGTATACCAATGGACTCTAGTAAATATACATGTGGTCTTTGACAATGTACATTTTAAATTGAATTCACAATGCACTCGACACTACGTAAACTAATGAAGTTATTCAGGAATACTTGTTTTCAAACTGGCACAGAATATCTGTTTTCCTCATTTTTAAATTGTTTTGTTTTGATATTATGCATTTAAGGAATCATATGTAAACACTTCATTTTTATTTTGACAGTGGAGTACGTACACAACATACCGGAAACAGAGAGAAAGAATTACCTAAACCACAGAGGTAGGACAATATGTTTGTATATTTTACAGTGTTAATTTTACGCTTAAAACAATGTAAACTTTTCGTCAAATGTTTAAGTGAATCACACATTATCTACGTGTATATCTTAATTTTTTTTTAAGGAAATGAAGCTCCTCTCTCCATGGTTCTGGATAAATTTGTTTCTTATATTGTGTAAACCAGTGCACCGTTTAACTGTTGACATATTTACTAGTAACATGTATGTACTTATCTTCATTACATTGTTCCTAAGTAGCAGTTTTTTAAAGCCGTATTTGCTTAATTTTCTAGATACATGTTTCACCAACTCACATTTTTATTTTAAATATTTTGTTTTGCTTTGATTTACATCTTCTACAAAGTCATTTGTAATTCGTTGCATACGTTAGCAAGCACTTACTCGAGTAGGATTGCGTTTAAGTGATTAATACTGATAATGATGTGCAAACGTATAGCGTAATTTATTTTCCATAGCGTTAAAATTAGGTTGTATTTAATTTTCGTAAATATACTGCTCGTTAACTATTTCTGCTTGTCTAGTTAAAGATTTAGAACCTATTGATACTTTAAATATACGATTTAACCATGATATTGAATGTAAAAGGCATTCATCATAATTATCCGCACTAGTAAGGCAAATTGTGCATAGTATAAGCTAAGGACACCATACTGTTTTCAAACGACATTTTCAAGTCATGTTGCGCAGCTTCTTTTAATTGTGTATATGTAGTTTTATGTTAACTGTTGTTTTTCCTTTCGTCAATGTTCATTATTTGCCATAGTGTTTCCCATATGTCTTCGACGTATGAGTTTGAATGTCCTCTTTGATATTTTCCACCTCTTTTTAAAATATCCTCGATTCACAAGATTATTTAAAATCGACTGTTTGCTGAAGGATTCAACGACTTCAGCAGTAACATTCACAATCAACTGTTAAAAAAGGGGTAAGACTTCAACAGTCACATTCACAATCGACTGTTGATAAAGCGATCAACGACTTCAGCAGCCGCATTCAAAATCGACTGTTGATGAAGGGGTGAATGACGTTAGCAGTCACATTCACAATCGACTGTTGAAAAGGGTTCAACGACTTTAACATTCAAATTCACAATCGACTGTTAATAAAGGGGTCAACGACTTCAGTAGTCACATTAACAATCGACTGTTGATAAATAAAGGTAACAGTAGTATACCGCTGTTCGAAACTCATAAATCGATAGAGATAAAAACAAATCAGGGTTACAAACTAAAACTGAGGGAAACGCATCAAATATAAGAGGAGAACAACGACACAACAAACACACAACATTAAGATGTAACACACACAGAAACGAATTATAATATAACAATGGCCATTTTCCTGACTTGGTACAGGACATTTTAAGAAATAAATGGTGGGTTGAACCTGGTTTTATGGCATGCCAAACCTCCCGCTTTTATGGCAACGTAAAACACAACACCAAAACGACAACATCACATGACAAGACCACAATACAAATAAATGGGAGAACATATAGGACAAAGAAACACACGAATAATAGCTAGCAGAAGGTAGTAGGCTTAAAATTCAATACGCCAGACGTGCGTCTCGTCTACACAAGACCAACCAGTGACGCTCAGATAAAAAAAGTTTGAAAGCCAAAACAAGTACAAAGCTAAAGAGCACCGAGGACCAAAACCTCAAAAAAGTTGCGCCTAACACGGACAGGATTTTCTGCCTGGGACAAGAACTTCCTTATTATTTAGAATAATTTATAATTTTGCAAGCAGTAAATTTTATAAAATGACTATATAATAGATATACATGATAAAACCAAAGTGGGGACTAACTGCAGAATAAAAACGGATACATTACATAAACAACTTAATCCAACATATAAAAATACACTGCCGAGCTAGTTAAAGACTCAACGCACAAAGTGACGTCACATTTTAAATTCTAAAAAAACACACAAAGTGACGTCACATATGAATTTGTAAAAATATTTCCCAAAAATGAAATAGGATTAGGATTGATTCAAGCTTAGATTTGTAACACTGCCATTACATTTATTAATAACAATGAAATTCCAATACTTATTAATAAAATTGTGGTAGTAATTAGATAATTAATTGTATTATCTAGCTATGTCAGTGTTTTTTCTGAATCAAACTGTAAACCAAATATATCGTATAAATTTCGTTGAACCAAACTAAAATCTAATAAATGAAGGGGGTGATTAATTCTCTATACCATAACACACGAATATAACAGAAAAAACGTTAAGACATTTGACAAAATACGACGAGAACAACAAATATAACATCAAAATTAAATACATGAATTTGGGATAGAAAGGTACCGTGACACGCCTTATAGCAATGCGGTTTCACACTCAGCAAAACAGTCACAATCGGGAATAAGTCACGTTCGGTAATTAAAAGATCAGACGACGTAATGACAAACCACAATCTAACACGTGGTAAAAATGTCCTTAGTTAGTTTTGACAAAGACACATCGTATGGATCAACCAATTGGTGATGGTGTCCGTAAAATTTACGGAGTGTCATTTTTAATCTGTCCTCCTCATAACTTTGTTGGAGCAGTTTCTGCGTAAGGAGCACACTCCTGTATATGAAGTCCGTATAGTGTGAACAAGCACGAGAATAACGTATCAATTGAGATATGTAAACACCATACGAAGGGGCAGAGGGTATGTTACTGCTGAGAAATGGGAAATTGATAATTGGGAAGTTGAAATCGTCCCGTTTATCATAGATTTTCGTGTGAAGTCGTCCATCTGTGTCAATATTGAGGAAAAGATCAAGGTATGAAGCAGTCCTTCTAGTATCAGTAGTATCCTTAATTTCAAGTTCACTGGGATATATGAGATGTAAGTATTGGCTGAAATATGGGTTATTCAATGATAGAACATCATCAATATATCGGAAAATAAAATTAAAGAATTTCGCAAGGTGCTTTTTCTTTTTGTCTTTTAGAAGGTTCTGAATGAATTCTGCTTCATACGAGTACAAAAACAAATCGGCCAGTAGGGGTGCACAATTAGTTCCCATTGGAATACCGACTGTCTGTTGAAATATAAATCCTCCAAACTCAACAAATATATTGTAGATCAAAAAGTCCGGCATTTTGATAATATCATCTTCAGTATATTTTCTGGTAGATTCAGTGTGGTTTTTCACATAATATGAATTATTGTAACCCAAAACAAAAAATTTGTATCTACGATTCCCATTTTTGTAGAAAAAGCTCTGTTTAATGAGATGGTGAAGTCGATCTTTCAAATGAGCATTGGGAATAGAAGTGTAAAGCGTAGAAAAATCAAAAGTTTTTATGTTTTTATAAAGGGTTCAACGACTTTAGCATTCACATTCACAATCGACTGTTGATAAAAGGTTCAACGACGTCAGTAGTCACATTTACAATCGACTGTTGATAAAGGGGTCAACGAATTCAGCAGTCACATTCACAATCGACTGTTGATGAAGTGGTCAACAACTTTAGCAGTCACATTCACAATCGACTGTTGATAATGGGGTCAACGACTTTAGCAGTAACATTCACGAATAGCGAAGGAAGTTAGTAAAATTGTTTCGTTTGTATATTATCATTGAATGAACTTAACAGAACACTACCAGTTATTTTTATAATGTTTGTAATAATCGTATATGACACAATTCTATATTAATATTGTTGTAATGGTTAGAAAATACATCAAATAACACCATTACTAACTTAATCTCAATTTCATATTGTATTTGAGAAATTTACCTGTGACATCACTTGTTGTTGCGTTGATACATTCGTGTGACGCACAGTTCCTTATTCTATTGTGCTGTATTTGTGTTCTGTCGTAAATTAATTTTAGTTGTTCGTTGTTATTCTGTTGTTTACATGTTTGGATGGGCTATTGTATTGTTTGTTTATGTATTTCTCTGCCCTGAATGTTCTTGCATTTATTTGTACTTTATTCCTGTCACGTAATGTTGTCATTTTAGCGGAATTTTTAACATTGCTATATAAGCGGGAGGTTTGGCTAGCCATAAAACCAGGTTCAACTTACCATTTTTTCTTAAAATGTCCTGTACCAAGTCAGGAATATGGCAATTGCTATCACATGGTCCGTTTTTATGTATGTTGGCGTTTGTTTTTGTAACAGTTCAGGGTTTCTGTTGTTCCGTTTTGTTTCCTCTTATGGTTGATGTGTTTCCCTCAGTTTTGGTTTGTGACACGGGCTTGTTTCAGTTAAATCGATTTATGACTATTGAACAGCGGTATACTACTATTGCCTTTTTATATAGCTTCTTCAATTAAACTGTTCTGCATATTGTTAAATCTAAAGACTTCATCAGTTCATGCGGCTTTTTGCTGTAAGAAAGACGGGGAAAAGGAGCGAAAAGTATATGCAACGCAGAAATAGTTCTATAAGGATTTTGGATAAAGATAAGAATGTCATTAATTCATTGCTACCTTGTGTTTACATCGTCAACTTAAAAAGAGTTTAATTTTTTTTTAATCAATTGTGTTGTTCATTACAGTGATTACGAACAGGACACGAAACCAAGAAAGGAAGGAAAATACCTGTACAGATGTGACGAGTGTGGGTAAGCTCCTTAATATTGTTTTAAGGACATGACGTAAATATGTATATTTATTTTATATTAGCAACATACACTACAAACCAGAAAAAAATCTGAAATGGCCTAATATCTTTATTCGACTGTACTGATTTTTACTCGACCAGTCTGAACCATGCTCGACCTAGTCTAAACCATACTCGACCTAGTCTGAACCATACTCTACCAAGTTTTAACCAACCTATTTCTGTATCTATCTATTGTATTTCATCAATTTAGGAACTTTTTTAACAACAGCTATTCCCCGTGGCTAGAAATTTGAACAACAATTTGAAATCCAAAATGTATTTTATATAGCATTGAAACTAAAATTTCACAATAAACATAATATAATCATCAACACCATATTCATCAACACTTATACATATATATATTTGTGGTCTAGAGCGCTGGACACAGCACTGGTGGTGTCGTCACGATATCCCAATAGGATGAGTTCGAATCCCGGCGAGGGAAGAACAAAAATTTGCTTTGGCAAATTTGCAGATTTAACATTGTTGTGCTGATATTTAGAGTAATTATGAATATAATATGTGTTTTCAACCGTACTTCACCTTCTTTGGTGATCTTATATATCGATCTATCGTAGAGTTGTCACTTGTTTAGACGTACTTATCAAATAATTATTTCTGTGACTACATCTTACGATCCTTTACGACAGATAATTTAGCTAATCTGCAATCAATTCCATCTTCATGCCTAATATAGCATGTACTGTGTTACAACTCTAGATTCTACTGATGAGGAAAGGTAACACTAGGCCACCGAAAGCTGAATGTTTAGTTCAGTCTAGGTGGCCGTGTGGTCTTGAGCGCTGGAAACAGTGCAGGTGGTGTTGTCACGATATCCCAATAGCATGAGTTCGAATCCCGGTGATGGAAGAACAAAAATTGGCTTCCGTAAATTTGCAGATTGAACATTATTGTGCTGGTATTTAGAGTAATTATGTATATATATATATATATATATACAATGAATTTAACCTTTGAAATATAAATAAAACAAGATGACCAAAGAAAATTATTTCTGGTAGGATTACAAAACTATAATGTAATAAATTAAGTTTTCGGTTAAATAAATTTGTATATACATAATGTCATGTTCACATTGCACAATGTACATAAAAAATACTAGAACTTTCAACCATTATTCAAATACATATCTTAAATGGTATTCAAAATGTTTTGAATGTTTCAGATATATTTTGTGATTACTGAAAGCTTTTCAACACTAATTAAGCCTGGTATAAATTTATGTGGTCAGTCCAGTTTAGTTAATAACGCAATGGACTTTTTTTTATTGTAAATAACGTAACTTAATAAATTTAAAAAATGGCACCTATGTTTTGTAAAATGAAGAATTTAATATTGTAGAAGTTCCATAGCAATCCCTGATAGTCTTTTAAAAAAGGAATTGTGTTCCAAAGTTGCAGTTACAATTTAGGTTGATTAATTTAGTTTTGTCAAAATTAAAGACATGGCATAAAAGAAGAACTTTAATAAGGTTAAATTACCTCAGTACATGTGTATTTTACAGGTAAAAAGAAAACCCTATTTTCTTAAATTCGTGTATTATTATCTAGTGAATTCAAAAGGTCTTGTAATTTAAGTTTTACAGGATGTTTTTTAATTTTCAATGGATGTTATTTAAAATGTATTACTCTCTGACAAAGTGTGATCTTTTTAATGAGTGTGCACCAAGCAGGAGGTATTACTTTACAGTGTATCCCTTATCAGAAGAACAATTTTAATCATTTTATATATATATCCCAATATTCGCGTGTGCCATCAGTGATATGAATGGACGAATATTAGTTACTTTGATACCAAACTTTCCAAAATAACTAAGGTCATAAAAATAATATACTCATATCTTGGTAAAACATTGCATTTTTGTTATTTTGATAATTCCACAACAACATTGAACAACTTCCTCAATAATGAACCGCAAATCGTACATATTCTAACAATGAACTGTATGTTCTACGATACATTTGCCCTTTTTTCGACGGTTATGTTTCAGATATTTAGAACACTATACAGCCTCATTATTGATAAAAACAAAAGTTCAATGGAAGCATAATGCATAGCTCTCACTGCAGCGAATACTTATCAATTTAGACATTTTACGTTTGTACTAAATTTTAGATACTCATATTTACTGAGTCAATCATCACCTAAGAGACATTAATTGTCGTAATACACGTCTGATGCAGAAAATGTAATGCCGTTAATGTTATCATAATAATGATATCTTTGTCCATAACGATTTTGAATGGTTAACTAACAATATAATTCAACAAAAGGTGGTAACATGAAGTAAATCAACCACATTTTATTCGAAACCATTTGTTTTGCTTTGGAAATGCTATCTGAGTAAACGACAACACATCTATCATTATATTTGTTTGGGAATCTGTCATTTATACATGTGAAACTGACACCATTGATCTGTTTCGTCTTTCAGAAAGGAAACGAGATTGGATTAGTAAGTATTATTTACGTTTATTGTAAATGACAAATAGTCAAAACAGTTATTTACTGCAGACATGGTTTTGAAATATATTGATACACTAGGCTCGTTTGGATAATAAACACCCCGTAACTATAGGCAGCATATTTATAATGACCATTAAATACAGACATCTTTGATACACAGCCTTTAGGATAAAGGTATATATTACCATGATTCAGATTTGTTTATGTGCTCCGGTCATTCAATTCAATGTTGAGGTGTTTGACCAGGTTTTGTTAGATTCCATTTCCTCTATTATCTTATTTCAACCAGGCATTTAATAACTAAATCATGACTTTCATGATAGAGGGTTACTGATAACACAGAAGACATTGAATCCAAATACTAATGTTAGTGGCATCCCTTGAAGATGTTAAATGGCTTTTCGGACGCGATCAAAGTGGCATCCCTTAAATGGCTTTTCGGACGCGATCATAGTTTGGTTGACATATTTGAAATATTTGTATTCCATATAACTATGAATATGTTCCACTTGTCATAACAACAATCTTTCCTATTTAACCACATAAGACTTACAATGGATTTTCATGACCAACACGACGGATGCTAGGTCTTAGTTTTCTTTGTATAGTTTTGTTATTGTTGTTTGTCCTTTTATCGTTTATTTTTTTGACATGGTGTTGTTTGTTTTTGATGGATTTTCCAATGCCCCCTTGTATATTGTCTAAAATGTCTTTTAAAAAATGAAGAATTGACATCTAGTATACTGGTAATAAACAAGAAAACTAGGATCCCATCTGAATAGGTCGATATAAACCGCATGTTATACGTATTCCAATTTAACTGTCAGACCGATGTTGTTTTTCATTATGTCTTCAACCTGTCTGCAATACATTAGGAAATACTTTATATGAATTTTTAAACAAAACGCATTGTTGCCTTGTTTGGAACATTATCAATATTCAAAATTGTGATATGTCGTCTTAACATTTGCAATAATACTTATATATATATCAAATGTTTCCTCTTAACCTGTATCAATATTTGAATTCTACAAAAAAGTAACAATCCAGGGAACTAATTACACTAGTGAAGTCCAAGTTTAACGTAAATAAAGGCAATAGTAGTATACCGCTGTTCAATAGTCATAAATCGATTAAGCGAAAACAAATCCTGGTCACAAACCGAAACTGAGGGAAACACATCAACTATAAGAGGAAACAGAACGGAACAACAGAAACATTGAACTGTTATAAAAACAAACGCAAACATACAAAAAAAACTGACTATGTGATAACAATTGCCATATTCCTGACTTGGTACAGGACATTTTAAGAAAAAAATGGTGGGTTGAACCTGGTTTTATGGCTAGCCAAACCTCCAACTTATATAGCAATGTTAGACACTCCGCTAAAATGACAACGTTACGTGACAGGAACAAAGAAAAAAAAAATGCAAGAAAATTCAGGACAGAGAAATACATAAATAAATAATATAATAGTCCATTTCAACATGTAAACCACAGAATAACAACGAATACCTAAAATTAATTTACGACAGAACACAAATACAGCACAATAGAATAATGAACTGTGCGTCACACGAATGTATCAACCCCACAAAAAGTGACGTCACAGTTTAATTTCTAAAAATACAATATGGGATTAAGTTTATAATGGTGTTATTTGATGTATTTTCTAACCATTACAAGAATATTAATAAAGAATTGTGTTAGTTATGTTTGTAATTATTTGTATTTTATAACCATGGTTTTTCTTCTAAATCAAACTTTTTCTTCTAAATCAAACTGTGAAAAAAACAAATGAATCCTGTGCATCTAGTTGCTTTTAACCTAAAAATCATATGAATGAACTAGGTAACGTTGTTTTATTTTATTTTATTCGGGATGGATCATGAGTTCAAAGTTAAGCTGTCCGCTTTTGTTTATTACTATTTAAGCATTTGTTTGCAAAACAATGTAATTGCCAAAAAGCGTTTTAACTAACTTTTTGTTTTTAATCTCTCGGCTGGTATTATTCAATAACAAAACAATCCTAGCTTTTTATATGAAAAAAAAACCCACATATCTAATGAAGCAATTATAAAGTTCGTGAAAAAGGTAAAATTGTGAGATGTGTTGCACACATATAAACATGATTTTACAAGTTGAATATTCATTGTATAACTGGCTATAGGTTATAGGTTTTCTCATTGTTAAAGGCCTACAGCGACCTATAGTTTTTATCCACGTCATTTGAATAGTTTTTTTTTTATTGGCAATCATATTACATCTCTTTGTTTGTATATCAAAGGGTGCTCGAGCACAAAACTTTGTCTTTGTATTACACAGGAGAACATTGCAGGATTTGCATCTCCTGCTATGTATGTCTAATTCAACTATAAGCACCTTAGGCATAACTTTATTTTCAAAATCATCTCAAAGACAGTGATAAAAAACACCTTGCAAAGTTCTTTGATTCCACAATCGGAAATATCGACGATGTTTTGTAATTCAATAACCCTCATTTCCGCGAGTGCTTACACCTCACATAACTAAATTAGCAGATCTGCTTTATATCTTGATTTTTTTTTTCAAAATTGACACAATCTAGAATCTATGACAAACGATTTCAAATTTCAATTTCTCAGCACTAACATACTGATTCGACATAACAGAAGTTCACAGTTACAATCAAGGATTGGTTGATCTGTTCGGTGGTTCTCAACTAACTAACGACATATTTTGGTGTTCTTAGAGCTTTGTATATAAGAACAGTCGTCTGATCTTTAAATTTACCGATTGTGTCGTATTCCCGATAGTGACGTTTTGACTAAGTATGGACTGGCGAGTGATGCATGCATATCAGGTATCATTTGTCTCATTGACGCACGCCGACTAGCTCCTGTTGGAGATCATGCATATCAGGTATCATTTGTCCCATTGACGCACGCCGACTAGCTTCTGTTGGAGATCATGCGAATCCCCGAGTTTTGTTTTTTGCTTGATTTGCCTCTCCTTATCGAATTAATGAAATTTGAGCATCAGTTAAAAATGTTTCAATCTAGATATTGTTCGCACTGAGTGATTTTGAAAGAGGAAATTACTAAAATGAAATTTACTCTGTTTTATCATTATTCAATTTGCTATATCTAAGTATCAAGCTTACAACTTGCTGACAACTATTAAACAAATGTAGTTATTTAGTTATTGAACTACTAAATTAAACAAGCGTCAACAAGCATATCAAATCAAATGTAACGACGACTTTAAAAGGCTTAATTTCTCTAAAATCAGCTTACAACTATAAAAACGAGCATACCTTATAGTGTTCCTGAACACATACTGCCCTTTCTGAGGTCTGTGTTGATATGATTAATTTAACTGGACAGACATCTGCACTTCTTTCACAACAATATGTTTACTATATTTAATAAATTGTATGTATTGATGTTTTTGAGATTATGATGTTTTGTTTCGTGAGTAGCTTAACATATTTTTCCAGATATTAAACTTGTATTACTGTTATTTTTCAGCTAGTAAGTGTTATTTACAAGACAGATAAGTATACTGTGATACGTGCGTACACAATGTAGAATGAAAGCATGATACCTAAGAAATTGATGTGTTATTTTAACTGATAAAGTCTAAAGTTTATCTCTATATTATGATTGTTTTTTTGTATTGTATGTTTTCCTTGTAACTTCTGAAATATTTCAATGTTTTTTTTTTTTATACATTGGGCTTCATAAATCATATGTAAGCAAATGTGATATTAATTATTAGATGTCTTTAGGTGTAATACTACCATTGACTTTCCCCTATTAGTTTTTGTTAAATTTGCACTTTTGAAAAAATTGTGCAGAATTTATTTTTCTTTCAAATAAAGAAATACTTGGCATGAGTAAAGTTATTCTTGGTCAGTACTACAGACAAAATTTCATATAACTTTACATTGCATATAAAATAATAATCATCACTGTAAGTTAACCAATCAAATGTCCACCCTTTTCTTTCCTGTTTACAAGCTTTATACATGTTACCTCAAGTTTCCAAAATATTTTATAGAAACACTAAATAAAATAAGGATGGTGCTTTGAAACACCCAAGATATATGTTGATGACTCAGAATTTTTTCACTGCAATGAAATATATGATTAATTTTCTACAACTATCAGTGTCAAGGGTATATTGTTTTTCGACCCTTTCTCGTATACACGGGATGTGACGTTCTATGATTTGGTGTTATGTACCAAACAGATAAGTATACAGTAATTTTTTTTTTTTTATTAAAATTAAGAAAATATTAAATGTTCAGTAGATAAAGACGAAATGACATAGAAGTAAAAACGCAACCTATTCGTATATGAGAATCATAGCGATATTGTCATTCTTAATATAATACATACGCCATAAGTAACAACCCTTTCGATTTAGTCAATGTAAAATGTCAGGCAGAACGAATGTCACATATCATATGCGTATCGATACGGTATTTTGATCAAATCGATACTTTTAAAAGGAAAAGGTTTCTAAATATGTTTAGCATATGTTTGCAAAAAAATTAATTGCCAAAAAGCCTTTTAACTTACTTTTTGTTTTTAATCTCTCGACTGGTACTATTCAATAACAAAACAATCCTTGCTTTTTATGTGAATAAAAAAACCCACATATCTAATGAAGCAATCATAAAGTTCGTGAAAAAAGTAAAATTGTGAGATGTGTTGGACACATACAAACCTGGTTTAACAAGTTGAATATTCATTGTATAACTGGCTCTGGTGAATAGGTTTTTCTCATTGTTAAAGGCCGTACGGCGACCTATAATGTTTATCCATGTCATTTGAAAACTGTTTTTTTTTTTATTGGCAATCATATTACATCACTTTGTTTGTATATCAAAGGGTGCACGATCACAAAACTTAGAAAAATAAAATAACTACTGTCATTCCGATGTTTTGCTTAAATGTCACATGTCTTTGTATAACACAGGAGAACATTGCAGGATTTGCACCTCCTGCTATGTATGTCTAATCCAACTATAAGCACCTTAGGTATAACTTTATTTTTAAAATCATCTCAAGAAAATGATAAAAAACACCTTGCAAAGTTCTTTGATTACCTAATGGGAAATATCGACGATGTTTTGTAATTCAAAAACCTACATTTCCGCGTGTGATTACACCTCATATACTGAAAGTAGTAGATCTGCTTCATATCTTTTTTTTTTTCTAAATTGACACAATCTAGAATCTATGACAAACGATTTCAACTTTCAATTTCTCAGGACTAACATACTGATTCGACATTACAGAAGTTCACTATTACAATCACGGATTGGTTGATCTGTTCTGTGGTTCTCAACTAACTAAAGACATATTTTGGTGTTCTTAGAGCTTTGTATATAAGAACAGTCGTCTGATCTTTAAATTTACCGATTGTGTCGTATTCCCGATAGTGACGTTTTGACTAAGTATGGACTGGTGAGTGATGCATGCATATCAGGTATCATTTGTCCCATTTACGCACGCCGACTAGCTCCTGTTGGAGATCATGCATATCAGGTATCATCTGTCCCATTGACGCACGCCGACTAGCTCCTGTTGGAGATCATGCATATCAGGTATCATTTGTCCCATTGACGCACGCCGACTACCTCCTGTTGGAGATCATGCGAATTCCCGAGTTTTGTTTTTTGCTTGATTTGCCTTTCCTTATCGAATTAATGACATTTGAGCATCAGTTAAATATTTTTTCAATCTAGATATTGTTCGCACTGAGTGATTTTGAAAAGGAAATTACTAAAAAGAAATTTACTCTGTTATATCATTATTCAATTCGCTATATTTAAGTATCAAACTTACAACTTGCTAACAACTATTAAACAAATGTAATTTTTTAGTTATTGAATACTAAATTATGTAAGCTTCAACAAGCATATCAAATCAAATGAAACGACGTCTTTAAATGGCTTAATTTCTCTAAACTCAGTTTACTATAAAAATCGAGCATACCTCATAGTGTTATTTTACACATACTGTCCTTTGTGAGGTCTGTGTTGATATGATTAATCTAACTTGACAGAAATCTGCACTTCTTTTACAACAATATGTTTACTATATTTTATAAATTGTATGCATTACTGTTTTTGAGATTATGTTGTTTTGTATCGTGAGTAGCTTAACATATTTTTCCAGATATTAAACTTGTATTACTGTTATTTTTCAGCAAGTAAGTGTTATTTACAAGACAGATAAGTATACTTTGATACGTTCGTACAAAATGTAGAATGAAAGCATGATATATAAGCAATTGATGTGTTATTTTAATTGATAAAGTCTAAAGGTTATCTCTATATTATGATTGTTTTTGCTGTATTGTATGTTTTCCTTGTAACTTCTGAATTATTTCAATGTTGTTGTTGTTTTATACATTGTGTTTCATAAATCATATGTAAACAAATGTTATATTAATTGTTAGATGTCTTTAGGTGTAATACTACCATTGACTTTCCCCTATTAGTCTTTGTTAAATTTTGCACTTTTCAAAATATTGTGCAGAATTTATCTTTGTTTCAAATAAAGAAATACTTGGCATGAGTAAAGTTGTATTCTGTTAAGTACTACAGACAAAATTTCACATAACTTTTCATTGCATATAAAATAATAACCATCACTGTAAGTTAACCAATCAAATGTCCACCCTTTTCTTTCCTGTTTACAAGCTTTAGTAACCATGTTACCTCAAGTTTCCAAAATATTTTTATAGAAACACCAAATAAAAAAAGGATGGTGCTTTGAAACACCCAAGATATATGTTGATGACTCAGAATTTTTTCACTGCAATGAAATTAAGGATTAATATCCTACAACTATCAAAGTCAAGGGTTTTTTTCCGACCCTTTTTCGTATGCACGGGATGTGACGTACTATGATTTGGTGGTATTGCACCTTTGTTTACCCAAAGTTTGATTATAAAATAATGAAAGTAAACGATATGTTATTGTCTTCTTTAACAAAAAACTGAATATATTTATTTCTCTTTATAAGTTATCACGTCTAAGAAAATGCAGTTTCAACTTTAAAGCCAAAACACTTCAAAACAATATATTGATCATATTTTTTAAAATTGATGTAGTGGTGTTTTTTTTTATATTTTTTTAAACTTGTATGTTTACTTTTATTTTTCAGTCCATAGTAAGTGTTTTGTACCAAACAGATAAGTATACAGTAAATTTTGTATTTTTATTAAAATAAGGAAAATATAAAAAAAAATCAGTAGATAAAGACGCAATTACATAGAAGTAAAAATACAACCTATTCGTATATGATAATCATAGAGATATTGTCATTCTTAATATAATACATACGCCATCAGTAACAACCCTTTCAATGTAGTTAATGTAAAATGTCAGGCAGAACGAATGCCTCACATCATATGTGTATTGATACGGTATTTTGATCAAATAAATACTTTTAAAAGGAGAAGGTAATATTGAGATCGTATTGTTATTAAAACAGTTTTTTTTTTATACTTTTAAAATTATTTCAAAACGTGAACTATTTTTTAACTAATTTTTCAAATATATCCTAAATTATAACGAATATTTTCTGATCAACCTTTTCTTATGCTTAACACAAACAGCGTATGCACTTTTGTCAGGTTGAATTAACTGGTACCATCGTTTTCAAAGTTTATTTCCACAAGATAACAAATCTGTATTTGAAATAACCACACGTTTTCGGAAAGCGTTTTGTGTTCGTGCTGGCCAGCAAAGCAACCAACAACATTGTATTTGTACGACGTAAACACTACACCAACGTTTTTGAAGAATGAAACTATTTTTTGGTCTAAATTCAAGACCTTAATGTCCATACAGAGTCAACCCGTAGACAATCATACCGTTACCGCATCTCAGATTTGGCCTTCTTTTGAAAATTGTAATGCCTTACTTAAGTTCGCCCTCACATAGATAAATAACCATTCAAATGATGATAAATAGAAGACAATGTCCTTACTATAGTTATAGTTAATATAGTTATGTCGTATATAATGCTCATAAATAGACAAACGATCTATGTAAACGTATGTTTTTTTCCTGAATAAAAATAATCTTAAAGGTCACCATTTACCTGTGGAATTAATAACATTAATGTTGTCTCAAACATTTAATACGTAACTAAACATCCTCATCATTTGATCTCTAATGGATTGTTGTCTCTTTGGTAATCATACCACACCTTATTATTTATATAGGTATTGATATCCATAACACGTATAGTCATATATCTTATCGAAATCAATAGTTAGGTAGAGTATATGATCATGCTTTTTTATTTCATCACTAGTGGATTGTTGTCTCTTTGGTAATCATACCACACCTTGTTATTTATATAGGTATTGTTATCCATAACACGTATGGTCATATATCTTATCGAAATCAATAGCTAAGCACAGTATATGATCATGCTTTTCGCAGACAGTTAAGGCCATTTTTACACTTAATAGTCGATTTGTATTTTGTAAACAATCGCGTGTCTGCTTTACCAAATTATAATACAGGTGTCCTGGTGTTTTTACAATAACTTGTTTTATGCGACTGTGATGGTTATTTCGTTCCTTAAAGTATCACCAGTCAAATAGACAGTACTTTTGTTTTGAATTTAAATATTATCGATACGGTCATTTTATAAATTAACTGTTTACAAGGTGTACTCAAAGCTCTAAAGAATTTTACTTCAAGGCATAGATGACCTTGGCCGTATAGGTCTCACATTTTTGCAATATTTGCTTTAAAATGCTCTTAAATTTTATATTTGAATGTAACTCCATCGAGGAGTATGATATAAACAAAGATTGCGTCTGGCGTACCAGATTATAATCCTTGTATCTCCACTGAATATTTTCATAAGGTATAGGTTTTTGCTCAAAACCATATGGTGAGCTGTAATGTTTCACATTTTTGTGTTTTTGTTTGTGGAATTATCCCGGATATGAACGTTCATTTGTCATATTTGCGATACATTTATTTACCTGCTTACAGTTTTGTATCATAAACTGAACAAAAATACATTCTAATGTGTGAATGGAATTGTAATTAAAGTTCAAACTTAACTGGTTGAGAACAAACGAGGAAATTTATTTGGTCTCTGTTTAATTAAAAATTGTAACTAATCAGAATAATGATTTCTGTTATTTGATGAAAACATCTAAATAATGTATACTATACTTGAAAGCTTAGGTGTTACTGTTTGACGTAAACTTTGCTAGTCGGTGAATAATTGATGACGCGAACTTGACTTATCAATGACTGATCGTTGATCGATACAATGAAGGTTATTTGACTCATATCATAGATTTTATCTGACAGTTATCGTGACAACTGTCATCGATCGATCAGTCAATTAATTGTATGCACGGATCGACGAATAACTATCTTATTTAACTTCTTATGTGAAACGAACTCCGCAGTATTTACATGCGATAAACACGGACCTCTTAAAAACACTATTACCTGAAAATGTGTATCCAACTTGTCGCAATAACATTGGACAAAATTATATAAATGACTTTAAAGGCGATATTTCTGATTGCTTCATTATTGGTTCTTTTAATTTTCTGCGAAATAAATTACATTATAGCAGAATAATAGCATACTCAGAATGTTTCTATACCACTTAAAAGAGATAAAATGATATCATTTGAAATTAGTACCCTATTTAGTAGTCATGCATTTTAATGTCACTTTGTTAATTAGTTTTTACAAAATGTAAATGATATAACAGTAAAGATAATTATAGCCTTGTTTGTGTTGATTAAAAGTCTATTTTTGTCTTTATTTTATTATAAGTCTGTCGTTGGTATCAGTACTTTTATACAACAGGTTGGGTTCTTTGTCCTAAAATATAATAAAAGTAAATGATAAGTTAGTAACATTGTGTTTTGAAATGTTTAAAAATGGCCATATTTCTTCTTTTATATGATAATAAATGAACTTTTATATTCAGTCAGTCATTTCAAATACCTCTAGATGAGTTGCTTTTGCATATTAATTGTGATTAGTCTAAGGATATAGATGCTTACACTTATGTTGGTGATACATGAGAGTGCAAAAATTTCTGTATTTTAATGAAAACATGAACAGCCATTGTTTTAGTACTTTTTGTACATCAGGTAAGACGGTTTTTCGAAAAATATGATGAATATCAGAAGAAAGATACACACATTTTGTTCGCATTGTTTAAACATGTCAATGTTTCTTCTTTTATAAAACAGTTATGCACTGTTGTTTGCAATCAGATATTCAAAATGCTTCTGGATAATTAGTTATTTTTATAAGATTTGAATACTATAAGGATACAGTTGCCTAAACTTTAGTTTTTGTGGAATAAGAATGCAGTTTTTGTTTTGTTTAACTGGAATTCATGAACAAACATTTGATTTTTGTACTTTTTGTACATCATAATGGGTAGTTTTTTCATAAAATATAATGAATAGATGCAATACGTTGCAAACAATTTAAACACATTGTTTAACAATGTCAATATTTCTTCTTTTTATAAAAAAATAATGCACTGTTGTTTGCAATTAGGTATTCTTATGCCTCTAGATAGGTTTTTTTTTTTATAAACTTAGATTGCAGGTGATTAAACTTACAAGTATATTGAATAAGTGCTAAATTATTTCTTTATTCTGATGAAAATCATAAACCACCATTGGTTTTTTAGTACTTTTTTTAAAAATCAAGATAGGTTGTGTTTCGTAAATTATTATGATTATAACGGATATGTTAGTAAAATTTTGTTTGTATTGTTTAAAAATACCCATATTTCTCCTTTTTTCATGAAAATAAATGCACTTTTATTCGCAAATAAACATTTCAACCGCCTTTTGATGAGTAACTTTGATGATATGTGAATAGATGAAGAATAAAGGTGCATTAACTTGGTTTTTTTTATAAATGGCAAAATTAAGAAGATATTTTGCGGTTTTAAGAACCAAAATCTTGAACCACTATTGTTTTTCATAAATTATGTTAAATATAACAGATAAGTAAGTAAAATTGTGTTTGCATTGCTTACAAATACCAATATTTCTTCTTTTTTGTCAAAATTAATGCACTTTTATAGACAAATGGTCATTGTATACGCTTTTGATGAGATATTTTGATAAAATGTGCATATTCGAAGAATACAGATTCGTTAACTTATGTGTGTCGAATAAGATTGCAATTATTTCTTTACTTCCATTGCATTTTAGTACTGTTTGTACATCAACTCGGGTTGTTTTTCTGGATATAAGAGAAAAGATGCTCATATTTTTTCTTTTGATAAAAATCAAGGCACCTGTACTTGTAATTAGTCGATTCAAAGTCCTAAGGATGAGATATTATATAAAATATGAATAATCTAAAAGTTTTTGGTATTTTCGAACATCAGGATGGATTGTTTTTCGTATGATTTGATGAATATCAAAGAAAAGATACTAACATTTTGTTCTCATTGTTTAAACATCTCAAAATTTCTTCTTATTATAAAAAATAGTGTAGTGTAGTTTTAAATGCTTCTGGATAAGTAATTATTTTTATAAAATTTGAATACTATAAGCAAGATAAGGATACAGAAGCTTACACTTTTGTTTGTTTTGAATAAGAATGCAATTATTGTTTTATTCAAAATTAAAAGGAATTCATGAACAATCATTTGATTTGTGGTTTTTTTAACTTCAATATGGGTTGTTTTTCATAAAATATAACAATTATGTAATGCGGTGCTAAAATTGTGTTTACATTATTTAAAAATGTGAATAATTCTTCTCTTTATAAAAACTTTATGCACTGTTGTTTGCAAACATTATTCATAATGCCTCTGGCTGGATTATTTCTTTATTTTAATGAAACTAATGAACCTCTATTGTATTTCGTAAATTATGATTAATATAACAAATAAGTTAGTAAACTTTTTAAATTGTGGTTTTCATAAGATATGATCAATAAAAAGCATGATAAAAATACCAAACTTAAAAGCATATTCAAAACAGAAAAATCAATGGAACAAGTGTAAAACAATTGTTGTATTCCTGACTTGGTACAGGCATTTTCCGAAGAAAATGGTGGGTTAAAAACAAATACTAAAAATGTTGTCGAATTGTTAAAAAATGCAATTGTTTTTATTTTAAAATAGTGCCCTGTTGTTTGCAATCGTTTCTTTAAAATGCCTCGAGATACGTTATTTAGTATATACTTTGAATAACATAAGGATTAAGATGCTTTAACTCTTATTTGTGTTAAAAAAGAATGCATTCATTTTGTTATCTTAATGTAAATCATGACCCACCATTAGATTTTAGTACAAATGTGAGTAGTATATGGATATAGATACCTTAACATTTTTGTGTTAAATTCAAATACAATTATTTCTTCATTTTATTATATTGTAATGGAAATCATCAACCATATAATTATTTTTGCACATAAGGATTGGTTGTTCTTCATAAAAGATGATGAATGTAAGAGAAAACATACTTTATATTTTGTTTACATTTTTTATAGTGTCTCCTTTGCATATTTCTTTAATTCATTAAAATCATGCACCGACATTTGCAATATTTGTGTGTTTGATTTTTTAGACAATTTCGGCAAATTTAGTAGATTTTAGCAATCGCAATAAACAACGTTTTAGCACTCGTCGGGTTTGATGAAAAATGCCGTTATATTAACTACAATCACATTTTTTTTTATAAAATTGAAATTTTAGTTCTATCAGCATATTTCACCTCACTATTTACAAACGCAACATTGTAGATGTGATAACTTTGCTGAGTGATTAGTTTTAACTTGTCGGGATTCTTATTTTTTTCGTTTTAATTTGTAAAATTTCATTATGTGACCTAGTAGAGTTCAAAACGTCAGAAAGGTAAATTGGTCTGATCAGTCAACAATTTTCGCTATTAGTCTGATGGATTGATGACGCGAGTTTAGCGTGAAATTGACTGATCGATGACTGCTGACTGATCGTTGGAACATTAACTCCTAAGGTTGTAAGTCCTATAGTTTTGTGTACGTTGGTAAAATTTAATTTCTTTTTTTTTCTTATTTATAATATGTTCGCAATTATAAACGTCTCAGCATTAGTAAATGAGAAAACATTCTACATATTAATAACTTACAATACCAAAATTGAAGGTCTTTGATAAACTGTATTTTGCAAAACTGTTCAGATTATAAGTCCTCAATGTTCATCAACTTCATACTTTAGTTAGTCTTTCAACTTTATTTTATTCGAGCGTCAATTTTTTTTAAGAAGAAACACTCAGCTGGGGGTTCACAAGTATGCGCATTGTATCTTTAATACATGTGTTTTGCATGAGGCTCTTCACCTTTGATAATGAATGTCACATTTCTAGCATTTTGCATTTTTTGTTATGTTTGTTTATCAACTAGAACGTAATCGAATGTTGTTCACCACATTCGTTCTTTATGACAAGATGGTTTCCTAATACCGTACCCAACGAGATGATAAAGTGATGGAATAAGATGAGTCAAAATAACCTAAAATATTGGTCAATTAGGTATCAGTATTATCCTTTAAAAGATCTAGGTAATTTAAATTCAAACGGAAACAACTGAAAAATTCAAATGGGTTTTTTCAAAGATGTTTGACATCAACCTGTTTCTCTCTTCTATAACACGCATAATTAAAAAGTTATAAATTCGATCATAAAACATTCAATGTATTTTATTTTTTTTAACAAACCGAAACTTATTTGGTGTCCAAAATTAAATGAATAATGTAGTTAGAAAACAAAATCGTTAAATTTGTATGGACCAAATGCTTCCGAATTGATTCATTCTTTTCATAGAATTAAACATGCACTGCCAGTAGTAATATATTATACTATAAAACAATATAAAAAATATACCAGGATAAAAAATATGTATGCCAAACGCGCCTTTCGTCTACAAAAGAGGCGGAAGATACCAAAGAGACAGTCAAACTCAAAGGTAGAAAATAAACTGACAATGCCATGGCTAAAACCTAAACTGACAAAAAGACACCAAACAGTATACAAAACACACAAAACCGAATGTGATTTTATGTACTGTTTGTTGATGATTTGCCTTCATGGAAAGCGTTCAAACCAGAAATGTTTAAAGCCAAGGATTTATGATAACCGAAACAGTTGAAGTATGTGACCACAGAGAACCTGTAGTTCAGTAGTTGTCGTTGGTTCGTGTCTGTTATATTTGTTTTTTCGTAAATTGTTTTGTTATAAATTAGCAGTTAGTTTTATCAATTGAATTGTTTCATATTATTCATGTCGGGCCCTTTTATAGCCGACCATACTCTATGGGTTTTTCTCATTGTTGAAGGCTGTACGGTTGCCTATTATTGCTTACATTCACTTCATTTGAACTTTGGTGGATAGCTGTCTCATTGGCAATCATACCACATCTCCTTATCTTTTTATCAACAAAACTGGTTAAATCAACCTAAGGTTAACTTGAATTGTATGTGTTGAAACCTAAGTTTTTAATGATTTCTAAATCTATTAAGCAACACTTTGAAATCCTACAAATATCACATTTCAATATTTGGCATGATCAATAACAATACTAATTCAATAATCTGAAAGAACAAGCTGTCATCTTAACATGTCCACTTTACTACTAATTCAATTAACTTCATTGTCGTTTCTATAATTCAATGCTTAATGGTATGCTGTATTCTATGAATATTTATTTGAATTTTTCAGCGGGTAAGTGTCGAGTAGCAAACAGATAAGTATAACGTACAATTATCTATGCAATTCATAATATAACGATAGTTATACAATGGTGTTAGTAGAATAGCAAAATAAAGCAATAAAAAAACCATGAAAATGATGCGTGATAGATGAGCGTTCCGTCTACAAAAGAGGTGGAAATACCAAACAGGCATTCAAACTAATAAGTCGAACATAAACTGACAACGCCATGACATGACCCTCAACAGACAAAACGACAAACAACAGTATACAAAAAACAAAAAAACCGGGATTGATTTCACGTTCTGTTTTCTAAATTTACCTTAACGGGACACGCTCAAAGCAGAAATGTTTAAATCAAAGGACGTATAAGTATATGACCATAGAGAACATACACGAAAATAATTATATCAACTTAACGTCAACATTACTTGAGGTGTTAAAACCTAAGTTTCGTTATAATTTCTAAATTTATAAAGCGACACTTTAAAATCATACAAATATCACATTTCAATATTTGGCATGAATAATGACTTCACTATTGAATAATCTGACAGACCAAGCTGTCATCTCGAAATGTTCTACTATCACTTTAGTACAAATTCAATTAATTCCATTTTCGTTGTAATAATTCATTGCTAAATGGTATGCTGTATTCTATGAATATTTATTTGAATTTTTCAGCCGGTAAGTGTCAAATAGCAAACAGATAAGTATAGCGTACAATTATATAAGCAATTTATAATATAACAATATTTATATAATGGTGAACGTAGTGTAGTAAAGTAAAACAATAAACATACCATTTTAAGAGAGAAATAGTCGAAAAAAGTATTTAAAAATGGGTTGGTAAAACACTATTATCTGCTTTTCTTTAAAACAACACTTTTGGAAAGAGTATAAGAAATTGTATTTTTAAATTATTGTTGTCAAGTATTGATTGAAATATGAGAATACATTATGAAATAATATGACTTGACTATGACAGGCGATTAATAGTTTATAAAGCTTGAATCATGTGATTATTTATGCAGCCACTGGATATGCTAATTACGTGAAAATATCAAAATTGTTCCTAGTGTCACATCTTGGTATGTCTTTATTTTTATAGTAAGGAGACAGTAGTTAACCGATGTCCAAATTGTGACTTTATATTAAGTCTTGTTTATTCTTTTTTATTATACCTATCATTTAATTGCTTTTCAAAAAATAGAATGTTGTGCTACATACCATGTATATACTCCTGACTATGCAGTAGCTACTCATCAATAGACGATCAGCAAAAGAACACCACATTATCAATATGCTAGTATTTTTATAATATACATTTCGATTTTTTGTTCTAATATGATTGCTATATAATTTACTACTGGACACCATAGATACAAAACAACTATAGACAAAATTGATGCTATTGTGATTTTTATAAACTCTAAAAGAGAAGATAATGACTTTAAAACTATTTTTGAGATATAGGTATTCGTGTTCACCACTTGGTTTGTCATTTTTTATATCTATACTTCGTTTGAATAGCTACCACATTCAAGAAAACACAGTTTCTAGTTAAGAAAACCAAACACTTCAAAACAATACGCTGAACATATTCAGTAAAATTTATAAACTGGTGTTTTGAGATGAGTATTTCCTGTATTGTGATTGTCTTAAATTATTCTTCAGATTTTAAACTTGTATTTTTTTTTTATTTTTCAGGACAATGTAAGTGTTATATACCATAACAGATAAGTATATAGCGATTATTTTACAAAAAATTAAGAATGAAAGAACAATAGATAGTGAATGTTGTGTATGGTGTTTTTATTGAAATTGAACAATAAAAAAACAGTTCTAATCAATAAAGACGCAATTATATAGAAATAACAAAACCCATTCGTATATTAGAAAAATGCGATTTTTTTATTAGTCTGATTTTAATCGAAATGCGAAGTAGTCTAAATTCAAACGTGAACAAATAGACAACACAATTCGCATTGTTGTTTATAAATATCTTTAACAACACCCTGTTTGTTCTCTAGTATTATACAAAAAAAATCTTTCAAGTATTAAATACTTTCGTGAATATGTTCAATGTAATATTTGTTATTTTTACAAATCTAAATGTTATAAATATGTTTAACCCAACGAATAATATATTGAAACAAAAAGATTGATAATTTTATATAGACAAAATGCTTCAAAATTGATTTAAACGTTGTGTAGGTAAATCATCACGACTTAATAACCTGAAAAATATACTGCCAGTAGTAACGGAGTATTCCATAAAACAGTATAGAAACTTATTAAAGAGATCAGGTTCATGATGTTGTACATGTATCTGTAAACGGACAATATTTGAAAGTTTTATAACCTTTGATATGAACAGTTCACTTATTATCACTCACATATGGAAGTTTTATATTTTTTGATTGATAAAAAAACAAACATGTTTTTCAGTTGTATTTGTTATTTATTATGACAGTAAGACAAAACAGTCAATAGAAGACTGAAGTAAAACCAGTGCTTCAGAAAACATTATATGTTTGTTATTATAAAATGTTACAAACACAAAATTTTAAATTTTGACATGATTACTGACTATAACATTCAACAAAAAGCTGTCAGTTCTACTATCACTTTACTACTTATACTACGGTGGCTTCTATAACTCTTTGCTAGATGATATGCTGTATTGCATGATCATTTACTTGCTTTTTTTTTTCGCAGTTGGTAAATGAATAGTGTATGTTAAGTATGTCCGTATTTATTAAGAAAGGTGACACTATGTCTAAATTGTAATAATATTTTTTTATCTTGTGTCTTCTTTCTCATTATTCCTTTCATGTTATATATCTACATGTCCAATCAATGTATTAATTCCCGATATGCTGTAAACCAGAATTCATGTTTTTTTTATTAATCGTTGTCATTTAAAGTTGTTTCCCATTAATAATAAATGTATGACATCTGTTTAAAAAAAAAAGTTCTAGAGTTACAAAAAAAAAAACATGTGTTGTCCTTTGTGTTATTTAATATATATATATATATCATACCATTACTATTTCAAATATATGCATTATTCAACTTACATTGGTAACTATCAAGTACCAAATCGAAAACTAAAACTAAAAACTTCGAGCATTTGTTTTCATAGGCATCATATGACAAATGGCAATCTTCTTATAAAAGTAGAAAAAGGTGATAGTTGCAATATTTGAAAATTGTTATCAAGATGCATAAATAACAGTTTCTTTGCTTATAAAACAATCAAACAAAATGAAATATTTTCATTTGATAAATTATGTGTTCAGTCATTAATCTATTAGCCTATAGGATAAACATTACAACATGTGGTAGAATTGACAATGAGACAGCTACCCAACATAGAGTAAATTATGTTGATGGTAGTTACAATAAGTCACATTACCGGCTTTTCCACAAATACCGTATATTAAAGATTCCAAAATGACAATATGTGAACCATTTCAAACTATAGAACTTACACTGTTAGGTCCGATAGGTTAATACATTTTGACAAAAGTCCGACAATAATATAATATGTTCTCATTGTAGCTGTGCCTGTGGAGAGTAAGTATTGAAGATAAAGCTTACGATTTATATTTTTCTTTGATGGCGCGGATGTACATTATATGCATTAGTCATCAAAAAAAGTACATATAATGATTATACAAAATTGTATCACTGATAGCTATACACTTAGTATAACATGTTTTTTTTCAATTAATTTGTTTCATACTTAAAATTTACATGAAAAAGTACAATACATCTAGTTACTAACTGATCGATAAGGATATGCAAAACATGACATTTTTCTGCAGTAGTATCTTTTAAACTTGTTTTTGTAAAGAGATAACGTAATTTATGTTTGTAAGTTGCTTCTTATGAAGGACACTATTCGTTTAGTTAAGTGGTATGGTCGTCTCTGACATAAAATCGGTTCCATTTGAAAATATTGGTACTCTTATTGACCGGATACATACTCATCATATACAGATAATTTCAACAATTAAAGTGACTATATATATTTATCAAAATACAGATCTAGCATGTACTGTTTGTTGATAGAGGAATAATAGTATATTTAAAAAGGGGAGATAATGTTCTTGTTGAAATGTTAACAAGACTTGTATGACTGTTGTTCCTTAAAACTGAACGTAAACAACATCAGTCCACACTATTTATTGGGTCAAATCGTGCCCAAATACTAATAACAGTCCTTAACGAGTTGTTCAGTATATTATAAAATTGAGAATGGAAATGGGGAATTTGTCAAAGAGACAACAACCCGACCAAAGAGCAGAAAACAACCCAAGGCCACCAATGGGTCTTCAACACAGCGATAGACTAGTTTGTTATCTAAAAACTAAAAATATAGAAGTTAATGTTGTGGACAACAAAACTGCGAACATTTAAACAAACCTTCACTTACATCGTTGACGAACTAAGTGTTAATTTTCAATGCGTTTTAAGAAGGATAAACAAATTGCACCAAGGAAGCAGATAGCACAAATTTATAACATCACTTGTATAATTCTAAGTTAAACAAACACAACCATTGTATTTATTTCTTCAGATGGATGAATTACATAAGACAAAAGTGACAGCCAGTAATAAACATTAGCGAAACACAGACATGATGGAAACACTTCCTTCCGATGCAAAAACAATATTAAACAATCTGAATATAATGTGTACTTGTTTTATTTGCATGCACGTTTAATGGTTATACTATATATGATTCTATTACATCAAAATAGAAACTTTACAATTGTTTTCCTAAAATCTGGTTTAACCACAAAAGAATTATGTCGTACGTGTTGCATCACACGGATCATTCATACTTTGATATTTTCTTATGTCAGATAATTATTAAATGCTCTCTCGTGACTGAGTTTTATATCAAATTCAAAATAATAAGCTACAATTCTTACCAATCAAGTGTTATATTACTACAATTTATATCCTAATGTCCGTTACTCATTCAAATTGATTTCACTTTGCTAGTTTTCCTACAAATAATGTTATTATAGAACTTAACGTATTGAAAAGTATTCTAAACTGTCGGAATAGTCTTTACTTTTATCGTTGAAAGGGAATTATTTCATATTTAATGTGCAGATTGATAATGTTGAGTTGTGGCGACTTTCTGTGTGCCAAAAGTTCAAAATATTACAACTCTGACTGTACAAGGAAAATGTTCGTAAAAGTTTACTTGGCTTGATTGAAAGGAATGATTAGTTATGTTTCAGTGTTGTTATGATATTGTTATTATCATGTTTATTTATCTTGGCCTAATTTGTTTTGTGTGGCCTTATAATGTATAATATGCTTACATCATATTTATAGTTTTTGTACAAAATAATGTTATAATTGTGGAGTTTAGAAATCACTGTAACAATCATAGATACTGATGGAATGATTAGAACTTTCTATTTGACTGACATAATAATTCTGGAATGATTATTATATACGATGTGTAATTTAAACTTCTACCGTATTCTAGAAGTTTTCGTTCTACAATTTTCTCGGAGTTTCCATTCTACAGTGTTTTAGAAGTTTCCTTGACAATGATGTATAATATGCTTACATCATATTTATAGTTTTTGTACATAATAATGTTATAATTGTGCAGTTTAGAAATCACTGTAACAATCATAGATACTGATGGAATGATTATAACTTTCTATTTGACTGACATAATAATTCTGGAATGATTATAATATACGATGTGTTATTTAAACTTCTACCGTATTCTAGAAGTTTTCGTTCTACAATTTTTTAGGAGTTTCCCTTCTACAGTGTTTGAGAAGTTTCCTTGACAACAGATACCGAAATTAGACTTTTTTAGACATTAATTTACTTGGATTCATAGAAGTTCTCTGGAGTTGTTGGATTGACACTTTATTTACGTTAACTACATCTTACTAGATTGGACATATTTCGTACAGTTAATAGAAGAATTCCGAATAAAGAAAAGACACAGGATCGAACATATAATTTAACAGTTAAGTTAACATTTCAATTTGTATAATATTTCTTGTAAACTTGTGTATAATTAATCTTGTCAAATTTTATTATTGATTTTTGTCTTTTGTTGGCTACAAGTTAAAGGTGATTTCTGGCCGTCACAATGTCATTTAAAATAATTGTATGCAGCGACGCAGATCCAGACACGTTATTGGCCTTGTACTAAACACGGAGAAGACACTTATTGACCAATCAAACACATGCACCAGTTGTTCGGATATCAGATAAAAAGTAAATGCACAATGTTACCCATAATTTCTTAGAACTAACACACCATCTGCTCCATCGTATGGTGTTTAATATCTTAGTAAACACTTGAAGCTCTTCCATGTTCACACTTTAAACACTTCATTAATACGGGTTTGCTCCTTACTGAAAACTTGCTCGAATAGAGGTATATACTACATACATTTTAAGACTGTATTGACCAATATGGTATGTATGTGTATCAACTCACTAGCGACATGTTTTCGCGGTCTTAGTTCTTCTGATGAAATTATAATCGTCTAATTATGTCACATTGTTACATTTTGACTTAGTGACACAGCATTCATTTCTTACATCTACGAATTTTCAAAATTAAAATAAATATATTATTATTATTTTTAATCATTCATATCATAATCAGATGATAAAAACAACTTCATATGTAAATGGTTTATAATTTAGTAAGTTATACAAGATGAAGCATCAAACAGTATAAAAATGATAATGGTGCCAAGAGTAATCTTGAATTTTTCCTTGATTTATGAGAGAAAAATCTGCTGAACGTGAAAACTCCATTCCCAAAATACTGTCAAAAATGAAAATTTAAAAAACATTTTTTTTTTTATACCGAAAACAAGATTATTACTGGCGTAAGAAATAGAAGGAAAAAAAACAGAGAGACTGAACAAATATCCCCACAAAGAGTCAATCAAAAGAGACTACTGACGATATCCGAACAAAACTAATGTAAGAAACCAAGTTGTTATAAAGACAATACATCGATAAAAGATAACCTAGTTGTAAACTCATGTGCTACGGAGGAGTAAACATTTCCATCATGTATAAGTTGGCCAATTTGTACATATGCTTGTCACATCAAGACATTACTATGCGGGTGTACATTATTCGATATTGGGTATTCATAAGAAGGCTTGTTGTACTTGATCAATGCTAATTAATGTAACTCACCCTCGATAGTGAGACTTTACCGGACACTTCAATCATTTTCATATAAGGACAATATTTGTATAACAACTCAAAAAAGAAATCTGCAACTAGTTGTATTTTAAAGACAATTATCATTGTCCATGTTTTGCTACTTTATTGATTTATGGTTGATTACCTTACGCCGCATCAGCACAAACAAGGTATATCGCGTCGAGAGCTTTTTTAAATATTATAACAAGACGTTTTTTTTTTAATCAGACAAAAGGTCTTTCAATTTACAAAAACTTTAGTTTAAAGCGAAATTACTTATTCAAAAATCAAATTTCATCCATAAGATAACCTGATAAAAACTTACAATCGTTTTAAACTAATACAACAAATTGGAATATATTCCAATTTCTTTTCAAAACGAAACAATTATTTCAACAGGAATATTATCAAATAAATCATACATATTATTTAAATTATTTACATTACAATGTTTTTTTTCGAATATCGGTCAATACATTCGATCAAAATATGTTTAATGTTCCGTGGAAAGACCTATTGATTTTGTTCTGATTATTATTATTTGTTTTTTCTTCCGCCACTTTTATTTCTTGCGAGAAGATTTTATTCTGCAAGATGTCGCTTAGATATTTTTTATATGATATCGAACAGTTTTTACGCTTTTGAAACAGACACCGTTTAAATGAGCACTTTCCCTTGTAAGAGTTGTCTCCCCGAACATGGTTGTTCTTGTTATTGCTACTCGTAACCGTAAAAGAAACCGACAAAATTATTTGACCAAATTGCACGTTACATCTTCAGGTTGTCAAAATCAATGTTTACCGAAGCAATCCAGAGAGTCCATACGAGAGTAATGTTCCCTTATATATTTGGTATAATTGAAAAGTATTTGTAACTGGTAAACCATAAGTGACAGACACCTAGGGTATTTTGATTTGAGGTCCAGGATCCACCAAAATGAAACTGAGGTCAAGGTTGAATGTCAAGGTCATGTTCTAAATTTTGATTATGGCTTTTTTTGGCTTTTCCTCAGAAACCGTATAAGATATCGACATTATATTTGACGAAATTGTTTTTGCGACATGTTGCAACACATAAATTCTGGTTGAAAGGGTACGTTGACATTTAATAGGAGTTTTCTCCCCTCTTATATTTAAAATTAGCTGTGATACAAATCATTAACCATATATAGTAGAGACCTAGGGTCTTTTGATTTGAGGTCCTAGCTTTATGATCTTGAAATTTAGTTCAGGGTCAAGGGTAAATATGACGTTCTAGATTTTGACCTTTGCAATACATTTTTATATTTTACAAGATAAAGCTATTGGGTCTTATGCATTAGGCTGGTAGATATTTGAAAAGGTAAGTCGGAAGTGACCTTTTGTTTACCGAAAGTAGCCAATTCCTGCACTGGTTTCATTTAAAATTACCTCGAACCATATAATTTTGGAATCAGTGTGTGGTAACCTATCATATGGTACAAGAAGTGAATTTTTTTGTTAAACTGGAAGTTGCAATGTATCATCCTTATGTCAAGCAAAAGTATATAAACCATATATTTTTGGAATCAGTGTGACTAAAGCTATCATATGAGACCGATAGTGACATTTTCTAAACCAGAAGTAGCAAATTATCTCTCTTATTTCAGACATATGTATATAGAAACCATATTGTTTTAATCAGTATGAAGAAACTTATGATTGGACATCAATAGTAACTCTGAGTAAACTGAAAGTAGCTTCTTGTCAATTATTTAGAAATTTTATGTGAAAAGACCTTCAATTGTTCTCTGAACAATTGGTTTTTAATAGAATACTTGCAATCGCAAGGTATACATACTGGTTGAATTTCATTTTTTAAAAGATATTCGTGTGTATTTCTAGCATGACCAATAGGGCATCTAGAAATAACACACTGATCTTTCCTGCTTATAAATTTGTTTAAAGGTTTTCATAAAGTTGGTTTAATTTCATGCAATTTATTGTCGTTCCTTTTACTCCAAGCGTGTTTCCATCAATCTAAAACATATTCTCTTTTATTAGATTCAAAATCATTATATGGTATTTCACATTTAGATATAGGGTCGGTCAGATAATTCTTTGCTACCTGATCTACAACTGTGTTTCCGTGAATGCCGGTATGACTTGGCATCCATAGAAATATAACTTCTTTATTTCTCAAATTTCTCATCACGAAAAGGATTTTTAAAATTAACAGGTTTTTAATTTTGGTATGTTGTATTGCATGAAGACATGATAGCGAATCAGAACATATAACATGTATAATAAACCTTATTTTTTTCAAAAGTAGCAATAAACTGCAAGGCCAGAATTATCGCCTTAACTTCTGCAGTAAAGATGCTACTTTATAAGTTGTTTCAATTCTATGTACACCTTATTGATTTTACGATTTTAGACAACGAGAATGACCGCCTGTTATACTGCTGAGTCACAACTAAATTATGAGACACTCATCTACCAGCAGTATGTTTTTCATCAAGTAGTCCCTTTCTCTTCTCAAATCTGTGTCATTATTGACTTCTTGGCAGTAAGCCCGTTACTATCAGAACATACTACGGACGATACAAATTAACCTGAAAAAACAAAAGAAAGAAAACAAGGGGCTATTAGTTGGCAAATTTGTACCTGTGCATGTCACATCAGGACATAACCACACGTGTGTACATTCCTGATTTTGGGTATTAATAAGAAGACTAGTTGTACTCGATAAACAATAAGTAACTGTTACTTATAATCAATTGCGTAACTATCCCAGGCACCTTTTCATATAACAATTATAACTTTACAACATGTCGTAATAAAGGCAATCTCTATCTAGTATTTTTTTATTACAACTATTATTGTCAAAGCTTTATCACCTTATTAGTTGTGATAATTCTTTGTACACCTTATTTTATGATTTTGGAACACAATGATGACTGCCTTTTGCGCTGCAGGTGGATGAGTGTCTCACATTTTTTTTATCGATGAGTCCCTTTTTTCTTCACAAATCTGTTTCATTATTGGCTACGTGGCATTATGCGTGTTACTACATATGTAACAGAATGCGATAATATTACTATATTGGAAGCAATTTTATAAAAAACATAGCTTTCACTTTCAGTTTGTTTTCAATTGTCTATTGTTTTGATTGTTGAACGATGTAATCACAACTACTTTTATAAACAACTGCCATACAAGCTGTGTCTTTAGCTAGGTATAACATTTAATAATGTTGTTAATAATTTGTCACTATATTTTGCCTATCATAAACAAATCGACTGATGACACCAGTAGAGTATAAACCATCGATTAGTCCGTGCGTTCAATTGTTTCACTGACTTCGTGTTGTTCTAGTTTAATGTTTTAGTATTGAATTGTGCCTTTTTTGTATGCTAGTAATGTCTGATTTGTTATGTTTCATTTTTGTGATTCTTAACACTCCTTTTGCTTCTTGTCAAATCAATTATCGTTTTTTTTTTTCTTTCGTTAAATCCTTTTATATTGACATTTTATTATTGTCAGGTTGGCGTTTTAGTGACGTATAATCTAACATATCCTTGGATTAATTATTCCAGTTATCTTTCCAACATATTAGTTAATTACTATTTAACATGTCTTATCTCTTTAAGATTGATAACTTGTGTATATGTCCTTCTTTGCAAAGCTAGTGTCCCCTTCTTTATGAATAGTTATGTCATATATATTAACACAAATACTAAACAAAAACAAAAACACATCTTTATCCTTTTATATAGGTTTATATCAAGCTGGATATGAAAAAAAACAGATATATTGATTTAAACATAAAATTTAAGTGATCGATTGGTGGTTGCTTAACATCCAGTGGCAAATATTTTTTTAATGTCCGGTTGATGTTTTGTACTTGTAATTGCTAGAATTTTTATTTTGTGCGTATAATATAACAGGCCTAAATACAATATATGGTGTTAAACTTGTTTATCGAAACCATTTTCTGCTCTGTTAGATAAGTAATGTCATGTTGTGAAAATAGAGTAACAGAAGCGAAATTTTGAGCATGAAAATTACCGTCTATCTGATAACATGAATTGCATACTGATTATACGACAAAGACATTTTTTATCTTTACGTGAATCGATATATGAAATATGCCTCATTCACGCCTGTGATTTTTCTTCTCGTCGTTCATCATGTTTTGTCATCTATCTGTCCTTTTCTCAACTACTTATGAAATTTCTTTGTCAATTCGTATCTTCCACCTTTTTTTTTTTGTTAACAGAGAAAATTATACCTGAAAAACAGCCAAATCCATCTAAGGTCAACTTAGCCTGAGGGAGTTGAAACCTCCGTTTTTGTTATAATTTAAAATTTATAAATAAACAATTTTAGAAATGTTTGTTTCAAATCATGTGAGTACCGAAGTACTGACTACTGAGCTGGTAATACAATTGGGTACTTATAGTCCACCAGCAAAGGTATCGACCCAGTGCTATAAAGAATGAAAACAACACGTTATAAAATCAATGCGTCCGAAGCGCTTTTCTTGATTAACCTTCATCAGGACAATCAATCCCGAATATTTGAAAGCCAAGGGTGTTTAAGAACCGACACAGTTGAAGAGCTACAGTCCGTGTAACGTAAAAGTTAACAAAACGAACGATGCCCGAATCATGTACGGACGATGCCCGAACGATGTACGTACGCTACCCGAACGTTGTACAAATGCAAACGAAACGCTGACCGAACGTTGCACGGACGCTGAACGAATGATGTACGAACGAAACCATGTACCATAAACCATACCCTAAACGATAACATAAGCGCCCTTTTATCGTACATCGTATGGTTTAGCGTACATCGTATGGTTTAGCGTACTTCGTTTCGTTTAGCGTATACCGTATCGTTTAGCGTACATCGTTTCGTTTAGCGTATCTCGTATGGTTAAGCGTACATCGTTTTTTAGCGTGCATAGTTTCGTTTAGCGTACATATTTTTTTTAAGTATAAAACTAGAATTGTGTTCTGTTAAATATTTTTATATAGGTGATAATAGGCATAAAAAATTTAGATTGGATGCATAATTCAGTTTTTAATCATTCATTAAATAAATTATAATGTATTCTGTCTCGATGTTGATCCAAAACTATTTACATAAAAAATTTGAAAAATAAACACTGAAATAGATTTAAACAAACTAAAAGATACGATTATGAATTTTGTTAGCCGTGGAAAAGGTGAATGTGCAAGTAAACTGCAGTCTGCAGGGTGTTTAGTCAACAGTTTTTAGATTATATATATATTTGTATTCATCTATCAAATCAGTCGAAAACAACAAATATTCAAGAAATTTCAAATAGAAACAATATTCTGTTATGTGCCTCATCAACCCCAAACATAAATTACTACCAATGTACAAACGATTGTGTATTATTTTTACTACTAATGCACTTGACTTTTAACAATCATCAAAAAAGAGCGTGTCCGGCAAATGAAAAATCTAAGAACTGTAAGTGAAATTATAATTTAGCGTTTTCATTTTTTTATTTTGTAACAACAACAAAAATCTAGACCATTTCCCTCTTTTCTTTAATAATCTAAGACCATTTTCCTCTATTCTTCATTTTGCCCGTTATACTCTATTCTTATTTTATATTTTTTTCTTTATTTTCCTGTATCTATATACCTCCTTTATTCGGAGCAACCCCACCCTAAATATACATATGCTACACAGGGTCTATATGTCATCGCTTGTGCCATGATACACATGTTTGCATAACAAAGGATGTCCTTGTTTATATTCATGACATTTTAAATGTCCTCCTAATAATACATCTAATAGTTGCCACTGGACGTTAAACAGCTAACTATAAATGCATCCGTCATATTCTTAGTTTTGTTATAATGTGTAAATCACTCAATATGATGAAACAATTGCAGATTTTCACTGCCGACATAATGGAAAATAATTGTAAACAAAACCACTCAGGCCCTATTTTCCAACTTCTATTGTAATGTGGTTTAGTGCAAAAAAGGTAACTCCTGAATACTGATCTGTACCCATCAAGCATTTAGGATTAATAACAAATCTATGGTAGTCTCTTTTTCTTTACTCGCAAATTATTCGACTAAATCATGTTTTATTTATGAAAATAGCTTATTGCTGGCAATTGTTAAATATTGATCCCTAGATTTTCAATTGTTTAGTTGTTGGGTTACTGTCTGATCTCGCAAACTTGACATTTTATGGTCAGTATTGTTTGCATCTAATTGCACCAATTTATCAAAAAGATAATAATGCGACACCGTACGAGAGTCGTTACTTTACATAAACTACTAGGTTTTTTTCTATAACGAAATACAAAACCACTTCTCGTAATTCGCCTTGGAGTAATTGTGCTTCTCATTTGACAAAATATGGCCTTGTCTCAAAAACAAAAAAAAAATACAATATAATACAGAGTAATATATAAAATTGGACTAGAGTGAAGAGTTTAAAAGTAGGAATTCTGAATTTTAATGGAATGTTCTAAATCTTTGTGTATTTTTTATATAAGATTGTACAGACTCAACAATTTCTTTGTTTTTGCTGTGCTGAAATGAAAGGTCACCAGCCAATAGTAGCAAAAAGGATATAGTAGATCTTTCAAATTTTGAAAATTATATTTCTCTTGCTTCAATGTGAAACGGGCACCAAAAAAAAAAGAAGGTGAATACTATCCTCAACAGGATGGCCACAGCTGCATGGGAGATTGTGTTTCATATTAACAAGGTTTAAATATGCATTTGAAGAACTTCACATATTTCTCAAACGTGTATCAATGATATTAAGATTTCTATCACCACAACTAAAATAGGAAGTGCGTACTGTGAATAAATACTCAGTTTAGTATTGTTTACAGCAATTTATCACATATAATACCATGTTAACAGTTAAGGAGACAGCATCGAGGATTTAATAAGGCAAAGCTTCTGTTGTACTCAATCTTACTAAAGTTTTCTTTATTATATTTAATAGATATGTATTCGAGATACGATAATGTAGTTTCCTTTTTTATATTACACCTGATCATCTATGATGGGATAATGTCAAATGAGAGAATTTAACCATAGACTGAATAACGTAGAAATGACCAATTAAAGGTCACTGTACGGCCTTCAACAATGAGCAAACTCCATACAGCATGGTAAGATATACAAGGCTCCGAAAGGACAAATGTAAATTACACTCAGCGTCTTCTCAGCGATTGCAAAGTACTTTTCCTAAATTAATTAAGTTTTGAATCAGGTTACACAGTCACAATAGTATACAGTAAATAGCCGTTCATGTTAAAATACATTGTCATACAACAAATGGAAGTTTTTAACGACCTTGACTGGCTATACAGCCCTTGCACGATCACTACAAAGTCATAATACTATGACAATGTCATTTACACTGTTCAAACATCACCGCACGTCAAACTTTGTACAACAGAAAAAAAGCTGATTGGACATTCGTGAAAATGTGTCACGCCCTCATCAATTGGCGTACATCCTATCAAGTACCATCAGAAAGCTTCAATTAAAATAATTTTACATACAAGTAATTGTGTATTTTATTTTCTAAACAAAACAAAATGTGCAATGAAGCCACGGATTCGTAATCTTCAAAAATAGTTCACAAACGGTTGATAAAATGTGGAAAGTCTAAATAGAAATATAACAATTATGTCCAGTGTGCGTTTATAAAACGGGCTCTGTTTGGACATTTTTAGATACTATAAGTACTAGTTTAATGTGTATAGAATTTTAGACGTCAATACGACTTTTGATCAGTTGGATTTTCAATTTCAATATAAAAAAAAAATGTTTTGGGTTTTCTTCTTTTCTTTAAATTTATATCATGATTCTTTGGATATTTCCCATTATCTTCTGATTTTTTTTAAGATAAAAAATTTAAATTTTGTATACCAAACATTTAAAATTTTACTCTGCATTTATAAATAGCATTGAAAGTACAACATCTTATAAACGATAAACATTGATAGATGTAAATGAGCCACTCTTTCTCGTGTTGAGATGGAATATGTTCGTTATTTGATTTGATGAGTTTAACAATCGAAACCCCTGAAATATCGTCTCATGACAAACACGAAAAATGGCAAAACTGAACTTACAGCAGCGGGCGATGATTTCTAAGTATACAATATTCTTGCAATGGATTTTTTAAATGCATTGTATAACTTATCAATTTAGACATTTCTTATTCCGAATTACTTCTTTGTTAAAACTATAATGCATTATTTCATGGTCAACTAACCCAAGAAGTCAAATGAAATATCATAATCGTGGTAATTGTTTCATGATATGTTTTGGCTATCATTTGTGACTTTCAGCAAGTGACATTTCCTGTTGACCATATTAAACAGTGCACAATAATAAATAAACATATACGTTTATACATGAGGTTAAGAATGATCGAATGGACTAATTTTTTTCTACGGTTTCCCTTTATCAATCGATGGGTATTCCATTCCCTTTTGAAATTACTTAATCGAATATAAAGTCTCATGCACGAAGAAGTTTGTCTGACGTGAAAATACGTAGTCCCATATCTCGAGGCTACATAGAGACACAAAGAGTAAAATAAAAAGGCAGGACTACATTTACATTAAGATAATATACATTTAAAGAAAAATGCAGGACAAAATTTTTCATCATAGTCCCCCCCACCCCCCCTCGTAAAAATCTAATGGTAGCTTCCTAGTTGATTTCGACCACGAGCTTTGTAACCGCAGAGAAAAAGTCAAGTATAAGTCGGTGTGACTATACCCACCAGCAACATATGTCCACAAGCTTCGGGTACGTGAGGAGACTTTCTTGCTACGTATAAGACGGTTGATATTTTCTTCATTATGAGCTAGAACTATTTTCGACCTTCGCATCTTTTTTTTTTAGATTACGTCATTGATGATCTGATCACTACAACGTTTTTACAAAATATTCGTTCCCGTGAAAATTAAGATTGGTTTAACTTAAACATTTCATCAAGGTCTCTTCTTAGGATATAAGCCCTCTGTCTGGCTGGCTTTCAAGTCGACAAGATAACAGGTCAATGTATTCAAGTGAATTTAAGATTTGTTTCAATTCTAAAGTACAATGGGTAAATCAATCTTATCTTCGATTTGCCACATGGGCATCTCTATAAAGTAATACAGTCCATGCGTGACCTATAACATTAGAAAATTTTATGCATTTCATTGGATATTTTCTATTACAATCCAGGCCACCTACAGTAACCTATATTAATTTACTTGTCTGAACGCGAATTTGTATAAAACACTTTGTTTGATTTTAATTTCTGAAAATTAAACTAAACTCTAGAACAGACCTTTCACGAACGTCGGGATGGGACTTTGTTATTTGTGTGAATTCGGGATTTACAAGTATTAAACTCTGGAATATATGATTAACTTTTCGGGATTCGGAGGAAAAATTGCTTCAGTAAACACTGTTGAGGAAAAAAAAATATTCTATATCATAATTCTTATTTGTTAAATATTTGCAAACTCTTAAAAAATTTCAAAACCAGCTGATTTTTTGTTGTTGCATTTCTTGTTGAATAACTTTGAATTTTATATCAAATTCGAATACTGGGAGCTATCTGCAGTCGGTTCATAGGACCTCAGTTTTAATATAGGCGTGGCAATCCATCACTTTTATCCAATCAACTGTCCTTTAACTTCAACTTCGTACTTTATTTGCCTTTTAAACATTTGTTTTGATTCGAGCGTCACTGATGAGTCTTTTGTAGACGAAACACGCGTCTGGCTTTAATATAAAATTGTAATCCTGGTATCTATGATGAGTTTATTTATAATAAAGATTGGCGTGCAATCATGTATCTGAATCCAATAGTATCAATTTAGATAAATATATTTATATTTCTGGACGTACATATGTCGGGGTTTAGACTATTTCATTCGATAGTTATATCTATCTATAACTGCATGCTGAGTATCACATAATTATTACTGTTTCGCAAATTATAATAATTTAGATATTTGACCAAAAAGAGTCAAAATCGTAGAGGCAGTCCCATTATGTGAAGAATAAAACATATTGAGCTTTCTGGACTTTCTTCTGTCCACTAGCAAATGTCACCCTGTGTCTCTGAAAATATATAACTTCCCGACTAGCAAACACGGGCGACCCAGTGACTTATCACTCTGCTTCAAACTTAACGTCATGTTCTAAATTCATGACAGCAATTCCCTAATCACATGTTGTTTAAATTGCTATAAGAACACAGAGGTTTAATTTGTTTATTTAATTTTTTTATCTAAATTCACATTTCGCCTTAGTTCAATTCCCATCTCGCCTTAGAATGTAGGACAGAAAGTCACAGGACAAAAAGTCACAGACAAAAAGTCACGGACAAAAAGTCACAGGACAAAAAGTCACAATTCAGTTTTGAGATTATTTTTCTTTAAACAAGAAAATACTAATTTAAAAAACATTTTTTTTGTTTTTCTTGAACTATTATATATGGAGCAACTTTGTAATTAAAATTTATTCAAGAAATATCAATAATGATCAAATAATTGTTATGAAAACAAAATGTCAAAATGGCTTAGTACTTAAATGGCTTCATTGTGCCAAGAAATATATCCTTTGCATGATTAAAATTTAATAAATTTTCATTTATCAAGGCTTAATGAACAATTTCCTAAACTTAAAAATTAATATATGTAATAAAAAGAAAATATTTCAAGATCTTTCTCTTATATATTCAAACAATTGTCAACAAATTATTTGTGACTTTTTGTCCTGTGACTTTTTGTCCTATCAAATTTGTGACTTTATGTCCTGTGACTTTATGCCCTGTGACTTTCTGTCCGTTTACCTCGCCTTAGTACCATATTTGTTACCTTTTTTACCTGGAATTCACAGCTAAGGCAAAATGAGAACACACCAGTAAGATTATCTAGTCGGTACATATTTCATTTTTTTTTTTAATTTAATGTTGTGCCTGCACAACTTAAAACGTATTCTATATGTGTATAAAAATTACCATTGGGATCAAAAGTAATCCCAAAGTGTTAATGACAGAAGACAATTCTACTACTTGATTTCTAATGTCATCTGGGGAAAAATTAAAGGAGAATAGCATATCTTGCATTTGTCTTGTTAGGATTAAAATCAATAAGCCAATCTTTAGACTATTTATTCTAAATCGCTATTTAAGACATCCTTTATTGTGTAAGGACTATTACTTAAATTAGAAAGGGATGTTTAATCAGTACTCAATCGAGGTAGACTTATCAAATTACCAGCTATGTAATATACATAAATAATAGGGGACCTAATACAGAGCCTTGCGGAACTCCTGCATTAGTATTCCCAAAAGGCGAATATGAACTTGAAACAAAAACGCTTTCTTGTCTATTTGAAATATAACTAAATAAGTGATTAAATACATTTTTAAATACACTTTTTTCAAATACTTTGCTCACTGCTGATAATAATGAGATTGGTCTATAATTGGAAATCAGTGATTTGTCTCCAGTTTTAAATACATATATATATAATTATGCTCAAAGTCAACACATTTTAAAGATTTTGTTAAAATACGATGGTTATATGCATTTTTTTTTTTACATAAAGCACAAATTACTTTACATAGAGTGTCAGATCAAAATATCTTAAATACCCCAGTCCAGAGATACCGTATATATTCGACTGGAATATACCATATCGATAATTTTACATTCGTACTTGCTACGTAATAAAATAAGTGTCAATGTAAAAAGAACCAGCAGGTGGTATATATTCTAAAGTGTTTATCGCCTTCCATTATACATCTGACGATGACATTTAGCTTTAGGGCCAGCTTGTTTTCGCGAAGATTTTTAAAAAAAAAAAATTTTATATTTATAACATTCTGTTAAAAAAAATCATGTTAAAGGTAAACTGAGCATAACGTCCTCGCAATTTCTTGTTCAGATCCAGGGACACAGATGTCGGAATGAATAAGAATACACTAAATTCTTACACGATATATTGTAAAATGGACACCAAGCACATTTTGATAGTGTACTTTAGTCTAATAGATTTTCTGGTGTATTTTCTATGTTCTGGAAACTTCATCATTCCATCAAAAATAAATTAAATTATATTAATTTTTAATATTATTTGCGAGGCTGCATGCACATTGCACCAATTGTTTTCTGTTTCTTTTCCGCCATGCATAAGTTTAATGTTTACTGTGACTTCTTTATATTATAATGTGTTTCATCGATTTAAAAACTTTATGCTAAAATTAATTGACCGATACGGAGAGATAGCACGGATATTGGAAAATGCTTCTGAAAGAGGATTGTTTGCAATTCATTTTGAAAAAAACCTGTGAATTATTTTGATATCCTTATGATAATGTTTCTTTTTGGCAGCATTATATTTTGTTGATTATTCAATATATTTATATGGTATTTGGCATTTATGTACATGTACATGCATAATAATAATCCCTTGGATATATTTTAGTTGTTTGATTGTTGGTTGTTTAGTGTCCAGTGTAAACTATTTCATACATTTCTATGAAGAAAGAGTTCTCATTCCAAGGAAGATTTGAGGTGTTTTTTGTGCAAAATGTAATTTAAAGAATTAAATCCGTGTTTCAAAGTCAAACAAGATATAATAATTATCATTTTTCTTCATATTTCTTTAAAAAAAATTGAATATCCATATAATTCAAATCAGGTTTAGGTTTGTTTTGTGCTCAATGGAATTTACTACGACAAATTCAATTTTATTGACAATTTTGGGATCAAATGTGATGAGGTTTATATGTAGGTATGTGCCAAACAGGGTAACACTAAACTGGTAAGTTGGAGACCATTCAGACTTCGTTTAGATGAGACACATCTTCAAAATCAATACAGTTTAGAATTTTGGGAAGTTAAAAATTGAAAAAAAAATTTTGTTTTTAATGTTTACTTTGCACAAAGAATTTATATATAAACCTCTTCAATTTATTACTCTTCATCTGAGCAAAATTATTTCAAATATGAATTGTTTTAAACTGATTTAAACAGTAGAGAACACCTTGGGTAACGACAATAAGACAGCAATCAAACAACAAAAAACACATAAGGACATCTAGTGATAGCAAGTTATACTAAATGTTCATGACTTACGAGTATTTTTCTCATTAGATTTCTAAGACTCTTGTGAAATTGATCGATGAGCAGCTTTTTACAAATACCGAAAAAAAAAAGATATGGCGTAAACGTCAATGGACAAGCAACCCAACGAGGAAAAATTTAAGAGGCAATTATAACTAGTTTTGAGTTGAAAAATCATTCAATGGCATGTGATTGTTTTTCGGTCTAAAATTTGTGCGTGTTTTTGATTTATGAAGAAGTCCATTAGAAAAAATTAAGTAATTGAAGACCAAAAAAGAAGTCATCTGTAAATATCCTAAGCACGATTTAACAGCGCGCATTATATTTCTCCATTTTCTCTATATTCTTTTTCAAACCGGTAATTTCGTCGCCCTGGGATATGAATTTGACATTTATCTTCCTTCAGTAACTTTACAATACGCAGCCGTGTCATTTCCGTATATTGTAGATAGTACGTGTGATATTTACAGTAGAAATACTCATTCAGGTGAATTTTATCGGGCAACATTTAATATAAATAAAAATAAAATTACACTAAAAAAAATGATATTTATAAGCTCAAGTGTTGCTTTATTAAATGCACATAGGTACGTATTTGTAAACTTATTGACTTTTTAATCAGCGCGTGTCACTGGTACAAATCCAGGATAGTTTAAGAAAGTTTTTAAAATTTTAAAAACTTTAACCACAAGGTGTATGTAATGTTAACTGGCAGAAAAATCTAAGTCTATTTATAGATAAAGTACGGATAAATAGAATTCTAAGCTTCTGTCCAAGTTTGGTAGAAATCCGGGATATTTCAAGAAAGTAATTAAAATTTTTAAAACTTTAACGACAGAGTGAATGTAATGTTAACTGACAGAAAAAACTAAGCCCATTTATAAGTAAAATACGGATAAACTTGATTTTTTTTTACAAAATTTCCTCCTGGATACTATCTTATGATCATAAACAAGCTTCTGTCCAAGTTTGGTAGAAATCCAGGATAGTTTACGAAAGTAATTAAAATATCAAAAACTTTAATTTTACAGTGAATATTTGTGGATGTCGCTAGCCGACGGTGACGCCGATGACGGAATGTAGGATCGCTATGTCTTACTTTTGCGACAAAAGTCGCAGGCTCGACAAAAATGTAATAAACTGTTATACTTTGAACATGTGTATCTTATGTGCTGGTAAATAAGAATATATATATACATTCTAAAATATTTTTATAAAAAAATACTAGTGAACTATAAAAGAGTAAGCTTAACAAACAAGCAAAAGAAAAGGAACACAAATAAAAAAAATATTAGAAAATACACTATTACATAGAACTAAGAAATATAACAGACAGAAAAACAAAATAAATACGGCAGTAATAAACAAACGAAAAAGATCAGAAAAAATTGAAATACCATAAATATGTTTAATCAGTATACAAGTGGATCCAAAACGGGTCAAGGTTGAACAAAAACGAATTTCTATCGATTACACAAGTGACAATCAACGGAGGGTGGTGCGTGTCGATAAAACATTAAATCAATTTATAATTACTAAAGATATGATTTTCAAATTTGAAATTATGTTCTTTTAGAAAGTCTCCTTCTATATGCCATGTTCTTTGAGTCAATACTATCATTGATTTCAAAATAAGTGCAAAACTTTGTTCTTCGTGCACTAATCGGTCCTTTGCGGTATTTCTACATTTTACATTTTTTGGCGCAAATGAATGCTGCAAAAGAAGAATTAGCGTAATTAAGTTGTGGCAAATTAATTTTTTTCAGCGCAAATGGATATCGGTCTTCAAAACACCGTTTGTACAAAGGTGCATTCATCTTTTACGCTGTCTAGACTGAGAATAAAAGTTTTGGCAATTTGTGTAGGATTTTAATTTCAGAATGTAATAAACAATTAAGAAGATCGGTAAAAACATTAAGTGAATCGGAAAATGAGCTATGCACGATAAAAGGAAATAGTTTGGTGCGCCAATGTGAGAGTTCACAGAGGCATGTAATATTTGTAAAATTTGCATTAAGTCTTTAAATAACAACCAGTTGTAGAACTGATTGTTTCGATCCTTCAAATATGTGTGAAAGAATTAATATTTATATTATTTAGTCTCTTTCATATATACAATTGCAGTATGTTTATAAATACTGTAGATTTGTAATTGATCATTGATTGCATGCATAACGTCCAGTGACAAATATTTCATTGATTCGTATGTAAAGAACTAAACAATAACTTTTAATATACAATTGATTGGTTATTTAAGGTGATTCGATCTAAATGATTTGCGTTAAAACTTATGAAACTTGGACAGAAGCTTACCTCTAAAATAAATAAATGTATGAAAAAAAGGTAAAGTTATTTTTTTCATTCTGTATTTTACTCATAAATGGACTTAAACACTTTGTACAGTCAAAATAACAGTTTTAACACCAACGCAGCAATTTCAAGCGACGCTGGTTTTAAAAGAAGTCTTCACGATTTTTTTTATATATCCCTGGCAATCTTCGATTTAAATTAGACTCTGACATTGAGGGGAACAAATACCATTGATAACTTGTCTTTTTTTAATACATTTAGATATAGTACGTGTATCTCATATAAAGCCTCATTTATAGAAAGTTATACATAGTTTATTGTGTCAAGGAAATATTTGGATTAAAGAAATATTTGGTGGAAGAGGAGGAGAGAGAGAGACTAATATATTTCGCCGTATTTATCTCATGTTACAACAAATGTACTACTGTCAAAATCTGACTGAAGGAAATGTTTCCCCTTCGTTTTATACAGCAGGCTATTCCATAGTGTAATGATATTAGTTGCAATTTTTTTTTCTATCGGTAAGAAATGGTATACTGTTCGAAATCTACATTAAGTTATAATACATTTAAAGTAAGTTTATTGCATTGCTAAACGTTTCTCAATCAAGATAAAACGTTGCAACCAATACTATTTTTTACGACTACATAAGTTTTATGTAAAATAGATAGATATATGAAGCTGTTGTATGAGTGACAATGAGACAACTCTCCATCAAAATAACAATTTATAAAAGTAAACCATTATAGGTCAAGGTACGGCCTTCAACACGGAGCCTTTGCTATAAAGCTATAAAGATAATTCACGTTCCATTGAACTAGTTAAGGGTATTGTTTAGGTTAGTTTTTTTTAACATTTTATAAGATCAAATTTGAAATGTTATTAATTACGCAATTAGTATTAAATAAAAAATATACTAATTAATATAACTTACTTTAATTAACAAGTGAAATGTTTCCAATCCAATCTTTCCAATCTAATATAGTACAAAGGGTGACAAGGTGATAGAAATATAGTCACTACAGGTCGTCTTTCGGCTGACAGTAAAAAAAAATTCCCAAAGTGGGATATCCGTTTGGTTGTTACTTCCGATGTACAAGTACGCAACCAACTATTAATCAATCAAATCTTGTATTTTTTTATCTCGCATTTTTTTTTTATAAAATTATTTCAACTCAAAATAATAAACGAAATAATTTTCTGAAATAAAACCCTTAAAACGATATACCATACGATAGATGAAACGCTAAACCATACGATAAACGAAACGCTTAACCATACGATAAACGAAACGTTAAACGCTAAACCATACCATGTTACATACGACAAATAAAACGCTTTACGATACCATGAACCACACGATATACAAAACCCTAAACGATGGCATTTACCATACGATGAACGAACGATGAACGTACGCTGACCGAACGTTGTACGAACGCTATACGAATGATGTACGAACGATGACCGAACGCTATACGAACGATTCCCGAACGCTGTACGTACGATTCCCGAACGAAAAAAGTGTTAACTTTTACGTTACAGGGACTGTATATGACCAAATGTACCTAAAATAGCCAAATCTATCTGAGGTCAACTTTGCCTGCGGGAGTTGAAACCTCAGTAAGTTAATTTGTACCTAAAAAAAATGATGTTATTTTTTTAATGTTTACAAGAATGTCCTTCTCATTCATCATTATCTATCGATTAAACTACTTAATATTTTACAGAGTTATCTCCCTGTAGTGTTAGGTACCACCCTAATATTTGTCCAAAAATCTTCAAACAAATTGATAATTTGAATCATCAAGATTTCTTGATTTGAGTTCATGCTGCAGAATATGTAAAATTGATGCTAGTACACGTAACAACATTGACTTTTTATATGTGACTTTCAGTTACAATTTAGAGACTTTTGTGAAACGAAAGGGTGATGAATAATGCATTTTGGATAATTTTCATACAATAATGTTGATCGGGCTGTATTTCTGGATAACTATGATAGACTAGGGCTAAGTATATTTTGTAAATAATATTGCTACAAAATGAATTAATTTTTATTGATGTCTTGAATTAGTACATCAAACAACTAATTAAAGAATGACATCTATTAAAATATTCATCATCATTCAACGTTTGAAGTTTTTCTATACGAATAAACATCTCTGTCTGTGTTTCATTGTCAAGTATTAAGTACTTGACTCAAAAGGCAAACAATTAATTATGATCACACCAAGGGTATCCTTTATTTGATGATGATAAGTCTCCACTTGATAAAATCAACCTGATGACTTTTAGAAAGTATGTTTCCTGTGTTATTCGCATTTGAAACGTACAAGTACTATCGTCCTTCAGGATAAAATATTTTCACATACTTGTTTATTTCTGATTAATTTAGTAGGCGTATATCAAATAAAGAAAAGCTGCACAACGATCTTCTTATTGTTCATAGTGATCCCGGATATATTTCACTACAGTGCAGTAAAAATACAAATAAGGATTTGTGGTGTCTAGTATACGTAAACAGTAAGATTTTAATGATATGTAAATACTAGTAACAGTTGTGAGACTCAGCAGATAAAAAAATGGATCATCTAGTAGTATTCTTTGATTGAGTTTTGTTTCAGATAAAGTTGTGCTTTTGTAATATGACCGCGCTTTTGTGATTTGATTAAATTTGTTTGTGAATATATTTCGTTCTTAGCAGATATATTATACTAGAAAAAAAAACACTTTTAAGCTCTTTTACAAAATAAAAGATTATTACTTGCACTTTGCAAGACCTAGAGCTTTCAAATTGGTAGTCTTTTTAAAATAAAATATAGGCATTTAAAGTGGAGTAGGAAATATATAAGATTTACCTAGCACTGGGGCGGAATTCATTCCTTAATGTCGCTGGTTTTGTCAATGTTAGTTTAATAGTATTCGAATTTGAAATTTACTTTATATTGCATTCATTTTTAATAAAACAGATTTCAAATCCGACCAAAGATATCCTGTAACAACTATGCATTTATGTGATGTAGAATGATTGCTAATGAGAAACCTATCCATTTGCGTCTAGGTGATGTAAAATGATTGCAAATGTGAAACCTATCCACTTGAGTTAAGGTGCTGTAGAATGATTGCTAATGAGAAACCTTTCCACTTGAGTTTAGATGATGTAGAATGATTGCTATTGAGAAACCTATCCACTTGAGTTTAGATGATGTAGAATGATTGCTCATGAGAAACCTGTCCACTTGAGTTTAGGTGATGTAGAATGATTGCTAATGAGAAATCTATCCAGTTGAGTTTAGGTGCTGTAGAATGATTGCTTATGAGAAACCTATCCACTTGAGTTTAGGTGATGAAGAATGATTGCTAATGAGAAACCTATCCACTTGAGTTTAGGTGATGTAGAATGATTACTTATGAGACACCTATCCACTTGAGTTTAGATGATGTAGAATGATTGCTCATGAGAAACCTGTCCACTTGAGTTTAGGTGATGTAGAATGATTGCTAATGAGAAATCTATCCAGTTGAGTTTAGGTGCTGTAGAATGATTGCTTATGAGAAACCTATCCACTTGAGTTTAGGTGATGAAGAATGATTGCTAATGAGAAACCTATCCACTTGAGTTTAGGTGATGTAGAATGATTACTTATGAGACACCTATCCACTTGAGGACAACGGACGAATATGAAAACAACTATAAACCAACAATGAGCAAAACTCAAACCGTATAGTAGGCTATTTGAGGATACAACATGACAAAATGGGAGACAAATCAGAAGAAAAGACCAACGGCCATATACATCCTAAATGAAGGAATCCAAAAACAAATATTGCAGAAATCAATGACAATCACTAATTCACAGGTTCCTGACTGTTGACAGACACATACAGAATGTGACAGGAACCAATGGCAATCATTAAATCACGGGTTTATGACTGTTGACAGACACATACAGAATGTGACAGGAACCAATGGCTATCATTAAATCACGGGTTCATGACTGTTGATAGAAACATATAGAATGTGGCGGGTTGTACAACCCATTACCCGAGATAATGGTGTAACATAACAACAAAAAGCTATGAAAATCAGTTCAAAGGGTTGATTAAACAGATCGGCAGTAATTAACGCAAGGCATAGATCTTAAGGTACTCTAGATTACTGAAAAATGTTTCAAAGTCAATTGAAACTCATAAATAAATCATAATTATATGTATTTAAAGGGCAAATGTCATAAGACCTTGTCAAATACAAGTAATATACATATCGTACATGTAGTATAGTCATACATGTTAAGTTATGTTTTAATTTATTTAAACAAAATATCAATGTAAGTACTGACGAACACAAAAGTAAAAAAACTTACTACATGTACAGTGGTAAATTGATAAATAAGTTTTTTCAACGAATTCATAATTGTTCATGGATCATATGTTATTTTGTCGAACTTATTTACAGAATCACAGTAAAAATAAGAATGCGATATTTCGTTTTAAATAAGGTCTTCACGTTAAGCTAAATTTTAAACCCTTTTTTTCTATCAGAAAGAAAAAGGTTTTAAGCTACTTGTGGTGTCGGAATCCCTGACTTCATGATTTTCCAACTATACATGGTTCACGCTAATTGAAAACTAAAACGTCACTAGGGAGAATTCTTATCACTTCGATTAGGGACTTTCCTTTTTGAATTTTCCTCGGTGTTTATTATTTTTGTGATTTTACTTTTCTCGACACTGGTTAAATCGGCACCTGGTCAAATCGGCACATGTGATTGTTATGTCAGCACCTAGTCAAATCAGGCCCTCGTTAATTCGACACCAGGGGTCTGTTGTTCAACTTGGCGTTAAACTAATCATATGATTAATTTTAACGAGTCGTTAAAAGTTAATCGCATGACTAGTAAATACAATGATTAAATTGTGTTGCTAAACTGATTGTAATCATTGTATTAGGTAATCACTGTATTAATTTTTAATCATATGATTAATTTTGGCTAATTAGCAAGTGATTCTCACAATGCATTGTAAATCAGGACCTATAACTTCCTTTTCTGTTTTAAATTATAACCTACTTCTTTTTACCCAGTTTTTGGGTGTCAAATATATATGATTGAATAAATATCGTATAACATGTTTATATTTGTATGGTAATGTATACATAGTTTAGATTTATCAAAATTGTCTGTTTGAGTTAAAATTAAATGTGCTTGAAGGGGAAACTGATTTTAGAAATGCAGAAATTAATGCATTCTGTTTAACAAAATGTGCTTTCGGGTACATTTTGCAATAATAAACATCTCCATTCACCCATTACTGATCATGACTAGGCCCAACGTTTTTCATTTGTTTGTTCACAGAAGTTGTTATTTGAAATGATGGACCTTGTTGATCGTAGAAAAAAAACCACCAAACAAATTGCACTCATTAAGTAAAATTGTATTTCTATGAAAAGTTTTAATCATCGTTCAAACTAGTTTTACCGTGCAGCAACGGCTGTTCCAACTTGGAAACATTGTCAGTGTTTGTCCTCGGTAGGCTAATCTCTTATTTAAGTTGTTACCGTGTTGGTTGTATAAAGTGTATCTTTTAGTTTCGCGGAATTTGAGTGTTGATAGCAGATAATTTGAAGTCTTTGTTAAATTTATTTAGCAATATGATGACGAATCCTTTAAAAACCTGTAATTTCTGTTGTTCATTAACTACAACTCGATACAGATTCCAGGTATTTTGTTTGATAAATGATGAAATTGTCGTAATATTACATCCGTGGAATGTAATCTCCGTTGACGCTTTGGTGAAGAGTGCTTTCTTTCACGTCCGCATTTCTATCAAGTATGGCATGCCAACATAACATTTTAGATGATTGTTATGGATGGTGAAAATAAATTCAGAACTATGAACAATAACATAAATTGTTATTCATACGGCATAGTTTGTTTTTATCAAAATGAATTTACGACGTGTTCGTTATATTTATTAACAAAACCCTGTACAAGTATGTTACGCAGTTACAAAACAATAAAAAAAGATCAAATAAAACTATCCGACACTAATATATATGTTTGGTATCAGATATTCACGCGGGGTGCGTAAATATGGAAATAGAAAGATATGATATGATTGCACATGAAGTAACTCTCTATATGTATACCAGAGACCAAGTGATGTAGAAGTTAACAACTATATGTCACCTCACCGCCTTCAAACATGAGCAAAACCCAAACATCATAGTCAGCTACAAAAGGCCCCGAAATGACGATTTCATTGTTAAATAGTTCAAAGAGAAAACTAACGCCATGATAAATGTACAAAACAATAAACGAAAAACAAATATGATATACAGCAACAAACGACAACCACTAAATTGTAGGCTCCTGACTTGGGACAGACACATACAGAAAGATTAATATATACAAGGAGTGGGGGTTCTCTTCCTATATACAGATATACACAGACGTTCCGCTCGTATGGGTAATTTTTTTGAAATGTCAAATATATCAATGGTTTGTATTTTCACGGAGGTAATATATCAAATTTATTATATGTCAACCACCGGACCCCCACCCCCGATCATCCGCCACTGCAACCGAGTCGGTGTTTATTTGTCTCATGTCAGAATTTGTTGTGAAGGAAGTTGTATAATCATGCAGACATGGCTGAATATTTCTTTATTTTTAACTCACAAGAAACACGCATGTTTATGTGAATCTATTAAGGTTTCAGATTTGTTTTATTTTTTTAAATCACATTATCAGATAACGACGTCAAAGGAAATAAAAACGACGTTTTATTTTGACTCTTTTTTATCTCAACTTTAACGATCATTACTCACATAACGATAGAATATTAAATGGTGAAATTTATATCTTGGATACTATATACTATCAGGATGCTCAATGAATTTGCTGCAATTTATATTTTATCATATCTAAACCGGACCTTGGGCTCTTTACCAGAGACATGGGAGAAGCAGTGTTCAGTTTAAAAAAAATCAAACATATATTGGTGATATGAATGATTAGAAAGTGTTTTGATTCCTGGAGTTACTAGTAATAGGGCCCCTACCCCTCACCTCACGCGGTATAAGACTTCTAATGGCGGATTTTGAAATTTTCATAAGGGAGGGGGGCACTGACTGCCTAAGAGGGGGCCCGCTCTAGTCATGCTTCAGTAATTCCCTAAATAATCAACGGGGGGGGGGGGGAGCTCCCCCCCCAAATCAGCCTCTGACTTATTTTGAACTAGGACCAGTATATCTGTTCCTGTTTTGAAAAATCCCTGACTCTCTGAACTTAGGTTTTCCAAATACTGAAGAACAGGTGCTTGTTTTTGTATATCGTGTCAACTGTGAAATATGGTGAGACTTTTTATTTACTGTATCTGAATATTATACTTAATCACTGACATAACACACTTACTAGAGTAAATTTTCATTATTAATATTTTTATACTCGTCAAGCTTATAATTTTTCCTAAATGATAATAAATAGCGGTGTGATAAAATACAACTACGCAAACATATTAATACCGTTTTGTGCGAGCTATCTGAGAGCCGAATTTATCCATTTAAATTTACCTGCGCAAGCAGTTAAGTCAAGGGCGCTACTAAATGTGCTAACATTTGAACTTAAAAAAAAGCGGGAAAATTAGCAAAGACTTGCTTTGGAAATCAATTATGGCCTGTACATTAATGCTATGGTAACCTTTATTATTTATAAAAGCTAGTTCGTCATAATCTGTTGAATGATTCCGCACAATAATGTTGCCCGTCTTTAGCATTTTGAAATCAACACTGCTCGGTAAGCGGTAACATACAAACGAATAACTGTCGATAAGTGCAATTTCTTTCTGTTATCGGATGACTATTATATGTATCCGTTCGATCCTTCACACTGTCTTGTCTAATCTGTTTCCAATTTATGTTTCAACTCAACTCCTAACACATCTATTGTGTTGTTTTTTTTTCAAATCTAAAGAGCTTTCATAGCTGGTCATTGCTAAACTCCCTTTTCAGGGGATACATCTCATTTTTCGAGCACACACCAATGTTTGCATTGCTACAGCAGCCATGTTTGATGTTTTAATCATATGATTAAACTTTAATACACTCATGAGGTTGATTAAATTAAACGACAGTTGTAGCATTTTTTACAACGCGTTTAAATTAACGAACAACACACTAATCATATGATTAATTCTAATCCAATGATTAAGAAAATTTTACGACTCATTAGCACTATCGACAAGTTGAACAACAGACCCCAGTGGTTATAGTTGCGGCACCCAAATTCAACATTATGATCTTCAAGTAAATTATTGAAGACTCCTTACTCCGTACTCCGTTTTTCTTGGTTTTTTTTTTTTAATACTTTCACTCGTGGTGTCAACGTATATTTGTTGTGCGTAATAGAGGTTCCAATGAAAGCTTTGTTATACACAATTGGGCCATGATATCTGTCCCTATTGAAACTTTTATCATAAAGGAACCTCTATTTCATGACAACAGCACATTACCAGAAAACATGGGCTACAATATTAGTGCCAACGTTATAAATTTTATACAAGTAGTCAGGACATGCAGAATAAAAACATACAAGTTAGAAAAAAATACCTGACAATTATTAAAACAACAAACGGGTTATTGTTGGTACTTGATATAGGTTGATACATATTTAAAATTTAACCAATGTAAACATTATTAATAGAGTATAGTGAAAACGTCAAACAGAAAGCCAACTGATTATTGTTAATTGTGTACTCTTATTGCTTAATAACATGTGCTGAGTTTTAAACGATGTACGAAATGAACCTCTGAAATTTTAAGTTTTCAAAAAAAAAAAACGAAAAACTATATATTTTGCCTAAACATGAAGTCTTTGAGTCTAAGATGAATGATATTTTATTAGTTGTTATTGGCTTTGAACTAAGGGGCGCCTTCAAACTAGTTTAATCCCGCCACATTATGTATGTGTCTGTCCCAAGTCAAGAGCCTGTAATTCAGTGGTTGTCATTTGTTGCTATGTATTATACATATTATATTTGTTTTTCGTTCATTATTTTATGCATTTATCAGGCCGATAGTGTTTTCGTTTGAATTGTTTTGCATTTATCATTGCTGGGTCTTTTATAGCTGACTATGCAGTATGGGTTTTGATCATTGTTGAAGGCCGTACGATGACCTTTTGATGTTAATTTATATGTCATTTGGTCTCTTGCGGAGAGTTGTTTAATTGACAATCATGCCATATCTTTTAATTTTTATATTTACAAAAATGTACATTTAATGCAAACGCTTAGTTTTCTTTGGGGTCATAACTGATTGCATTGTGACGTCATCAATAAGTTTTTCGTTTTACATTTTTTTAATCAAAACAGTCATGAAACGAGATCGTATGTTACAAGTTCATGTCCGTTGCAAAGTTATTTTCTTATATTTTTTCAGTTAAACATCAATTTAAAATCAGTTCTTATACCTGCATGTCTACATTGTCTGACTTAGAGAATATATTGTGTATGATGTGTTGTCAAATAATGTATAAAACGTTTATTTCAGCTTTAAACCTCTTTTTTATAACATCACTGTACCACCTGCATCACCTCACACCACAGGTCATGGGACTGATAGTTCACATTTTTGCTGCAATATTTGCTTTGAACTTCCTGGGACGACCCGCCTTGCAGCTAGAGCAATCAGTTCTGGATCTTTTTCCAGAGTTTACTAGGTTGAAACAGGATATCAAGTCTGAACTATCATCTATAAAGTCGAAGCTTCAGAGCAAGAAATGCTCTATTTTTTTAAGAAAATAAGGTTCCAATTACTTATGACAAAATTGACCAGAGATGTCATTTGATTATTATTTTAGTTCATATAGCTTCCAACGGTTGTTTCCTTTTTTCACATTACTTGCTTTCAAATCATTAGGTTTGAGTTGAGACAAATTCAGAAAAACGCTGCGTACTCAATGAATTTGTTAAGTATTTTTTTCAATCAGAATAGTAAGTTAATGGCAAAACTTTTACCAACGAATACACATTAAATATCAGAACCTGAAATTAAATAAGCTTGATGACATTGAATGGTCAGTCAACTAGCATGTGGGTTATACTTCACACATCACAACTTTAATTACCTTTTCATACACAGTTTTTGGTAAATTGGTGTAAGAGCTACGATATTATTAACAACATATATTTTACTTAAATCAACTTTCTCGTGTATCTAGCAGAATAGCAACATTTCTCTTTTTTTAAATTATAGTTCTAATATGCAAATTTGAAACCCTAAGCAGATGTTTAGGACAAATTTAACACGTGTTACTGATATTTGATAGACAAATTTAACACATAGTTACTGATATTTGATAGACAAATTTAACACATAGTTATTGATATTTGATAGACACATTTAACACATAGTTACTGATATTTGATAGACAAATTTAACACATAGTTACTGATATTTGATAGACAAGTTTAACACATAGTTACTGATATTTGATAGACAAATTTAACACCTAGTTACTGATATTTGATAGACGAATGTCCCTTGAATGAATAAATGCTGGTGCATGTTTTTTTTTCAGTTAATCAACGTATACATAACAAATACTGTTGATTAATTTGTCACATGAAATTAAGCAACCGTCAATCAATCAATACTGTTTATCTTATCAGGTTGACAAGATAAGAGAGTTGCATTTCATGCAAAACTACAACCAAGGATTGCAGTTATGGAGCCTTCAAAGACAGTGGTATTTGATTACGTTATCACAAACACTGGAAGCGCTTATAACAATCGAAATGGGTATTTTACTGCTCCTTATGATGGAGTGTATTTCTTTGTTTCTACATTTCATTCGATGATGATATATAATAGCTATGGTCTACACTTGCAAATGGTCAAAAACAACTATGTTTTATCCGAAGCATCAACTGGCGCAAGTAGTGCTGGAAGCTCAATGAATGCAATAGTATCTCTAAAACGAGGTGATGTTATCAAAATACGGAATAATCCAATTCGTAGAGGAACATTTAAAGAAGGTATGACTTTCTTTTCTGGTTATCTTGTGTATTAAAACCTGAACACAAATAATACACGATTTCCATATGATTAATTCTAAATTACTTTGATTTATATTATTGTAACAGTGTAGATTTGCCATTGTCTTAATAAACTTTTGTGAAACTTGTTTTCAGTTACTGCAATTATGCATTCTCAAACATTACAAGACCTGGTATATAAAGGATATACCTTAGCTAATCATAAACGTCATCAACACCATTGCACAACTTTGACAAACCAGCAAAAACAATTTGCCCCATAACATATATGTTAGTCCAATAGACATGATAGACGCAAATCACATCAATTGTAAAATGAGTCATTATAATATTCTAAAATTGTTTCAGTAGACTATTTTCATTCTACCGACTTTTGACTCCAAGTATATTTTCATTTCGACAAGACTCCTAACTCTGACTCCGAAGTATATAATTTGTTGACAGGTAAACTATTCTGTGATGGTACATTGTGGTACTCGGTCAAGTGAAAGCAAGTAAAAGAAGTAAAATTAAATTTGCGATTGAAGAATTTTTGTGGGAAAAAATAACAGTTATCTTTTTTCCATACTTGATAAAATCATCGGAAAACAGTCAATTTCCCCTAATTGTACTGACTGTAAGTTGACTTTTTTCATGTATTTCCTCTTAATTGACCAAATACCAGAATGACCTACCACAGAGTAGTTTACCTGTCAAACAATTATATACTCCGGAGTCAGAGTTAGTAGTATGAACATATGTTATTAACCCTATTGTCGAATGGTTCTTTCCAAACAAATAAAATATATGTCATCACAGATGATTGTTCAAGTGTCAAACTATAAGTACTTAACTTGATGATTAAAGGGTCCTCACAGTTCCACAATGCAATCAAATTGATTAACCTGCTAATAAAAGGATCCTCACAGTTACACAACACGAACTCAATTACTTACCCTGCTGATAAAGGATCCAAACATTTATACAAAACCAAACTCAAAGTACAATGTACATACTCTGCCAATTAACTACTCTTCACATTTACACCAAAAAAAACTCAAAGTCCTTACCCTGCTAATTAAAGGATCCTAACAGTCCCACAAACCACACTCAACATGCTCAAAGTACTTACCCTGTTAATTAAATGATTGCCACAGTTATACAAAGATAACTCAAAGTACTTACCCTGCTAATTAGAGGATCATTACAGTTACACAAAACAAAATCAAAGTACTTACCCTGCTAGTTAAAGGTTCCCCACTGTTACACAAACCAAACTCAAAATACTTACCCTGAAAAAAAGAGTCTCCACAATTACACAAACGAAACTAAAAGTACTTACCCTGCTTACTAAGGAATCCTCACAGCTCCACAAAAAAAACGCAAAGTACGTACTCTGCTACTCACAGAATCATCATAGCTACACTTAGCACAATCAAAGTACATTTTATAAAATTAGAAATCTAACTCCGCTACACTTAATATGTGATAATATTAGTTTGAAGACGGCAACCCTCCCCTTAATATTGTGAATGTGATATTTTGACTGAGTGTGGATCTACATAGTGGGTGATATAACAGGAATTACTCAGTTTCTGTTGTATACCTTGATTTGTATCCTCTTAATAGATTTATGAGAATTGAACATCAGCACACTACTATTGCCTTAATTTGATATCGATCAATACACTTAGTACAAGTTTAACATACAGCGATGTAATAAACAGTAAAGGAAGACAATATCTTAAAACACGTCTAGAGAAAACTTTGTAGATAAACAGTGTTGCTTTTACATTGCGACTTTTTTTTTTTATTTTAAGAACAGACGCAGTGAAAAGTAAAGTAACAAACATACCGAATTGAAAACGGAAAGTTCTTTATAAAATGGCAAAATCAAAAGCTCAAACTCATCTAACGAATGGAAAACAATTATCATATTCCTGACTTGGAACAGGTATTGCCGTTTTTAGAAAATGGTGGGTTAAACCTGGTTTTATAGCTAGCTAAACCTCTCACTTCTATGACAGTTGCATTGAATTCCATTATATTGACAACCATATGTGAGCAAAACAAATAGACATTATAGGAAAAACCGTTAAAAATTGCGGTACAGTATTCAACATCTAACTCATTATAAAAACAAATAACTGTTTCAACAAACAAACACAAAAGGGCATGTAGACAAAGTGCATAGAAAAAATAAAAGACATGAACTCAACATTGACCATAGCACAATTACATAATGGCAGGATGTATAAGTACCCAGCCACGTAATAAGTATATAATCAAAAATAGACTAAACAGTAAAGGTTACAAATATACAAGGACAATGAAAAAGAAAATTTTAACACGTAATTAAGATGATAAACAACGTCAGTACCTACAATATATTCTTCGAGACCATTTTGAATTATTTGTAATGGAATATTTATAAACACGGTCTTGGTATCTTTCAAGGAACTTTTTTAGAAAAAGGACGAGACGTTCTTCGACATAACCTTGGCTCATCAACTTTCTGCTCAGACACTGATGACGTTTGATAAAGTCTAAGTAGCAGTGGCAAGCTCTTGAATAGCGAATGATAGACAAATTTAACACATAGTTATTGATATTTGATAGACACATTTAACACATAGTTACTGATATTTGATAGACAAATTTAACACATTGTTACTGATATTTGATAGACAAGTTTAACACATAGTTACTGATATTTGATAGATAAATTTAACACATAGTTACTGATATTTGATAGACAAATGTCCCTTGAATGAATAAATGCTGGTGCATGTTTTTTTTTAGTTAATCAACGTATACATAACAAATACTGTTGATTAATTTGTCACATGAAATCAAGCAACCGACAATCAATCAATACTGTTTATCTTATCAGGTGGACAAGATAAGAGAGTTGCATTTCATGCAAAACTACAACCAAGGGTTGAAGTTATGGAGCCTTCAAAGACAGTGGTATTTGATTACGTTATCACAAACATTGGAAACGCTTATAACAATCGAAATGGGCATTTTACTGCTCCTTATGATGGAGTGTATTTCTTTTTTTCTACATTTCATTCGATGATAATATATAATAGCTGTGGTCTACACTTGCAAATGGTCAAAAACAACTATGTTTTATCCGAAGCATCAACTGGCGCAAGTAGTGCTGGAAGCTCAATGAATGCAATAGAATCTTTAAAACGAGGTGATGTTATCAAAATACGGAATAATCCAATTCGTAGAGGAACATTTAAAGAAGGTATGACTTTCTTTTCTGGTTATCTTGTGTATTAAAACCTGAACACAAATAATACACGATTTCCATATGGTTAATTCTAAATTACTTTGATTTATAGTATTGTAACAGTGTAAATTTGCCATTGTCTTAATAAACTTTTGTGAAACCTGTTTTCAGTTATTGCAATTATGCATTCTCAAACATTACAAGACCTGGTATATAAAGGATATACCTTAGCTAATCATAAACGTCATCAACACCATTGCACAACTTTGACAAACCAACAAAAACAATTTGCCCCATAACATATATGTTAGTCCAATAAACATGATAGACGCAAATCACATCAATTGTAAAATGAGTCATTATAATATTCTATTAGTTCAATTTGCAAAATTGTTTCAGCAGACTATTTTCATACTACCGACTTTTGACTCCACGTATATTTTCATTTCGACAAGACTCCTGACTCTGATTCCGAAGTATATAATTTATTGATAGATAAACTACTCTGTGATGGTACATTGTGGTACTCGGTCAAGTGAAAGCAAGTACAAGAAGTAAAATTAAATTTGCGATTGAAGAATTTTTGTGGGAAAAAATAACAGTTATCTTTTTTCCATACTTGATAAAATCATCGGAAAACAGTCATTTTCCACTAATTGTACTGACTGTAAGTTGACTTTTTTTCTTCGACATAACCTTGGCTCGTCAACTTTCTGCTCAGACACTGATGGCGTTTGATAAAGTCTAAGTAGCAGTGGCAAGCTCTTGAATAGCGAATGAGTTGGGAATAGATATCCCATATGTAGGTGAAGTATATTGCTGCCAAGGTTGGGAAAATTTATAATTTCAAAATTAAAATCGTCTCGCTTGTCATAGATTCTGGTATGGAGATGACTGCTTATGTCAAATTCGAGGTATAAGTCTTAAAATGAGGCAGAGGAAGCCGTGTCTGATGTTTCATTAATTTCGTGTTATGGAAGATATGTTAATGGAACTCAATCAGAAAAATGTGGATTGTTAATATTTATTAATTCTTTTTTTCTTTAATGGTTGAGCTAATTTTGTTGTTTTTTATATACCAGTGAATACGCTTTCTTAACTGGTGATCAGGTTTTCTTCATTCGTTTTTATCAGTGACTTCGCTTAGTTAACTGATGATCAGGCTTTCTGCATCGATGATTATCTTCCGTTAAGATGTCGTTCTTCATATCGTTATTCATTCGGTTAACAACTGTTTATCCTGTGCGGACTTGTATTATCTTTTAGCTTTTCATTCATCGTACATCAGGTGGTATCATATAATATGATAGTGCAACTTTTCGATTCCAGTTCAACTAGAATCTAGAGTTATCGAATTAAGGACACGATTCAATGTTATATATAGAGAAAAGAACAACAGTCTTCTGCTTGATTTAGAAATAAATATCTACTGGAACAAATGTTTATTTACATTTTGATTTCCGATTACAACATACCACTTGTCTCTGGTATCATATAATATGATAGTGCAACTTTTCGATTCCAGTTCAACTAGAATCTAGAGTTATCGAATTAAGGACACGATTCAATGTTATATATAGAGAAAAGAACAACAGTCTTCTGCTTGATTTAGAAGTAAATATCTACTGGAACAAACGTTTATTTACATTTTGATTTCCGATTACAACATACCACTCGTCTCTAGTATGTTTTACTATGTCAAATGTCCAGATTTTTTTACATTTGTATGCGAGTTAGTCTAACGTTTAGTCAAATATTCATCATGAGGAGAAAAACGAAGTAAACCAATTCCTTTTGTATAAAGTGAAATTCTATATTCCAAGTCACACTATTGCTTGTTATGATAATAATACCATGCTGGTTGAACATCGTGCGCTTCGTAAATATTCTAATCAAAACACAGCAGCGACAGAAATCTATTATTTTCAAATGTTTTATTTTATGTTTTTAGGAATGAAGGTTTTGACTTTGAGGGTTTTTCCTTAGACACTTACTAAACTGTGTCCAATATAACGAGCACAATTGACGATGTTATAATGTATATATTACTCTATTTATCGTTATTTCATGTTTTTTATGCACAAGACGTTTGTAATATTGTTAGTTAATCATTGGTGCGTGACATCATTATTAAACACGTCCTTCAATGTTTGTACGTAGAAAAACCTTAAAAGAAAAATAGAGTGTTTGCATGACTTGCCGAATTGTCATCAATCGATAAGTTCATGACATGAACTATTAGGGACCAAAATGTATAGATAATTATTCTGAAACTCTTGTTAGCAATACAAATCTTAGACTGACCAAGCCATGCTGTCAGATTGTAACGCGGTCGCATGATAACCTAAATGCATTTGTGTCGATTGATCGTATCTTCAGCCTATAAACAAAATTTTTAATATTTTACTTTGCAATACCAATAAAAAATGTCATTGTGAATTTAAAGATCGACGAACAAGAGTTAAACTGTTCAGCTTTATGACTTTTAGTTGGTGTCGGTTTAAGTTAGGACTTATATATTTGTGATCCTTAAGTTTAGCTATACAGGAACACTCGACGAACAAGAGTTGAACTGTCCATCTTTGTGAATTATAGTTGCTGTCGGTTTAGGTTAGGACTTATATGTTTGTGATACTTGGGTTTAGCTGTACAGGAACTCTCGACGAACAAGAGTTGAATTGTTCATCTTGTGAATTATAGTTTGTGTCAGTTTAGGTTAGGACTTATATGTTTGTGATCCTTGGATTCAGCTGTACATGAACATTCGACGAACAAGAGTTGAACTGTTTACCTTTGTGAATTATAGTTGGTGTCAGTTTAGTATAGGAGTTATATGTTTGTGATCCTTGGGTTTAGCTGTACAGGAACACTCGACGAACAAGAATTGAACTTTTCATCTTTGTGAATTATAGTTGGTGTCAGTTTAGTATAGGACTTATATATTTGTGATCCTTTGGTTAAGCTGTCCGGGAACACTCGCCCACCTGTAAATGTACCTTCGATTCATCTGAATCATTAAATACAAATTTCCTGTTTTCAATAATATGTTTGGGAGAATATATCTATAATTGATTTGAAAACATGCATGTTTGAATATTTGCAATGAAATCTAAAGTTTAATATTCATGTACTGTACATATTATTTTGAGTTCATAAAGTGTCTGATCATAAACGCCCGTTAGTGTCGTTGAAAGTGTTTTTTGTAGATTCTGTATCATATGTGCAATACGGAGAGTTGGACAAAACATCGTACAGGTATATTATTAAATAACAGAATGGTGCACCTCAATAATTAATATCCAATAAATAACAGAAGACGAACATTTAAGAAGATTGATTTGTTTAGAAAACAGGATTGCAGTGATGCAACCCAAGGAAAAACACAAAGACTGAAAAACGTATCTCCACAAGGTGTCAAAAAGAGTAGATAACAAACGTTAACAATTACCCTCACAAATGAAAGAACAAATGAAAGAAACCACGTGTGCTATCATAACAATAAATCGATAAAAAATAACCTAGTCGTAAACTCATGTGCCACGAAATGAAATAATTTTCTAAATCTACTAGTTGGTCAATAATTATGCATTCATATCAGTAAATAACAACATGGCAGATATTACATAATTTTTGGTTGTTATAAAATGGATAGTTGTAACAACCTTGACTAACCAGGATGAAACTACTACTGTGGGTAACAACCTTGATTACCCAGGATGAAACTACTACTATGGGTGTTTAACCACCTTGACCACCCATTAATGCGCTGACATTACTATTAGGGGGTTATTTAACGAACATGGCTACCAATTAGGGTGACGACACTACTACTAGGGGATGTTAAGCGTCCTTGACTACCCATCAGGGCGATGACACTTCTACTAGGGGGTGTTTAACACCTTGACTAGGCTTTGAATCGTTATGCCATATGTACTTAGCCTCACCTAATAAATTAGACATTTTTGCAGATCAATTTTTAGTACAGAAGTGGAAATCATTTTCTTTTAGCAATAAATCATACATCAGTTTGTTTTATGATTTTATAGTTACGATGTCAGAGGCTTATAATTAATTGTTCCAATTATGTTTAAAGAATACGTATATGATATTATTATAAGTGTGGGCTAAAATAAACATAAACAATGGGGAAATTTAAGTTTAACTATTTGCACTACATCAAAGCGTACAGGAATAAACTGTCCAAATAGTTGTAGGATCTAAGAATGTGTCAGTTGTTTGCATTTAACCAAATACCTCTAGGTATGTGTCAATAGTATGTTTCTTTAGGGAGTCTTTTTACGTTTTACCAAATTCTTGTTTGGAAATCGTAATATTTTCTTCATTGATTGACAATATCAATTGCGCTTCAAATAGTTTTTGTTTTCAAGCTCTTTATTTTTTTCTTACTGAATTACAAAATATGAACATTGCTTAAAGGTATCGTCGATTTGTTGAAAAAAAAAAAATATCTCTCTTTTACTTGATTCTTTGTGATAAAACTTTCTGTTAAATTTCGCTTTTATGAGTAAACTACTTGTCTATCTTGTTCCCATTTATAATCAATAGAGAGTTACATAAAAACAATTTACGAATTAATCATTAAACATAGAATAAATTACATCAGTTTGGAAATAATTCAACTTTAAAGAATTTTCTTAACTTTTTGACTAAAAAAACTGAATATTAAATGATATTAAATTGCATTGATTAACCTTGTCAACTTTCAGACTTTTTATAAAAACTCTATCAGTACATTCTTTTGCATTATTTTTTTTTTTTTCTATTTTATTAGCTAGTCCATTAAATAGAAGAAACCAAACTTTTGATATAGGACATATTTATATAGTCACTTGAATCATGCGTGCCTCTATGGGGAAAAAGTTGTCGTGCAATGAACGTATTTGATATTTCCTGACGTCGAACAAGTTGTTTTGTTGTTACAGTTGTTTCTAGTACTAAGCGAATCAACAAAGGATCCTTCTAACCAGGCACACACACATGACGTCTGACCTAGTTGACGTGCTTGCGCCAATAATTGTGTCGATGTAATATTTGAACCACTCTGCCTGCACAGATTGACAGCCTTATCACAGGTGAAGTTTTCAGTGATGCTTCCAGAGAAATGTATGTTGATAAGTCTGCCTGAAAAACAGAAAACATAATGTTACAGTTAATGTATTTGTATATAGTAACCCCATGTTTCCGATTTTGCCGAACATTTAATGTTTTTGATATAACGTGTTTACAAATTTTGAATGAGTTCATTTATTATAGTCTCAATAAGTTTGTTAGAAATTGTTCTGGTTAACAAATTCTGTTTAAAATCAAACTGTTAACAAAATGATCGAATCGAATGAGAAGATTTAGGTTGCCACTTTTGTGTCTACCCTTGAATATTTAAAAAAACAGTATTATGAAACTATGAAATAACATCAGTTACATATTCATAAGAACTTAGTATTTTTTTAATTTTGATGGTATTAAGGCTTCAAACTTCATATATTTACTGCATAACAGCAACAACTGCCAAACAAAAGCCTCATTTTGAGATCTTATCATGAATATTTAGACAGCTCTACCAAAAAATATATTTTGTCACAAAATGTATGTTATAAAGATATCTATGTGTGTAAAGGTCGTAACATTTCCAAAATAAATTGCCTATAATTCTGTTATCATACATAAAATAATGAAATCCTTTTATATCTTTTAGGATCACATTCGGTTTTTAGTAGCGATCGTGTTTCTTAGTCTATGTTTTTATTTCTATGAAGTGTTTTTGACATCAACGGTTTGTATTTTTGTCCTTTTTGTTTTTTGTCATCGCTTTCTCAGTTTTGGACTCAAAGAGTTTTGAATGACCCTTTGGTATCCTTTACTGTTTTGTACTAGAGAAATGCTGCAGGAACTTGAACAATATATTATAGTTTCAAATAACAAAAGAAATTATACTCACCACAAAACAGGCCATTGTAGTAACTCTGGGACCCAACAGGACATGCTTCACATTGTTTTGTCATTTCTGAGTAATACTTAGATATAAGAAGATGTGGTATGAGTGCCAATGAGACAACTCTCCATCCAAGTCAAAATTTATAAAAGTAAACCATTATAGGTCACAGAACGGTCTTCAACACGGAGCCTTGGCTCACACCGAACAGTAAGCTATAAAGGGCCCCCAAAATTACTAGTGTAAAACCATTCAAACGGGAAAAACTGTTTGTTCTGAGGACAACATAAATCTCCATTTGATCTTTGTTTGCGTAAACTACAATTTATAAGCAATTGGTGGTTAATTAGTTATAGATGTAAGCAATTGATGAGTAATAAGTTATAGATATAAGCAATTGGTGAGTTATAAGTTATAGATATAAGTATTTAAATAATAATAAGTCATAGGTATAAATAATTAGTTATAGATGTAAGCAATTGGTGAGTAATTAGTTATAGATATAAGTATTTGATAAGTCATAGGTAAAAGCAATATGTTCCTGTCTGTAACACCCTTTTATCTGTCTTGTTTGTCGCATTCGTGTGCAATCTTCTTGATTCCCTCCTGCGTTTGGTTTTTTACACCTCCTTTTTATCACAATTGTGTCGGTATCCTGTGTTTGTGGTTCATCCCTACAATTAAAACCACATTCAATGTCCGTTTTTTGTTCTGTCAATGATTTATTTTATGAATTACTTTCATTTTGCATATACAATACCAATAATGAGGAAAGCCAACAAATGTCTAAATTGTAATTAAAAATCATCATTCTATCAGGACTTAATAGATTAATCAAAATATATAGTGTTTATGGTAAGTTTTATATCAGGTTAGTAGGTTAGAAATGCTGAACATGTAACGAAGTAAGTCGTCTGTTATTTTAGAGTAATTGTTAAAAGGGATTTCTATTATGCATGCATTTTACATCATCAGATATATTAACAATATATAATACATGGACGCTAATACTGTCTATTTTCATTAAATGGAATAATCACCAATACCCATATTTATTCGGAACACACCTTAAAGTGGTAATCATTTGACATGTTAATATGTTGTTACTTAAGACGTCAAACAATGTAGGGCCCATAATTTAGATCACCAGGTTTAGTTTTTGGTTTAATAAGTCTCCGAAACGTACATGCATGAACACAGACTCCCGTTCAATCAACAAGGTGTTTCAATCGGCATTGATGTTAACCTTTTTTACACAGAACGTGACACTGTTATTTGTTGACTGAACCTTGTAGTTGGGGATGCTGGGATAATCACGATAACATTTCAGTTAGACATCTCCCGTATCTTTTCTACAGCAATACCAGGATTATTAATACATTATAAACATAGTTCCTGTCAGCGTTACATTTCCACGGTAATGTGTGGCAAATGTTAGCTGTGCATTATATGTACCTTGATATTTCTCTTTTCTGCCGTTGCAAAGGTCGAGATGGATCAACAGAGCAGAACTTGATACCAACTTTTAGAGGAACATCTGTGACTGGTTCATCTAGATGAAGTTGTTCAAATCCCTCCACTCGTAAATTAAACTTTGAGTAAATGGACGGTAGCAGTATACTGTTGTCTTTTTCACCTGTAAAGCAAATATTTTTGTTAAAAGGTTGAGCTATAAGTAAATATACCAGTGTTCATTGTACATGCATAATGTGAGAACATGCAACTTTGCCGTAAAGCGTGCAATAAGTTAAATATGATATACTGGCATACATGTATAAAATAAAAAATGCATTAGAAAAAAAACTAGAAAGAGTTAACACAATGAAAGTGTCTGATGTTATTTGCATAGTGTTTACCGATGACGATGCGGTAATGCCATGACTCATAATGGTAATTACTTTCTGCATAGTATTTTCCGATGACGATGCGGTAATGTCATGATGAGAATAAGGTATGTTGATAATAGTTGCATTGTGTTTACGGATGACGATGCGGTAATGTTATGACTCATGATGATAATTGCGTTTTGCATTGTGTTCATCGATACTGATGTGGTAATGTCATGATGAGAATTGCCATTGGCATTGTGTTTACCGATGACGATGCGGTAATGTCATGATGAAAATTGATATTTGCATTGTGTTAATCAATGATGATGCGGTAATGTCATGATGAAAATTAGGTATGCTGATAATAGTTGCATTGCGGTAATGTCATGACTCATGATGATAATTGCTTTTTGCATTGTATTCATCGACGTCGATGTGGTAATATCATGATGAGAATAAGGTATGCTGATAATAGTTTCATTGTGTTTCCCGATGACGATGCGGTAATGTCATGATGAGAATAAGGTATGTTGATAATAGTTGCATTGTGTTTACCGATGACGATGCGGTAATGTCATGACTCATGATGATAATTGCGTTTTGCATTGTGTTCATCGATACTGATGTGGTAATGTCATGATGAGAATTGCCATTGGCATTGTGTTTACCGATGACGATGCGGTAATGTCATGATGAAAATTGATATTTGCATTGTGTTAATCAATGATGATGCGGTAATGTCATGATGAAAATTAGGTATGCTGATAATAGTTGCATTGCGGTAATGTCATGACTCATGATGATAATTGCTTTTTGCATTGTATTCATCGACGTCGATGTGGTAATATCATGATGAGAATAAGGTATGCTGATAATAGTTTCATTGTGTTTCCCGATGACGATGCGGTAATGTCATGACTCATAATGATAATTGCTTTTTGCATTGTGTTTATCGATGACGATGTGGTAATGTCATGACTCATGATGATAATTGCTTTTTGCATTGTGTTTATTGATGTTGATGTGGTAAAGTCATGATGAGAATGAGGTATGATGATAACACTTTTAACAAGATACAAAAATATCTAATTTCAAGATACAAAAAGGATTTTAAAAAAGTAACAATCTAAGTATTTAATTTCTTGCATTTAATAAAGACAGATAGATTAATGTTTTTTAATAATGTCCAAAATTGTCTAAAACTAAGGTTGCTGTCTGATTTGCGTGTATCCTATATCTCGGTTTAGTCATTGTAAATCGCAAATGAAACTGCAAATAAAAATTAGTATTACTTATTGAATTAGGGCATATCTTATGAAAATATAATCGTTCGTTCCTGCAACATACCCGGTATGGATTGGGTAGTCTTTGCTGAAGGCAACTGGAACCGTGACCTACTGTGTATGATATCTATAGGCGGTAAGTCATTTCTTTAAGCGGTGATCTGATGTAATTTGTCTTAGCATCTTGAAACAATTTGGTGTCGAAGTTCGTTGGGGTGACTTACACAAGTACCTAATAAAGAAAATAATTTAGTAAAGTTGTAGAACATAGTCAAAACAAACCATGACAATCATTCCTTTCTAAATATTTTAGAATGTTACTCAGACACTATTTTCAAATAATGCTGGAAATTTGGATTGATCTTGAATACAATATCCAGTAAAAATGTAAACCAAGAAGTAGAACATACTTAATAAGTTTTACATGTTTTACCACGAATTGATTAACCGATACGATGTGATTGTATAAAAGGTCAATTAAGACATGATTACACGGATTGAATAGTGGTTGTTGGCTGATATGCAAATTGACCGTGTGTGTCCTAATCACGATTGTGATACTTCGACAGGTGATGCAAACATAGAAGGTAAACGGTCATACAGTTGACGCACCCATGAATTGTCTAGTCGTTAATGAATTTATTGTATGTAACAAATGCGGATGCGATAGATGACCCATTTTTAAGTTGTATATCATCGTGTAATAACGATTCCTATTTGAAAGTCTTGTTTTAAAAGACAAATGAGAATATTAACTAAATCATGTAAATCATGTAAACTGAAAATGAAATCAAACAGGTTAAAAAGTAGATGATTGTTTTTTTTTTTTATTTTGCAGATAGATTGACGATTTACGAAATGTTGGTGCAATAATATATATAACACATAGTAAAAAAAAATAATGTTATTAATAAATTAGTTTGGTAAGTTTTGTAAATTCAAACACTGTTAATCGTTATTTGCTAATTGTTGAGTAATATACAAAAATGTGAAATTGTTTATTGGGATTTCAGAAAATACTGCATAAAAACAATGTTTTCAGCATTTAAAATGCAACTTTGTTTCGGAACTTATCCGATTGCAATTTCACAGTGATGAAACAAAGCAAACATTATTGGATTTACTAAAAGTAGTTAAAATATTTACCAGACGAGCGTCATCGCTAACAATCAGCATATATATTTCAAACCCAGCCAGATAAAAGCTATGACCTCTTTGTGATGGTAAATGTTTAGCATACTGCATCCACCAGTTCGTTTCTAGTACTAAGAATAGAACAGTTTTAGCACGGAATAACATAAAAAGGTCTAACCAAGAATTGTCGATAGTTTTTTTCGTCCTTTTTATTGACACTGTTATACATTTCAATTCAGCATGACATTTACTGTCTCTGAATGCTAATAACTTGTCGATTTCTGTAGCCAATCCGTTACATAACTTTGGCTTTCGTCCCTGCTTATATTCTAAAATGTTACACAGCATTTGAACATTAGTTGTTCGTAAAATATTGTACGACATCGATGGAACTGTCAATAAGGTTTTAATAGTGTCAACGGATAAACCACTTGAATGTTGAGCCTTTGGACCTTCTCCCAGAATTTTAGAGCTTTGTATCTGGGTGAGGCTTCACATTAAATTTGCCATTGTTTCCATAAGGTCGTATACTTCTTCTTGTGTTGCTACCAATTGTTGGGCCGTTATTTTAGCTTCATGACATCTGCCAGTTGCACCTTTAATTTCTCTTATTGCATTCGCAGCTATACTACTTGTGGAAGCAATGCCATCGCATATTTCGTCAATAAATAGTGCCCAATACGAACTTAGTTTGGCTAGATCATCTTTTGTAACTTGGGGGGAATAAGAAGTATAGTCTCTCAAAAATTTAGACTGCATAGTTTCATACCCATTTTCACTATCTTGCCAACATTCTTTGCGATTTCAGTGCTGTAATCCACAAGCTTATGAAAATTAACTGCACTCCCAATGGCATGAGTTAAACGTCTTCCGCTATTTCTGTCGCAAACTCAAACATATCGTCGGAATTCTCACTATCAGTCAGCCATTTAAATGTATATGGAGCCATTGCCATTCGCAATGCCATCTTTAATACGGCTTGAAGTAAATCTTCCAAAGCACTACCAATGTACATAACTAGTAACTTTCTTAGTTGTACCTTGAGTTCATCTACATATTTGACAAATCTTTTTTGATAGTCTGCAATTCTACATTTCAGATAGCCAACGTCCGCATCTAGATTAGCTTTTTGGTACGAGGCTACTTTCTTGAAGTATGTTCCAAGTTGTTGAAATCGGTGTTGTACATCATTTTTGATACCAATAGCAGCAACTTGTAGACTGACTACATTCTTCTCTGCTAGATCTTGTATTTGAATTACTTTTAAGCTTTTTATATAATCCCGAATGTCAATATCTGAAACCAAAAACTTGCGAGGTAAAACATTAGCGTTACCTGTCCCAAAGGTTTGAAGGTACAAGGGGAGCTCGTTAAATACCTTAGCGCATGCGCAAATCGACCATTTGAATGATGGGTATGGTGTATTGTAATCACATGGTGAATACTGACTTTAAGGAAGTATCTTTAATAGTTTGAAAGCTAGCGATCAATTTGGAAAAAAATCACATATGAGATATATTACACTTCTAACTGGATAAAACGCTTTTAAGACACTACCCTATTGAGTTCCATTTTAAAATTAACGTGACAAATGTATACCACCAATTTAAAAATAAAACATGTTTCTTGAACGTGCCTTAGAAATGTAAACAATGGAAAAAAATGAAATGTGAATCTTGACGATTTTGGGTTACTGACATTTTCATTTTTTGATCAACATAATTTCTGAATAATCTGTATTTGCTATATCTTTGTATTTAACGTGTAACCATGAACATATCTTTTCATGTCATGTTTTTGTTCACGTTGTTCAAGTCTATACAAGATAAGTGGCTTATCACGAGAAATTGTGTATGCACACATAAGGATGGCGGACGATGTTCTACAATAATGAATTTGACATCATTACATAATCATTATCATGTGACATTATTATTTGTAAACAAACAATCCCGTGTCGAAATTTTCCATACCATTCCATTTTGCAAAAAGTACTGGAAATCCAGCGTCTTCCATAGGGCTAGAGAATAAACACAATTATCTGTAATTCCAGGCTCTTGTGCACATTGAATGCTCCCATGTAAGGAGTATTACATGTATGTACATTGTATTTAACACTCAGAAACATGTCCATTCCCCCATAATAGTTCATATGTCAAGACGTCAATGAACACCAACTTATCCTTTTTATAATCGCACAAACGTTCAAAATGAAGCCAACACGTCCCCTTTTATGTATGCTTATTCGTGTTAACCGTTATTAGCAATTTATAAAATAATCACGTGTGGTTTAAAAATAATTCCAATCGATATTGGTTTTTACCTTAGTTCAGCTTTGGCCACTTTGTTGCAGCAAGACAAAACAAAATGGGAAAGGTTTCCTTACCTACAATTGCAGCTTTCTGTATTAATGTGTAATGCTGACTGCCAAAAAATAAGTCCATATATTAATAAAAAGGGGGAATTTTGGTTTACAAATCAATTCTTTGTTTGTTTAATGATTGATCCTTATAATTATGTGCAGTTTCATTTAAGGCCAATAAAAAATAGGTGTGTTCCTGTTGCATGCTCCCAAAAAATTAATTTGGAAGATCAGCCGCTAATTTCACAAAAAATCTTAAGAGAAAATATACTTGTTAGGCATGACCATTTCAGTATAACTTACGATCATTTTCTGTCGTAAGATTTTTGTGAAAAGACCCCCTAGATTTTATTTCCATCAACCTTTGGTCTTATTACGAAGTTCGGCAAATATTACTAACTGCGAGGTTGTGTAAAAATTTATTAAAATGGATATGCTGACTGAAGGATTCTTTTCAATAAACCACCTATGGCTGTCAGATCAGCAGATTACCTGTAACAAAAATAATGACACAAATTGGGGCCATTGATTTCTCATATATTCAACACTTTCAAACATGTTCATTCGGCCTAAAGGTGTTCTTCAAATTACAAATCGCCCAAACATGTCCAATTTTACATTTCTAAAATGGTCCAATTATTTACTTCGCCAAAATGTGTTAGAATTTTACTCTCAAAATTTTACATGTCCTATAATTGTTCTTCACCAAAACTTGTCCACTTTATAAAAACTTTTAGCTCAAATATGTCCGCAGTATTAACGCTATAACATTTACCACATTCAATGATGGGGGAGGGAGGGCGGGACACGACTGAAGAAAGACGTCAGGTTTCGGTCATATATAAATAAAAATTAAAGCTGCTATTCAAGGACATCTGGAGGAAAGGTGCAGTTATTCGTTTAGTCCAAAAGTTGATACACTATGCACAGTGAAAAAAAGAAACCACTGACTTGATTCTGGTCTCAAATATATCTCAATAAAAAAATCATCTTCAATTGGGAGCTTTTATTAATTCTTCACCACTATGGTTATTATTGTTATAATTTAGATATTTCACACTTAAACAGATGTCTACATTTTATTTTGCAAGTTTTCACTAGACAAGTTTAAGTTTTCTCAGTGCTTCAACTATTGATTAAGTGGTCATTTATTAGCATTAGTTAGTTGAAAGTTGGCTGTTTATATTTACCATAATTGAAAATTTAATTTGCAACACATCCATTAACTCTTGACTGTTGATTGCTTAATGTCCATAAAAAATATGTTCTGCATATGTGGAGCAAACATAAAATTGCAATTAGTTTTGTACAGATAAATGCATTGTACTATTATACTGCAGTGATGCCTAATATATGTGATATATTAATAATGTTTCAGGGTATTGCATAAACGGCTGCCTGCAAGAGTAGTGTTTGGGCTTTTAAAGAAAAACTGTTCCATTTTTACAACAAAACAAAAGAAAGGTTCCTACAATAATATCGATTGGATTTATTCTTTAACCACACGTGATTATTTTACAAATCGCTATTTTATAACGGTGGACACGAATAGGCATTCATAAAAGGGGATGTGTTGGCTTCATTTGGCACGTTTGTGCGATTATAAAAAAAGACAAGTTGGTGTTCATTGACGTCTTGACATATGGACTAGTCTGGGGGATGGACATGTGTCTGAGTGTTACATACAATGTACATACATGTAATACCCCTTACTTGGGAGCACTCAATGTGCACTTTAAACATACATGTAGTTTATACATAATTATTAATATGAAGAGAAAAAAAGCAGTACGAAAATGCTATATATATGTATTTTAACAATAATATCTTCACTTCATAGTTTTTTAACAGGTTTGTTAAGATGATATATTCGAAGTGTTGCTTCATGCGGACTTATAGCTATATATGGATGAAAATGTTGTATTGGCAAAGTTGCATGGACGTATTAGGGTGCAATGGGCTATTCCAGAAATAGTTCACCCTCATCTTTTTTTAAGGAAAAGCCTGGAATTACAGATAATTGTGTTTATTCTCTAGCCCTATGGAAGACGCTGGATTTCCAGTCCTTTTTGCTAAATGGAATGGTATGGAAAATTCCGACACGGGATTGTTTGTTTACAAATAATAATGTCACATGATAATGATTATGTAATGATGTCAAATTCATTATTGTAGAACATCGTCCGCCATCCTTATGTGAGCATACAAAATTTTTGATTATAAGCCACTTATCTTGTATAGACTTGAACAATGTGAACAAAAACATGACATGAAAAGATATGTTCATAGTTACACGTTAAATACAAAGATATAGCAAATACAGATTATTCAGAAATCATGTTGATCAAAGAAAGAAAATGTCAGTGACCCAAAAAACGTCAAGATTCACATTTCATTTTTGTCCATTGTTTACATTTCTAAGAAATGGGATTGTTACTTAAGCAGTCGAAGGTCGACAGAACCCAAATCTGATACAAATCAATTCAAAATAATCCTCACCGAAATGACTGACAATAGAAAGATTCTGTCGTAGAAGATCATTGACATGCCTAATTCATTGATTTATGGATTTATGGCGCGATAGATTCTTACTCACTTTTGATTTTTATAACAAAATTGTAGAGAATGTCATTTAACAATAAGTCAGTGTTAAAATGTGAACATACATAAGCATAGCATACGTATTATAAATATATCTTTGTCAAGGTTAATATTTTACCTTAACAAAGTAATTCACTTAAGAATTATATTTGAGCGGAGTAAATTTATTAATAGTATTCTAATTTGTGAATCTTTTGAACCAATCAGCGGAATTTATATTTTTTGGAATTTTTATTTTTAATGCAGTTTTTTGCACACTTAAGTAAGAAATTTAAAAAATGGAATGTTGTTACATGTAGTATATATAACAGCGAAAAATAAATTATTTTAGCAAAAGATGGATTGGATCGAGGTTTTGTGTATTCAAATTATGTGTGCAACTCTCCTTACTCTTTGGATTTCTGTATGGATTTTGCGACTTACATCGTTCACCAAGATTAATATTTTATTATAAAGTATAGTAATTATTCATATCTTATAAACTAGAGGCTCTAAAGAGCTTGTGTCGCTCACCTTGGTCTATGTGCATATATATCAAACAAAGGACACTCTCCAACATTGTAGACGAGAATAGACTTCATGACGAAAATCTCTATTTTGTTGATCTTGTATTACTCATCTTTCAGTCTGTTTAATTTCTCTCTATCTTCTTGAGTTTTTGCTCAAAACACAAAAGAGACTAAAAAAGATCCTCATTTAAGGGCAAACACTTCTATGAATAGTGACAGTCTACTAACTATATCGGCAAAATTTGACATTTTAATAGATCTTGACTTGTTGATCATTTTTGTGATTTAAAGAGTTTATTAATATATTATAACTTAAATCATATAAGGCATAACGGAAAAAAAACATGTTTCTCTCTAAATATCATAGCTAACATGATAATAGGCAAAAATGAAAAAAATGGTGAAATTTGTTCTTTATGGGCAATAACTCCTATAAGAATTTGTCTAATAGTTTTGACGTATATGGACTATTGGTAGAGCTCATAATTCTGAACATTTTTGCCCCTTTCAGGTTTTCTCTATTTACAATGGTTCAAAAAATAATAAACAAAACTTGCATATTACCCCTATGTCTTATTTTCAACTATGCCTGCCATCTTGGTGGGCAGGCGAGGTCATCGGACACATTTTTTTAACTACATACCATAATGATGATTGTGGCCAAGTTTGGGTAAATTTGTCTCAGTAGTTTCAGAGGAGAAGATTTTTGTAAAAGATTACAAAAATTTACAAAAAATTGATAAAAATTGACTATAAAGGGCAATAACTCCTTAAGAGGTCAATTGACCATTTTGGTCATTTCACTTTGCTGAACATTATTGCTGTTTACAGTTTATCTCTATCTATAATAATATTCAAGCTAATAACCAAAAACTCCAAAATTTCCTTTAATTACCAATTCAGGGGCAGCAACCCAACTACAGGTTGTCTGATTTGTCTAAAAATTGCAGGGCAGATATATCTTAACCTGATGAACATTTTTACCTCATGTCAGATTTGCTCTAATTGCTTTGGTTTCAGAGATATCAGCCAAAATCTGCATTTAATCCCTATGTTCTATTTTTAGTCATGTCGGCCATCTTGTTTTGCGGTCCGGGTCATCGGACACATTTTTAAGACTAGATACCCTAATGATAATTGTGCAAAAGTGTGGTTAAATTTGTCTCAGTAGTTTCAGAGAAGAACATTTTTGTAAAAGATTACAAAAAATTACAAAAAATCGTTAAAAATTGAATATAAAGGGCAATAACTCCTTCAGGGATCAATTGATCATTTTAGTCATGTTAACTTATTTGTAGATCTTACTTTGCTGAACATTATTGCTGTTTACAGTTTATCTCTATCTATAATAATATTCAAGCTAATAACTACAAACTGCAAAATTTCCTTAAATTACCAATTCAGGAGCAGCAACCCAACTACAGGTTGTCCGATTTGTCTGAAAATATCATGGCAGATAGATCTTGACCTGATGAACATTTTTACTCCATTTAGATTTACTTTAAATGCTTTGGTTTTAGAGATATAAGCCAAAATCTACATTTAACCCCTATGTTCTTTTTTTAGCCATGGCGGCCATCTTGGTTGGCTGGTCGGGTCATCGGACACATTTTTTAAACTAAATACCCCAATAATGATTGTGGCCAAGTTTGGTTAAATTTGGCCTATTAGTTTGAAAGGAGAAGATTTTTGTAAAAGTTAACGGACGACGACGACGACGGACGACGACGTCGACGACGGACGACGACGACGACGACGACGACGGACGACGGACGACGACGGACGACGGACGCCAAAGGATAAGAAAAGCTTACTTGGCCTTTCGGCCAGGTGAGCTAAAACGTAATTATCTAAACGCATTCATAATGACTGATTGCAAATGAAGTTGCATTATTTCTGATATAAAAGAAGAAATATTGGCATTTTAATCAATGCAAACAAAATTGTAGTGTCTTTCCCCTGACAATCAGCATATTTTATGAAAAAAAGCCAATCCTGATGAACATGAAGTACTAAAATCAAATGGCGGTTCATGATTTTTATTACAATAAAGACATTTTTGCTTTCTTATTCAACAAAAACAAGTTTAAGTATTTTCATCCTTAATTTATTAAATTATATGAAAAAAAAATTATCTTGAGGCCTTTGAGATAACCAGATACAAATAACAGTGCATTTTTGTCATAAAGAAAAAACATTCTTGTTAATTTTAAAATACATTTGTATGCCAACAACGTTTTAGTATCTTTTCTCTGATATTCATTTAATTTTGTGAAAAACAACCTTTACTGATGTACAAAAAGTACAAAACAACAATGACTATTAATAATATCTATTCAAATAAAGAAGGATTGCATTCTTATTCAACAAAAACAAACTTTTTTGCATATTTATCCTTATATTATTCACATTTTATAAAAAAAAAAAAAAAATACTCACAGGCATTTAAATGACTTATTGCAATTAATATTGCATTAGTTTGAATAAAAAGAAGAAATATTTGCATATTTAAATAATGCGTAAAACATTTTATTATCTTTTCTCTGATATATATCATCATTTAAAAAAAAAAACACAACCCATCCTGATGTACAAAGAGTACTTAATTCTGCACTGAGGCCTTTGATTAAACTAGTTACAAATAACATTGCAATTTTTTGATAAAATAAAAAAAATATTGGTAATTGTAAACAATGCAATGCTAACAACATGTTAGTTTCTTTTCTCTGATATTCATTAAATTTTGTGAAAAACAACCTTTCCTGATGTACAAAAAGGACAAAAAAATATTGGCTTTTTTAATCAATGCAAACAAAGTTTAAGTATCTTTTCCCCAAAATTTAGCATATTCTATGAAAAACAATCCAGCCTGATGAACAAAAAAAAACAAAAATCCAATGGCGGTCAATGATTTCCATTAAAATAAAGAAATGGTTGCATTCTTATTTAACAAAAACAAAAGTTTATTTATACTTAAATTCTTCACATTTTATAAAAAAAAAATTATTCAGAGGCACTTAGAAAATGAAGAAATGTCAGCATATTTAAACAATAGGAACACAATTTAAGTATCTTTTCTCTAATATATATCATTATTTGTAAAAAACAAACAACACATCCTGATGTACAAAAAGTAATAAATTTCAATGGCGGTTCATGATTTCCATTTAAATAAAGAAATGAATGCACTCGTAATTTATCCAAACTTGGCTTTAAGTATCTTTACTGTTATATTATTTTCATTTTCATCATCTAGTGACATTCAAATGCATAATTGCTACATACATGATAACATGTTATCTCTTTTTAGTGATACAGAAACATTCTGAGCATGACATTAAAATGCACTTATGTAATTTATTTGGCAGCAAAAAAAGAGAACCAATAAAGAAAAAAAAAATACACATAATGCGTGAAAAGTAATTTACATACTTTTTTATGTGTTATTGCGAGTAAAGGTGTCTTCGAAGAGGTCCGCGTTTATCGCATGTAATTACTATGGAGTCCGTTTTACATAAGTATTTGAATTATATACGTATTCGTCCGATCCGTGAATATAATTAATATACTGATCGATCGCTGACCGTTGTCACGGTTACTCTCACATAGCTTATTTGACGTATCTGACGGATTATATGGATCATCGATCAACGATTATTAATCGACCAGTCAAACATCCGTCACCGATCATTCACCGATCAGTCAAGTTCCCGTCAAATAGTAATGCATAAGATTGCAAGTAATGTAGCACATGTAATTCAACTGATGTAAGTTATTTATGCTCTCTCTCTCTTTTAATTATGATATAGTGTTTTTTATATTATGATTACGTTATTTATTTGATTTTATTACTTTCATTATTATTACTATACTGTATCATTATTATAAGTAGACGTTGTAGGAGTAGAACTGTTATATATTTTAATTTTTATTAAACTCTCAAAGTTGAAGTGTGGTGAACAATAGGGATATACCGAAATAACCTTTCGATAAACAATTTCGATAAAATATTTTCAAATGTCTTTTGGTTCTTTAAAACGTTTTTTTTTTTAAGAAATGCAAATTGACAGTTTAACTTAATCAACAAAATTAATTGTTTTAAACAAATTATTGACTTTGTTAATGCAAATTGTCATTAGTTTCATTAGATATTCGCATGTTCAATTATACAAAACCTGTACCGAGACAGTATGTTATCGTCCTAATTGGAAGTAAGTGCGTTTGTCTTTGTCACTTTAGTGATCTTAAAAGGAAGAATAAGAGCGAACTGTTTACTTCAATAAATATATAAAATCCTAATTCGAAGTCAATATGTCAGGCTCTTAGTCACAGCGTGTACAAAATTTTGTTGTTAGAATATAACTTTTGAGTAGATTTGTGAGAAAATGAGACAGCAAATCAAAAATAAAATTAACCATTAAACCTCTTTGGTCTTTTGTGCCAGTCACCAGTAGGTTTCATCAACATAAAGTTTCAAGTTTGGTGACAGTCCCCACCTGTTGTATCATACGTTGGCTTGTACATTTTGTTGTACACATATTTTTTACGACTTTCCCAGGTAAAAACAGACTTGCATTGACAATCATTTCAAGCTGACTAATTAAACGCAGTCATAATATGGAAGTTCGAATTAATAACCAAGATGGCAATGTTACAATTCACGTTATTGTTGGCAATCGATCTACCATATAACTGGACACAATATCAGAAAGGAAGTAACACAGATAAGTTTTCTTTTGAAAGAGATGCGAAAGAAACCAAAAGGATATTCAAACTAATAAGTCGGAGAAAACCTGAAAACGCCATGGCAAAAAAAAAAAAAAAAAATGAAAACAAACTACTAAAATACAAACAACACAAAATAGAAAACCAAAGACCGAGTAACCGGGACCCAACTTAAAATTTGGGGTATTATCTAGTGCTGTGAAAGGGTAAAATGATATTGGTCAACATTTCGTACCTAGTTTGAAACACACATATGTTGATTAGTTGAATTCGACAATGTCCTATTTGAGACAATGAGTAAGCGATAGTGGTGACAACCATTGGAAGATAACTATCGTTATCTGTGAAACAAAAATTATATAATGGTTAGCTAGTAGTTTTCCCAATTTTCTTAACGTTCTGAGATGCATCGATTAAAGGTCTGACACGTTTGAGTTAATGTATTTATAATTTATAAATGTGAAATTATTTCATGGCTCTGACTTTTGTTATCATATAGGGACCATCGTGTTGTTCTAAATACAGTATCACGCTAGATACCTGTACTTTTTTCCACAAACAAAAGAAAAACAGTAAAATCACAAATACTGAACTTCGAGGAAAATTCAAATAGGTAAGTCCCTAATCAAATGGCAAAATCAAAAGACTAAACACATCAAACGAATGGGTAACAACTGTCATATTCCTGACTTGGTACAGGTACAGCTAGCTAAACCTCTCACTTGTATAGTGTCGCATCAAATTCCATTATATTGACAACAATGCGTGAACAAAACAAACAGACACAAGAGGTAAAAATGTCAAAAATAGGGGCACAGCTGCCAACATTGTGTTATCATCTTAATCACTATAAAAACAAACACATGTAACAAAGAAGCACAAAAAGGCATACATCAAATTTAACATCCTCATTTTGCTTTTTTATGATAAGATTTTATTTATCTATGTAAAATCAACCAATAAAGGATAGAAGGTTTTAAGTACTGGCGAAGAATTGCGCGTTTGACGTCACACAGATAGATATAAAATACTTTTGTCGTTCAAAGTATGACGATATATCTAAGTACAGAGTCACGTCAAATGGATATCACAAAAAAACAGACTTAACAGTAAAAGTAATATTAATAAAATAAAAAAAAAAAAAAAATTTGTCGTTCAAAGTATGACAGGATACATAAGTACAGAGTCACGTCAAATGGATATCACAAAAAAAGACTTAACAGTTAAAGTAATATTAATAAAGACAAATAAAAGAATATTCTAACAGCTCTTTAAATGTCTTACCTGTAAGATCAGCTGTTATACCTGTATATAATATATATTATATAGACAAATTTCTGAAAGATTTTGTAATACTGTGTACTTATATGAGCATTACAAATTGTATGTTGATAATTTAGATAAATGTATATTCTTTTGACAAAATATATAAGAAATGTACGTGTTTCATTCTGTATAACATGTGTCTTTCTATGTTGTTATGTTACACTAGTGTTACAGATAAGGGTGATGGTTTGGTACCATTAAAACGTTTAAACCCGCTGCAATTGTTTGCACCTGTCCTAAGTCAGGAATCCGATGTTCAGTAGTTGTCATTTGTTGTTGTGGTTCATAAGTGTTTCTCGTTTCTCGTTTTTTACATAGGTTAGACCGTAGGTTTTCCCGTTTGAATTGTTTTACACTAGTAATTTTCTAGGGCACTTTATAGCTTGCTGTGTGGTGTGAACCAAGGCTCTGTGTTGAAGGCCGTACTTTGACCTATAATGGTTTAATTTTATAAATTGTGACTTGGATGGAGAGTTGTCTCATTGGCACTCATACCTCATCTTCTTATATCTATATAGTCCCTGTTTATTATTTTGAATACTTCAAGGTTAGACACATACGGATAAAAACATAAAAAACATAAATTTTAGTTATAAATCATAACTACTGTTGGTAAGACATATTTGTTAAAGGGCCGTATTTGTTATAATGACACTTACCCATGCATTAATTTTAATCGTTATATATATGTAATAAACCTATGATAAGTTGTATGTTTTTATTTTTGCATATTTCCATTTCTTATGTGAAATCCCCATGGCTTTTGCTGTAGTAAGGGTTTCATTGTTTCTCACTTATTATTGCTCATTTAATTTAGACAGCTTGTTCTTTGCTTTTATTATTATACGGAGATTCTTTTCAACCTGAATTTATTTAACGTTGCAAATAAATATACGACACATATTGATATAATCTTATTATATCTAAATATAGATTGTTATGTCACGAGTTATATATCTTACCTGTGTGATAAGTGTATTTGCTTTCCGATAAAATGGCTCAGGCGGCGTCTAAAACATGCGAGATTTGCATAAGTGCTTCAGGATCGCAATACTGCTTAGAATGTGAACAATACTTTTGTGAAAATTGTAAAATATTTCATAAAAGACAGAAAGGCACAATCAATCACCAGTTTCAGTCGTCCTCAGACGTCATTCCGGAAGGTAAATCGAAATGTCCGGACCACAAGGAAGACTTATGTTTTCTATGTAACACCTGTAATGTAGCAGTTTGTAGCAGTTGTGTGACCGGAAGTCACACAGGCCATGCCTTTTCTAAGCTTATGGACAGCATAACAAAGCTGAAGGAGAAGATTAAAAAAGACCTCCACAGAAAGGTACACGAAAAAACCCAAAACTTGAAAAAGATAGAAGAAGGTCTAAAGGCATTTGATGTAAACGTGGAAGTAGTAGTAAAAGCTATAACAGAAGAAGGTACAAATATAAAGACGATGGTTGATAAATGCATCGCAGAGATGATTGCATCGGTCAAGGATCAATCCAAGACGGAAAAGGACAAATTGACAAAGATCATGGCAGATAGCAAAATGAATTTGAAGGCGGGAAGTGACATAGGCAATAAAATATATGAACTCGAAAAGACACGAAAAGATGGACAATTGTTACAGTCGTTACAAAAGCTTACAAATGACATTGCAAAGCTGATGGTAGAGTCTTTACCCGAATTTCCGAACATACAGTATACTGCTAAGCCTGTAACAGATAACGACATCAAACAACTGTTTGGCATCTTCAAAATAAGGTAAATCTACTGAAATACCTGAGAAGAGTATTGTTTTGTAGATTGCATTCTGTAGTCGTAATACATGCTTTAATATAACTATATTATTTGAAAGTGACATGTATTTTTGTATAATCAAAATTCTGTTTTTGAATATCAATGTATTTCTGAATTGAATCTCATGACAGACGCAGGGGAGAAAATTCATTCAATAAAACGAGGTGGTCATTAACTTTGTATTGTTTATGATGGAATAACAATGGACTCTAGTAAATACACATGTGGTCTATGACAATGTACATTTTAAATTGTATTCACAATGCACTCGACACTACGTAAACTTATGAAGTTATTCAGGAATACTTGTTTTCAAACTGGCACAGAATATCTGTTTTCCTCATTTTTAAAATGTTTTGTTTTGATATAATGCATTTAAGGAATCATATGTTAATACTTCATTTTTATTTTGACAGTGGAGTACGTACACAACATATCGGAAACAGAGAGAAAGGATTACCTAACACAAAGAGGTAGGGCAATATGTTTGTATATTGTGTTAATTTTACGCTTAAAACAATGTAAACTGTTCGTTAAATGTTTAAGTGAATCACACATTATCTTCGTGTATACCTTAATTTTTTTTTACGAAATGAAGCCCCTCTCTCCATGATTCTGGATAAATTTGTTCCTTATATTGTGTAAACCAGTGCACCGTTTTACTGTTGACACAGTTACTAGTTACATGTATGTATTTATCTTCATTACAATGTTCCTAAGTAGCAGTTTTTTAAAGCCGTAATTGCTTAATTTTCTTGATACATATTTCACCAACTCACATTTTGTTTTAAAATATTTTGTTTTGCTTTGATTTACATCTTCTACGAAGTCATTTGTAATGCGTTGCATACGTTAGCAAGCACTAACTCGAGCAGGATTGCGTTTAAGTGATTACTACTGATAATGATGTACAAACGTATAGCGTAATTTATTTTCCATAGCGTTACAATTAGGTTGTATTTAATTTTCGTAAATATACTGCTCGTTAAAATGTGTCTGCTTGTCTAGTTAAAGATTAGAAACTATTGATACTTTAAATTTACGATATAACCGTGATATTGAATGTAAAAGGCTTTCATCATAACTATCCGCACTAGTAAGGCAAATTGTGCATAGTATCAGCAAAGGACACCATACTGTTTTCAAACGACATTATCAAGTCATGTTGCGCAGTCTCCTTTTAATTGTGTATATGTAGTTTTATGTTAACTGGTGTTTGTCCTTTCGTCAATTTTCATTATTTGCCATAGTGTTCCCCATATGTCTTCGACGTATGAGTTTGAATATCCTCTTTGAAATATCCTCGATTCACAAGATTATTTAAAATCAACTGTTTGCTGAAGGGTTCAACGACTGGCGTTTATTTTTGTAACAGTTCAGTGTTTCTGTTGTTCTGTTTTGTTTCCTCTTATGGTTGATGTGTTTCCCTCAGTTTTGGTATGTGACCCGGATTTGTTTCAGTTAAATCGATTTATGACTATTGAACAGCGGTATACTACTATTGCCTTTATATATAATTTCTTCAATTAAACTGTTCTGCATATTGTTAAATCTAAAGACTTCATCAGTTCATGTGGTTTTTGCTGTAAGAAAGACGGGGAAAAGGAGGGACAAGTATATGCAAAGCAGAAATAATTCGATAAGGATTTTGGATATAGATAAGAATGTCATTAATTCATTGCTACCTTGTGTTTATATCGTCAATTTAAAAAGAATTTAATTTTATTTTAATCAATTGTGTTGTTCATTACAGTGATTACGAAAAGGATACGAAACCTAAAGAGGAAGGATAATACCTGTACAGATGTGACGGGTGTGGGTGAGCTCCTTAACATAGTTTTTATGGACATGACGTAAATAGTATATTTATATTATATTAGCAAAATACACTACAAACCAGAAAAAATCTGAAATGGCCTATATCTTTACTCGACTGTACTGATTTTTACTCGACCAGTCTGATTTGGTGTGAAAATTACTTGATATTACTCGAGCGTAGTCTGAACCATACTTAACAGTCTGAACTTATACTTTACCAGTACTGAACCATTGAAACTAAAATTTCACAATAAACATAATATAATCATCAACACCATACTCATCAACACTTATACATATATATATTTGTGGTCTAGAGCGCTGGACACAGCGCAGGTGGTGTTGTCACGATATCCCAAATAGCGTGAGTTCGAATCCCGGCGAGAGAAGAACAAAAAATTGCTTCCGAAAATTTGCAGATTTAACACTGTTGTGCTGATATTTAGAGAAATTATGAATATAATATGTGTTTTCAGCCGTGCATTACCTTCACTGGTGATCCTATAGATGGATCTGTCGTCGAGTTGTCACTTGTTTAGACGTACTTATCAAATAATTATTTCTGTGACTGCATCTTACGATCCTTTACGACAGATAATTTAGCTAATCTGCAATCAATTCCATCTTCATACCTAATATATCATGTACTGTGTTACAACTCTAGATTCTACTGACGAGGAAAGGTAACACTAGGCCACCAAAAGCTGAATGTTTAGTTCAGTCAAGGTGGCCCTGTGGTCTAGAGCGCTGGACACAGTGCAGGTGGTGTTGTCCCGATATCCCAATAGCATGAGTTCGAATCCCGGCGAGGGAAGAACATTTGCTTCCGCAAATTTGCAGATTGAACATTATTGTGCTGGTATTTAGAGTAATTATGTATATATATATATATATATATATATACAATGAGTATAACCTTAAAAATAAAAATAAAACAAAATGATCAAAGAAAGTTATTTCTGGTAGGATTATAAAAATATCATGTAATAAATTAAGTTTTCGGTTAAATAAATTTGTATATACATAATGTCATGTTCACATTGCACAATGTACATCAAAAATACTAGAACTTTCAACCATTATTCAAATACATATCTTAAATGGTATTCAAAATTTTTTGAATGTTTCAGATATATTTTATGATTACTGGAAAATTTTCAACACTAACTTAAGCCTGGTATAAATTTATGGTGTCAGTCGAGTTTAGTTAATAACACAGTGGACTTTTTTTTTATTGTATATAACGTAACTTAATAAATTTTAAAAATGACACAAATTTGTATTGAAAATGAAAAATTTAATATTATAGAAGTTCCATAGCAATCCCTGATAGCCTTTTAAAAAAGGAATTGTGTTCCAAAGTTGCAGTAACAATTTAGGTTGATTAATTAAGTTTTGTCAAAATTAAAGACATGGCATAAAAGAAGAACTTTAATAAGGTTAAATTACCTCAGTACGTGTGAATTTTGTATAGGTAAAAAGAAAACCCTATTTTCTGAAACTCGTGTATTATTATCTAGTGAATTCAAAAGGCCTTGTGATTTAAGTTTTACAGGATGTTGTTTAATTTTCAATGGATGTTATTTAAAATGTATTACTCTTTGACAACGTGAGATATTTTTAATGAGTGTGCCCCAATCAGAAGATATTACTTTATAGTTTATTCCTTATCAGAAGAACAATTTTAATCATTTTATATATATATCCAAATATTCGCGTGTGCCATTAGTGATATGAATGGACGTATATTAGTTACTTGGATACCGAACTTTCCAAAATAACTAAGGTTATAAAAGTAATATACTCATATCTTGGTAAAACATTGCAGTTTTGTTTTGTTGATAATTCCTGAATAACATTGAACAACTTAACCACAATCCTCAATAATGAACGGCAAATCGTACATACATTAATTATATTTTAACAGTGAACTGTATGTTCTACGATACGACATTTGCCCTTTTTCGACGGTTATGTTTCAGATATTTAGAACACTAAACAGCCTCATAATTGATAACAACATGTTCAATAGAAGCATTATGCATAGCTCTCAATGCAGCGAATACTTGTCAATTTAGACATTTTACGTTTGTATTAAATTTTAGATACTCATATTTGCTGAGTCAATCAACACCTAAGAGACATTAATTGTCGTAATACACGTCTGAAAATGTAATGCCGTTAATGTTATCATAATAATGTTATCCTTGTCCATAACGGTTTTGAATGTAAGTCAGCAATAGGTGGTAAAATGAAGTAAATCAACCACATTTTATTCGAAACCATTTGTTTTGCTTTGAAAATGCTTTCTGAGTAAACGACAACACATCTATCAGTATATTTGTTTGGGAATCTGTCACTTATACATGTGAAACTGACACCATTGATCTGTTTCGTCTTTCAGAGAGGAAAAGAGATATAATATGTAAGTATTATCTACGTGTATTGTAAGTAACAAATAGTCAAAACAGTCATTTACTACAGACATGATTTTGAAATATATTTAAACACGAGGCTCGTTCGGATAATAGACAACCCCGTAACTATAGGCAAAATATTTAACAATGACCATTAAATACAGACATCTTTGATACACAACATTTATGATAAAGGTATATATTACCATGATTCAGATTTGTTTATGTGCTCCGGTCATTCAATTCAATGTTGAGGTGTTTGACTAATACTAATGTTAGTGGCATTCCTTAAAGATGTTAAATGGCTTTTCGGACGCGATCATAGTGGCATCCCATAAATGGCTTTTCGGACGCGATCATAGTTTGGTTGACATATTTGAAATATTTGTATTCCATATTACTATGAACATGTTCCACTTGTCATAACAACAGTCTTTCCTATTTTACCACAAAAGACCTACAATGGATATTTTCATGACCAACACGACGGATGCTAGGTCTTAGTTTTCTTTGTATAGTTTTGTTATTGTTGTATGTCCTTTTATCGTTTATTTGTTTTACATGGTGTTGTTTGTTTTGTTGGATTTTCCAGTGCTCCCTTGTAGCTTGTTTAAAATGTCTTTTAAAAAATGAAGAATTGACATCTAGTATACTGGTAATGAATAGAGAAACTAGGATCCCATCTGAATAAGTCGATATAAACCGCATGTTATACGTATTCCAATTTAACTGTCAAACCGATGTTGTTTTTCATTTATTGTTGCCTTGTTTGGAACATTATCAATATTCAAAATTGGCATGTGTCGTCTTAACATTTGCAATAATACATACATATATATCAAATGTTTCCTCTTAACCTGTATCGATTTTTGAATTCTACAAAACAGTAACAATCCGGGGAAATAATTACACTAGTGAAGTCCAAGTTTAACGTAAATAAAGGCAATAGTAGTATACCGCTGTTCAATAGTCATAAATCGATTAAGCGAAAACAAACCAGGGTCACAAACCAAAACTGAGGGAAACACATCAACTATAAGAAGAAACAAAACGGAACAACAGAAACATTGAACTGCTATAAAAACAAATCCGAAAATGACAACATTACGTGACAGGAATACAGTACAAATAAATGCAAGAACATTGAGGACAGAGAAATACATAAATAAATAATATAATAGTCCATTTCAACATGTAAACCACAGAATAACAACGAACACCTTAAATTAATTTATGACAGAACACAAATACAGCACAATAGAATAATGAACCGTACGTCACACGAATTTATCAACACCACAAAAAGTGACGTCACAGTTAAATTTCTAAAAATACAATATGAAATTGGGATTAAGTTTGTAATGGTGTTATTTGATGTATTTTCTAACCATTACAAGGATATTACTATAGAATTGTGTTAGTTATGGTGTAATTATTTTGTATTTTATAACCATGGTTTTTCTTCTAAATCAAACTTTTTCTTCCAAATCAAACTGTGTAAAAAACAAATGAGTCCTGTGCATATAGTTGCTTTTAACCTAAAAATCATATGAATGAACTAGGTAACGTTGTTTTATTTATTTTATTCGGGATGGATCATGAGTTCAAAATTAAGTTGTCCGCTTTTGTTTCTAACTATTTTTAGCATTTGTTTGCAAAACAATGTAATTGCCAAAAAGCGTTTAAACTAACTTTTTGTTTTCAATCTCTCGGCTGGTATTATTCAATAACAAAACAATCCTTGCTTTTTATACGAATAAAACAACCCACATATCTAATGAAGCAATCATAAAGTTCGTGAAAAAGGTAAAATTGTGAGATGTGTTGCACACATATATATTGAGTTTACAAGTTGATTATTCATTGTATAACTGGCTATAGGGAATAGGTTTTCTCATTGTTAAAGGCCGTACAGCGACCTATAATTTTATCCACGTCATTTGAATAGTTTTTTTTTATTGGCAATCATATTACATCTCTGTGTTTGTTTATCAAAGGGTGCTCGAACACAAAACTTAGGAAAATAAAATAACTACTGTCATTCCGATGTTTTGCTTAGATGTCAGATGTTTTTGTATAACACAGGAGAACATAACAGGATTTGCACCTCCTGCTATGTATGTCTAATCCAACTATAAGCACCTTAGGAATAACTTTATTTTCAAAATCATCTCAAAGATAATGATAACAAAAAAAAACCACCGTGCAAAGTTCTTTGATTCCACAATCAGGAATATCGACGATGTTTTGTAATTAAATAACCCACATTTCCGCGAGTGCTTACACCTCATATACCGAAAGTAGCAAATCCGTTTTATATCTAGATTTTTGTTTTTAAAATTGACACATTCTTGAATCAATGACAAACGATTTCAACTTTCAATTTCTCAGCACTAACATACTGATTCGACATTACAGAAGTTCACAGTTACACTCACGGATTGGTTGATCTATTCGATGGTTCTCAACTAACTAACGACATATTTTGGTTGTCTTAGAGCTTTGTATATAAGAACAGTCGTCTGATCTTTAAATTTACCGATTGTGTCGTATTCCCGATAGTGACGTTTTGACTAAGTATGGACTGTGAGTGATGCATGCATATCAGGTATCATTTGTCCCATTGACGCACGCCGACTTGCTCCTGTTGGAGATCATGCGAATCCCCGCATTTTGATTTTTGCTTGATTTTTCTCTCCTTAGAGAATTAATGAAATTTGAGCATCAGTTAAATATGTTTCAATCTAGATATTGTTCGCACTGAGTGATTTTGAAAGAGGAAATTACTAAAATGAAATTTACTGTTTAATCATTATTCAATTTGGTATATCTAAGTATAAAGCTTACAACTTGCTAACAACTATTAAACAAATGTAATTATTTAGTTATAGAAGTACTAAATTTGATTTTGCCATTTGATTAGGGACTTTCCATTAGAATTGTCCTCGGAGTTCAGTATTTTTGTGATTTTACCTTTTATGTAAGCTTCAACAAGCATATCAAATCAAATGTAACGACGACTTTAAATGGCTTAATTTCTCTAAAATAAGTTTACAACTATAAAAATCGAGCATACCTTATAGTGTTCTTTTACACATACTATCCTTTATAATGTCTGTGTTGATATGATAAATTTAACGGGACAGACATCTGCACTTCCTTTACAACAATACGTTTACTATATTTTATAAATTATATGCATTGCTGTTTTTTAGATTATGATGTTTTGTATCGTGAGTAGCTTAACATATTTTCCGAGATATTAAACTTGTATTACTCTTATTTTTCAGCTAGTAAGTGTTATTTACAAGACAGATAAGTATACTGTGATACGTGCGTACACAATGTATAATGAAAGCATGATACATAAGCAATTGATGTGTTATTTTAATTGATAAAGTCTAAAGTTTATCTCTATATTATGATTGTTTGTTTTCCTTGTAACTTCTGAAATATTTCAATGTTGTTGTTTTTTATACATTGGGCTTCATAAATCATATGTAAACAAATGTGATATTAATTGTTAGGTGTCTTTATGTGTAATACTACCATTGACTTTCCCTTATTAGTCTTTGTTAAATTTGCACTTTGCCAGAAAATGTGCAGAATTTATCTTTGTTTCAAATAAAGAAATACTTGGCGTGACTGAGTAAAGTGTTATCCTGTTCAGTACTTCAGACACAATTTCACATAACATTTCATTGCATATAAAATAATAACCATCACTGTAAGTTAACCAATCAAATGTCCACCATTTTCTTTTCTGTTTACAAGCTTTAGTAACCATGTTACTTCAAGTGTTAACATTATTGATTGAAACACCAAATATAATAAGGATGGTGCTTTGAAACACCCAAGATATATGTTGATGACTCAGGATTTTTTTTACTGCAATGAAATGTAGGATTGATTTCCTACAACTGTCAAAGTCAAGGGAATATTTTTTTTCGACCCCTTTTCGTATGCACGGGTTGTGACGTACTATGATTTGGTGGTATTGCACCTTTATTCCCCACAAAGTTTGATTATAATATAATGAAAATAAACGATATGTTATTGTCTTCTTTAATAAAAAAATCTGAATACATTTATTTCTCTTTATAAGCTATCACGTCTAAGAAAATGCAGTTTCACCTTTAAAGCCATAAACACTTCAAAACAATATATTGATCATATTTTTTAAGATTGATGAAGTGGTGTTTTTTTTTATATTTATTTTAACTTGTATTTTTATTTTATTTTTCAGTGCATTGTAAGTGTTTTGTACCAAACAGATAAGTATACAGTAAATTTTGTATGTAGTGTTTTTATTAACATTAGGAAAATATAAAATTTCCAGTAGATAAAGACGCAATAGAAGTAAATATACAACCTATTCGTATATGAGAAACATACAGATATTGTCATTCTTAATATAATACATACGCCATAAGTAACAACCCTTTCGATTTAGTTAATATGAAATGTCAGGCAGAACGAATGCCTCATATCATATTTTGATTGATACGGGATTTTGTTAAAACAAATACTTTTAAAAGGAGAAGGTAATATTGAGATCGTATTGTTATTAACAATTTGTGTTATACTTTTAAGATTATTTCAAAACGTTTCTATCAAATGTCTAATCAAATACAGATGAACATTCAGATAAATTTATAAACGTAAATAATGACTCGGTTTTTTATAACTATTTTAAAAAAAAAACCTAAATTATAACTTGAATATTTTCTGATCAACCTTTTCTTGTGCTAAACACATACAGCTTATGCACTTTTGTCAGGTTGAATTAATTGGAATCATCTTTTTCAAAGTTTATTTCCACTTGAGAAAAGATCTGTATTTGAAATAACCACACGTATTCGGAAAGCGTTTTGTGTTCGTGCTGGTCAACAAAGCAACCAACAGCATTGTATTGGTACGACGTAAACACTACACCAACGTTTTTGAAGAATGAAACTATTGTTTTGGTCTAGATTCAAGGCCTTATTGTCCATACAGAGTCAACCCGTAGACAATCATACCGTTACCGCATCTCAGCTTTGGCCCTCATTTGAAAATTTGAATGCCTTACTGTGAGTTCGCCCTCACATATATAAATAACCATTCAAATGATGATAAACAGAAGAGAACATCCTTACTATATTTATAGTTAATATAGTTATGTCGTATATAATGCTCATAAATATACAAACGATCCATGTAAACGTATGGTTTTCCTGAATAAAAAATAATCGTAATTATAATACAGGTGTCCTGGTGTTTTTACAATAACTTGCTTTATGCGACTGTGGTGGACATTTCGTTTCTTAAAGTATCACCAGTCTAATAGACATCACTTTTGTTTTGAAATGAAATATTATTGATACAGTCATTTTATAAATTATCTGTTTACAAAGTGTATTCAAAGCTCTCAAGGCTTTTTACTTCAAGGCATAGATGACCTTGGCCGTATACAGTTGGGTGCAGACCAACCAATACATGTAAACGCACAGAAAAAAGTTAACGTGGCGTTTACTCGCGATCACTTTATGTAACGCCGCATCAACTCTGCGTAAACTCAAAAATTGTAGTAGACATAAAAAGCAAACGGGCGTTTACTTTCGCGTTTACCTCCGCCTTAATGCGAAAAATGCGCGTCTTCTATTTTTTGTAAAAGGTTAACGCACGTTTACTACTGCATGGTGGGTTACACTTATGACTGGACCAATGACAGGACAGTGACAGGACCAATATGAAAATGCTAATAACTTTTTTTTATTTATAATAGGATTTATCTCAAATTTAAATATAATAAGATTTCATCATTTGATATTTAAATAAAAGAAAAAAAACGAAAAATATTTGAAAAACTTGCGAAAACGTGACCTGAAAAACGTTAAAAATGACAGGACAACATGAAAATGCTTATAACTTTTTTTATTTCTCAAAGGATTCATCTCAAATTTGAAATATAATAAGCCTGATAATTGAGTATTTTTTATACCTCAGAATAGATAATAAGACATAAAAGTGATAAAATTTAATTTTAAAATTGCAAAACTTCAGAACATCAGATCATCAGAACAACGATAACAATAAAATGTGGCAATATTTCTTTTTTTTAATTAATATTCTTGTACTGGCCTGATAATTGAGTGTTTTTTTGTACCTCAGGATGGATTGTTAGACATAATAGTGAAAATATTTAAGTCTATAATTGCAAAAATTGTTGTTGAATAAAAAAAAAGTGCTAATATTTTCCATTTTGTTAGAATATTAAACAACACCATTAAAATTCTGTTCTTTTTGTCCCTAAGGATGAATAGTTTTGCACAAATTGAGAGCTCTATAAGTCTACATTTACTAACATTTATGTCGAACAATAAAAAGTGACAATATTTTTTTTTGATTAATATTCTAGTACTGGCCTGATACTTGAGTACTTTTTTATACCTCAGAATGCATTGTTAGACATAAAAGAGAAGAAGTTTAAGTTTATAATTACATAGTGTTGTCGCATAAAAAAAAGTGCTAATATTTTCCATTTTGTCAGAATATTAAACAACTGATTTATAATTCTGTTCTTTTTGTCCCTATAGGTAAACGGTTACTAATATTTATGTTGATAACAATTAAAAGTGACAATATTTCTTTTTTTTTATTAATATTCTATTACTGCCCTTTTAATTGAGTACTTTTTATACCTCAGAATGCATTGTTAGACATCAAAGTGAAGACATTTAAGTTTATGATTGCATAAAGTGTTGTTGCAAAAAAAAAAGAAGGTGCCAATATTTTCCATTTTGTGAAAATATTATACAACGGCATTAAATTTCTGTCCCTAAGGATGAATAGTTTTACACAAATTGAGAGCTCTATAGGTCTACGGTAACTATTATTTATGTCAATAACAATAAAAAGTGACAACATTTCTTATTTTTAATACTATTCTTGTAGTGGCCTCATATTTGAGTACTTTTTTTTTTTTTACCTTGATTGTTAGACATAAAAATGAAGAAATTAAATTGAATGTGTTGTTGTATCAATATAAGGTGTCAGTATTATAACCTTGGTAAAACTATTATGTTACAGCATTAAGATTCTGTTCTTTTGGTACCTAATGAGGGACATTTTTACACAAATTGAAAGCTCTTTAAGTGTACGGTTAATTATATGTATAACAATAAAAATGAAAATTGTCTTTTTATATAATTGTACTGGTGGGATGAATTCTCTTTTTATATCTTTGGATGGATTGTGTGACATAAAAGGGAAGGAATCATTTCAACGATTTTTTTTTATAAAAACAATTCCTTATGTCTGCAGGGATGAACAGGTGTAATAAAATTGACATTATACATCGTATATATGAATGTCGATCAACTAAATCATTCTTAAATTCAGTAAACCATGAACTACAGCAAATATTTTGAAATAACTGTATTGTCTGAAAACAAAGTTACATAGATCAATTATGTCGTCTGTTTTATTTCAAGTCTTGAAACATTGCTTAGTTAAATCTACCGTAATTAATATTGTTGTTAACATATAAAACTTTCTTTTTTTTCAAGTTTTGCAGAATTTACTTATCCAATAATTTCTGAAAATATTTTTTAACGATATTTTATGTATCTATCATTTACAATATATGAATATTACAATTAGCCAGAAAAAAAGTATATTTATAATTTCCAGAAATAGGTAACGGGAATAGTAAACGCGTGTTTTCTAAGTGCACGTACAGGTAAAGATGTAAAATCTGTAGAAAACGCGCGTTTACTACTGACTAAACGGACACAGAGTAAACGCACATTTACTCGAGTAGACATAAGACATTTCCATTTTGACCGCGTTAACGCAATTGTAGTAAACGCGCGTTTACTGGTAAAGCGAAAATTGGAGTTAACAAATGAAATATAAGCACGCGGCGTTAACGTGCGTTTACTTTATGTTTTGCTTGGTCTGCATCCAACTGTAGGTCTAAATTTTTTGTAATATTTGCTTTAAAATGCCCTTCAATTTTGTATGTGAATGGAAATGCAACTAGGAGCATGATTTAAACAAAGATTGCGTCTGGCGTACCAAATTATAATCTTTGTATCTCCACTGAATATTTTCATAAGGTATAGGTTTTTGCTCAAAAACATATGGTGAGCTGTAATGTTTCACATTTTTGTGTTTTTGTCTGTAGAATTATCCCGGATATGAACGTTCATTTGTCATATTTGTGATAAATTTAATTACCTGCTTACAGTTTTGTATCATAATCTGAGCAGAAATACATTCCAATGTGTGAATGGAAATGAAATTAAACTTTCAACTTGAATGGTTGAGAACAAACGAGGAAATTTATTTGGTCTCTGTTTGAAAATGTAACTAATCAGAATAATGATTTCTGTTATTTGATGAAAACATCTAAATAATATATACTATACTTGAAACTTAGGTGTTACTGTTTGACGTAAACTTGCTATTCAGTGAACAATCGGTGACGCGAACTTGACTTATCAATGACTGATCGTTGATCGATACAATGAAGCTTATTTGACTCATCTCACAGAATTTATCTGGCAGTTATTGTGACAACCGTCATTGATCGATCAGGCAACTAATTGTATGCACGGATCGGCGAATACCTATCTCATTTAACTTCTTATGTGAAACGAACTACGCAGTATTTACATGCGATAAACACGGACCTCTTAGAAAACATTATTCCCTGAAAATGTGTATCCAACTTGTCACAATAACATAAGACACAAATATACAAATGACTTTTAATGCGATATTTCTGATTTCACCGTTATTGGTTCTTTTAATTTTCTGCTAAATAAATTACATTATAGCAGAATAATAGCATGCTCAGAATGTTTATATACTACTTAAAAGAGATAAAATGATATCATTTGAAATAAGTACCCTATTAAGCAGTCATGCATTTTAATTTCACTAGGTAAATTAGTTTTCACAAAATGTAAATGATATAACAGTAAAGATAGTTATTGCCTTGTTTGTGTTGATTAAGAGTCCATTGTTGTCTTTATTTTAATATAAATCTGTCATTGGTATCAGCACTTTTGTACAACAGGATGGGTTCTTTGTCCTCAAATATGATACATGTAAATGATAAGTTAGAAACATTTTGTTTGAATTGTTTAATAATTGCCATATTTCTTCTTTTTTATGAAAATAAATGAACTTTTATATTCAGTCAGTCATTTCAAATGCCTCTAGATGAGTTACTTTTTTTTAATATAAATTGTGATTAGGCTAAGGATATAGATGCTTACACTTATGTTGGTGTTAAATAAGAGTGCCACAATTTCTGTACTTTAATGAAAAAATGAACTGCCATTGTTTTTTAGTACTTTTTCTACATCAGGTTAGACGGTTTTTCGTAAAATATGAATATCAGAAAAAAGATACACACATTTTGTTCGCATTGTTTAAACATGTCAATGTTTCTTCTTTTATAAAACAATTATGCACTGTTGTTTGCAATCAGATATTCATAATGCTTCTGGATATTTAATTATTTTTACAAGATTTGAACACTATAAGGATACAGTTGCCTAAACTTTTTTTGTGTAATAAGAATGCAGTTTTTGTTTTGTTTAACTGGAATTCATGAACAATCATTTGATTGTTGTACTTGCTGTACATCATAATGGTTTTCTTTCTTCATAAAATATGATGAATATGCAATACGTTGCAAACATTTTGAACACATTGGTTTAAAATGTCAATATTTCTTCTTTTTATCAAAAAAATAATGCACTGTTGTTTGCAATTATGTATTCTTACGCCTCCAAATGGGTTACTTTTTTATTTGAATAAACTAAGATTGCATATGATAAAACTTACGTGTATATTGAAAAAGAGCTAAATTATTTCTTTATTTTGATGAAAATCATGAACCACTATTGCTATTTAGTACTTTTTGTACATCAAGATAGGTTGCGTTTCGTAAATCATGATGATTATAACGGATAAGTTAGTAAAATTTTGTTTGTATTGTTTAAAAATACCCTTATTTCTTCTTTTTTCATGAAAATAAATGCAGTTTTATTCGCAAATAAACATATCAATGCTTTTTGATGAGTAACTTTTATGATGTGTGAATACACGAAGAATAAAGATGCATTAACTTGTTTTTTTTTGTTTTTTTTTTTTTTATAAATGACAACATTTAGAAGATATTTTGCCATTTTAAGAACCAAAATCATGAACCACTATTGTTTTTCATAAATTATGATGAATATAACAGATAAGTTAGTAAAATTGTGTTTGCAGTGCTAAACAATATCAATATTTCTTCTTTCTTGTCAAAATCAATGCACTTTTATAGACAAATGGTCATTGTACACGCTTTTGATGAGTTAATTTGATAAAATGTGGATATTCGAAAAATAAAGATTCTTTAACTTATGTTTGTCGAATAAGATTGCAATTATTTCTTTATTCCAATTGCATTTTAGTACTGTTTGCACATCAAAATGGGTTGTTTTTCTGAATATTAGAGAAAAAATGCTCATATTTTTTTCTTTTGATAAAAATCAAGGCACCTGTATTTGTAATCAGTTTTTTCAAAGGACTCAGGATGAGATATTTTATAGAATATGAATAATCTAATAGTTTTTGGTACTTTCGAACATCAGGATGGATTGTTTTTTGTATGATTTTATGAATATCAAAGAAAAGATACTAACAATTTGTTCTCATTGTTTAAAAATCTCAAAATGTCTTCTTATTATAAAAAATAGTGTAATGTAGTTTTAAATTCTTCTGGATAAGTAATTATTTTTATGACATTTGAATACTATAAGCAAGATAAGGATACAGAAGCTTACACTTTTGTTTGTATTGAATAAGAATGCAATTATTGTTTTATTCAAAATTAAAAGGAATTCATGAACAATCAGTTGATTTGTGTTTTTTGAACATCAATATGGGTTGTTTTTCATAAAATATAATAATTATGTAATGCGTTGCTAAAATTTTGTCTACATTATTTAAAAATGTCAATATTTCTTCTTTTTATAAAAACATTATGCACTGTTGTTTGCAATCAGTTATTCATAATGCCTCTGGCTGGATTATTTCTTTATTTCAATGAAACTAATGAACCTCTATTGTATTTCGTAAATTATGATGAATATAACAAATAAGTTAGTAAAATTTTAAAATGGTGGTTTTCATTAGATATGATCAATAAAAAAGAATAATAAAAATACCAAACTTCATGGCATATTCAAAACGGAAAAATCCATAATGACTGCCAAAATCAATCGCTTACAATCAACGGAACAAGTGTAAACCTATAGTTGTATTCCTGACTTGGTACAGGCATTTTTCGAAGAAAATTGTGGGTTAAACCATGATTCAGAGCTAGCTAAACCTTCCACTTGTATGACAGTTGTTTATCTTATTAGAAAAAAGATACTAAAAATGTTGTTCGAATTGTTAAAAAATGCAATTAGTTTTTATCAAAAATAGTGCCCTGTTGTTTGCAATCATTTTTTTAAAATGCCTCTGGATACGTTATCAATTTTATACTTTGAATAACATAAGGAATAAGTTGCTTATACATTTGTTTGTGTTGAGAAAGAATGCAATTATTTTTTTTATCTTAATGTAAATCATGACCCACCATTGTATTTTAGTACAAATGTGAGTAGCATATGGAATATAGATACCTTATCATTTTTGTGTTAAATTCAAATACAATTATTTCTTCATTTTATTATATTGTTATGGAAATCATCAACCATATAATTCTTTTTGTACATCAGGATTAGTTGTTCTTCATAAAAAATCATGCAACGAAATTTGCAATATTTGTTTATTTGATTTTTTAGAGCATTTCAGCAAATTAAGTTGATTTTAGCAATCGCAATAAACAACGTTTTTAGCACTCGTCGGGTTTGATGAAAAAATGCCTTTATATTAACTACAATCGCATTGTTTTTTTATAAAATTGAAATTTTACTTCTATCAGCATATTTCAACTCACATTTAACAAACGTAAAACTGTAGATATGAAAACTTTGCTGAGTGATTAGTTTTAACTTGTTGGGCTTTTTATTTTTTTCGTTTTAAATTGTAAAATTTCATTATGTGACCTAGTACAGTTCAAAACGTCAGAAAGGTAAATCGGTCCGATCAGTCAAAGATTTTCGCTGTTAGTCTGATTGATTTATAACGTGAGTTTAGCGTGAACTTGACTGATCGATGACTGCTGACAGAGCGTTGAAACAGTAATTCCTAAGTCTGTAAGTCCTATAGTTTTGTGTACGTTTGTAAAATTTCATTTCCTTTTTGTTTTATATCTAATATGTTCGCAATTGTAAACGTCTCAGCATAAGTAAGTGAGCAAACATTATACTTATCAATAACTTACAATACCAAAATTGAAGGTCTTTGATAAACTGTATTTTGCAAAACTGTTCAGATTATAAGTCCTCAATGTTCATCAACTTCATACTTTATTTAGTCTTTCAACTTTATTTTATTCGAGCGTCAATTTTTTTTTAAAAGAAACACACAGCTGAGGGTTCACAAGTATGCACATTGTATCTTTAATACATGTGTTTTGCATGAGGTTCTTCACTTTTGATAATGAATGTCAAATTTCTAGCATTTTGCATTTTTATTATGTTTGTTTATCAACTAGAACGTAATCGAATGTTGTTCACTACATTCGTTTTTTATGAAAAGAAGGTCTCCTAATTCCGTACTAAACGAGATGATAAAGTGATGGAATAAGATGAGTCAAAATAACCTAAAATATTGGTCAATTAGGTATCAGTATTATACTTTTAAAAAAATCTTAAGTAATTTAAATTCAAACGGAAACAATTGAACAATACAAATTCATATGGGGTTTTTCAAAGATGTTTGACATCAACCTGTTTCTCTCTTCTATAACACGCATGGTTAAAGTGATAAATTCGATCATTAAAACATTCAATGTAATTTTATTCTTTTTAAGAAACCGAAATTCAATGAATAATGTAGTTAAATTTGTATAGACCAAATGCTTTCGAATTGATTCATTCTTTACATAGAATTAAACATGCACTGCCAGTAGTAATATATTATACCATAAAACAATATAAAAAAGATACCAGGATAAAAATTATGTATGCCAAACGCGCCTTTTGTCTACAAAAGAGGCGGAGGATACCAACGAGACAGTCAAACACAAAGGTAGAAAATAAACTGACAACGCCATGGCTGAAACCTCAACTGACAAAAAGACACCAAACAGTATACAAAACACACAAAACCGGATGTGATTTTATGTACTGTGTGTTGATGATTTACCTTCATGGAAAGCGTTCAAACCAGAAATGTTTAAAGCCAAGGATTTATGATAACCGAAACAGTTGAAGTATGTGACTATAGAGAACATGTAGTTCAGTTGTTGTCGTTGGTTCATATCTGTTATATTTGTTTTTCGTAAATTGTTTTGTCATAAATTAGCAGTTAGTTTTTTCAATTTAATTGTTTTATATTGTTCATGTCGGGCTCTTTTATAGCCGACCATACGGTATGGGTTTTTCTCATTGTTGAAGGCTCTACGGTTGCCTATAATTGCTTACATTCACTTCATTTGAACTTTGGTGGATAGCTGTCTCATTGGCACTAAAACTACATCTCCTTATTTTTGTATAAACAAAACTGGTTAAATCAACCTAAGGTTAACTTTAATTGTATGTGTTGAAACCTAAGTTTATAATGATTTCTAAATCTATTTAGCGAAATTGTGAAATCATACAAATATCACATTTCAATATTTGGCATGGTTAATGACAATACTAATTCAATAATCTGAAAGAACAAGCTGTCATCTTAACATGTTCACTTTACTACTTATTCAATTAATTTCATTGTCGTTTCTATAATTCATTGCTAAATGGTATGCTGAATTCTATGAATATTTATTTGAATTTTTTCAGCTTGTAAGTGTCAAGTAGCAAACAGATAAGTAAAGCGTACAATTATCTATGCAATTCATAATATAACGATATTTATACAATGGTGTTAGTAGAATAGCAAAATAAAGCAATAAAAAATAAAGTAAACCCATAGACATACCATGACAATGATGTGTTATAGACGCGCGTTCCGTCTACAAAAGAGGCGGACATACCAAACAGACATTCAAACTAATTAGTCGAAACTAAACTGACAACGCCATGGCATAACCTCAACAGACAAAACGACAAACAACAGTATACAAAAAACAAAAATCCGGGATTGATTTTACGTTCTGTTTTCTAAATTTACCTTAACGGGACACGCTCAAAGCAGAAATGTTTAAATCAAAGGACGTATAAGTATATAACCATAGAGAACATACACCAAAATAATTATATCAACTTAACGTCAACATTACTTGAGGGTGTTGAAACCTAAGTTTCGTTATAATTTCTAAATTTATAAAGCGACACTTTAAAATCATACAAATATCACATTTCAATATTTGGCATGACTAATGACTTTACTATTGAATAATCTGACAGACCAAGCTGTCATCTCGAAATGTTCTACTATCACTTTAGTACAAATTCAATTAATTCCATTTTCGTTGTAATAATTCATTGCTAAATGGTATGCTGTATTCTATGAATATTTATTTGAATTTTTCAGCCGGTAAGTGTCAAATAGCAAACAGATAAGTATAGCGTACAATTATATTTGCAATTTATAATATAACACTATTTATATAATGGTGAACGTAGTGTAGTAAAGTAAAACAATAAACATACCATTTTAAGAGAGAAATAGTCGAAAAAAAAGTATTTAAAAATGGGTTGGTAAAACACTATTATCTGCTTTTCTTTAAAACAACCCTTTTGGAAAGATTATAAGAAATTGCATTTTTAGATTATTGTTGTAAAGTATTGAAATATGAGAATACATTATGAAATAATATGACTTGATTATGACAGGCGATTAATAGTTTATAAAGCTTGAATCATGTGATTATTTATGCAGCCACTGGATATGCTAATTACGTAAAAAAAATCCAAATTTGTCCTAGTGTCAAATCTTGGAATGTCCTTATGTTTGTATTAGGGAGACGGAAGTTAACCGATGTCAAAATTGTGACGTTATGTTTAGTCTTGTTTATTCTTTTTGACTATACCTATCATTTAATTGCTTTTCAAAAAATAGAATGTTGTGCTACATACCATGTATATACTCCTGATTATGCAGTAACTACTCATCAATAGGCGATCAGCAAAAGAACATCACATTGTCAATATACTAGTATTTTTATAATATACATTTCAATTTTTTTGTTCTACTATGATTTGTATATAATGTACTACTGGATAATATAGATACAAAACACCTATAGAAAACATTGATGCTATCGTGATTTTTATAAACTCTAAAAGAGAAGATAATGACTATTTTTGGGATATAAATATTCGTGTTCACCACTTTGTTTGTCATTTCTGATATCTATACTTCGTTTGAATAGCTACCACAAGAAAACACAGTTTCTAGTTAAGAAAACTAAAACACTTCAAAACAATATGCTGAACATATTCAGTAAAATTTATAAACTGGTGTTTTTGAGATGAGTATTTGCTGTATCGTGATTGTCTTAAATTATTCCTCAGATTTTAAACTTGTATTTTTTTTTTAGTCCGATGTAAGTGTTATGTACTCTAAAATATAGTATACGACTTTTTTACAAAAAAATAGAGAATGCAAGAACAATAGATAGTGAATGTTGTGTATGGTGTTTTTATTGAAATTGGACAACATAGAAACAGTTCTAATCAATAAAGACGCTATTATATAGAAGTAACAAAACCCATTCCAATATTAGAAGCATTGCGATATTTTGATCAGTAATATTTTAAATGAAATGCTAGGAAGTCTAATTTCAAACGTAAACAATTAGACAATACAATTAATATTGTTGATTATAAATATCATTAACAACACCTTGTTTTTTCTCTATATCGTGATTGTTTTGAATTATTCCTCAGATTTAAAACTTGTATTTCTATTTATATTTTTCAGTCCACCGTAAGTGTCATGTACCATAAAGATAAGTATATTGTGATGAGTTTACAAAAAAATGAAAGGACATTAGATAGTGCATGTCGTATAAGGTGTTTTTATTGAAATTAGAAAATATAAACAAAAGTTCTAAGCAATAAAGACGCAATTATATAGAAGAAACCCATTCGTACATTAGAAGCAATGCTATATTTTGATCAGTATAAGTTTAAATGAAATGCTAAGTAGTCTAAATTCAAACGTGAACAAATAGACAATACAATCCGTATTGTTATTTTCAAATATCTTTAATAACACCTTGTTTTTTTTTCTAGTATTAGAACAAAAAATATTATCAAATACTTTCGCAAAATATGTTCAATGTAATATTTGGTTTTTTTTACAAATCTAAATGTTATAAATGTCTTGAAAACAACGAATACTATATTGAAACAAAACGTTTGATAACTTTATTTAGACAAAATGCTTCCAAATTGATTTAAACGTTGTGTAGGTAAATCATTACGACTTAATAACCTGACAAATACACTGCCAGTAGTAACAGAGTATTCCGTAAAACATATAGAAACTTATTAAAGAGATCATGTTTTTAATGTTGTACTTGTATCTGTAAACGGACAATGTTTGAAAGTTTTATAACTTTTGATATGCACTGTTAACTAATTACAACTCACGTATGAAAGTTTTATATTTTTTAATTGATAAAAGAACAAACATGTTTTTCCGTCAAACGTAGTTGTATTTGTTATTTGTTATGACAGTAAGACAAAACAGACAATAGAAGACTGAAGTTCAACCAGGCTACAGAAAACATTATATGTTTGTTATTATAAAATATCACAAATTCAAAAGTTTAATTTTTTACATGATTACTGACTACAACATTCAACAATAAGTTGTCAGTTCTACTATCACTTAACTACTTATACTACGGTGGCGTTTATAACTCATTGCCAGATGATATGCTGTATTGCATGATCATTTACTTGAATTTTTTTTTTGCTGTCGGTAAGTGAATAGTTTCAAACAGGTAAGTATAATTTACAATTATATCGCAATTTATAACATGACGATAGTCTTTGAAACTTGAATAATGTACTTAATTATGCAGGTTCCAATAAGCGGAATGATCTAATTGCGTAACGATATTCCAAGTTATCCAAATATTGTATATGTTTAGTATGTCCGTATTTCTGAAAAAAAGGTGACGATATGTCTAAATTGTAACAATATTTTTTTATCTTGTGTCTTCTTTCTCATTATTCCTTTCATGTTATATATCTATATGTCCAAGCAATGTATCAATTCCCGATAAGTACATACTTTGCTGTAAACCAGAATTCCTGGTTATTTGATTAATCGTCGCCATTCAAAGTTGTTTCCGACTAATAATAAATGTATGACGTCTGTTTTTAAAGCATAGTTTTAGAATTACAAAAAAAAAGCATGTGTTGTCCTTTGTGTAATTTAATATATATATGTATCATACTATTACTATTTCATATATATGTATTATTTAACTTTAGTCGGTAACTGTCAAGTACCAACTCGAAAACTAAAACTAACAACTTTGAATATTTTTTTCTCAAATGAATCATATGACAAATGGCAGTCTGCTTATAAAAGTAAAAAAAGGTGATAGTTGCAATGTTTGAAAATTGTTATAAAGATGCATAAATAACACTGTTACTTTGCTTATAAAAAAATCAAATAAACTTTGATAAATTATGTGTTTAGTCATTAATCTATTAGCAAAGACGATAAACATTACAAAATGTGAGAGAATAGCCAATGAGACAGCTACCCAATATAGAGTTAAATATGTTGATGGTAGTTACAATAAGTCACATTACGGCGATATAGAGTAAATTATGTTGATGGTAGTTACAATAAGTCACATTACGGACAATATAGAGTAAATTATGTTGATGGTAGTTACAATAAGTCACATTACGGGCTTTTCCAATTGTGAGAAATACAATTATCATATATAAAGTAAGCTAAAAGATCCCAAAATGACTATATGTGAACCATTTCAAACTACAGAATTTACACTGTTAGGTCCGATAGGTAAATAAAGTTTGACAACAGTCCGACGATGATATAAAATGTTTTCATTGTAGCTGTACCTGTGGAGGGTAAGTATTGGAGATAAAGCTTATGATTTATATTGTTCGTCGATGGCGCGGATGTACATGATATGCATTAGTCATCAAAAGAAGTACATTTAATGGATATACAAAATTGTATCACTGATAGCTAACACGTAGTAAAACATGTTTATTTTCAATTAATTTGTTTCATACTTAAAATTTCACATGAAAAAGTACAATACATCTATTTACTAATTGATCGATAAGGATATGCACAGAATGGCATTTTTCTGCAGTAGTATCTTTATAACTTGTTTTTGTAAAGAGATAACTTAACTTACGTTTGTAACTTGCTTCTTATGAAGGACACTATTTATTTAGATAAGTGGTATGGTCGTCTCTGACATAAATCGGTTTCATTTGAAAAATATTGGTACTCTTATAGACCAGATACGATACTCATCATATACTGATAATTTCAACAAATAAAGTGACTATATATATTTATCAAAATACAGAGCTAAGAGGTACTGTTTGTTAATAGAGAATCAATAGTACACTTTTTCAAAGGGGAGATGCAATTCTTGTTGAAACGTTAACACGACTTGTATGACCGTGTTTCTTACTCTGAACGTAAACAACATCAGTCCACACTATTTATTGCATCAAATCGTGCCTAAATACAAGATCAAACAAATGAACCAATAACAGTCCTTAAGGAGTTGTTCAGTATATTATAAAATTGAGCATGGCAATGGGGAATTTGTCAAAGAGACAACAACCCGACAAAAGAGCAGAAAACAGACCACGGCCCCCAACACAGCAATAAACTAGTTTGTTATCTAAAAACTAAAAATATGGAAGTTAATGTTGTGGACAACAAAACTGCGAACATTTAAGCAAACCTTCTTTAACATCGTTGACGAACTAAGTGTTAATTTTCAATGCGTTTAAAGAAGGATTAACAAATTGCATCCAGGAAGCAGATAGCACAAATTTATAACATCACTTGTAAACATGTATGATGTATAATTTTAAGTTAAACAAACACAACCACTGTATTTATTTCTGCAGATGGATGAATTTCATAAGACAGATGTGACAGCTAGTAACAAACATTAGTGAAACACAGAAATGATGGAAAACACTTCCTTCCGATGCAAAAACAATATTAAACAATCTTGAATATAATGTTTCCTTGTTTTATTTGCATGCACGTTTTATGTTTAAAATATATATGATTCTGATACATCAAAATAGAAACTTTACAATTGTTTAATCTGTTTTAACCACAAAAGAATTATGTCGTACGATTTGCATCACAGGAATCATTCATTCCTTGCTATTTTCTGATGTCAGATAATTATTAAATGCTCTCTCGTGACTGAGTATTATATCAAATTCAAAATAATTAGCTATACTTCTTACCAATCAAGTGTTATATAACTACAATGTATATCCTAGTGTCCGCTACTCATTCAAATTGATTTCACTTTTCTATTTATCCTACAAATAAAGTTATTATAGAACTTAACATATTGAAAAGCATTATAAACTGTCGGAATAGTCCTTAGGCAATTGATTCGAAACAAATCAAAACTGTAGACTTTTCTAGTACTTCAAGTTATTATTCAAATTGCATACAATATGTCTATAACCCTACAATGTATTTCTTTATGTGAATTCAATTATCATACATATATTTGATTTATACGTTGTTTCTGCCATTAAACTTATAAACATGTAGATTGAAATTGTATTATATTTAACGCGCGAGACTACTGTACATATTTCTGTAATATGTATATGAATGTTATTTCTCTTGTTTTATTAAATGTTATGATTATGTTTAAATGTGTAGTCTTTAGATGATATTAAATTGGCAAATGGTTTGATTAGAATGTGTTTTACCTGTTTCGCCCACGTCGTCATGCCTTTGATAGAAAAAAACCGTCAAAGTTTTCACGGCTTCGTTGAAAGGGGATTATTCCATATTTGGTGTGCAGCTTGATAATGTTGAGTTGTGGCGACTTTCTGTTTGTCATTAGTTTAAAATACTACAACTCTGATTGTACAAGGAAAATGTTCGTAAAAATTTACTTGGCTTGATTGAAAGGAATGATTAGTTATGTTTCAGTATACATGTTGTTATGATATTGTTATTATCATGTTTATTTATCTTGGCCTAATTTGTTTTGTGTGGCCTTATAATATGTATAATATGTTTATATCATATTTATAGTTGTTTACAAAATAATGTTATAATTGTGCAGTTTAGAACGTTGGAACGATTAGAACTTTCTATTTGACTGACATAATAATTCTGAAATGATCATAATATACGATGTGTAATTGAAACTTCTACCGTATTCTAGACGTTTCCGTACTAAGGTTTTCTATGAGTTTCCGTTCTACAGTGTTCTAGAAGTTTCCGTGACAACTACATATAGAGACACCGAAATTAGACTTTTTTAGTCATTTATTTACTTTGATTCACAGAAGTTCTCTTACGTTGTTGTATTGACACTTGATGTACGTTAACTACATCATACTAGATTGGACATATTCCGTACAGTTAAGAGAAGAATTCCGGATAAAGAAAAGACAAAGGATCGGACATATGATTTAACAGTTAATTTAACATTTCAATTTGTATAATATTTCTTGTAAACCTGTGTATAATAAATCTTGTTTAATTTTATTATTGATTTGTATCTTTTGTTGGCTACAAGTTATAGATGATTCCTGGCCGTTACAGAAATCGGGGGCTAATATCAGATTAAGATTTTCTGTATTTATAGAATTAGAATTAGCCAACACAATTCTACAAAATGGCATTTGATGCCAGTAAATTTTTGAAATCGCCAGACATGTAAGGGTTTGATAAATTAAAGAAAAATGAAAAAGTGTTGCTTGCTAAACATTTAAAAATTGATTTTAGAGTATCCACGAGAAAACAAATTATAAAAAATTTGGTAATAAACAAAAAAGTTGACACTAAAATTCTAGATGAAGAGGCTCTTGAACTTGAGATGCTTTTAAAATATAACAGCTTGCATTAGAACATGAATTTAAATTAAAACAATTGGAAAAAAAATGGAAACCGAAGTTAAAATAAAACAATTGGAAAAAGAAAAGGATGAATTTGAATTAAAACAGACAGAACTTAAAATGAGGGAAAGGTTGGATATGGAGAAAATAAAAATTGAAATGGTCAAAGTAGAAAGCAACACTAATGAAGAGTCAAAATCATAATATTTTGATGCAGCAACGAATATACGTTTGGTCCCCAGATTTTGTGAACAGTTGCTAAATATTTTCCACAGTTTGAGAAAATTGCTCAAAAATTGAAATGGCCAAAGCCTTATTGGACTACAATGCTGCAAAATGTTTTGTGAGGGCAAGGCTGCTCAAATTTACTCAGCACTTTCATCAGAAAAAAGTTCTGACTATGATACTGTAAAACATGAAGTTTTGAAAGCTTATAAGCTAGTGCCAGAAGCATATAGACAGAAATTTAGGTCTTATCAAAAGTTTGATTCCCAAACCTATGTTGAATTTGCTACGGAAAAAGAAGATCTATTTGATAAATGGCATACGTCAAAGAAAATAGAAAACCACTTTGGTAATATAAGACAATTGATGTTATTAGAAGTGCTCAAGCAGTGTGTTCATTTAGACTAAACACACAATTAGATGACAAAACTGATGAGACATTACAAGATGCAGCTGTTATTTCCGATAATTATACCCTTTTACATAAAGAAGTGTCAAAGGTCAAAATGTTAATACTTCGAGCGGAAATTACAAAAATCATAGTACTGAGCGTACTGATAATAAGCCTATTGCAAAGAATAAGAGTCAATCCAGTAATAAAATGTCTAGTCCAAAATTTTATACTTTTGAAAAGAAGTCACAACTTGTGCTTATTGTAAAAAAAATGATCACTTGATGGCTGATTGTTTTAGACTCTAGAAGAAGAATGAAAGAGATAATAAACCCAAAGCCAGTGCTTGTAAGACACCCCTTGTTACCTATAAGTTGGAATGTCCTGCTTTTAAGTCCAGTTTTTGTAATTACATGGAGGATTGTAAACCCTTTATATCTGATGGGTTTGTTTCTATTGTTGATAATACTACTCCTCAGACCATTAAGGTTTTATGGAACACTGGAGCTTCTCAGACTTTGTTATTAGAAGGTGTGCTGCCTTTTTCCGAGGAGACTTCTATTGGTGCATTGTTTTGTTACAGGGTGTGGAGTTAGGTTGTATAGATGTTCCCTTCCAACGTATTTATCAGAAGTCAGATTTAATTACTGGACCTATGGGTGTTCGTCCTAATCTCCCTTATTGCTAGGAAAGATCTAGCTAGGAACAAAGTGGTTGCATAACCAATTGTTACTAGTGAACCGGTTGTGTGTGTTAAATCAAATGAGGATGATGCTGAACTGTATCCAGCTTGTTTCGTTACTAGGGCGCAGGCAAGAAAACAACAAAATGAGGATTTGCAAGACGACCAGTCTGATTATATGGACCTTTCTGACACTTTCCTTGTCGACATTGACGGTTTCTGTTGCTCAGAAAAAAGGCCATGATAAGACCACCTATTACTAACAAACATGTTATTATGCAATGGCCAGGAGTGAACAGCCATTCATTAGACAGAAGAAAATGTGTGGAAGAATAAAATAAAGACCATGAGGTTCTTCAGCTCCGCAAGAGGGCTCAACCACAGGAGGGAGCAGACAAAGTGGCCGAATACCTCTACCATCAAGACGGCATTTTAATGAGGAAATTGAGGCCCCTATGCTATCCCAGAGGAAGAATGGAGAGTGGTATACCAAGTGGAGATGACCAAAGTGTATAGGCACGAAATTATTGATCTTGCCAATGACACCCCTTGGCTGGATATTTAGTTATAGGGAAGACTTGCCTTAAGATCTTGCAGCATTTCTACTGACCCAGACTCAAGGATGATGTCACACAATACTGGAAATCATGCCATATATGCCAGGTTGTTGGCAACTTAACCAAAAAATACCACCAGCACCCCTTCTGCCATATCCAGCCTTTGAAGAACTTTTCAGTCGAGTATTGATTAATTGCTTTAGACCTTTTCCAAAGACAAAGACTGGAAATGCGTATGTATTGACGATCATGTGTACATCCACTCGCTTTCCTGAGGCTATTCCGTTAAGGAATATCAATATACCATCTATTGTGAAAGCTTTTATAAAATTGTTCACGTTAATAGGACTTCCTAAATCTAAACAGTCCGACCAGGGTTCAAATTTCATTTCGGGTTTAATGTCCTGTACCAAGTCAGGAAAATGGCCATTGTTATATTATAGTTCGTTGCTGCGTGTGTTACATTTTAATGTTGTGTTTCTGTTGTGTCGTAGTTCTCCTCTTATATTTGATGTGTTTCCCTCAGTTTTAGTTTGTAACCCGGATTTGTTTTTTTTTTTTCTCAATCGATTTATGAGTTTGGAACAGCGGTATGATACTGTTGCCTTTATTTATTTCAGCAGGTTGTTTACCAGTTAGGGATTTCTCATTATAGGTCAAGTGCTTATCATCCAGAATATCAAGGTGCCTTAGAATGTTTTCATCAAACATTGAAGAACATGATTAGAACTTTTTGTCTTCAATTTGACAGAGACTGGGATTATGGTGTTTACTTTCTTCTTTTTACGGTCCGAGAGGCTGTTCAAGAATCCCTTGGTTTTAATCCCTTTGAGTTGGCATTTTGTCATACTGTAATGGGACCTTTAAAATTGGTTAAGGAAAAATGGCTAACTGAACACACTGACTTGAATCCTCTAAACTATGTATCTAGATTTAAAGAACAATTGTATACTGCTTGTCATATTGCTCAAAAACACTTAAAAACTGTTCAAAATAAGATGAAAATATGGTATGATAAAGATGCCAGGGACAGAGGTTTTGAGCCTGGTGATGAGGTACTTGTATGTTTGCTAGTCCCTGAATATCCTTTATTGGCTAAATACTGTGGTCCTTATACAATAGAGAGTAAAATCAATGATTTAAATTATATTGAAAGAGCTCCAGGTCGGCGCGATAAAATAGAGTGTGTCATATTAATATGTTAAAACCTTATTTTAAAGCGTACAAATGAATGTGAGAGTAAACCAGTTAAAAGGGGAGGTATTATTATTATCATGTTTATCTACCTTGACCTAATTTGTTTTTTGTTGTGGCCTTATACTATGTATAATATGTTTACATCATATGTATAGTTGTTTACAACATAATGTTATTATTGTGCAGTTTAGAAATCACTGTAACAATCATAAATACTGATGGAATGGTTAGAACTTTCTATCTGAAGTAATAATACATACTAATACTAATACATAATAATTCTGGAATGATTATAATATACGATGTGTAATTTAAACTTCTATCGTATTCTAGAAGTTTCCGTTCTAAAGTTTTCTACGAGTTTCCATTTTACAGTATTCTAGAAGTTTCCTTGACAACTATATATGCAGATACCGAAATTAGACTTGTTTAGACATTCATTTACTTGGATTCACAGACGTTCTCTGGAGTTGTTGGATTGACACTTTATTTACGTAAATTACATCATACTAGATTGGACATATTCCGTACAGTTAAGAGAAGAATTCCAGGTAAAGAAAAGACAAAGGACCGGACATATAATTTAACAGTTAAGTTAACATTTCAATTTGTATAATATTTCTTGTAAACTTGTGTATGATAAATCTTGTTAAATTTTATTATTGATTTGTGTCTTTTGTTGGCTACAAGTTAAAGGTGATTTCTTGCCGTAACAATGTCACCTAAAATAATTGTATGCAGTGACGCAGTTCAAGAGACGCAGTATTGGCCTTGTATTAAACACGGAAGAGACACTTATTGACTAATCAAACACATGCATCAGTTGTTCGGATATCAGATAAAAAGTAAACGCACACTGTTACCCATAATTTCTTAGAAGCAACACACCATCTGATCCATCGTATGGTGTTTAATATCTTAGTAAACACTTGAAGCTCTTCCATGTTCACACTTTAAACACTTCATTAACACGGGTTTGCTCCTTACTGAAAACTTGCTCGAATAGAGTTATATACTACATACATTTTAAGAATGTATTTACCAATATGGTATGTATGTGTATCAACTCACTAGTGACATGGTTTCGCGGTCTTAGTTCTTCTGATGAAATTATAATTGTCTAATTATGTCAGAGTGTTACATTTTGACTTAGTGACACACCATCCATTTCTTATATCTACGAATTTTCTAAATTAAAATAAAGATATTATTAATATTTTTAATCTGAAATTAAAATTTAAACACACAAAAATTAATGTGATAGTGCGAGGAAATGCCATGTAACCTTGATTACAGTCGTGTTTATTTGTAAACCAACTAGAACAAATTTGTTTTTCTGCTAGCAACAGCTTAACAATGGTTTTCAATGTAATACCAAGACTCCAGTAGACAATGGTAGATAAGTTTCGGTGGCTTTTAAACTCTTTCTGGCTTTAACATTAACAAGGAACATAAAGGATATATATTACATACATGAGTCGGAGGAACATGATTTGCTGCCGTGTACCTATAAACGTATCGTGTTGCTCAGGAGGTTAAAAAATCGATAATACGTTGTATTTTGTGTCTGAGGAAAAGAACAAGAGATTGTGGGTACAATAATTGGAACATACGCGTGGTCATCTGCGACAAAGCTATTCCATAACCGTAAAGTATTTCAAGATGGCGTCAGTGAATCTTGAATATTTGAAGATATAATTTCATCGTTTCCAATAGGAACACATTGTTCAATGGTTATCTTGCAAGCAGACACTTACTAGTAAATCAACATTTGAACAAGGAATTCAGAAATTAATGATGGCATATTTCATTGTGATTATTGATTAATAAACATTTCAGGAAATACTATTGTCTAAGTTTAAATGCATTTTTTTTTATTTTGGCGAACTCTATCTGTTTGTAATATTGGAATTTACTAAATGTTCCCATAGGCAAGCGCTACTGTATGTAACTACATATATATGATAAATTGGTAATTTTAAGAGAAGAACTGACAATACAAAGGCAAAAGACAAAGACGAAAACAAGGAAAACTGATTGAATTAAACTATATCGACAATTGTGACGCCTCCTATGCTCTGTAGCATGGAAGGAGTACGACTTAATATCATATATCATTTATATCATAATCAGATGATAAAAACAACTTCATATGTAAATGGTTTATACTTTAGTAAGTTATACAAGACGAAGCATCAAACAGTAACAAAATGATAATGATGCCATGTGTAATCTTGAATTTTTCCTTAATTTATGAGTTTTTACTGTTTTTTTTTTCGTTAAATCCTTTTATATTGACATTTTGATTATTGTCAGGTTGGCGTTTTAGTGACGTATAATCTAACATATCCTTGGATTAATTATTCCAGTTATCTTTCCAAAATATTAGCTAATTACTATTTAACATGTCTAATCTCTTTAAGATTGATAACCTGTGTATATGTCCTACTTTGCAAAGCTAGTGTCCCTTTCTTTATGAATAGTTATGTCATATATATTAATTCAAATACTAAACAAAAACAAAAACACATCTGTACCCTTACATATAGGTTTATATGAAACTGGATATGAAAACAACCCAGATATATTGATTTAAACATAGGATTTAAGTGATCGATTGTTGGTTGTTTATCATCCAGTGGCAACTATTTTTTTATTGTCCGGTGGATGTTTTATACTTGTACTTGCTAGAATTTTTATTTCCTGCGTATAATATAACAGGCCCAAATACAATGTATGGTGTTAAACTTGTTTATCGAAACCATTGTCTGCTTTGCTAGATGAATAATGTCAAGTTGTGAAAATAGTGTAACAGAAGCGAAATCGTGAGCAGGAAAATTATCGTCTATCTGATAACATGAATTGCATACTGATTATATGACAGAGTCATTTTTTTATGTTTCCGTGAATTGATATATGAAATATACTTCATTCACGCCTGTGATTTTTCTTCTCGTCGTTCATCATGTTATGTCATCTGTTTGCCCTTTTCTCAACTACTTTTTTTGTCATTTCGTATCTTCCACCTTTTTGTTTTTGTTAACAGATACAATTATACCTAAAAAATAGCCAGATCCATCTTAAGGTCAACTTTGCCTGAGGGAGTTGAAACCTCCGTTTTTTTTTAAATTTAAAATTTATAAATGAACAATTTTAGAAATGTTTGTTTAAATCATGTGAGTACCGAAGTACTGACTACTGAGCTGGTAATACCATTGGGGACTAATATTCCACCAGCAAAGGTATCGACCAAGTGCTATAAAGAATGAAAACAACACGTTATAAAATCTATGCGTCCGAAGCGCTTTTCTGGATTAACCTTCATCAAGACACTCAAAGCCGAATATTTGAAAGCCAAGGGTGTTTAAGAACCGACACAGTTGAAGAGCTATATGACCAAAAGTACCTATAAAATAGCCAAATCCATCTGAGGTCAACTTTGCCTGCGGGAGTTGAAACCTCAGTGAGTTAATGTTTACCTAAAAAAAAATGATGTTAATTTTTTAATGTTTACAAGAATATCCTTCTCATTCATCATTATCTATCGATTAAACTACTTAATAGTTTACAGAGTTATCTCCCTGTAGTGTTAAATACCACCTTAATATTTGACCAAAAATCTTCAAACAAATTGATAATTTGAATTATCAAGATTTCTTGATTTGAGTTCATGCTGCAGAATATGTAAAATTGATGCTACTACATGTAATAACATGGAATTTTTATATGTGAGTTTCAGTTAAAATTGACTTTTGTGAAATGAAAGGGTGAGGAATAATGTATTTCGGATAATTTTCATACAATAATGTTGATCGGGCTGTATTTCTGGATAACTATGATTGACTAGGGCTAAATATATTTTGTAAATAATATTGCTACAAAATGAATTAATTTTCATTGATGTCTTGAATTAGTATATCAAACAACTAATTAAAGCAGGAGATATATTAACATATTCATCATCATTCAACGTTTGAGGTTTTTCTATACGAATAAACATCTCAGTCTGTGTTTCATTGTCAAGTATTAAGTACTTGACTCAAAAGGCTAACAATAAACTATTATGATCACACCAAGGGTATCCTTTAACTGATGATGATAAGTCTCCACTTGATAAAATCAACCTGATGACTTTTAGAAAGTCTGTTTCCTGTGTTATTCGCATTTGAAACGTTCAAGTACTATCGTCCTTCAGGATAAAGTATTTTCACATGTTTGATTATTTCTGATTAATTTGGTAGGCGTATTTCAAATAAAAAAGCTGCACAACGATCATTTTATTGTTCATAGTGTTCCCGGGTATATTTCACTACAGATACAAATAGAGTAAAAATATAAATAAGGATTTGTGGGGTCTAATATACGAAAAACAGTAAGATTTTTATGATATTTAAATACTAGTAACAGTTTTCAGACTCAGCAGATAAAATAATTGCTACATCTAGTAGTATTCTTTGATTTGAATTTTGTTTCAGATAAAGTTGTGCATTTGTAATATAACCGAGTTTTTGTGATTTAATTTAATTTGTTTGTAAATATCTTTCGTTCTTAGCAAATATATTATAATAGAAAAAAAACTGTTTAGCTCTTTTGCAAAATAAAAAAAATGTTACTTGCACTTGGCAAGACCTAGAGCTTTCAAATTGCTAGTCTTTTTAAAAATAAAATATAGCATTCAAAGTGGAGTAGGAAATATATAAGATTTACCTACCACTGGGGTAGAATTCATTCCTTAATGTCGCTAGTTTTGTCAATGTTAGTTTAATAGTATTCGAATTTGAAAATTACTTTATTTTGCATTGATGTCTAGTAAAACAGATTTCAAATCCGACCAATGCTATCCTGTAACAACTATGTATTTATGTGATGTAGAATGATTTCTAATGAGAAACCTATCCACTTGAGTTTAGGTGATGTAAAATGATTGCTAATGAGAAACCTATCCACTTGAGTTTAGGTGCTGTATAATGATTGCTAATGAGAAACCTGCCCACTTGAGTTTTGGTGATGTAGAATGATTGCTAATGAGAAACCTATCCACTTGAGTTTAGGTGCTGTATAATGATTGCTAATGAGAAACCTGCCCATTTGAGTTTAGGTGATGTAGAATGATTGCTCATGAGAAACCTATCCACTTGAGTTTAGGTGATGTAGAATGATTGCTAATGAGAAACCTATCCACTTGAGTTTAGGTGATGTAGAATGATTGCTAATGAGAAACCTGCCCACTTGAGTTTAGGTGATGTAGAATGATTGCTCATGAGAAACCTATCCACTTGAATTTAGGTGATGTAGAATGATTGCTAATGAGAAACCTATTCACTTGAGGACAACGGACGAATATGAAAACAACTATAAACCAACAACGAGCAAAACTCAAACCTATAGTAGGCTATTAAAGGATCCAACATGACAAAATGGGAGACAAATCAGAAGAAAAGACCAACGGCCTTATATATCCCAAAATGAAGGAATCCAAAAACAAATATTGCAGGAATCAATGACAATCACTAATTCACAGGCTCCTGACTGTTGACAGACACATACAGAATGTGACAGGAACCAATAGCAATCGTTATATCACGGGTTCATGACTGTTGACAGACACATACAGAATGTGGCGGGTTGTACAACCCATAACCCGAGATAATGGTGTAACATCACAACAAAAAGCTATGAAAATCTGTTCAAAAGGTTGATTAAACAGATCGGCACTAATTAACACACACCCATTACCCAACAACAACAAAAAACAACGCAAGGCATAGATCTTAAAGTACTCTAGAATACTGAAAAATGTTTCAAAGTCAATTGAAACTCATAAATAAATCATAATTATATGTATTTAAAGGGCACATGTCATTAAGACCTTGTAAAATACAAGTAACATACGTATCGTACATGTAGTATAGTCATACATGTTTTTGGGTGCCAAATATATATGATTGAATAAATATCTTATAACATGTTCATATTTTGTATGGTAATATATACATAGTTTAGATTCATCAAAATTGTCTGTTTGAGTTAAAATTAAATGTGCTTGAAGGGGAAAATGATTTAAGAAATGCAGAAATTAATGCATTCTGTTTAACAAAATGTGCTTTCGGGTACATTTTGCAGTAATAAACATCTCCATTCACCCATTACTGATCATGACTAGGCCCAAAGTTTTTCATTTTTTTGTTCACAGAAGTTGTTATCTGAAATGATGAACCTAAGTGATCGTAGAAAAAATCCCTAACAAATTGCATTCATTAAGTAACATTTTATTTCTATAAAATGTTTTAATCTTTGTTCAAACTAATTTTACCATGCAGCAAGGGCTGTTCCAAATTGGAAAAATTGTCAGTGTTTGTCCTCGGTAGGATAATCTCTTATTTAAGTTGTTACCGTGTTGGTTGTATCAAGTTTATCTTTTAGTTTCACGGAATTTGAGTGTTGATAGCAGATAATTTGAAGTCTTTGTTAAATTTATTTAACAATATGATGACGAGTCCTTCAAAAACCTGTAATTTCTGTTGTTCATTAAGTACAACTCGATACAGATTCCAGGTATTTTGTTTGATAAATGATGAAATTATCGTAATATTACATCCCAGGAATGTAATCAGCGTTGACGCTTTGGAGAAGAGTGCTTTCTTTCACGTCCGTATTTTAATCAAGTATGGCATGCCAAGATAACATTTTAGATGATTGTTAAGGATGGTGAAAATAAATTCAGAACTATGAACAATAACATAAATTGTTAATCATACGGCATAGTTTGGTTTTATCAAAATGAATTTACGACTTGTTCGTTACATTTCTTAACAAAATCCTGAACAAGTAATTTTTTCAGTTACAAAACAATAAAAAAAAAGATCGAATACAACTATCCGACAATATGATATATATTGGGTATCAGATATTCACGCGGGGTGCGTTAATATAGAAATAAGAAGATATGTTATGATTGCACATGCAGTAACTCTCTATACGTATACCAAATGCTGTAGAAGTTAACAACTATAAGTCACCTTACCGCCTTCAAACATTAGCAAAACCCACATATCATAGTCAGCTACAAAAGGCCCTGAAATGACGCTTTCATTGTTAAATAATTCAAAGAGAAAACTAACGCCATGATAAATGTACAAAACAATAAACGAAAAACAAATATGATATACAGCAACAAACGACAACCACTAAATTGTTGCCTCCTGACTTGGGACAGACACATACAGAAAGATTAATATATACAAGGAGTGGGGGTTCTCTTCCTATATACAGATAAACACAGACGTCCCGCTGGTATGGGTAACTTTTTTTGAAATGTCAAATATATCAATGGTATATAATTTCACGGAGGTAATATATCAAATTTATTATATGTCAATGTTATTTGTTTTATTTTTCAAAATCACATTATCAGATAATGATGTCAAAGGAAATATAATCGACGTTTTATTTTGACTCTTTATTTTGTATCTCAACTTTAACGATCATTACTCACCTAACGATAGAATATTATATGGTGAAATGTATATGTTGGATACTATATGCTATTATAATGCTCAATAATTTTGCTGCAATTTATATTTTATCATATCTTAATCGGACCTTGGGCTCTTTACCAGAGACATGGGAGAAGCAGTGTTCAGTTTAAAAAAAAACATATATTGGTGATATGAATGATTGGAAAGTGTTTTGCTTCTTGAAGGTACTAGTAATAGGCCCCCTACCCCTCACCTCACGCGGTATAAAACTTCTAGTGGCAGATTTTATAATTTTCATAAGGGAGGGGGCACTGACCGCCTAAGAGGGGGCCCGCTATAGTCATGCTTCAGTGATTCCCTAAATAATCAACGGGAGGGGGGATCCCCTCCCCACCCCCCTAAATCAGCCTCTGACTTCTTTTGAACTAGGACCAGTATATCTGTTCCTGTTTTGAAAAATCCCTGACTGTCTGAACTTAGGTTTTCCAAATTCTGAATAACAGGTGCTTGTTTTTGAATATCGTGTCAACTGTGAAATATAGTGAGACTTTTTATTCACTATATCTGAATATTATACTTAATCACTGACATAAAACACTTACTAGAGCAAATTTTCATCATAGATATTTTTGCCCCCGTCAAGCTCATATGTTTTACTAAATGAATATAAATAGCGGTATGATAAAATAAAACTACGCAAACATATTAATATTGTTTGGTCCGAGCTATCTGAGGACCGAATTTATCCATTTGAATTTACCTGCGCAAGCATTTGAACTATAAAAAAACGGGAAAATTAGCAAAGACTTGCTTTGGAAATCAATTATTGCCTGCACATTAATGCTATTGTAACCATTATTATTTATAAAAGCTTGTTCGTCATAATCTGTTGAATGATTCCGCAACATAATGTTGCCCGTCTTTCCAAACAACACTGCTCGGTAAGTGGTAGCATACAAACGAATAACTGTCGATAAGTGCAATTTCCTTCTGTTATCGGATGACTATTATATGTATCCGTTCCATCCTTCACACTGTTTTGTCTAATCTGTTTCCAATTTATGTTTCAACTCAACTCCTAACACATCTATTGTGTTGTTTTTTTTTTCAAATCTAAAGCGCTTTCATAGCTGGTTATTGCTAAAATCCCTTTTCAGGGGATACATCTCATTTTTCGAGCACACTAATGTTCGCATTGCTACAGCAGCCATGTTTGATGTTTTAATCATATGATTTAAATTTAATACACCCTCATGAGGTTGATTACATTTAACGACAGTTTTAGCATTTTTTACACCGCGTTAAAATTAACGAACAACAAACTTATCATATGATTAATTTTAATCCAATGATAAAGAAATGTTTACGACTCATTAGCACTAACGACAAGTTGAACAACAGACCCCAGTGGTGGTAATTTCAGCACCCAAATTCAACACTATGATTTCCATGTAAACTATTGAAGACTCCGTACTCCGTACATCGTTTTGTTTTGTTTTTTTTTAATACTTTCACTCGTGGTGTCAATGTATATTAGTTGTGCGTAACAGAGGTTCCAATGAAAACTTTGTTATACACAATTGGGCCATAATATCTGTCCCTAGTGAAACTTTCATCATAAAGGAACCTCTATTTCATGACAACAGCACATTACCAGAAAACATGGGCTACAAGATTAGTGCCAACGTTATTAATTGTATACAAGTAGACAGGAAATGCAGAATAAAAACAAAACAAGATACACAAACTACCTGACAACTATTAAAACAACAAACGGGTTATTGTTTGTAATTGATATAGGTTGATACATTTTAACCAATGAAAACATTATTAATAGAGTATAATGAAAACGCCAAACAGAAAGCCAACTGATTTTTGTAATTGTGTACTCTTATTGCTTAATAACATGTGCTGAGTTTTAAACGATGTACGAAATAAACCTCTACAATTTTAAGTTAAATTTTGCCTAAACATGGCCAAGTCAGGAGCCTTTAATTCAGTGGTTATCGTTTGTTTATGTGTTACATATTTGTTTTTCGTTCAATTTTTGTACATAAATTAGGCTGTTAGTTTTCTCGTTTGAATTGTTTTACATTGTCATTTCGGGGCCTTTTATAGCTGACTGTGCGGTATGGGCTTTGCTCATTATTTTAGGCCGTACGGTGACCAATAGTTGTTGATTTCTGTGTCATTTTGTCTCTTGTGGAGAGTTGTCTCATTGGCAATCATACCACATCCTCTTTTATATATGAAGTCTTTGAGTCTAAGATGAATGATATTTTTTTAGTTGTTATTGCCTTTGAACTAGGGGGCGCCTTCAAACTAGTTTAATCCCGGCACATTATGTATATGTCTGTCCCAAGTCAAGAGCCTGTAATTCAGTGGTTGTCATTTGTTGCTATATATTATACATGTTATATTTGCTTTTCGTTCATTATTTTATACATAAATCAGGCCGATAGTGTTTTCGTTTGAATTGTTTTGAATTTATCATTTCGGGGTCTGTTATAGCTGACTCTGCAGTATGGGTTTTGATTATTGTTGAAGGCCGGACGATGACCGTTTGATGTTAATTTATATGTCATTTGGTCTCTTGTGGAGAGTTGTTTCATTGACAATCATACCATATCTTTTAATTTTTATCTTTACAAAAATGTACATTTAATGCAAAGGCTTAGTTTTCTTTGCGATCATAACTGATTGCATTGTGACGTCATCAATAATTGTTTCGTTTTACATTTTTTTAATCAAAACAGACATGAAACGAGATAGTATGATACAAGTTCAAGTCCGTTGCAAAGTTATTTTCTTATATTTTTTCAGTTAAACATCAATATAAAATCAGTTCTTATACCTGCATGTCTACATTGTCTGACTTAGAGAATATACTGTGTATAATGTGTTGTCAAATAATGTATAAAACTTTTATTTCAGCTTTGAACCTTGTTTTTATAACATCACTGTACCACCTGCATCACATCACACAGGTCATGGGACTGATAGTTTACATCTTTGCTGCAATATTCGCTCTGAACTTCCTGGGATGTCCCGCCTTGCAGATAGAGCAATCAGTTTTAGATCTATTTTCAGAGTTTACAAGGTTTAAACAGGATATCAAGTCTGAATAAGCATCTATGAAGTCGAAGCTTCAGAGTAAGAAATGCTCTAAGAAAATAAGGTTCCAATTTCTTATGACAAAATTGACCATGGAGGCCATCTGATTATTATTTTAGTTCATATAGCTTCCAATGTTGTTTCCTTTTTTATCATTACTTGCTTTCAAATCATTAGGTTTGATTTGAGACAAATTCAGAAAAGCGCTGCGTACGCAATGAATTTGTAAAGTATTTTTTTTTTCAAACAGAATAGTAAGTTAATGGCAAAACGTTTAACGATGAATACACATTAAAATTCATACCCTGATATTAAATAAGCTTAATGACATTGAATGGTCAGCCAACTAGCACATGTGGGTTATACTTCACACATCACAACTTTAATTACCATGTCATACACAGTGTTTGGTAAATTGGTGTAAGAGCTACAATATTATTACAACATATATTTTACTGAAATCATTTTTTTTTTCGTATATCTAGATGAATAGCAACATTTCTCCTTTTTTGAATTATAGTTCTAATATGCAAATTTGAAACCCTAAGCAGATGCGTAGGACAATTAAATACGTGTTACTGATATTTGATAGACAAATTTAACACATAGTAAATGATATTTGATGTACAAATTTAACACATAGTTACTGATATTTGATAGACAATTTAAACACATAGTTACTGATATGTGATAGACAAATTTAACACATAGTTACTGATATTTGATAGACAAATGTCCTGAATAAATGCTGGTCCATGTTTATTTTTTTAGTTTATCAACGTATACATAATAAATACTGTTTATTAATTTGTCACATGAAATTAAGCAACCACCAATCAATCAATACTGTTTATCTTATCAGGTGGACAAGATAAGAGAGTTGCATTTCATGCAAAACTACAACCAATGATTGAAGCTATGTTGCCTTCAACGACAGTGGTATTTGATTACGTTATCACAAACATTGGAAGCGCTTATAACAATCGAAATGGGCATTTTACTGCTCCTTATGATGGGGTGTATTTCTTTGTTTCTACATTTCATTCGATGCTATATAATAGCTATGGTCTACATCTGCAAATGGTCAAAAACAACTATGTTTTATCAGAAGCATCAGCTGGCGCAAGTAGTGATGGAAGCTCAATGAACGCAATAGTATCTCTAAAACGAGGTGATGTTATCAAAATACGTAATAATCCAATTTATAGAGGAACATTTCAGGAAGGTATGAGTTTCTTTTCTGGTTATCTTGTGTATTGAAACCAGAACACACATAATACAAGATTTCTATACTGTTAATTGTAAATTACTTTGAGATATATTCTTGTAACAGTGCAGAATTGCTGTTGTCGTAATAAACTTTTGTGAAACCTGTTTTCAGTTATTGCAATTGTGCCTGTAATTCAGTGGTTGTCATTTGTTGCTATATATTATACATGTTATATTTGTTTTCGTTCATTATTTTATACATAAATCAGGCCGATAGTGTTTTCGTTTGAATTGTTTTGAATTTATCATTTCGGGGTCTGTTATAGCTGACTCTGCAGTATGGGTTTTGATCATTGTTGAAGGCCGGACGATGACCGTTTGATGTTAATTTATATGTCATTTGGTCTCTTGTGGAGAGTTGTTTCATTGACAATCATACCATATCTTTTAATTTTTATATTTACAAAAATGTACATTTAATGCAAAGGTTTAGTTTTCTTTGGGGTCATAACTGATTGCATTGTGACATCATCAATAATTGTTTCGTTTTACATTTTTTTAATCAAAACAGACATGAAACGAGATCGTATGATACAAGTTCAAGTCCGTTGCAAATTTATTTTCTTATATTTTTTCAGTTAAACATCAATATAAAGTCAGTTCTTATACCTGCATGTCTACATTGTCTGACTTAGAGAATATACTGTGTATAATGTGTTGTCAAATAATGTATACAACTTTTATTTCAGCTTTGAACCTTGTTTTTATAACATCACTGTACCACCTGCATCACATCACACAGGTCATGGGACTCATAGTTCACATCTTTGCTGCAATATTCGCTCTGAACTTCCTGGGATGTCCCGCCTTGCAGATAGAGCAATCAGTTTTAGATCTATTTTCAGAGTTTACAAGGTTTAAACAGGATATCAAGTCTGAATAAGCATCTATGAAGTCGAAGCTTCAGAGTGAGAAATGCTCTAAGAACATAAGGTTCCAATTTCTTATGACAAAATTGACCATGGAAGCCATCTGATTATTATTTTAGTTCATATAGCTTCCAACGTTGTTTCCTTTTTTATCATTACTTGCTTTCAAATCATTAGGTTTGATTTGAGACAAATTCAGAAAAGCGCTGCGTACGCAATGAATTTGTAAAGTTTTTTTTTTTCAATCAGAATAGTAAGTTAATGGCAAAACGTTTAACGATGAATACACATTAAAATTCAGACCCTGATATTAAATAAGCTTAATGACATTGAATGGTCAGCCAACTAGCACATGTGGGTTATACGTCACACATCACAACTTTAATTACCATGTCATACACAGTGTTTGGTAAATTTGTGTAAGAGCTACAATATTATTACAACATATATTTTACTGAAATCATTTTTTTTTTCGTATATCTAGATGAATAGCAACATTTCTCCTTTTTTGAATTATAGTTCTAATATGCAAATTTGAAACCCTAAGCAGATGCGTAGGACAATTAAATACGTGTTACTGATATTTGAAAGACAAATTTAACACATAGTAAATGATATTTGATGTGCAAATTTAACAAGTAGTTACTGATATTTGATAGACAATTTAAACACATAGTTACTGATATGTGATAGACAAATTTAACACATAGTTACTGATATTTGATAGACAAATGTCCTGAATAAATGCTGGTCCAAGTTTATTTTTTTAGTTTATCAACGTATACATAATAAATACTGTTTATTAATTTGTCACATGAAATTAAGCAACCACCAATTAATCAATACTGTTTATCTTATCAGGTGGACAAGATAAGAGAGTTGCATTTCATGCAAAACTACAACCAAGGATTGAAGCTATGTTGCCTTCAACGACAGTGGTATTTGATTACGTTATCACAAACATTGGAAGCGCTTATAACAATCGAAATGGGCATTTTACTGCTCCTTATGATGGGGTGTATTTCTTTGTTTCTACATTTCATTCGATGCTATATAATAGCTATGGTCTACATCTGCAAATGGTCAAAAACAACTATGTTTTATCAGAAGCATCAGCTGGCGCAAGTAGTGATGGAAGCTCAATGAACGCAATAGTATCTCTAAAACGAGGTGATGTTATCAAAATACGTAATAATCCAATTTATAGAGGAACATTTCAGGAAGGTATGAGTTTCTTTTCTGGTTATCTTGTGTATTGAAACCAGAACACACATAATACAAGATTTCTATACTGTTAATTGTAAATTACTTTGAGATATATTCTTGTAACAGTGCAGAATTGCTGTTGTCGTAATAAACTTTTGTGAAACCTGTTTTCAGTTATTGCAATTGTGCCTGTAATTCAGTGGTTGTCATTTGTTGCTATATATTATACATGTTATATTTGTTTTCGTTCATTATTTTATACATAAATCAGGCCGATAGTGTTTTCGTTTGAATTGTTTTGAATTTATCATTTCGGGGTCTGTTATAGCTGACTCTGCAGTATGGGTTTTGATCATTGTTGAAGGCCGGACGATGACCGTTTGATGTTAATTTATATGTCATTTGGTCTCTTGTGGAGAGTTGTTTCATTGACAATCATACCATATCTTTTAATTTTTATCTTTACAAAAATGTACATTTAATGCAAAGGTTAAGTTTTCTTTGGGGTCATAACTGATTGCATTGTGACGTCATCAATAATTGTTTCGTTTTACATTTTCTTAATCAAAACAGACATGAAACGAGATCGTATGATACAAGTTCAAGTCCGTTGCAAAGTTATTTTCTTATATTTTTTCAGTTAAACATCAATATAAAGTCAGTTCTTATACCTGCATGTCTACATTGTCTGACTTAGTGAATATACTGTGTATAATGTGTTGTCAAATAATGTATAAAACTTTTATTTCAGCTTTGAACCTTGTTTTTATAACATCACTGTACCACCTGCATCACATCACACAGGTCATGGGACTGACAGTTCACATCTTTGCTGCAATATTCGCTCTGAACTTCCTGGGATGTCCCGCCTTGCAGATAGAGCAATCAGTTTTAGATCTATTTCCAGAGTTTACTAGGTTGAAACAGGATATCAAGTCTGAATTAGCATCTATAAAGTCGAAGCTTCAGAGTAAGAAATGCTCTAAGAAAATAAGATTCCAGTTTCTTATGACAAAATTGACCATGGAAGCCATCTGATTATTATTTTAGTTCATATAGCTTCCACCGTTGTTTCCTTTTTTATCATTACTTGCTTTCAAATCATTAGGTTTGATTTGAGACAAATTCAGAAAAGCGCTGCGTACGCAATGATTTGTAAAGTATTTCTTTTTCAATCAGAATAGTAAGTTAATGGCAAAACGTTTAACGATGAATACACATTAAAATTCAGACCCTGATATTAAATAAGCTTGATGACATTGAATGGTCAGCCAACTAGCACATGTGGGTTATACTTCACACATCACAACTTTAATTACCATGTCATACACATTGTTTGGTAAATTGGTGTAAGAGCTACAATATTATTACAACATATATTTTACTTAAATCATTTTTTTTTCGTATATCTAGATGAATAGCAACATTTCTCCTTTTTTGAATTATAGTTTTAATATGCAAATTTGAAACCCTAAGCAGATGCGTAGGACAATTAAACACGTGTTACTGATATTTGATAGACAAATTTAACACATAGTAAATGATATTTGATGTACAAATTTAACACATAGTTACTGATATTTGATAGACAATTTAAACACATAGTTACTGATATATGATAGACAAATTTAACACATAGTTACTGATATTTGATAGACAAATGTCCCTTGAATGAATAAATGCTGGTGCATGTTTATGTTTTTAGTTTATCAACGTATACATAATAAAAACTGTTTATCAATTTGTCACATGAAATTAAGCAACCACCAATCAATCAATACTGTTTATCTTATCAGGTGGACAAGATAAGAGAGTTGCATTTCATGCAAAACTACAACCAATGATTGAAGCTATGTTGCCTTCAACGACAGTGGTACTTGATTACGTTATCACTAACATTGGAAGCGCTTATAACAATCGAAATGGGCATTTTACTGCTCCTTATGATGGGGTGTATTTCTTTGTTTCTACATTTCATTCGATGCTATATAATAGCTATGGTCTACATCTGCAAATGGTCAAAAACAACTATGTTTTATCAAAAGCATCAGCTGGCTCAAGTAGTGATGGAAGCTCAATGAATGCAATAGTATCTCTAAAACGATGTGATGTTATCAAAATACGTAATAATCCAATTTATAGAGGAACATTTCAGGAAGGTATGAGTTTCTTTTCTGGTTACCGTGTGTATTGAAACCAGAACACACATAATACACGATTTCCTAACGGTTGATTCTAAATAACTTTGATTTGCATTGTTGTAATAAACTTTTGTGAAACCAGTTTTCAGTTATTGCAACTGTGCATTCTCAAACATTACAAAACCAGGTATACAAAGGATATACATAAACAAAATCATTTACTTCAACGACACCATTGAATAACTTTGACAACTCAACCTAAACAGTTTGCACCTTAACATATATGTTAGTCCAATAAACTCAAATCACATCAATTGTAAAATGAGTCATTACAATAATTTATGATAATAATACAAATTATTGCATGGATTACTTTCATCATGTTCATTGTGTTTATTCAATACCAATGAGGAAAGCCAGATATTATCTGAATATATGTAAAAATCATAATACTTTCAGGACTTAGCACATATCAGGTTAGAATTCAGATAAACAAATCATAAGTAGATACTGCACTTAAATGTTAAGAAAATGAATCATCAAGACATAACACGTGATCAATGGGTTTATTTTTCGAATACAAACATTAAGCACGTGGTCATATCTCGGTTGTTTCCTCGTTAACCAAACTATATAAAAAGTAAAATAACAAAAATACCAAACTCATTGCAAATTCAAAACGGAAAGTCCCTTATCAAATGGCAATAATCAAAAGCTTAAACACACCAAACGAATGGAAAACAAATGTCATATTCCTGACGTGGTAAATCAACCTGAAATTGTCTTAAATTCTAGGGATATTCGGAATGTTTCAAAATTCTAAGTTCGGAATGAATTCTTTAAACATATCAAAAACTAATCAAATATAGCAATATAATCAATATATCAAATGGTTATGACATTAATTAATCATATGATACATATACAGAAAGATAACAAATCAAAATAAAACTTGATTAATTCCGTGCGTTCAAAGCTCTTCTTTTTTTTTACCTTTCTCAGGAACGCTCACACGATGTCTGATAAAAACACACATGAAAAGCTTGATGACCTAAAGGGGTCTAAAACATAGCAAAGCTCATCTAAGATCAATATTGCTTGAGGGAGTTTGGATCTTAGTTTCTTAATAATTAAGTAGTTTGTCAACGCGTATTTTAAATAAAGTTGTTTTTATTAATCATGTTAGTACTGAAGCACTGACTACCCTAGGAAACTAACAGTCCACTAGCAACGGTATAAAATAGGTTAAATAAATATTTATTGCTGTAAAAGTTTCTCAAAGATACCCGGTTTATAATATAGTACGTACGACACGCGTCTCATCTATCAGAACTCAAAAGTGGCGCTCGAATCAAAACAGTTGGCAAAGGGTAGATGGGAAAGGGTAGATTTAACCTAATACTTTTTATATATTGAGATAAAATCACTACAGGTTTGGCACAATCATACAAAAACTATCAGAACTGCGCATCAAAAGGCCAGCTGTTAATTACCAATAACAGTCATTTTAAGTTACTGTATTTTCGGAAGTTACCAGAAATGCTCAAAATAACGAGGTATGTCATCTATTAGTTTAAAATAATGTATAAAAGAAATTTCTATTATACATATATCTTACATCATCAAATATATTAACTAGATATAATACATGGACGTTAATACCGTTTTATTTCATCAAATGTAATACTCATCAATATCCGGATCTAATCGAGACGCAACTAAAAGTGGGAAACACTTGACATGTTAATATTTTGTTACTTAACACTTCAAAAAAATGTAGGACCCATAATTCAGATCGTCATGTTTAGTTTTTGATTCAATTAGTCTCCGAACTATACCAGCATGTACACAGACTCTCGTTCAATCAACAAGGTGTTTCGATCGGCATTGATGTTAACCTGTTTTACAAAGAAACAGATGACACTGTTTACGAACCCTTGTAGTTGTGCACACTGGGATATTCACGATAACGTTTCAGTGAGACATCTCCCGTATCTTTTCTACAGCAATACCAGGATTATTTATACATTATAAACATAGTTCCTGTCAGCGTTACACTTCCCCAGTAATTGATGGAAATTGTAAGCTGTGCATTATACATACCTTGAAATTTCCCTTTTCCGCCGTTGCAAAGGTCGAGATGGATCAACTGAACAGAACTTGATACCAATTTTTAGAGAAACATCTGTGACTGGTTCATCTAGATGAAGTTGTTCTTATCCTTCCACTCGTAAATAAAACTTTAAGTCGATGGACGGTAGCAGTATATTTTTGTCTTTTTCGCATGTAAAGCAATCGTTTTTTTGTTAAAAAGTTGAGATGCAGATAACTATAGATATACCAGTGTGCATCGTACATGCATAGAGTGAACAAAAGTTTTATGTAATCGTGCAATACGTAGCAGATGCTATGCTGGCATACAAGTATAAAATGAAAGATGCATTAGAAAAGAAAAAAAAAACTATATAAAGTTAACACAATGAAAATGGCTGATGCTATTTGCATTGTGTTTATCAATGACGATGCAATAATATCATGATGAGAATGAGGTATGATGATAATAGTTGCATTGTGTTTATCGATCACGATGCGGTAATGTCAAGATGAGAATTGCTTTTTGGATTGTGTTTATGATGATAACACTTTTAACAAGATAATAATATATATCGTATTGCAAAATAAAAAAAAAAGGATTTCAAATAATTAACAATATAAGTATTATAAATCCAGCCATTGACTATGTAATGTCTTGCATTTAAGGTTAGTTAGATAAATGTTGTCTCCTGATATTTATTGCATATGCCAGTATTTAACCGAATTGAAAATAATGAAATAAATGTACTTAAACCGCATAGTTGTATATTCACTGTTTGAAATTATAACAATTGCAAAGAGACACATAACAATGTATCAGTGTCTAGCTGTCAGTACATGCATTTATGTTTCTAGACTAATGAGGGATGACACGCTAGCCATTTTTGTACAGACTCTATATAATCTGTATATATCTTGTTGTTGGTATGTGTTGACAAATTACCATCATCTCTTATCGTTCTTCAGAACTATTAAACTAATATGTCATAGAACTGTCAGAACCTGTTTTACATAGTCCTAGGATACCACTGCCAGAAACTGTTTTACAGAGTTCTAGAATACCACTGCCACAAAATGTTCTACACAGTTCCAAGATACCACTGTCAAGAATATGGTAGTTGTTATCGAATAGTCCGTTTCTATGTATGTTTGCGTTTGTTTTTGATGCAGTTCAGTTTTTATGTTGTTCCTTTGTTTTCCTCTTATATTTGATGTGTTTCCCTCGGTTTTAGTTTGTAACCCGGATTTGTTTCTCTTAATCGATTTATGACTTTTTAACAGCGGTAACTACTGTTGCCTTTATTCAAAAAGGGGGGCGAAAGATACCAAAGGGACATTCAAACTCATAAATCGAAAATAAACTGACAACGCCATGACCAAAAAAGAAAAAGACAAACAGACAAACCACAGCACGCAAAACACAACATAGAAAACTAAAGACTGAGCAACACGAACCCCACCAAAAACTTGGGGTAATCTCAGGTGCTCCGGAAGGGTAAGCAGATCCTGCTCCACATGTGGCACCCGTCGTGTTGCTCATGTTAGTTCAAACCCGGTAATAAGTCTACTTCGGTGGGTCACATTCGGGAAAAGAAGAAACTGTACTACACGGTTCTATGATATTACTATCACAAACTGTTCTACATAGTTCTAGGTAGCACTGTCACAAACTGGTTCACATAGTTCTAGAACACCACTGTCAGAAACTGTATTACGCAGTTCTAGAATACCACTGTCAGATTCTACTCTACACAGGATATGTCACAAACTGTTCTACACAGTTCAAGGATACCACTGTCACAAACTTTTCTACACAGTTCTATGATACCACTGTCAAAAATTGTTTAACATAGTTTTATGATACATTGTACCACTGTCAGAAACTAGGATTCCACTGGCTAAACTGTTCTACACAGTTCTTAGAGACCACTGTCAGAAACTGAGCTACCTATTTCTAAGATACTACTGTCAGAAACTGTTATATACAGTTCTAGGATACCACTGTCAAAAACTGTTTCAAACAGATCCTGGATACCACTATCACAAACTGTTTTACACAGTTCTAGGATATCACTGTCAGAAACATTTTTACACAGTTCTAAAATACCACTGTCAGAAACTGTTTACACATTTCTAGGATGCCACTGTCAAACTATTGTATGCAGTTCTAGGAAACTACTGTCAGAAACTGTTCTACACAGTTTTAGAATACTACTGTCAGAAACTATTCCTATATAAAACTGTTAGGTTCAGTTCCATAACAAATTTAGAACAATTCAAGTCGTCGTGGAAGTCAGGAAAAAAATGGGTATTCCCTGTTAGACATATTTTAGAGTATAGATCTAATGTTTGAAATGAAAAGAACCTTCACCATTTCTTGTTTCGAAAACAAAACTCCTTGGACTTGGATATATATTTTTACATCATACAAATCATCTTTTTAATCAAATTAATTTGGTGTATAATAGTAGAAGTAGTTTTTAATGTAGTGCGAGTGGTTAAATACCGGAGTTATCCTGACTGGTTTTCAGGATATTTCACATTTGTATGTAATGATCATGTAATTCAACATGTTTTTGTACTTTTTAAAATAATATAATAACAGGTCATGAAAAAAACAAAAACATTGTTTAACATTTTATAATGAATCTAAAAAAAAAAAATAGCACACAAACGATATCAAAGATTATTTTGTTGGAAATACTAAAGATAAATTCCTACTGATCATAAAAAATACATGAATAAATACAGAATAAGTAGAAATTTAAAAAGTATCTAGGTTAAGGCTGTCAAATTAAAATATGTTGTAGGGTAGACCTATCCAGAACTGTCCTATGGTCGAATTGCTTTTGCCAGAAATTGGTTAAGTTTAAGGTGTCATAAAAACTTCTCTTGATGTCAGCTGAAATTGATCAAAATAAATTCTACTGATAGCCCCTCGTAAAATGCTGGCCTTTAGAATTGTTTTACACTAGTCATTTTGGGGCCATTTATAGCTTGCTGTTCGGTGTGAGACAAGGCTCCGTGTTGAAGGCCGTACTTTGACCTATAATTGTTTACTTTTTATACATTGTGACTTTTATAGAGAGTTGTCTCATTGGCACTTATACTTAATCTTTTTATTTATTAATAAGCTGGATCATGGTTGCTTTTACAATCTAAATAACAATTTTAACAAAAAGCTGACAAAACTCGGGATTTTTCCCTAAGACGTTTGATATGTTATTGAAAAACGTATATATGTTTGAAGAAATATTTTGCTAAACGCAATCACAGAATAAATATTATATATTTAAGGAACAGTAGTTTATCATAAATCGAATAGGAAGATACAAATCAAGGCAGCAAACAAACACTGAGGGAATCGCATGAACTCCAAAACGAGTGAGACCAGGAGCGTCGACGGGGCAACAGTATCCTGCTACACATGCAATACCCGCCTTCAAATTAAGCAAAAGGTCACAATCAGAAATATGACACAATCGGTTAGAATTACAGAACAGACAACTTTTAAGTTCTTTAAAGATATTAGACCGGGGAAGTGGGATGCGCTCATAAATATATATGACAATAAAGTGAAACGTACGCGCAAAAATAAATAATTTTTTGTCCGGGTTATCATCCAAGGTAATGACATGTCAAACAATAAGAGAACACATCTCTTCTACTGGTACATTCTTATTTATATTATTACACATGTTACAGAACCTTACGCTTGAAAATTGTGTTCGTCGAGAGCAAAAATTATTAATCAAGACTGAATTTAGAACAATTAACAACAGCTACAGTCCTTGGATGGTGTAAACTTCCCACTAACACCATACACCATTACACCATTCACCATACACCATTACACCATACACCCTGTGTCATTACACCAGACACGGTACACCTTTGCACCATACACCTTACACATTACACCATAATGCAATTTAATTTCAATGAAAGGGTGCGACTACAAAATTATTTAATTATTTTTAAAAATGAATTTTGATCACAATATTGTAAATTAATGTATAAAATTAAAAATCAGTTCTTATCAATATTGTGCATAGTTTCAAATGTCGTACACCATTCATTCACACCATTCCCGATCGCACGTTACACCATTACACCATTCCCCTTACACCATACACCATAGCACAATACACCTTCTACCATTGCACCATATGCCATACACCATTACACCATACACGTTTTTGGGGAAGTTGACACCATCCAAGGGCTGTTATAAAAATATCAAGCAGGCACATTTCGAATAAAATATGTATTTGTGAATTAATATATAAGCGAAGTAACATGTATCCAGATGTATCCAGTTCAGTTAAAGGCGAGTAACAATTTTCATTTCCATTATCTAGTATGCGGCAGTTTGACATCTCTGTTATCTGATGTGTGGTTTTTTAAATTTGATTTGAAATGTTTGTTATCTGGAATGGTTAATTCATATTTCCATTATCAAGTGTTTGAAAGATAGCTGTATCAGTTTATCTTGAATTTTGCTTTTAATTACTATCCACTGACATAAATAATTAACGGCTACAGGAAAAAAATAAGCAATATATATTTTGCGTTTCAAATGTCCAGTATATAATCTACAGACTGATCAGATTACAGCTTTTTATATCATGAAACCAGTGAATATCGAATGGTCACGACCAAAGGCCTTCTCCGTTCTATTATCTTTCTGGACATAAACCGTATCTCCAGCATTCAATTGCAGGACGGCGGTAAATGTGTAACTATCACCTTGTGTTTCGCTTGCATATGGAATCATTATAGATGTTCCACTTTTCATCAACATCATACGAAGTGGACTAGGAGGAGCAGACACTACTGTACCTCCAAAAAAGTAGGTACCTTGTTTTGGGGCCTTGCATTTTCCTGTTATTGGACTGTAACCATTGCCAACGTTTGTGACAACATGGTTAAATTTGATGATGTCATTTCTCCTCAAAGTAACTGTATCTTCTGTCCATATTGCTAAGAAGGCTGGGTGCGAATCTGAAAATAAAACATAAGATTATTGAAATGACAGTTGACATCGTTTCATCTACCTATGAGTGACAGCTCACAATTAAGCATCCAGGAACAATCACCTGTTATACCTATATCTGTTTTGTTACAACAAAGGTTATGTATACAACCATGTGTTAGGAATGCACGAAGTAAATTTGATTTATATTTTGAAATTGTTATCGTATCAATATATTTTTCTGTTTTAATCGCTGAATTTGTTTTTTATATTCTACATGAATTTCGTATATTTATCACAAATATGAACGATAACCCATATTTTTTTTTTCATTACATTTTGACTGTTTTTGCATTAAATTAAAAAAACATTCAGAAAACATGACCCAAGATGAAAATCACTCTAAAAATCTATATAAAATAGTGCATTTGTATGTGTTATAATACATATCTATGTTATCGTTTTGTGAAATGGTTCCTTGGGGAACACATAAAGGATATTACCATTTAGGTAAATGTTCCCCTTCGAACAGAGTAATATTACCCCGGGGAACAATGTAATGTTCATCTTGGGGAAACATTATATAAGTTACCATCAAGTGAAATATTCCTCTGGGGAGCACACAATTTAATGTGCCTCTGGAAAACACATATTAAGGTTACCATTTACTGAAATATTCCCCTGGGAAACATTGAACTCTACACTAAGGAACATTTTCTTCTGGGGACCACATATAAACATAACCATTTGGTCAAAAGTTTTAAATGACTAAATGATAAAGATGATATCCCTCCTAGCAGTAAATATTTCATGAATAAAGACTTGTTAATTTCTGAGGAGAACAGTGCAAAAAAGAAATCGTTGACTCATTTATAACTTTCGACTAAGTGATAACTGTTATCCGTGTTCCCAAGAGAATCATTGCAATGAATATTCGCCAGGGAAACATTTTATTAAATGGTAACTGTTAGTATGTAGAATGGAGGACAAAAAAATCAATAACACCAGTAACTGTTCACAGGGTAATTACTCAGGTTATATTTACTAAAAGAACAATTATTACTGAACATTTGGAAACTTTATCTATCATGAATTGTGTATTTGAATTTGTCCGGTGACAATTGAAATTAGTTGGATTTATTACCTTTCAAAATGATCTAACGAACTGTAATAGGTGAGAAATACAACATTTTGTTTTAAAATTCTGCTGTTAAAAATATATTAAAAAAATAACGGGCAATGTAGTGAATTAAATGACGATGACATATCTTACACGATGCTTGTTTCATATTTATATACTTAAAAATCATTTCAATTCTAATTTCTAATTGTGTTTTTTCACATTGTGTGTAATTGTGTCTCATTACATATACCTTAAGGTTGATATACTCGACTACACATGCTCTGTAATAATTATTGTAATTATTATGTTATATTATGTAAAGAAGACGTTAAAAGGTGGTAAAACTTGTGTCCGATCCTATTTGTCTCTTTGATCAAATAAAATAGTTGAAAATAAAAAAAAAAATAACCCAATATCAACCGCCAAATGGTTCATTTTAGTGATGTGTCTGTATTTCTGTAATTTATTCAAAGTTCAATGAAGAATAGTAGAGAGGAAAACAATACTTTACCCCCTCCAGCTTCTCGGCTTGAACAATGCGGTTTTACTATAAGACCTTTTGGGGAACGTTTTTGATAATTTATTTGATATTTTTACATAAAGTTCGAATAAAAGTACGAACAAGATTGGATATAAAATAAGCTATCACATATGAATGTTGGATTTTTTATCAGTTATAGGGTTCAATCGGGCTTTAATTTAAACGTTCATGTGTAAAGAACATGGGGTCTGTAAAAAAGTCTGATACTTAATGCCGTTTTGTAACATAGACGAAGCACTCCTTATGACGTTGTTTATTAAAAAAGAAAATCAAAATAGCATTTTTGTATTTTACTGTATTATTTTTCTCTAAAAGATTATTACGTTTTGTTATTGTTAACACTAAAGCTACATAAACATGTTAAAATTCACGATTTAAAAATGCTAATGTTCATCAGACGTATGTTCAGTTTGTGTAATATATCACTTTCAGGCTTTCAGAAAAGAAAATTACGACGTTTTATTTCTGAAATATTACACTCTCTCTCCTATCGTTAACTCAACTGTTGCTTCTGAATGTTCCCGTCTAGCTCCGCTCTTTAGATAATATATTGCTAGTTCTATAAGTTATACACATTATCTCTTCCTTCATTAACTTACCTTTTTCTGATCCTCTAACATTATGGTTTATCTCCTCTCGAATTAAAGTCTTTATTTCCTGTTCAAACGATTTTGATAACATCTCAAATCCATTGTTGTTGATACGTGTTAATTTTTCAAACATCTCATCAAATGTTGTGTTCAGATTATGCAAACCAGTAACGATTTTCTTGTTCATCTCTCTCTGTATGTACGTATTCCAGGACATATTTATCTCTTTCTGAATAAATTCCTGTAGCTGTTCATTCATTGATGAAACATCCATTTCTGCAAAGAGGTAAGCCTTTTGATTATCTAAGAGCGGCACCTTTACATAATTACATTGTGAAGCCTTACACGGTTTGCTTAAAACAATATTTTGCTGCATAAGACAAGTTAACATGAGCAAAACCTTTGAATTCAATTTGCTGCAATACATTGTTTTCAATCAATGACTATAATAACCAATGCTCTGATAGCAGTAATGAGCAACATGTTAACGTATTTATCCAGACTTTCAAGGCCATGAAATATTCAATATCTACGCAGGATAAGTTAATTCATTCAAATTATTCGAATTACGGAGAAGGTGGTACCAGTACAATACTGATTGTGTAATAAATTATTGACTATTATATATAATTTAATATCTCTGTTGTTGGTTCATTGTATTAGCTGTTTTACTGTTTCAAGATACTAACTTGTTTTTAAGGTTACAGTTTTAGACCTATCAGGTAATGTATTTGTTATTCACAGATACACACATGAAAAGACACATACTGTATTAATAAGTATAACAAAAGTACTAAACTCCAAGTCAAATTCAAATAGGGGAAGTCCGTAAAAATTGACAAAATCAAACGTCATCAATCAACGGAACAAGTGAAAAAAAAAAACTGCCATATTCCTGACTTCGCACAGGCATTTTCCAAAGAGAATAGTGGATTAAACCTGGTTTTGTAGCTAGCTAAACCTCCTATTTGTATGACATCAGTTTATAGTTCCGTTATATTGACAAGATTGGGTGAGCAACCCAAACAATCATAATAGGTTAATGTGACAATAATTAGCATCCATCAAAGAAATGTGTACACATGCATGACAGACATACAGCACAACTGACTAAAAGAGTCAAACAAACCTACAAATAATTCTAACAAAGATTCTAACAATATCACACCTTCTGAACATATATATATCAAATACAAAAGGTAAACAACAGCGTATACACTAACCACTCGAACAAGAATTATGAGAGACTGATAAAAACACATTCACATAAAAGTATAAAAGTATACAACATATAAAACACCCTTTGTTAATAAATCGTGGCAGATTCTTGAAGTATAGAATTGCATATATATCTAGATCAGGAGGTCGTAGTTCAATCCTAAGCTTGAACAAACCCGCAACATACGCAGCTTTTATGAGTAATGGCAAAGACTGGTCGGCCAAGAGTGAAATTTTGTGTCAGCGTTTGGTGGCATGTCTTCCTGCTTAGAATGCCTTGTGTGTCAGCAAGTTGAACATCCAGCGTGCCGTTATAAGAAAAACATGTTTTTTGATGCATCTGGCATGGACATATTCACGTCCTAAATACACATCAACGTTTTCCATCAATTTTTAAGCATATCTTATCAGTTCTTTTTTTTTGTAAATAGTTACTCCCTTTAAGTATTTTGCTCCTCAGACAGACGTGTAAATAGGTAGGTTTATTTAGATATAGGCAGATGTGGTATGAGTGCCAATGAGACAACTCCCCATCTAAGTTACAATTTATAAAACTAAACCATTATAGGTCAAGGTACGGCCTTCAACACAGATCATTGGCTCACACCGAACAGCAAGCTATAAAGGGCCCCAAAAAATTACTAGTGTAAAACCATTCAAACGGAAAAACCAACGGTCTAATCTATATAAAAACGAGAAACGAGAAACACGTATAAACTACATAAACAGACGACAACTACTGTAATCAGATTCCTGACTTAGGACAGGTGCAAATATTTGCAGCGGGATTAAACGTTTTAATGGTACCAAACCTTCTCCCTTTTCTGAAAAAATAGTATAACATCACAACATAGAAAACACACTATAAAATATCAATTGAAAGGCTTAACTTAATTCAAAAACGTAAATTAACACACAATGAACGAATAATATTGACCTGTGACACCTGAATGCAAATACACAGTAAATAAAAAATTACAATTTAACATACTTTCTAGTAAACCAGTCGTAAACGAATTGTATATCAAATGAGAGCTATCCAATATACCCTTTTCAGTGGCGTGGCAGTCCAAATTCCCCGACCTTCGTCAATGACGGACTCTATTTCAAAATCTACCTATTGTTTGTATTGTTTTATTGTAAATTTGTTCTCGTCCTGAAAAAGCAAAAAAGGTTTTGCCACTTGACGTTAAGCAACCATTTAAAATCAATCAATCAGTCTTGGATATTAGAAAATAAAAATAAAATTGTACATTTCAATCTCCTAATAAGATGTTGAACAAAACACAGAGAACACACGAATAATATTTAAACTGCTGAGTATTTAGGCGTGTTACTAGAGCTTTAAGAAAAATATATCTTGCAAATTGTTTGTTTTACTTGCAAATAAATCGACTATTTGATGCCATTCATTAAACCAAACTTTCAGTGGGTGCCTACATCTTATATTGTAGAGATGGTATCATTCGCAGCTGTTAAGTTTCGCGTTTTTCTCTAATAAATTATTTTTCATATGCAGAGCCAAAAATGTTTAAAAAACTCTGAAACGTACGTATTCATCTTCGATCTTTTTTGTTATAAGAGAGAGAAATAAGAACATGGGATAAGTTACAATATTGATTCAAGAACATCGCAGGAGTCCGCATACGTTTCATTGTAAATTATTTAACAATATAGATTGAGTTTAATATACATGATACTGTGGATTCATTTATTTTTGTGGATTGAGGAAAACTTGCATTTTCGTGGATATTTGATTTCGTGGTTTTGCCAAAGCCTGCATAAATTCCAAAACAAAATTTGTAGTTAGTTTGACATTGAAATTCGTGGTTCCCGGGTAACCAAAAAAATACACGAAAATTGGTATCCAACGAATGTTAATGAATCCACAGTATACAAATTTAACAACTGATAAATGTCCCGTCTCAACATTGCGTGTATAGTTTGTTAATGGATGGGTTTTTGACAATTTTGTAAAATAACACGTACAATTGTGACGGTTAATTAATTACGAATATGCTTTGTTTTAGTATAGTATGTTTGACAAACAACTGTAATTAAATTTGGTACTGATTGAATTGATATGTGGTTGGTAATGCTTAAAGATGTACCGTTATAGACCTTCCGACTTTTACATAAAGAACTGTCCCTAACATCTTTATAATATATAAACATGACATACGAATTGGCTGAATTTATTTTGGGGATTCATATTCGTCCGCTAAAATAAGTGAAATGTAACACACGGCGTATATAACAACACAGCGAACATGAGTTTAAGAAAATTATGGAAAACAAAAGATCTACATGATATCTTGATCTTGTCTTTGATTTTGACAAACTTGAATTACTTAAATCAATTTGTGTGAAAAAAGTGGAGATTTCAACATTCCAATTTTCAACTTCCCAATTGTTAGCAGCAATGTACTTGTTTCCCTCTTACGGCGTTTACTTATCTCGATACATGTGGACATTATACGGACATCATTCACAGGGTTGTGCTTCTGACACAAACACGACTGGAATCGACATAACATTAGTTTAACAGTCACCATTACGAATAGGTATACGGATATGCTGTATGTGTGTCTCAATTCACTCAACCCGCACAACCAAAATGGGGCGTTCGTTTGGCTGTGTGGGTTGTAATAAAACACACAGTTGCTGAGGGTTCCGACTATTGAACTTTAACGCAAACAGTGATAATAGTATATTTTTTTATTTGAAAAAAACAAAACAAAACAAAAGGAAATGGATCTGTTTAGTGCTTTTTTGTGCATGTTTACTTCTGAGCTTTTTTTGTGAAAATTATTCAGATCATGCTCCTCTCTAAGAACTTAGGACGCACGTGACGTTCTTTATGTAAACATCAATGACTTCATAGGGAAACCGGCGATAAACAGATTATCAATGGTTTTTCAAACTCGACGATTTTGCTCGGCCACACCATATCTCAGGGCTATTGCCCTTCGATGAGATGATAGCTGAGAAACATCTTCTCGTTTGAAAAAAACAATCGATCGTCTTTAATTCTAATATGTGTACAATGATTCGTATTGCTCAATTGTAAGCTTTGGTGATATATCAGTTTTGTGCTTGCCTCTAGTACAAAATGTCTTAGTTCAATCCCAAGATGTGACAAATCAAAACTTTACAATTGGTAGTTGCTGATTCTTTTCAACACACGCTGCATTAGGCTTGTCGGCTCAATGTCAAAATGATATGTCGTCAGGGTTGGGCAACATGTCTTCCTGCTAAGCTCTGCATGGTGTGCTAGCAAGTTGAAAATCAAGTTTGCCATTATAATGCAAACATGGTTCCTTTACATCTGGCATGAACATATTCACGTCCTGAAGTATTATCAAAGTTTGATATTTGCCCGTGAACAACTATTCATCATTGTATAAGCATATGTTATCAGTGCTTGTAAAATAATAAATAATAAATAATAACTCACTTTTGGTATTTCTATTTTACATAATTCCTAGCAAACCAGTCATAAACAGAATGTATATCAAATAAGAGAAGGACAATGCAATTTCTTCTCAATATTACTAACCCCAATAGAGTCTGTGGACATATATATGATCACGTCGGTCTTCTCCTGACCGGAAGTAAAACCCTTGTTAAAGATTGGTATGCGCTTGGTTGTGCGGAATTTATAAGTTCAAAGCGTATTCATGTCAGAATGGGGACGTTCAATCCGATTATTATTGTGCAGAGAGTACCATGTTCTTTGCACGTTAATTACCCTAGTAACAACTCTTTGAGGGGTCCGTACGGGGCTATTCAAGGAAAAATGGTTGTCCCCTTTCCAATATACCCGCATTGTTCAGTGGAAATCCAAATTCCATCGACTCTTATCTCTCCTGGTACAGGACCTTTCTCTTGTTTTTATTGTTAATTTGCCGGATAGGTTTTGTCACTAGACATAAGCAAGCAACAATCAATCAATCAATCAATCAATCAACCAATCTAACATACTATACATTAAAATAATATTATATACTTTTAACATTTATTCAGATGTTAAACAACATACAGAGCATACACGAAGAAAATTCAAACTGCTTAGTATAGAGGAGAGTTACTGGAGTCAAAAGGAAATGCATCTCACAAAGATTTCTTTTTTCGCTTTCAAGTATATTGCCTATGTCATTCCACTCATACAACTTACATTTCAGTTAGTGCCTGCATCTCCTACTGTATAGATAGTATCATTCGGTTTTATTTTTTTCATTTCAGCAAATTCGAACTCTCTAATTAAATATTTTGCCAGATACAGAGCCGTTAATTGATTGGAAACACTGAAACGTACGTATACATGTTTGATTGTTTTGTTTTTAAGTGAGAGAACAAAATACGAATATGGGTTAATTAACAATATCGATACAAGTGCATTCCGAGAGTCAGCAATAATTTAATTGTCAAATATCTAAAAATATAAAGTAAGTTTAATATACTTTTCTAACATCAGATTAATTGACAATTTTAACATTGTGTATAGTTTATCAATACCCAGGTTTTTGTCACTGCTGTAAAATGACATGCACAATAGTGACGGTAATTAATTACGAATATGATTATGTATTTTATGCTTGACAAACAACTGTATTTAAATTTGACACTGATTAAAATGTGCTTACTAATATTTGAAGATGTACCGTTTTGTACCTTCTTACTATTAAATAAAGATACAAATTGTCCCTAACAGCTTTAACTATTTAAAAACAATATATTAATATAGCATACATATTGCGGTAGTCAACATTCATTTAATTTGCAGATATCTAGCAATATAATTTGATTGATAAATATATTAATTTAACATCGAATGTATTGATAGTCTTAATAATGGTTGTATAGTTTATCTATAAACTTATCTCGGTTTTTGTCAATTATGTTGAATGACACGCTCAATTGTGACGGTTAATTATATACGAATATGATTTATATAAGTATATTCTGTTTGACAAACAGTCGTACATAAACTTAACACTGACTGCTATTTGCTTACTGCTCCTTGAAGATGAACCGTGATACAATAAGTGAAATTTAACATTCCGCAAACATAACACCACAGTGAATCTGAGATAAGGAATATTATGTGAAGTAGAAGGTTTACATCATAGCTTGATCTTGTTTTTTTATATTGACACTCACGGACTACCTAAATCAAAACTATTTGAAATAAATGGTGATTTAAACTTTCCAATTTTCAACTCCCGGTTTGTCAGCAGCAACACACCATTTCCCCATTTTATGGCATTTACATATCTCAAATAGAATATTAGGCTTGTGCATATGCATAATACAAGGACTTCTTTCAATTTGTTGTGCTCTTGACACAAAAACTGCTCCAACAGAGGTAAACGAAAGAACTACTCAAATCGACATAACATAAGTTAAACAGTCACCATTACGAATATGTATACCGATATGATGTATGTGTTTCTCAATTCACTCAACCCGCACAAACAAATTGGGGCGTTCGTTTTGCCTTGTTGAAGAGGAATAGAAAATCAGCTCAGCCACTGAGGCCTCCGAATGTTGAACTTAAACGCAAACAATTTTAATACCTTTTTTTTTAATTGTAAAGACTAAACAAAAGAAAGTGAATTAAGTTGTATCCAGTAATTTTACAATGCTTTTTAAACCATTTCCACTAGGTTACTGCATCATTTCAACATGGGTTTCAATTCTTGTTATTTCATTGTTAATTTTTGAAGGGTTTCGTGTTGCTTATTGAAAGCTTCGGTGGTATTTCAGTTATGTGCTTGCTTTTAGTCCAAAAGGTTGTACGTCAATCCGGGACAAATCAAAGACTTTACAATTGGCAGTTACTGAGTATAGTTAAATTGACCGATTTTGTTCTATTTGCTATTTTCACATTTAAACTTAATGATGATTTGGTTGGTGAGGCTAGCATACTGTGTACGTTATTTTTTTTTGCGGCATTTTGTCCAAGGTTATGGTTGTCTTTCTGGTATTGTTTTACATCCAACCCCCTTGCTTTATTATTTTTGTATTTACATTGTGTCATAGATCAAATTTATTCGTTCAGTGTATGTTTACTTGTTTTTGTTAATATGTTCAGTAGTTGTCGTTTGTTGATGTGGTTCATAAGTGTTTCTCGTTTCTATATTGATTAGACCGTTGGTTTACTGTTTGAATGGTTTTACATTAGTCAGTTTTGAGGCCCTTTATAGCTTCTTGTTTGGTGTGAGCCAAGGCTCCGTGTTGAAGGTCGTACTTTGACCTATAATTGTTTACTTTTACAGATTTTGACTTGGGTGGAGAGTTTTCTCATTGGCACTCATACCACATCTTCTTATATATATATAACAGGAAATGCTCATCTCGACGACTCATCCGGTCTAGGTCATCTTAGATTTCATGCGATTACCTGAGTTTTTGTAAACCTGGATTTTTATCTTCTTTATTGATTGGTGATATTTGAACAACAGTAAACTACTGCTGACTTTTTTTAATAGTGTATCTTCACCGAGTTGCAATTTCGATTAACTTCATAAACCCCTATCGGTAGGGATTGTGCTTGATGTTCATATGATGAAGACTTAACCTTTCAATCAGTTTAATTGAAGTCTGGAGCAGGCATGTCAGTAACTGCTAGTAGTCCTTTGTTAATTTATGTATCATTGTCAATTTGATTAGTTTCTTTTGTTACCTATTCTAACATCGGACTCGGACTTCTTTTAACCTGAGTTTTACTGCGCGTTTTGCCATGTGTTTGTTTATTCTACATTGGGTAGAGGTATAGGGGAGGGTTGAGAACTCACAAACCATGTTAAACCCGCCGCATTGTTGCGCTTGTTCCAAGTCAGGAGCCTCTGACCTTTGTTAGTCTTGTATGTTTTTTTTTTAATGTTAGTTAATTATTATGTTTTTGAGTTTACTGTGACGTCCATTTTCACTGAACTAGTCTACATTTTTGTTAAGGGGCCAGCTGAAGCCCGCCTCTGGATGCGGGATTTTCTTGTTGTGTTGAAGACCCATTGGTGGCCTTGGGCTGTTTTCTTCTCTTTGGTCGGGTTGTTGTCTCTTTGACGCATCCCCCATTTCCATTCTTAATTTTATTCCTCCATCAACAATTTCTTAAGGTTTAACGAAAAGAAAATATTGTTGCAACTGTGACAGTAAACCTCTATAAATCAATTTAATTAGAAATGATTAAAAATATATAGTGAATAAATTTGAGACAACTCTTGAAATATGACAGATGTATGTATATATGTACGCCTCATCTTGTAGACGTGTCTCTTGGTTTAACTGCCGGTAGCCGTTGATATCGCAGTAAGATTAACAGAAAATCTATTTTTATTATTACATAAACAGAATCGATTTATTCTATGCGATTGAGTCAAACTTTATAATACCTTAATTTGAATCTACAAGTTTATTAAAATACTACAAAGGCTATGTTCGGCAACATTGAGGGTCCCGTATCAATCCTACCTCCAATGTACAGTTTTCCTCAAAATGAATGTCATAGACAGCTTTTTACTAGAATAACATTTTATTGTTTTGTTAATTTTCATTAGGCATAGGTACAACACACCAGTCAATAAAACAAATCAATTAATTTTATTATCGATTAAAATAGTACATTTCTCAATAATACAATAGTCAATAACATAAATTCTTGTATGTCAAATGTTCATTTAAAATATTATGTTTCATAGTGTTACATTTAAGTACACGACATACACATATACAACAATCAATGATTTAAATTGATAACGGTGTTGGCATTGGTTATTCACCTTACCCGTATATTGTACATTGAAGACAATTCGCAACAAAATGGCACAGGTAGCCTCCAAAACATGTGAAATTTGTGTTAGTGCTTCAGGATCACAATACTGCTTAGAGTGCGAACAATGTTTTTGTGAAAGTTGTAAAATATTTCATAAAAGACAGAAATTATCAAAAAATCTCCCAGTTTCAGTATTCATCAGACGATATTCCGGAAGGTTAATCCAAATGAAAGGATCACAATGAAGACGTCGGTTTATTGTGTAATACATGTAACATAGTAGTATGCAGCAGTTGTGTGACTGGAAGTCACAAAGGACATGCCTTTTCACAGTTATGGATAGCATAAGACAACTGAAGGTGAAGAATAAAAAGGATCTGCGCAGAAAGGTACAGGAGGCAAAACAAAACATGAAAAAGATCGAAGACGGTCTACAGGCATTTGATTTGAAGGTTGAAATAGTAGTTAAAGCTATTACCGAAGAAGGTACAAAGACAAAGGCTATGGTTGATAAATGTATCACACAGATGATTGCATCGGTCAAGAATCAATCCAGGATGGAAAAGGACAAATTATCAAAAATCATGGCAGATACTAGAATGGATTTGAAGTCGGGAATCCACCTAGACAAGAAGATATATGAACTAGACAAGAAACTCAACGATGGAAAAGTGTTGTAGTCTTTACAGAAGCTTATAGATGACATTGAGAAGCTGACGATAGAGCCTATACTTTATTTTCTTAACATACAGTATACTACCAAGTCCTCCACCGATAATGACATTAAAAAGCTGTTTTGCATATTAGAAATAAGGTAAACCAATTGGAGAAAACATGAGAAGAGTATTATATAGTCGACTGCAATTTACATTCGCAACAAATGCTTTAATATGACTATTATTGTAATGTGACACGTATTATTGCAGGTGTTTTCTATTCTGTTCATATATTTCATAATCAAAATTCTGTTCTTAAAGATTAATACTATATTTCTAAAATATATCTCGTAAAAACGCAGTGAAAATAGTTTGATAAAAAGCAAAATGTGTTCATTAAGAATTTGCAACTCATACTCGATTAACAATACACTACAGTAAAAAAAAGTGCCCAATAACGATTTATATTTAAATTTATTTAGCAATGCACTAAAGATACTTCATAAAATTATGAAGTAATTCAGGAATACTTGATTTCAAACTATTGCATATAAATTTTGTTCCTCAATTGTTTAATTTCTTTTTTTTTTAATCAAGCATAAAAGGAAAAATATGTAAAATATGTAAAACTTTCAATTGGTTATTTTACAGTGATGTACGTACACGGCTAACAGGATCCAGAGAGAAAGAGTTAACTAAATCAAAGAAGTAGGGCAATATGTTTGTATATTTTACAGTGTAACATTTACTCGTATGACAATGTCAATCCTTCATCAAACGTTTAAGTAAAGCACACGGTATCTTTGTGTATACCTTTATAGTTTAACGTAATACAGCCCGTACATTTGTTTCTACGTAGCAGTTTTTAAAGCCGTATTTGCTTATTTTTAAAGAGAAATATTTGACCAACACATATTTGTTTTTTTTTTAATACTTTGTTTTGCTTTAATTTACATATTCTGTACAGTCTTTGTAATGCGTTGCACACATTAGCAAGCACTAACTAGACTTCCCTCGAAGTGACTAATACTGATGAAATAAGGATATGCACATGCATAGAGTGAACTGTTTTTCATACCGTAATAATTAAGTTAATTTTCGTAAATATGTAAGACTCGGATCGACGTCCGTTCCTCAAATCGACGTTAAATGTACAGTGACGTTCTAACATCCGTCTCCAATGTCTGTAAAAATACGTCGATCAGAGAACCAAATATTGGACGTCAATTTGAGGAAAAAAAAGAAGGGCATAGAATTAGCCGTCGATTTAGAATCGTATTTCATTATGACGTCAAATTTGGACGTCCATTTGAGGAATGTTCGTGGATTTATAAGGTACAAGTGAACCACGAATTTAAATGTTCAATGAATCACGAATATTTTATAGGCTTTGTATGCAGAGATTGGTAAAACCTCGAAATGAATTATCCACGAAAATGCAAGTTTTCCTCAATCCACGAAAATTGATACCAACGAAAATAAATGAATCCACAGTAGTCAAATTATGAATGGTGTAAACAGAAAAAAACATACATTTTTTTTCCAAACGCCATTATCGTGTCATGTTGTGCAGTCTTTGGTTTCTATGTCGTGTTCTGTAAACGGTTGTTTGCCATTTCGTGAAAATTCGTTGTTTGCCATAGAGTTCCCTATATGTCTTTGATGTATGAGTTTAAAGGTCCCTTTTGGATTCATCAGCGTCTTCAAAAATTTCATCGATTTACGATATTATTTGAAATCGACTGTTGATGACGGGGTCAACGCCTTAATCAGCCACAATCACAAATAGCAAAGGACGTTAGTAAAATTGGTTTCCTTGTTACATTATCATTGAATGAAAATAATATAACGCATTCACAAATAGTTTCATGTGTTTGGAATAATCGGATGTAGCTTCGACAAGTGAAATTACAAATGTGTAGAAAAAAATAACTTGGCTACGTAGTGTAAAATCAAAACACACTGTCAAGTAATGTGCCAGTATTCATGTGTGTTTTTTTTTTTTTTTTTTTGCTCTAAGAAAGACGGTGAGAAGAAGGAAAACCTAAATGAAAACAAGAAATATTTTTATAACGATTTTGAATAGAGCATATGACAAAATCCTACGTTCTTTCTTCAAATTATGTGTAACAGGTGACTTCGGCACTCTGAATAAATTATTTTCCTTAGTTTGAATTTACATCAGTATAAATCAAATCAAATTTGCGGATAGTCAAGTCGTTTTTTCGTCTTGGATCTAATTCTAACGTTTCCTATAGCGGGTATTTACAAATATGTTGTAAGGAAATTGCAAATAAATCGACTCTTTACGAAATGGGAATAATGAAATCACTATGTTTTAAGATAATTTGGCCGAAAACTCAAACAAACAGGTGAGATAAAAGCCCTACAAGTCCAACCTGCATGGTGTTTTCCCGGAAACAATAATGACAAATATCTTCTTGAATTTGCATTTCTATTTTCTGTTACTTTATATTGCACTAACATTACGGTTACGCTTCCGATTTTCCAACTGAAAGGCTTAAAGTTTTCAAAGTGAATAATATCCGTTTGTACACGAACAGAAAGCAAACAACATTCAATTCACATATATACGTACAAATTGTTGATGTGACTTAGTTATTAACATATTTGTATATCTGTTGCTAGTGTATGTCTACTCCTGTTAAAGGTATCCGATACAGTTTCAAGGTAAGTAACTCTTGGCGCGACTTTAGCGTTCAAATCCCCCCAAAAAAACGTCACTTATGGTGGAACGTCATGCGTATAATTTTCCGTAATACACCATATTTAGTATAAACGATGTCCCAATTAAGTTATCTCACACAGGTCAACTACAACACTATTAATATTATTGCATTTGAATCTCACATTCTAGGTATATATACACGGGACAAAAGTATAATGAAATTATAACAAATTAAACACATATATAATTGTCAGGAATATGGCAGTTGTTATCCATTCATTTGATGTGTTTAAGCTCATGATTTTGCTATTTGAAAAGGGACTTTCCGAGTTGAATTTTTCTTCGAATTCGTTTTTTTTTTTGTTATTGTACTTTTTTTTCTACTGTTCTTCATCTTGAAGCTTCTATGGGTTTTTCAACAATGAAGTCAATAACATATCGTACAGCGAGCAATCTCAAGACAACTGATCCTTCAGTGTAAACATATATAATGCATGCCAACTATCATTTTCATTATTATTAATCCATGACCCAATTTTGAATTGGATCCAATTTTCTGTCAGCCAATTAGTCTGACAGCACACACAAAACTAGTTAAACACTAACAAGCATACAAACAAGTCGAAATCAATTTGTGTTAATGATCTCTAAAATCTTCCCCTTATCATTGGATTATAATGGCTTATTCATCTAGTTAGTTCAGAGGAAAAATATTTTTATAGTGTTGTATCTCCACTATTTCGCGTGTATTTTTGCTATTAAATAATTATTTTCAAAACAGTTTTAGTAGTACTATGATTAAATGGTTTGCATTGTCTAAACTAATCTATGCTAATCTTAGCTAATCCAGAAGTACAGAATTGAGGATACTACATACACTGTACTTAAAAAATCCATAATAATATCTCAAATGGAAAAACAAGGATACATTTCTAAAACTATATTGTTTGTAGTGAAATGTTCTATCTCCAAAAAGGGGATATTTAAGAGTTAATCGATTCCTATATAAATGTTCATGTCTCAGTCAAATATTTATAGAATTGAGCTTTTAAACTTTAAATATTTACCACTAATGCCAAATAGTGAATACATCATTATAAGTTTCAAACAACGATTTGTAGATGATTATATTTTGTAAATCCAAGGTTTGAAATGTAAAATTTTCGTCAACACAAACATTTCCTTTTTACAACAGAAAAGAAAGAGAGAGTTATAATTCATGATATACATTGTTTCATTGCAGGAAACAGTATCATAATTTTAAGATAGCTCGGAATAACCAATATGTATACAGCTGAAAAATGACGCTGATAACCGTACAGGTTAAATTGGTGGGAGATGTCGAAATTGTCACCCAGCGATGTCGTGTATTTTCGCGCCAAAGTTTAGGTTGCCAAAGGGAGACGCAATTTTATGGATTTATTGCGATTAATCTCCGAATCAACCACGGTGATATATGTTTTACTCTCTTGTTTGAAAAAGTATGACAAAAGGCAGATAATGTAGAAAAATTAGAAAAAAAAATGACAATATAAAAACCGCACGAATTCCACATTCTAAAGCTTTTAAAAAATCGTTCTTTTAACATATAATTTTAAGTTTGGCTTTTTATTATTAGATGTATTTATTTCTTCCTTATTTTCACTTATCATGGATTTAAAATAAATCTAGTCTTATTGACTTATAAAGTAACATACCTACTCTAAAAATATTATAACTTTGCTTAACGTTAAACAACACACACACACAAAACAAAACGATGTGACGACGACAAGTTAAACAGGTTCGCGTAGGCCATCGACGTTGCTTTTTTTTAAATCTAAAGAGTGCTTTAACTAGCTGTCAGTAACTGCGAGTACTCTCAAATCGTACTTTCCTGTTTATTTGACCTGTTTATACTAATTGTATTGCTGTTTTGTCATTTAATGTTATTCAGGGTTATATCTCATCTTTATACCAGCTTTGATAAGTGTTTGGTATAACTATAAATTTTCACTTCGTACTATGAACATCAAAATTATTTATTTTGTAAAAATATTTCCTTTCTCTATTGGTACTGTACACGTATAACTTACAACACAATTATTTTCATTTACCTGTGTTTAAAGTTATTGCAAATGGCTGATATTTTTGTTCGAGCATTTTGTTTTTCTCTAATTGTTTAACATTTCTTACCGATATAACATGTTACTTTCATTATTCTTCCCTCAGTTTATTTATTTTGTATTTACATTGTGTCATAGGTCAAATATATTTGTTCAGTGTATGTTCAATGGTGTTAATATGTCCTTTGATTGAGTTAAGCTATTTCTATTGATATTTTATAGTGTGTCTTTCTATGTTGTGATGTTACACTATTGTTTTAGAAAAAAATGTGAAGGTTTGGTACCATTAAAACGTTTAAACCCGCTGCATTTATTTGCACCTGTCCTAAGTCAGGAATCTGATGTTCAGTAGTTGTCGTTTGTTGATGTGGTTCATAAGTGTTTCTCGTTTCTCGTTTTTTATATAAATTAGACCGTTGGTTTTCCCGTTTGAATGGTTTTACACTAGTAAATTTTTGGGGCCCTTTATAGCTTACTGTTCGGTGTGAGCCAAGGCTCCGTGTTGAAGACCGTACTGTGACCTATAATGGTTTACTTTTATAAATTTTGACTTGGATGGAGAGTTGTCTCATTGGCACTCATACCACATCTTCTTATATCTATTTAGAGTAGATTCCTAGTAGAAATGCGGAACTTGTAAATGCTTTGATGTGTTAAACAATTATATCCAGGAAACGAATTAAACAGGTTTGCGTATGCAAACATTTATTTTATCGACGTTTTATAGTTTCTTGGATACCAAACTTCCCAAAAATAACTTTGGAACAAAAACCTGTGTTGTGTTGAAGTATTTGACGAGGTAATACAAACAATGAATTCATATATTAGTAAAACATTGTAGTTTTGTTTCAGTAGAAATTCCAGAACAACATTTAAGATTAAGCATAGTCCTCTTTTATATAATGAACGACACAGCGTACATGCAATAATCATACTTTAATATTGCACTGTTTTTCTTTGACATGACATTTTCCCTTTTGCAACGGCTATGTTTCAGATGTTTAAAACCCTACAAAACTCATATTTATGATACAATGTAACAACATATTGCATAGACCTGTACGCATCGAATACATATACATTTAGACACTTTAAGTTGGTTTTAACTGTTCGATTTTCAATAGTGTGGGCCGATCATCACTGAAGAGAAATTGACAATCGTAATGAACGTCTAATGCAGTACATTTAATGCCTATAATGTTATCACAATAATGTTATCCTTGTCCATATGATTTCACATCTATCTGTAGTTGTATTGTAAAAGATGTCTCTTATAAATGTATAACACCAATGATTTGTTTCAGAAAGAAAGAGAGCACTGATAAGTGAGTATTATCTACGTCTACGTATAAAATAATCATCATTTCCTTGATAATAGGTTGCTGATTAAAGGAAAACAAAGGCGCAAATACGCAATCATCAACTTTATGTATCTAAGTGAAATGATTAAATGTGTTGGAACATCTGAATACCTTGTTCCTGGAATTCAATGTTTGAATAGATATTGAATAACTTACTACTGGAAATGTGTTTCCTGTTTTCGAAGGTCATACGGCGAGCTATAACTTCTTTTATTCAGGTTATTTGAATTATGCTGGTTTGGATAGTTATCTCGCGAGCAATCATATGACATCTCCTTTTTTATATCAAAGGGTGTCCAAACATTTAACTTTTTAGGATAATTAAAGAAGTGTCTCAATGACACATTCCCCGTTTCTATTCTCATTTGTATTATTTCTATTGTCGGCCTAAATATCACACTTCTAGGTAAACAAACATGTGAACATTGCAGGATTTGCACATCCTAATATGTATGTCTCATCCATATAGAAACACATTATACATAACTTTAATTTCAAAACCTTCTCAAACACAAAGATAAAAAAACATCTTACACAGTTCTTTTATTTTACAGTCGGATATAATGATATATTCTGTCAATCAATGTAGAGTGACCTCGGTGGCCGAATGGTCTGAGCAATGGACCGATTGTATCATTAGCCAGTCAGCAATGATGTTGTGAGTTTGAATCCGCACGTGGTAGCCGCACTAGACTTCAAAGTTAATTGACTAGAATTGTCAGTTTTCCTAGCGAAGATCGGTGGTTCCCTCTAAGCACTCCAGTTTCCTCCGCCAAACAAACTGTCCAGCAGGAAATAGCACACAAGTGCTGAAAATGGCTTTAAACACCAATCAATCAATCAATATAAAAATAAGAAGATGTGGTATAATTGCCAATGAGACAAATCTCCACCAAAGACTAAGTGATATATAGGTCAATGTACGGCCTTCAACAATGAGCAAAACCCATACTGCTAAGTCATCTATGAAAGGATCAGAAATGAGAAATGTATAAAAATTCAACGAGAAAACTATATAACCCATATATCGAAGATGATGGATTCTACCGAAAGTAGCCGGTCTACATTATATCTTAATCCCTTTTGTGTCAATATCGACAAAATTGGACGACTTCAAACTATAATCAATGACAATCACAACCACGTAATTTATCAATATATACGATTTGTCTGTGTCGCAGTTAATTCACGACAAATTTAAAATTCTGAGATCTTTACATATCATAATAGACGTCTGATCTGTAATTTTACCGAATGTGTCGTATTTCCGATAGTGATGTTTGACTAAGTGTGGATTTGCGTTGCAATGATGCATGCATATCAATAATCGTCTATTCTATCGACGCACGCGTAAAAACCCTCATGGGAGAACATGTGATTCTCTGAGTTTCGTGTTTGACTCTATGATTTTATAAGATTTGGTCAGTAAACTATGTTTTCCTTTAATCAGTGTTTTTAAAAATGTGAAGTGGTATTTAAATGTTCACCCTGTAATTATGTTTTCCTATAACAAAATCTCAAAAAGCTATTACAATTACCTTAATATTTGAATGTGGTGTGAACCATTTATGTATTGTAGTGAAACTCCAGACTATCTTAATGTACCTTTATTTGTTTATTTATCTTTAAATGTAACAACGATTTTTAACATTGCTTTCTTTCTCTAAAAACAAGTTACTATAAAATTCCAGCATACCTTTTAGATTAACTTCACACATAATAAATAACCTTAATGAAGTCTGTGTTGATACGATATGTATAATTGGGTATGTACACTTCTGTTGTAGCTTACGACCTAAGGCATTCATACATTATTCTGATCAAAGTTTGTAAAATGTATGATTTTTTCTTTTTACAAGATAATGCTTTTTATCGTTTTTGGCATTAGATTTCACTAGATATTAAACTTATATGTCTGTTATTTTTCAGCCCATTGTAAGTGTTATTTACCAGAGAGATAAGTATATTTTGATAAATGCATACACAAAAAAGTAGAATTAAAGGATGATACATTTGAAATGTATGTGCTATTGTAATTGAGAAAGTTTGAAATTTAAAGTTCACTGTGTAATCTGAATTTTGTTGTTGCTATATCTTATAATATATACACAACTTCTTTCGATAGAAAGTCTCATACAAATGATAATAGATGTCAATCACTAAGACGTACGTGTTGTTTTCAGGTTTTTTTTGTTTTTTTTTTCATTTTAACAGACCTCTGAACTATTTTAATGTACCTTTATTTGTACATTAAGTTTCAGAGAACGTATTAACATCCAGTCTATAATAGAACCATGCATTAGGCATATAAGTTGGTCCAAATGACATGTTATCCAAATGTGATGACAATTTTTCACATATGTTATGGCAGTTTAAAGAACAGAACATATGTGCAACACATCTTATTATGTTGATGCTGGGCTCTCTTATAAAACATATTTGAAATGTGTAATTTTCATGTATTTTTCCCAAAAAAGTCCATATAACTTGTTTATCTTTTGTCACTGGTTTGACAGATATCATCATGATTTTCAAATGACCTTGATATTTCACCTGTCAAAATACTTGTTTTTTTATACATTTTCGTGTACGGAACACATATTTTTTTTCTCCTTTGGCATGTGCTTTTTACACAACATGTTTGATATTTGACACAAAGACGCAGTACCATTCATGTCAATTATTAGGTCATGGAGAATTTCGTGATTTAGTTATGTCACATTAAAAGTATATTCGTGAGGTCATGCCCCGGCCCGCTCATATAACACATTTGTTACTTATCTCAAACATTGTTCGGAATTCTATCCCAAACTCATAGTTAATCTTAATTCCCTTTCAAAGACCTTTCTAATTTACCAAATGTTGTCCCTTGGGGAAATGCCCCGCCTACAATATATCATTTATAACAAGATAGCTTCAATGCTGTGCATATCCCCATCTTTAAATCATACATATTATTAATCAGCAGGACAACACCATTTATTTGTTTTCTCTTTTTCTCTTGTGTTAGGCTCCTTATACACACTGCCATAGCCCGACCATTTAAAGGGACCATATATATAGTGTCCCTCATGCCCCTAACCCCTTGGATCATAATTGTTGGGTATATTAGAACAGATTATATTACCACACTTACCTCATATATCTACATATTATGTTGTATAGATTTGCGGTACTTCACAGTATCTGTTGTTTCTTTTTTTTACTAGAGTGACTTCTGCAGTTAAGCAGGTGACATAAGTTTTAGTAATCTTAAACAGTACCTCATAGCTATAACTAAATTGGAATACATTGAACTTCAAGATCAGTTGAGGACATTATCGTGTGCAATGTTTGCTTCTTGTTCGGTCAAATATGTTTTTATATGAAATAACTATTTGTGAATGTTATACCACGAGGGTATCACCAGCCTAGTAGTCAGCACTTCGGTGTTGACATGAATATCAATTATATGGTCATTTTTATAAATTTCCTGTTACAAAACTTTGAATTTTTTGGAAAACTAAAGATTTTTTTATCCCAGGAATAAATTACCATAGTCGTATTTGGCACATTTTTTTTGAATTTAAGGTCCTCAATGCTCTTCAACTTTTTACTTAATTGGCTTTATAACTATTTTGATCTGAGCGTCACTGATGAGTCTTGTGTAGACGAAACGCGCGTCTGGCGTATTAGATTATAATCCACCATTTTCTACATAAGGCAATAGCTGTACCTAGTCAGGAATATGACAGTTGTTTTCCTTTTGTCTGATGTGTTTGATCTTTTAATTTTACCTTTTGATAAGGTAATGTTTGTTTTGAATTTTCCTTGGATTTTTTTTTTTTTTTTTTTTTTTTGTTGCTTTTTATGACATGTATCTGTTGCATCAAAGTTTTGTGGTAAGATCGTATTCTTCGGTGTTTGGTTTTTAGTTCCAGCCTGAACTGGACATTTCAGTTTTGTAGTAGCAACCTGATCTTGACTACTTTTTGACGGAAATCATGTATAGTTTTTGTAAAAATAAGCTTTTCATATAACGGAAGATTACTATTAAAATACAGTCTCTGAAATAATTTTCAACGTTTACTGTAGGAACATGTCCATTGTATTCATTTGCATTTTTTTGTTGACCAGCCTTAACATTTAGTAATCTAAAAGATTTTTTTAAATTAACAGTAATTAAATAAAAACAACAATGAACTTGAGCCATTCTTAGAAGTCAACAAAAAAAGATCTATAACTGTTCTTAAATTTCAGAATGTACACAGCCATGTATCACCATCACTGCTGATGTTCCGATGAATAAATCTGTTGTAGAGTCGTCACTGGTTCAGACGTACTTATAAATATAATTATTTCTGTGACTGTATCTTGCATTAATTTATAGGATCCTTTATAATAGATATATCAGCTGATCTGTAACAATTCCATCTTCATGCCTTATATATCATGTACTGTATTACGACGCTAGATTAAAACTGACGAGGAAAGGTAACACCCGGCCACTGAAAGCTTTATTATAAGTGAATCATAGGTGGTCGTGTGGTCTAGTGCGTCGGATACAGTGCAGGCGATTTGTGTCACGATATCTCAGTAGCATGAGTTCGAATCCCGGCGAGGAAGAACAAAAAATTTGCAAAAGCAAATTTACAGATCTAACATTGTTGGGTTGATGTTTAGACAAGTTGTATATTCTTATCAATATATACCACATCCAAGAAACACAATTTCAAATAAACAAATTCAAACACTTCAAATAATATGCTGATAATATTTTATATGTATGAATTGATGTTTTTAAATGATTAGTTGTTGTTATGTTGTTGTTCTATGATATTTCTACGACATTAAACTTATAATTTTTTTTCAGTGGAACGTAAGTGTTATGTACCAAACAGATAAGTATATCGTGATTAGTTAACACAAAATGAAAAATAAAAGTAAAATGGCTATTGAATTTTGCATGTGGTGTATTTATTTAAATTGGGACAATTAAAGTTTTCAAAAGATGCAATTATATAGAAGTACATAACCAAAAACATTTGTATATAAGATAAGTATTCAACAGTGCCTTTTGAAGGATAAAATATCAAAAACAGATGATAATACATAAATGATAAATCTTCCCATTTTATTAATGACTGTGATGTTCAAGAATGATATTTTTTATTGTAACCAATGCTAGTACTTTCATGTACGTCGCTTCACACAAATAGTAATTCCAATGCATTTATAGCTTCAAAAAAACAATGGTTTCATCAATAATACTGTAGAATGTCATTTATACCATGAACTTTTGCTGATAATTCCGTACAGTTATCAAAACTTCGTTTACCATGTCATCTTTGTAATTTGTTTTATCGTAATTATAAAGATTTACAATTTTCTTTAATATATTATAGACGCAACTGCATAATTAACATCCCATTTGTATTGGTTAATGTAATATGTAGGCAAGAACGAATGCTTATATTTTATGAGTTTTGATACGATATTTTGATTTAATAATTACTTTTAATAGGTGATAATATTAAATATTAGAAGGTAATATAAAATGGTATGGGGGTGTTATAAAACAGTTTATATGATGCTAATATAATTGAGAGGAAAACCGTAAAAAAGCAAATCAAATACAGGTGATAATCAATATAAAAACAAAAAGCATCCAATTAGATAATGAATTGGTTGTTTTTAGGATTATTTGTATTAATTCTGAAATATACCCTTATATATGTAGGACTCGGAACAACGATGGTACTCCGAACTGAGATGGTCACGCTGAAGTGCGATGGTTCGCGCTGAAGTGCGTTGGTTAACACGCTGAAGTGCGATGGTGACATTGTGACGCCAACTTGTTGATAGCTACGCTGAAATGCGTTGGTGGTTACGCTTAAGTGCGATGGTCTAACTGTGACGTTAATTATTACGCTTAAGTGCGATGGTGTATACTAGCTAAATCCATATATCTGATGTCGTAACATTTTTTAAGAGAAACAAACAAAACGCAAGTACATGTATGCTTGAGACGTGTCACGTATTCCAACAAAAACTTTAAAATTATCTGCTTCTACGCTGAGCAGTGAGAAATTGGGAGGTACACGTAGGGTCAAATTTTGGCCTAAGTTGTGGTAGAAGAATAACAATGTAACCACAAAACAATTAGACTAAATTGCCGGTTTTCTTACAAAGCAGGATTAATCTCAAGAAAAAAACACAATTATATCAACTTGATATAACAAAAACATTAATAATAATCTATTTCATTATTTAATGGACCACATAAAATCTTGTGAAGTATACTTGAAGAGAGGTCAAAATTATTATTTAGAGCAATATATTTTATTTGTCGTACAAAAAGTTTGCGGCATACTTCTGAACACTGTTTAGCCCATCTGCAGACCAAGTTCATCTTTAAGCCGCTTTTGCTCCCCACGATTTTGGGCCTGTCTTGGTTTTAAATATTTTGTAAACTCCACCTGCATTATTTCTGAAAACCTGTTCGGGTCTTGAAACGTTTTTTTTTTTTTTTTTTTTTTTTATACTTTCTTTCTTTCCTTTCTTTTATTAGCATGAAACATTCATTTACAAAATTGTATCCTCCTGCCTCTGAATTCCTGTTGTATTTTAAACAACGTTGTATATGAAAACGTCACAATATTCAAGCGTCATGTCAAACCATAGCACTTCGGCGAAAGGACCATTGTACTTCAGCGCGGACCATCGCTCGTCAGCTCGTCAGCTCGTCGAATGTTTGAGATATATCACTTACATCTTCAAACAGTTTTCTTATTTGTTATACATGTCTTTCAAAAATTGTGAGGAATAATGTATTTGCTGTTAAGCATATTTCTGTATTTAAAAAGTCACAACTACTAGATACACTTACTTGAACTGTGATGATATGATTAAAGCTGTAAACATTTTCTAGGACAACATGTATGTACCTTTCAGAATTTTGACAATCGACAGTTTGCATGTATGAATAAGGAAGATGGACATTTCTCCACGTTTATAGCTAACTTGCTGCTGTATTGTCATGAATCATATTTAAGTGTTGAATTTGTTGAAGATGTTAATAAAAAACAAATAAATGTTAACTGTTACCTGGACGATTTAAAAAAAAATCAAGAATTTAAAAACTATGCTGCGGAAATATATTGAAATGGACAAAATTTTCATATATATTAATCATACCTGAAATTAGTGTCCTTTTCCTGACAATTTATCAAACATGTCAAATGTACGATGCAGAGACTCTTTTTAGGCCAGAATTGTCATTTTCCCTTTTTCGGACAGTAAAGTTCCCTTAGCCCAACTGTGTTGTTATGATCCCGTCTGTATTCATGTTTTATATTATAAAAAGCGTATTTCTAAACAATTATCAAGTCAGAGATTTCTTAACCATGAATCGTTAAAAAATTAACTAAAATATTTCTAGGATACAACGATTGGATTTTGAAGCCTGGACATACATGTAAAATTTTATGACAAATAGGACAGCATATCCTTACTTTTACGATGATGTCGTTTTTAAAGGATCGTAAATAAAAACACGATTATATAAAAAAATATTGTCGCCCTGAATAAACACAATCTTTAAAGTTATTCTTTCACCTTTGAATACGGATCTTTAAATACCATTTATATTTTCTTTCCAAAATGCATACGAAATTTAACATTACACCAGAAACTCTACACAAAAATTTACGACAAAAGGGATGATTTTTTCTTTCTTTCTTTCTAATTTTCCATTTTTCGACGGTGATGTTCCTTTGGCACTGTCTAACGGTGTTTTTTATATCCAAACTCGTTCGCTATCACTAGTAACCCGAATTTAGCTTAAACGGCCAAAAACGTATTAACCCTATCTAAAAAAAGATTAATCATCATAAGATAAAGATTGACAAAAAATAAAAATTATTTTTAATTCATTTCAATCCATATCAAATTATTTTAATGCCAGTCAAATAGATTTCCTTGCGGTCATTCAAGTTAGTTTCAGATGTGGTTAAGCTGCGTCAAACCAATAGGCCACGCCCACGTTAAACTATTTCAAACTGTTATTAATTCGTTTTAAACATTGTTGAGACCCGAGCTTTGTACAGGTAAATCACTCAAGCAAAACAACCTCGATATATCTATCGTTTATTTGTTTCAAACTTTATCGATTTTAGTTAAATACTAAGTAAAGTCACATGCTTCACAATTTAAACAAATGAATGAACAATACATGTTACATATAAGTAATCTAAATACAATCTTTAAAATATTGATGCACGGTTTAAAAAAAATGTAAACTTGTGAATCTGTTCAAAATAAAATAGTTAGATGTATAACATAATTTTAATTTGCTCAAATGCAGTAGATCTTTATCTCACATATTCGTTTCAAAGATTGTTATGAAACAACTCGTGGCATGTATAAGTAACGTGTGGTCCCTTGCAAATACTTACGAAAATTTATGTATTCCTGTATATTTACCGTTTCTCTTTTTTCTGTTTTACTATATTGTACTCGTAAATTAAATATAGACATGGAAATAAAAGGAACTTCACAGAAATTATTCATTGTGTACATAATTTAAATCGCATCTTATATTTTCGGTAAACAACAAATATTTACTAGCTGTATATTGATATATAAAATAGCTTGTAATGAAAAAAAAACAATATTTTGTTTAATAATAAAATTGATGAAGATAATGTTGAAATTTATTGAATTTAATTAACAGTTTAGTCTTGCTCTAAAATTGTGAATAAAGTAACAGCTCAATGAACTTTTAAAACTGTGTTAAGTTGTAATACCGGTCACTGGAGCTAAACGTGCGTTAATTGTGGAAGAGCAGCAAATATCAAACGAAAATATTTAAGCGTGGTTACGATTGTGTAAAGGGATTATCTTGCTGTCAAGCACCGTGACGTACAAGAATTCTTGCAATAATTGAACATTGATTCTGTGTAAATATGAGATAAAATTTAGTCTGTGATAACGATGTGTGGGTTTAACGACCTTGACTGGCTATTAATCGGCATTCGCTTACGCCTTTTAATGCATTTCAAAAAATCTTATCTTTACGTTTGCGGCATTTAATAGATTTCTACCAACCAAATTAAAATGAACATAAACATTGTAAAAAAAAACAAGAATGGAAAAGAAACAATTCTGCAATGTTGCTCTCATATAATTTTATTAACTATATTTCAGCGGTAATTTCCAAATAAAAACTAATTGTCGTATAAATAAAATATTTCATCTAGGTGCTCTCGTTAAAGTCCGCGTTACATATAACTAATTAATTTCATTGGTCGGAACGTTTGCAAACTTTCAATCCAGGTGTTCTCATCGAAGTCCGCGTTCATGTTTCAATTCGATACACAATTATTGTAAAAATTATCCATTTTAGACTTTATGATGTCCGAGTTAACAAATAGAATTTAGAAAAATAACACTTTTACGATTCTTCCAACACAACAAAAGTAATTATCTTTTTCGCTGATGAAAATTATTACTATGCATGTAAGAACAAAGATTTGTATACTATGCAATTTATTCCTTTTGAAAATAAATTTTATTTATCCACTTAAATCAATAATTGATCAACTTAAACTTTGAAACAGTTTCATTAATATATCTTTTCGCACCCTTCAATTTTAAGTAATTAAATAAAACTAATTATTTGAATAAACTAAAAGAATTGCTTCGATATTTTTATTAATCAATCAATAAATTGCAGGACTAAATGGAATAAAAAATAAATAAAAAAACCTCACAGACAACTAAAAGAATTTTTTAACACCATAATCTTGGACTATCCTATAGGTATACTAGCCAGGAGACTGTACAGTGGCGGATCCAGTGGTTGTTCCGGAGATTAGAACTTCCGTTTGTTTGACGAGAAATGCTTTTTAAATGAATTATGAGAGACGGATTTAAAAGGAACTAGTATTTAGTAAATAGTCACTATTTACACATTCTCAAAAAGCTAAATCATAAAACATATTTACATATATTATCGGTATAAAAAAAACGTCTACTACGGTTTCAAATAAGTTTGCAGGTTTTGGCACATTTTTGTATCACATTAATATTGTCATTCGCTAAAATAAATGAAAGTTTAAAGGAATTCGGCCAAAGACTGAAATTTTCGTTTATAAGTGTTGTACATACATCAGGTCGTTAGTTTTCTCGTTTGAATAGTTTGAATTTATATTTGTAATTTTGGGAACTTTTATAGTTGATTATGCGGTTTGGGTTTTGCTCGTTGTTGAAGGCTGTACGGTGATATAAAATTCTAAAACTTTTATGTTCTTTTGTCTAAGGTGGAGGGTTGCACATTTCGATGTCTCTCAAACGATGAAAGATTATCGTTAATTACGTCGTATACGTACGTATTAAGTGATTGTTTTATAAAAAGCTTTTTAAGGAGAAGGTGTTTGTTTATGCAAAAAAAATATGCTCGTGTCTGTAGTGACGTTTTGATTTTAATCAGCGTAATCTATGTATTACTTGTAAATTATTAAGTCAGGGATTTCGTTACCACAAATTACCTAAAACCTTTACTAAATTATTTCATAGATTGAAAGATTTGGTCTGCAAGGGTGGCTGTACCTGTACACAATCTGTTGATACTTATAGTTTGGCATTGCACAAGGTCATGTTTTTCTCTAACTGTTAATGACGTCTTTACACTACATCCATTGGATGTTGGATGTGTACTGATTGATATTTTAGTCTTAGATACATGATTTTTTTCATTAGTTGTTATTGGCTTTGAACTAACTGTCAGTAACTACGAGTACTCTCAGATCTGTACTTAGTGTCTTTTTGTTATTGGGATGTACAAGTACACGTCCGTCCACGTCCACTTTGTGTTTTTGTTAGATGTATTTGTATTCATCTGATGAGTTAAGCCTTTTTCAACTGATTTTTATAGTTTGTCCTTATGTTGTTCTGTTACATCACTGTCCCGGGTAAGGGGGAGCGTTGAGCGCTCACAAACATGTTTAACCCCGCCACATTCTTTATGTGCCTGTCCAAAGTCAGGAGCCTGTAGTTCAGTGGTTGTCGTTGGTTCATGTCTGTCATATTTTTTTTTCGTAAACTGTTGTGTTATAAATTAGGCTTTTAGTTTTCTCAATTGAATTGTATCATGTGTCGGGGCCTTTTATAGCCGACCACACGGTATTGGTTTTTCTCATTGTTGAAGGCCGTACGGTTGCTTATAATTGCTAACATTCACTTAATTTGAACTTTGGTAAATAGTTGTCTCACTGTCAATAATACCACATCTCCTTATTCTTATGTATTATTATCCATCAAACTTACGGTCCTATGTCTTGTAAAAACTTATAGTTAAATACTGAATATGATCATGATAATTATAATTTAAAGTTTATGACCTTTTTTACATCTAATAGTCGATTGGTACTTATCAACATCTTAAACAACATTGTTTGTTAAAAATTGAAATTGGTCTTTAATCTAGTTTTGAGTAACTGCGAGTACTCTAGGGTCGTTACTTTGTGACGTTTGACCATGTGTTATTTGTTGTTGTGCTATGTATTGATACAATGGGTCAGGTCCTTTGCAATGGACTTTGACAGTTTGTTCAGATATTCCTAGGATATTAAACTTGTCTTTTTATCTTTATTTTTCAGTAGGCGGTAAGTGTTATGAGCCAAACAGATAAGTATATAGTTAAGAATTTATAAAAAAAACAAAGAATGCAATGATAATAGATAGCACATTTTGTATCCGTGGTGTTTTTAATTGAAATTAATAAGTTATAAAGTTGTCAATAGATAAAGACTTAGAATTATATGAAATTTCAAAATGTATTCGTTATTTTAACTAGTAATAGTACGTGCATACATTGTGCATGTTGTGCGTCACAAAAGTATCAAATCCAATACATATAAACATACATGTGCCACATTATCTGTAATTTGACGTTAAATCGTTATAAGAAACATTCAAAGAATTTTTTTTAATAGTATATACCAACGTCATAAGAAACAACCTATTCGTATTGGTTAATGTGAATTTTCAGGCAGAATGGATGCAATATATTATATGAGCATTGATAGGCATTTTGATTTAATGAATACTTTGAAAAGGAGAAGGTACTATTGATACCTCCTCTGTGTGTTATAAAACAAACCTTTAAGGCTTTCAACATTAGTTAAAATCAATTCTGTTAAATATCAAATCAAATACAGTTGATACTTCACAGAAAACAAATTGTATCCACTTGATTAATGAGTAAGTTATTTCTAAATTTTACCCTTAGATATACACTTTTTTGTCAGATTGAATTTATAGGTATCGGTTTTTTTCCAATGTTTATTTCTGCAAAATGAACTATCTGCATTTGAAATAATCTCAAGTATTCGGAAAATGTTTATGTGTTCATACTGGTCAACAATGCAACAACTGACAACGCCAGGATTAAAAAAAAACTAGACCAACAGACATATAACAAACTTATAAACGGACACTTTTTGTAACCTTTGATTAGCACATACAATTATTATCACACAACACATACACCTATGTGATTTTTTTTCTTTTTTTAAAGAACAAACACGTAATTCCACCAAAAGAAGTTAAATTTGCCATTTGCTATATCATTAAGACAGCACCTCTTGTACTTCAGAAAACATTATTTTTTCGGTATTATAAACTGGTACAAATATCACATTTAAATATTTGACATGATTAATTACTATACTATTCAATAATTTGACAGAACACGCTGTTATATTAAAATGTTCTACTATCACTATCTACAACTTATTCAAACAATTCCACTGTCATTGCGTCTGGCGCAAATACAAAATTTCAATCCTGGTATCTATGATGAGTTTATTTCCATAATGTTTTGCTAAATGATATGCTGTATTTTCTGATGTATGCATTTGATTTTTTCAGGAGGTAAGAGTCAAGTATTAAGCAGATAAGTATGATAGCTCACAATTATATAAATTATGCAATTCATAACACAACGGGGTGTTGGGGTGTTAGTAGAGTCCGCTGTTGATATGTTGCAAAGCCAGATTTATGAATCATATATAACATCTATTAAAAATTAATAGAAAAATATCTACTTCCAAAATGTAAAAAGTAAAACAATTAACTTACAGTTTAAATAATAAAATATTCAAAATGGATTGGTAAAACACCATGATCTGCGTATTACACATGACCATGTATGACAGATTGTAAGAACAATTATAGCATTTGCATTCTTAAATTACTATTGCATGTCTTGTCAGTATTGAAAAATGAGAATATACATTTATGACATAGTTTTAAATATTTGAGACACAGTTTCTCAAGCTTGAACCTTGTGCATAATTATTCAGGTTGCTGTAAAAATGAATTTGCTAATATGTACGTAAATATATTGTAATTTTGCCAATGATCGCATCTGTTTAATATGTCTTTATTTGTAAAAAGGTAGATAGTAGGTGTTATCTTGTTTCTTCTTTTTTGTTATGCCTTTTAAATTGTTCTATACCTTTGTGTGTAAGACATGTTATTCTCTGACTGTTAATGACGTCTTTACACTAAATCAGTTTAGGATGTTGAATGTTTAATGATTGGTATTTTAGTCTAAGATACAATGTACATATGTTTTTATTAGTTGTTATTGGCTTTTAGCTATCTGTGAGTAACTGCGAGTACTCTCAGATCTGTACGTAGTGTCTTTTGTGTTATTGGGACATATCCGGTCAGTGTTTTTGTTAGTTATTTTTCTGATTGTATCGATCTGATGAGTAAAGCCCTTCTCAGATGCTTTTGATAGTTTGGTTTATGTTGTACTGTTACACAACTGTCCCAGATTAGTAGGAAGGGTTGGCGCACGCATCCCCCCCCCCCCCCCCCCCCCCCCCCCCCCCCCCCCCCGGCATCATCTTTGTTTGCCTGACACAAGTCAGAAGACGATAATTTGGTGGTTGTCGTGTGTGGCTGTATATCATATTTGTTTTTCGAACATTGGTTTGTACATAAATCTGGCCGTTAATTCTTTCGTTTAGACTTTTGTATATGTGTCTTTTTAGGGGCCTTTCTTCAGCTTAGTATCTATGGGTTTTCCTCATTGTTGATTTCCGTAGGGTTGTTAACTTCTAAGTCATTTTGGTCTCTTATGAAGAATAGTCTGATTGGCAATCATACAACATCTTCTTTTTTTTATTTGTAACAATTTTCGACAGTTACATGCTATGCTGTAGACATGAGTTACCAGTTGTTTTTAATAATCGCCGCCATTGGAAGTCGGTTCCTTTTGATAATAAAATGTATGACCTACTTCTGTCTTAAAACACAGTTCTATAATTGAACCTGTCTTGTCCTCTATTGTATCTTATATATGTATCATAAGATATCATCTTTTTATTGACCATTCAGTCGGTGAGTATCATAGAAAAGAATAACTAAGAACCTTTATCATTTATTGATTTATTGTTATACGAAATGTATGCCAAATGACAGTCTTCATATATAGTCGAACCACGTTGTGTCGAACTCGGTTGTGTGGAAAACTCGGATGAGTCGAAGTAATTTCTCGGTCCCGGCAAAATTCCCGTTTGATCAATGCATAATTACCTCTGATGAGTCGAACCCGGTTGATTCGAATACTCGGTTAATTCGAGTAAATTTCAAAGTCCCGTCGATTTAAAATTATTGTAAATTTACCCCGATAGCTCGAAGTTCGAAAGTAATAATTTTCAAAAATTGAGACCCCATTATAAAATGCAAATCGGATGTATTTCTTATGTAACCTAATCATTTTCAAAAGAGATTAAAGCTGAGTAAACATACTTGTTTGTATAACAGTTAAAATGACATGTTTATAGTGACCGGTAATTAACACCTTTGTTGATCGTTCAAGCAGAACTTTAATGTGTTGAACATATTTCACCTGACATAAAAACGAAACGATTCTTAATGACCCAAGCCGAGATTAAATGAATCGTTAGAATTTCAAACTCATTAATTACAATAAATGAAAGGATTACGGCAACTACGATAAATTCATAATGTTTTAATGTAAAAGAGACGACCTCATCAGAGGCCGTTCAGAACTTATTTCGTTCCGCAAGTGATTTAATAATTTATAAGTGACTGACCTTTGTAAATATTTGTGTAGACTATTGATTTTATTTGTTCATGAATTGTATAGATCTGTACTTGTGTGTAAAATTATGAAGGACAAAAAATATAAAGATTGAATACACAGTCATAATGTGTCATTTTAGAAAAAAAAGGCACACTGTTCGAAGTATCTAGTTTTCACAAATCTCATACCGTATTTCATGCATTCCAAATTCATGACGACACATTCGACCTCGGATGAGTCGAAGCTCGGATGAGTCGAATACTTTGGTCCGGTCCCTTCGACTTCGACACAACGAGGTTAGACTGTAGTAAAATGTGGTACATGAATAGTTGCAATGTCAGACAATTGTTTTTAAAATGCCTCGCAATGCTATTTTGAAATACAAGAAATCAAATGTACTTGATAACTTTAATTAGATTAATTACGCTTTCACCATTGTTCACAATTAATACATCAACCAATAAAGATATATACAAAAAAGTTGCGGTATAATTGGCAATGAGACAGATAACCAGGAAAGACTAAATGACGTTGGTGGTACATGTGATAATAAAAGGTCACCGTGTGGCATTTAAGAGTGCGCATTAGAAATACTGTATGGTTAGCTTAAAAAAATCAGTACATACAATATCAAAACAATCTAAACGAGAAAACTCACACCGATAGATCCGATATGTAGTTAAATGTTGGCAAGAGTCTGGGCGAGTTAGTTTTAAATGATATGAATAATTCTCATTTTAGATGTCTCTGTGGAGGGTGAGTACTAAAAAGAAAACATACAAATGAGTTTCCTCTTGAATGGATTGGTAGTGTATGTCATGAGTTAATCATGAAAATAAGTATATATCTTATTTTATAAATCTTTGTATCAGTTTTGACGAAGTATAGCATAAGTACTTCAAATTTTCATATTATAACTAATATAAATACAAAACAGATGATAGGAATATCCAGATAATGGTGTGTGTCTGCATTAACCTATATAAAGCTTGCTGTATAAAGAGATAACGTATGACTTCACTTACATTTACAAGGTAGTTCTTACAAAAAACAACATTAGTTTATTTTAGTGTTATGTTTGTCTTCTACCTAAGTTGTAATGCGTTTCAAGAAGGATAAACAAGTTGCATCCAGGAAGCAGATAGCACACATGTATAGCAACAATTACAAACATGTGTTTTGAGAGGCAAGTACGATTTTAATGATGCAAACATTACAATAAAAACACCTATTGATTTCATGTTTTTTTTTAGATCGATATACTACATAAGTCAGTAAAGAGACAGCCAGTGACAAACGTTTGCTAGAAACTGAAATGATAGAAAACACTTTCTTCTGATGAAACGGTAGAAAACAATATCAAAATACTGTTCCTTGTTTTATTTGTATGTTAGTTTTATTTTGAAAGATGTGTGATTCTGGTAACATAAAAAATACGTTTTGCAAATAGTTTACTGTAATGTGTTTTAACCGTAAAAGAAGTCTGTCGTTCTTGTTGCATTACACAAATCATTCACACTTTGCTTTTTTTGTACAACTGATAATAACTTAGTACACTATCATGACTTAATGATTATACTAGTGTCGAATTAGCTAGTTGTACTTCACTGCATATTTATTTTTACTTTACTAATACTAATGTATAGTGTCCGTTGCTAGAAATATAACATCAATCATTCACACGTGTTGTTAAGCATTACAATCGGTCGGCAATTGATTCTTAACTTTTAAGAAGGTACTGTTTACTAGTACCTTAAAAAATACATACACAATATGAGTGTTAAATGCCCATTCCTTACACTATATTACTTCATGTAACATCGACCATCAGACATCGAAATAAACCATTGTTTTCACAATGAATCTCACAATCATGTTAATTCAAATTGTATTATATTTCACTCGTGAATCTACTATACATAGTGTATTAACATGTGTATCAATGTTAATATTCTTATTTTATAGAATGCTATCCTTTATTTGAATATGTGTTATTTTTTGTGCATTATGAAATAAACTTTGCAACTGGTTTTACTGGAATGATTATTTATCTGTTTCGCCAGCATCGAAAAACGAAGAAAATTTTCGTCAAACATTTCTTGTCTTCTATTATACATGTTATGAGGAAACATTTTATGATTGATCTGCAGCTTGCTAATTCTGAGTTATACCATATAACTTACTTTTCATAATTGCTGTGAAGCAACTTCCTGTTTGCCGATAGTTTGAAATATTATAACTCTCGTTGTACGAAAAAAATGTAAACAGTATACATTTCACCTCAACCAATTGTATGCAGCGACTCAGATCGATTACGGTATGGATGTTGTTTTAAACACGAAAGGGAAAATTGTTACTTAATCGTTCAAGGACATGCATTGGTCGTACTATTATATCTACTGATATCGGATGATAACTAAATATGTTGTCAGCTATCAATCATTTCTCATCAGCAACATACTTCTGCTCCATTGTATGCATATACCTATGCGTTTATATTTCTTAGTTAACACTTGATGCTCGTCCATGTTCACACTTTACATGTATAGACTTCATAAACATTACCAATTTGCTAATTTTTGAAAACCTTCTTCAACACAGTAACGAGCAAGAGTGAGTGAAATCGACACTTTATAAGTTTTTCGAATTGGTTAGCCGATATATGTTCCTGTCTCAACTCACTTGATAATATGTTTTAGATCTTTTTTATAAGAGTATTTGTCTGATTTTGTCTGATTAATACTTTGTGATACAGCATTCAATTCTTACATTTACTAATTTTCCTCAAACAAATATGTGTGATTTACATTTTGAATCTGAAATAAAAGTTTAAACACAAAAAAACAGTGTCCATTACTTTCGATCTTATTTATAAACCAAGTAGAACAGGTTTGGTTCTGTCAGGAGTAGTGTAAAAACTCATCAAAGATAAGGATTGTGTCAAAATATTAGGAAATGTTTGAAACACATTATCAACACTACAGAATATACGTTTCATTTTTCCGGTTTTTACACTAAGAATTATATGAAGGGTACAGATAGCATACACCAGGCGGAAAAACGTGACTTATTACCGTGTTAACATATATTTATCGTGTTGCTCAGGATGTAACAATCTGATGATACGTTGTAATTGGTGGTCGAGGAAAAGAACACGGGATAATAGGTCCAACAGTCTGAATACACGCATGATCATCTGTGACAAATATTTTCCATAACCATCATCTTTTTGAAGATGGCGTTAGTGAATCTTTGAAGAGATACATTCATCTTTACCAATAAGAAAAACTTGCTCAAAATCTTCCTTACAAGCAGCAACACTCTATCAAGCGAGTCGTGATAGGAAAACACATTTCCTGGAAATTCGTATAACAAGGAGTTCGGTTATTGCTAACATATTTTATTGCGATTGTTAAATAATGAAGATTTCGGGAAATTCTGCATCCAAATATTAGTATCTAAAGTTTAAACGCCAGTTTCAATTTTTGCAAACTCTATCCTTTTGTAATAACTGAATTTGCAGTATATAAACATACGGAGATTTGGTATGATTGCCAATGAGACAACTATCCAATAAGTTTAAATGAAGTGGATGTAAGCTATTATAGGCAACCGTAAGGTCTTCAACAATGAGAAAAACCCATACTGTTTAGTCGGCTTTAAAAGGCCACGTCATGAAACATATGAAACAGTTCAATTGAGAAAACTAACGGCCTAAATTATAACAAAACAATTTACGAAAAACAAATATGACAGACATGAACCAACGACAACCACTGAACTACAAGCTGCTGACTTGGGACAGGCACATAAAGAATGTGGCGGGGTTAAACATTGTTTGTGAACACTCAACCCTCCCCTTACCTTGGACAGTGGTGTAACAGCACAACACAAGAACAAACTATAAAAATCTGTTTAAAAAGGCTGAACTCATCAGATCGATACAAAGAAAAAAACATCAAACAAAAACACAGACAGGACGTGGCAGGGTATATACCCATCCCTCATCCCAAACAACAAAAAAGAAACTAAGTACAGATCTGAGAGTAAACGCAGTTACAAAGTTTCAAAGCCAATTGCAACTAATAAAAACAATCATGTATCTAAGACTAACATATCAATCAGTACACATCCAACATCAAATGAATGTAGTGTAAAGACGTCAGAGACAGACGGTCAGAGACAAACATGACCTAGTGCAATGCCAAAATATAGGTATCGACAGATTGTAGAACCGTAAAAGTACATATGTGTTGTATTTAGTATGGTTTTAATTGACCGATAACAAAATTAATAATTGTACAAATGAAAACAACATTCAAAGATTTAATTACATTGTTGAATAGGTAACCTTGTAGACTAAGTTTATTTAAAGGATGGATAAGTTAACATGGATCGTATCTAAATTTCCGGGCTCGCTTAAGAACATCACCGTAAAATTATGGATGTGCTAATCCGTTTGAAATACGTTTTCTACATGTACAGCCATGTTCCCCATACGCAAGCGCTACTGTATATAACTTCATAGAAAAGACAAGATGATGAATAAGAAGAATGTACAAAACAACCGAAAGAAACAAAAGACGAAACAAAAACAAGACTCTTGGTGGCCTTATATGCTCATGAACATGAAACAAAAACAAAACTCTTGGTGGCCTTACATGCTCATGAACATGAAACAAAAACAAAACTCTTGGTGGCCTTACATGCTCATGAACATGAAACAAAAACATAACTCTTGGTGGCCTTACATGCTCATGAACATGAAACAAAAACATAACTCTTGGTGGCCTTACATGCTCATGAACATGAAACAAAAACAAAACTCTTGGTGGCCTTACATGCTCATGAACATGAAACAAAAACATAACTCTTGGTGGCCTTACATGCTCATGAACATGGAAGGAGTACCGACAAAATATCATATGTCATTCATGACAATCAGCTGTTAAAGACAATCTTCAAAATTAATTAGGTTAATTAACAAGATTTATCATCAAATAGTGCCGAAATGATAGCAAGGCCTTGTGTAATTTTAATTCGTTACCAGATTTATGAGAAATAAATATGCTCAACGTGAATACTCTATTCCTAATACGTTGTGGAACATGAACATTTAAAAAATGAGTTTTCCTTTTAAACCGAAAACAAGATTCATACTGGCTTAAGACGTGGACGAACAGAGAGACTGAACAAATATCCTCACAAACAGTCCTGCTGTATACTAGTATTTGTGTTGAATTGAAACTAGCATTTCCGGCAACTAAACCAAAACGACCAAATTTTACAACAGTGCAGTGGATGATTTATTTATTCCTATACTCGAGTAATTGTAATTGCTAGAAATGTGTTTGTTTGTTGTGCGTATAATATAAATGGACTATATACATATACAGTTTGAAATGGAGGTTGCATATCTCTGTATGTGAGAGTTTTGAAATCGTGGTGCTCAACTTGTTTATCGAAACCATTTTCTGGTCTGCTAGATAGTTAATGTCATGTGGTAAAAATAGTGTAGCAGAAGTGAAATCGTGAGAATGAGAATTATTGACTATCTGACAACAAGAATTGCATACAGATTATACGGGAAAGATATTTGCTTTTATTTTTCCGTGAATTGATATACAATGTATGTCTCATACACGCCTGGTATTTGTCTTCTCGTCGTTAATCGTGTTTTGTTATTTTGTTATCTGTTTCTCTTCGACTTAATTAATTGTCCTTTGTTAAGATAACAGATATCATCATAATTATATTCATACCCGTAGACAAAATAGTAGCAGATGTATTTACTGCTTATTATTTCTTCATACAGCAAACCCCCCTCCGCCCCAAAAAAATTAATAAACCTTTGTCATATCCCCTGATATTTCATGTTATCTTAATACAATGCGATGTCTAGTCGAAAAGATACCTAGAGAGTCATGTCTTATTGAATATATGCACGCTGAGGTACACTGTGGACAATCATTTATCAACAAGCATGCACACTTCCGCTTATTATTTGTGACTCTATACTATTTGGTGTGCTCTCTACCATCCGGTGTGACTCTATACCATCCGGTGTTACTCTGTATCATCCAATGTGACTCTATACCATCCGGTGTGACTCATACAAAGCGCAGTAAACACAAAACATGTTCATCTTCAAGGTCTTTGCATAGGAAATAAACACATTTCTTCTAACACCAGTTGTTGGCACGATACGGGTTATGTTCTTCTCATATATTGTATGCTGATATGATACTAAATCCCTAACGGGAATGATTGTGCTTGATTTTCATATGATGAAGACATAATCTTTCAATCAGTTTAATTGAGGTCTGGAGCTGGCATGTCAGAAACTGCTAGTAGTCCTTTGTTAATTTATGTATCATTGTCATTTTGCTTAGTTTTTTTTTGTTACCTATTCTAACATCGGACTCTGACTTCTTTTAAACTGAGTTTTACGGTGCGCATAAATGTGTGTTTGTTTATTCTACATTGGCTAGAGGTATAGCAGGAGGATTTAGATCTCACAAAACATGTTTAACCCGCCACATTTTTGCGCCTGTCCCCAGTGAGGAGCCTCTGGCCTTTGTTAGTCTTGTATGTTTCTTTTAATTTTAGCTCATTTGTATGTTTTTTGTTACCTATTCTAACATCGGACTCTGACTTCTTTTAAACTGAGTTTTCCTGTTCGCATTAATGTGTGTTTGTTTATTCTACATTGGCTAGAGGTATAGCAGGAGGGTTGAGATCTCACAAAACATGTTTAACCCCGCCGCATTGTTGCGCCTGTCCCCAGTGAGGAGCATCTGGCCTTTGTTAGTCTTGTATGTTTCTTTTAATTTTAGCTCATTTGTATGTTTCGGAGTTTAGTGTGACGTCCATTTCCACTGAACTAGTACACATGTTTATTTAGGGGCCAGTTGAAGCCCGCCTCCGGGTGTGGGGTTTTCTCGGTGTGTTGAAGACCCATTGGTGGCCTTCGGCTGTTTTCTGCTTTTTGGTCGGGTTGTTGTCACTTTGACACATTCCCCATTTCCATTCTCTATTTTATTGTTCTTTAAATTATTTAAATATGAATCTTATCATTGTCAATTCCAAAATATCCATTTCTTTTAACAATGTGTAAATCTCAGTCGGTTAGTGTTAGATACCAACCCGATACGTGTAACTTAAATTATTGAACATGTATTGTTATAGGAAATACATGACATGTAGTAGTATTTCTATAAAGTATGAAGAATGTGATAGATGCAATATTGGATTATTGCTTTCAATATGCATAACATTGTTACTTTGAAAAAACAAGAGAAATGTGAATGGAAACGTTTGAGAAAAGTTCTAATTTGTTTAGTGATGACCGGATTTGAAATAAAGAAAAGAAATGTAGTGTATAGTTTTCTGTAATCATTTGTAGATTGTAGTTTCAATAGCGCATGAATCTCCGAACAATGGTTCATTCTTTAAATTGCTGTTGATCTATTGTCTATCTGAATTTAAGAAAATTCAAAAAAAAATAACTACATTTAAAAAAAGACAACAAAAATAACGAACTCCTGTTCAAATATGGGAAGTTCATAAAAAACTGACATGATTAAACGCTATGAATCAACGGAATAAGTGAAAACAAACTGATTTATTCCTAACTTGGTACCGGCATTTTCCGAAGAAAATGGTGGGTTCAACATTGTTTTATAGCTAGCTAAGCCTTCAACTTGTATGACAGTTGTTTACAGTTTCGTTATATTGACAAAAATTGGTGAGCAACCCAACATACATAATTGGTTAATGTGACAAAATTTGGGGCCCAGCAGCCAATACTGTGAAAATATACATCACAGACATACAACACAAATGAATAAGAACAAATGAAAACAAAACACACAAATTAATTTTACAAATACGCCAGCAAAAGGTGTTCTTCAAATGTGTGCATGTCGTGTTGTTTTAAATAAGTTGTCATCATGCAAAGATGCATTTTCCGTATTAACAAATGTTATATCTTGATTTCTACTTAACTAGGATATGGGATGATTTGTTGCACTTTTTTGTCATTTTTTGACCGGACACACACTCCAAAGTGAAAAGAAGATACCTTTTCAGATTTGCAACAGGTGCGTTAGTTCCCAGAAATTATTATTATAGACATGATGTCAAAGTGTATAAATGGGCAAAAATTGTTAAACAAAATTCGAATGATTTATTATTTCATTAAATGGGGAACATGTGCTTCCAGTGAAATGAAACAATTTCGGTCATATTAACTTGAAATCTATGTAGATGCTAATTTGATCAGTTAAAATCATGTGTAATCGTTATTTGCGATACACTACTATACATATTCTAAAATAAATTTTTAATATGTTATCTTACTGTGCCAAATAGTCAATTAAAGAGCTTGAAATCACGAAATCAACATAGCCCTTCATTGCTATGTTTATTAATTGTATCGGTTGAATAACGAGTGTGTTAGGTCACACGTGCAAAGACGAATTACGTGATGTTGTTATGTACTTCTTATGGAATTTAACTTGTGAAAGAGACTAATGGTTGTGAGTAAACAATTATTACATCTATGTTTTAAATTATATTGTTCATTGTTATAATTACACAACTAATTAACTCGCAGAAAATGTTTGGAATGTTTGAATTTACGTCATCACTTAATCTACGTTTGATATAAAACCTTGATTTCACGTTTACCCATGCTAACTATATTTGATTGTGAAAGTATCTTTCGTTGCTATTTGACAACATTCCTATACTTTCAAATTATCAATTTTGTAGTTACAAGTACAGTATCAACAATCATCATGTTTACATTACCTTTTCTATTCCTATTCCGGAGAATTATTTTTTTTTCTATTTTTTGTGAATTAGTAAAATTTTGACCAGTACAACATGCATTTAACATAATTTTCTAAAATTGTAATTCATTTTTTTTCCCCAACTAATTAACTGTGAGCACACAGGTGGAGTGATGTTTCTCTTTTCTCTTGTTTTAGTTTATTTGCGTATTGCTTTCCTTTGTGGGTTTTTTCATATTACCGATATATTTGTGTCCCTCGATTTCCCTTTTCAAAAAACGATTTCTTTTTTCTTTCAAAACAAAGCATTGTAAAAGTACATATATTTGTTAGCCAAGAGTTCCAAATGGTGAAGTTGAAATCATCCCTTCGTAAATTTTACCGACGCCATCACGAGTTGGTTGACCGTTATGGAATAACCGTTTCACAGATGATATCGGATATGTTCCTTATGTCGTAACTACAATACCCTTCCCTTTTCACGAATGTGACTTACCGAATTAGACTATTTACCGGATTTGTAATAACATAAGCAACGCGACGGGTGCCACATGTGGAGCAGGATCTGCTTACCCTTCCCGAGCACCTGAGATCACCCCAAATTTTTGGTGGGGTTCGTGTTGCTTAGTCTTTAGTTTTCTATGTTGTGTCATCTGTACTATTATTTGTCTGTTTGTCTTTTTATTTTTGGCCATGGCGTTGTCAGTTTGTTTTCGATCTATGAGTTTGACTGTCCCTCTGGTATCTTTCGTCCCTCTTTTGTTTCTGTGATTAATATATAATTTTTGTATTTAATCAATTTTTCTCTGTTTAGATCTAAATTTAAGTGAAGCGTTTGTAAAATCACCTTTATTAATAACTCTCCTTTTTTCAGTCAATTAGGAAAGGGTTTAATGTTCGAAATTATATAACACAATTTTAAACTGTCGGGAAGCCTATTCAAGAAACATATATTTCAATCTAGCACCTACGGTTATTTTAATTTCAAAAGACTAGATCTTTAAAAAAAACACTTCGAAGTGTGTATCGGACACACGATTTATTTCTGTAACCTGCGGTAACGTGTTCCTTGTTACTGCTTCTTACGTTCATCGTCGTTGATACGCAAATATTTGGATTATATTCCTATATAGGCCATTATATCAGATGTGCAAACAAAAAAACTTGCATATTTATACCGACACCTTAAAATTATGAAAAAACCTGTTGTAGCCTCCTAGTTTATAAAGTTAGTTCTCGATTTCCACTTTGTACACATGGATATGTTACCGTTGTTTTGACTTAAGAACAATGTGTGGCTTGCACATCAACACTTGATCAAACAGAAAAATGAAGTTTGACAGAATGAGAGTTAAAACAAAGGTCGAATTGTATATCCAAAGACGGACGAGGACATCAAAAATCGTGTGCAAAAAAAACTAAACACACCAAAAACAAAACTTACAACGAGCATTGTCAACCAAATCGTTGAAAAAAGAAGACAATCTCAAAGCTTGAAACAAATGGCCATGAAATAAGTATTGTCGCTGACAGTGTAAAAATCAATGTAATAGTCTAGGTCTCTTCGGGAAACCGTATTGATGAGTGATAAAATTATTGTATGAGAAGATGATTTTAATAAACAGGTTTTTGTGTCATTGTCATTTGTTATTTCGTTGTAATTTGTTTCAAAATGAAGAAGAATGTATGATAATTGATTGATTTTTTTTATAATATTGGACAGGTAAGGTTACATAAGGGTTTCTAAAAGGTAAATTAAAGTCCAATCACTGAAATAAAGAACTGGAACAATATAACAATGACGTCACAATAATGTTTTAATTTTACCTTAACGAATTATAATACATATCTAATAGATAAACCCACATTCATTCCCCTCACATCACGACGTGTTCTTTTTTTTTTCATTCTACCTTAGACGCAAATGTGTGACAAGCGGTAAAGAGTTAAAGCTAAATCTTTAATATAAAATATAAAAAGTGATTGCTTCTTCATTTTAAACTCTTTCACCGTACACAGAAATATAAGTTAATCTTTATAATTTTTAATGACGATTTCCTGTCTTGCGTATGTGGTACTTCCCTTTAAGGTTTTAAAAACTTTCTATAGACGGGTTTATCTATAATTGACCTAGAAAACATGGACGCATCCATTAACCTCTCACGTGACCGATCAGCCATTACAACCGTGAAAAATAACGCACGTGTATTAATCAAAACATTATCGATTTTCTGTTTACATTTGTATTTCTTTCATTTTCTTATTTATTTTACTATGGATACTGCTGAAAGTTATGAAAATGTGGAGGCATTTTTTGTGCAGTTTATAGTTGTACAAGTAATCGTAGATGTGGAAAAAAAAACAATATTTTAATTACACAACGAGTTGCACAATGACTGCCTCTCTGCCCTTGTTTGATTCCATATAACATGTATAAGTCTCATTTGATGCCTTCTGAGGAGCCAACAAAACTTGAGTGGATCAAAGCTTTAAACAGAAAAACTTTGCATAAACAGGTTTTTGTATGGTCCGGACATTTATTTCCTTGATGGTGCACCGACTGCACACAATCCGTTTATTTTTTAAATAAAATTTATGAAAGTAAAATTACACTGGCAGTCGAATGTTGACACGTCGTGAAACGACTGTAAAAAAAAACTTATATTAATCTGTGAAAATCAATCCGATGACTACAGTGCATCTGCCTCTTTTTGTATAGAAGATCCACACATCAGATGCGGATCAACGATTTTGAAAGGGGGGGGGGGGGGGGGGGGTGTGCCGCGAGCCCCAAAACTAGACAAAGTTCGTACTGGAAGCGGTAAGAAGTCTCGATTAACCATAAATGTAGTTCCATAAGGGCTGTGCTGGCACCCCCCTAAATCCGCCGCTGCACATTTCTTAAGATAATAACAATGAAACCTACCCCGAGGCTACATATGTAGTTTTAATTTTAAGTAAATCAACCCAGTATGAAGAGACGAACTTTTTTATTCTAGACGACTATCTTTATGCTGCGGCAAAATGGATAGACATTAATTTCGACAACATCAACTCAGACAAAAATATTGTAAACAGAGGAGTAAGGAGTTCAAAATTAAATAAAAGGGGGAAACCACGTCAGCGTATAGAAATATTATGAATGACATTGACGCCTTATTGTATACTTATGTAACTACATATATATATATATATATATATATATATATATATATGTAAGTTTTCTTTACTTTAGTGGAATTACTACACACATTTAATTTTCAACTACGATATACAGATTAGCTGTTGCTCGATCGTACTGATGATCGAGGTGAACACTTAGTATGATATTTGGTTATTTTGGACGGCGCTTTCATATTTCGAAAAGAAAGGCTTGTAAAATATTTTATTCCTGGGTGCCAGTTCTTGTTGAAAACCTTAAAGGTTTTACAAACAGCTGCATCCATAGACAAATCCTAGTAAAACTTTCTATTTAGGACCCTTCCCTATAAGCCTCATCTTAATTAATGGTCCATAAACATGATCATGATATATGTAGGCCTGTGTGCTTAAGGTATATATTCACTTTACTTTCTTTATACGACGTATACAGTAACTTCTGTTGAAACTTGATTTGAACTTTCCTCATCAGTAGATTATTCTGTGCATGATTTATAAAATTTTACACATCAGAAAGAATTTTTCAAAGGTCTTGGTAATCAAATAGTTTACTAAAACCTACGGACCACAAGCACAAAACTCTCGTCTCTGTGAAAAAGTTTATCATCAAACAGTACATGTCTATAGGTATATTTTTCAGCAGAGACAAGTAACTGCGCGTCGGAGAAAACGGGCTGTCGAATGATAGGACCGTCGGATTAGAGGATTGTTTAGGACTGTCTCATTATAGGTCTGACTATAGAAATTTCTATGATTTGATAAAATTGCACCTAGTTTTTCTAATATATCACATTCGACCCGGCAAGACAATTTATTTTTATTTATGTATGTGTTATAATAATCAATAATGATAATAATCGATATGTAGCCTGGGATTAGTATTCGTATATATTATATCCCGGGTGTAACGTATCAAATACAGTTATATTTATAGGACAACACCTGGCCTGCAATACAATAATAATTTAAATGTCCATTCCTTATCTAATTACTTTATTATTTATAGCATTTATAACTTTGCCGAGGTCAAGTACGCATTCACATTCTTATGTTTACGTTTTAAATTATATGCGGTCTGGGAAATAGATGTATATCTAGTTTACATTTTTTCACGGTTGTAATGGCGACGCTACTACGATGACGCATAGGAGTCGCGTCACAAACTAAGGCAGATAATCGGAAAAACCTGTCTATAGATTAAAGATTTTACAACGCGCTTTGCGGCAGAACAATGCAACTAAAATGTCATCATAAAAAAACGAAAAATTATCACAACTCCTATAATTCAAACTGCAAATACGATATTCAATATCGCAAATCCAAGTTTTAACATTGGAAATTCTTTCTTGAACAGTGCGTTATATTTTCAGTTTTCTAAATGTCATTTAATCGGATGTGGTGCGCTTTCTGTAATATTTCGTTAAGGTACAACAGATAAAACTGTCAATGCAATCCTTATTTAAATCGGAAGAACCATGAAGAAACACAAACATTGTCTCTTCCTTTCACTTGGTTTTCCGCTCTCGTGTACTTAATTCACTGCTCACTTCATTAATTTAGTATACATTTTAATTCAAAGTCTTAATTGTTCTATGCATCATTTACGGTTTGTGGGATAATGAACAAACTACAAAATAAAAATTAAAAAGAAAAAACACATGAAAGACATATCCTTATCTAACATAAATATATGTATACAGAAAAAAGAAATGACATCTTTCTTTCTTTTGGTAGGGATACAAATATATAAACAGCAAATGCAAACTTATTTAAATTACAAGAATTGTGAAGAAACACACACATGGTCTCCTCTTTTTACTTGATTCTCCGCCAAATTGTACTTAGTTCACTGCTCACTTCAATAATTTTCATTTAAATTCTTAATTGTCCTATCCATTATATGCGATTTGTGGTATAATGAACATACTACACAATAAACCTTCAAAAAAACAAAAATCAAAACACAAAAATGGCATATCCCGATGAATCATACAATGAAAAAAAAACTACATATTCATATATAATATAAACACCTTTATAATAATTCCCTGTTTATAATTTTAATGTCTGCTTTACAAAGGACAAATTCCCTTTTTGTAATTTCTTCATTTTAAAGATTTACAATATAAGTTATTTTCCCTCTCTAAATTAAGCTTGCAATGTTTGTAAGGATATCATTTATTGCATATGTATCGAAAGCTACTGTAGTCATTTGGAATCTCAAATTTCGGAATACACATAAGCGTTTTATAGTCAACAGGGACATTCGAAAAACGGCTCCATTCGGAGTTCATCTACGCGGTAAAAAGTTGATGAAATGAAAATGAAGTATGCGTTTTTAAAATAGTTTCAAATGTATAGAGATAAGATTTTTTTAAAATAATATCAAATACCGTTACTCATTAAATTAAGAAATTTTCATAAAGAAAACCTACGTTCCTATTATACGATGAGAGAGGTCTCGATGACAGTAGAGGATATTTAAAAAGACAAAAAGAGAGTTTCCTTTAATTACACACATTTGTTAAATTGAAAAAGAATAGCACATCTATCTTCGAGTTTAAAAGACTTTTTACAACATTAATTGTTCAAAATCAATATCTGTGTTTAGAGGACAAGAGATCGGAAAAACAGGACTTTTAAATTGCGTACTAGACAAATGCTATACTGCGTTAGCCTTGTTATTTCTACTGTTTCCACATGTGCATTTCGTCTAACTTCAAGAAGATATTCTGATTCCCAAAGCAGTAACTGAGAATTGAACATTCAGTGGTTGCCGCTAAATGTTCATGTTGTAAGGTTCCCTTTTGTGCAAAAATAAGGTCTGATCATGCAATTTTGATATCAATTATCTGATCTCTCAAACCAAACAGACAAACAAGTTCACGATTGCATTTTTCTTTTTTTTTAAGAAAGCAACTTAAGTTATAAGTATACCATTATCTGTTTTTTTTTTTTTTTCTTCAATGTAGAAAAGAATGAATCATTTGTGCTATTTCATTCCATAATCCTTTAACAGACTACTCGCCAGTAAAACTAATACTATTCCAAAGACTATAAAGCATATGAGTTGTGGTGCAATCATATTTCCATAACTTTCTGTATGTTGTTATTTGTAGGTGGTCTGCTTTAAAATTGATAGATAACTTAGCAGAAACATTGCTTCAAAAAAGAAAATCAACTCTACATGAACACTGACATTTGTATAGAACTATAAGAACATGTCTGCATAGGACACCATGTCCCGTAGAACTATCCTATATCCAGGTTCAGTTAACCATGGTATCAACGGTAAAATGTTAATATGTATTGTAATTTTGAAAGTTCAGCTCACAAAGAACATATGTATTACATTTCGAGTTGATGGAAACAACACTACATGGTAGACTATCTGAACCAAACATTTAACCTGCAAACGAACTAATTTCAAACTACAATGTATCACATTTTCTACGTTCAAAATAAAAGTGGTGAAAATTGTATAAACAGTAGTCCTTATTTTTAAGTACTTGTGATAACATTTTCATGATGAACTACCTAAACCAAAACCTGCAATCATATATCATATGTTAACACAAGGTTCTCTGCTTTTGATGTACTGTATATTTGATTCTTACCAATAACACAAGGACACAAATGCCTTCTTTAAGTTCCTCATGTGCTCTGCTTTGCTTCGAGTACAAATTGTTAAATCAAGGAATAAACAGACTTGCTATTACCTTCAAATTAGAGATTACTTGTATATTAATATACCTAATTATGAAAATAAGAAAATGTGATATGATTGCCAATGAGACAACTATCCACAAGAGACCAAATGACACAGAAATTAACAACTATAGGTCACCGTACGGCCTTCAACAATGAGTAAAACCCATACCGCATAGTCAGTTATAAAAGGCCCCTAAATGACAAATGTAAAACAATTTAAACAAGAAAAATAACGGACTGATTTATGTACAAAATAATGCACAAAAAACAAATGTGATATACAGCAAACAACAACAACCACTAAAATACAGGCTCCTGACTTTGGACAGGCACATACTTAATGTGGCGGGGTTAAACTAGTTTGAAGGAGCGCCAACCCTCCCCTAGCCTGCGACAGTGTTGTAACAGCAGAACATAAAAACAAACTTTGAAAATCAGTTGAAAAAGGCTTAACTCATCAGATCGATACAAAGCAGAAATACATCTAACAAGAACAAGGAGTGGACGTGGCAGGGTCCTTATGCATTCCCACAACAACAAAAAAAACATAAGTAATTATAGTTGTGCAATTTTCTACATATTCTACATATTCTATAATTAATTCACATACTTTTTGCCAGTCAATAGTTTCAAAAGATAATTAACTGCCAGTCGATATTTTGCAAGTCAGGAATATGACAATTGTAATCCATTCGTTTGATGTGTTTGAGTTTTTGATGTTGCCATTTGATTAGGGACTTCCCGTTTTGAATTTTCCTCGGAGTTCAGTATTTTTGTTATTTTACTTTTTGCAAGACGGTAAACTGTCATCAATAGTTGCAAAGGCTAGACACAGCTCGTCAATAGTTTCAAATTTTTGTTTCAACCGCATTTCACGAAAGTGTTTATGCTTCTTTCTATTTGACAAAAAATCGTCATTGGCTATGTGATTTGCTTTGATTTTGACGCATGGTAAAACTTTGCAATAATTGATGACTGCAAGTGTCTGTTGTCGTTATTTTTATATTTATTTTTAATTCAGTAAATTATTTGCAGGAGCAGAGCTTAAACAAGGAAGAGAAATCTGATGTTTGTATAGAACTACAGGAATTTGTTCTTCTAGATAGACACTGCTATTTGTATAGAACTATAGGAATTTGTCCTTCTAGATAGACACTGATATTTGTATAGAACTACAGGAATTTGACCTCCATAGCACTATCATATTTCCATGTTCGGTAAACCGCAAAGTTAACGTCAAATTTTTATATTGTCCAATAATTCAAACGTTTTCCCTACAATGAAATTATTGTTTCAAAGAGAGGCGAAAGATACTGTAAAGGGATATTCATAGTCAAAGATAAACTGACAATGTGATGGCAAAAAAACAAAGAAGGTACAAATATACAAAACACAACATACTAAGTTTCAAATTTGTATGAACCATAATTCATGGTAAACTATCTTTACCAACAACTGCAATTTGCAAATGTACTAATTTCAAACTACGACATTATTATATCAGTGAACGGTGCAAACAGGGTTAGAACCAAAAAGTGCCTAACAATATCGATTGTTCACAGCATAATTAACAATAGGCCTAATTTACAAGTTGTTGTGACCACATCTTTATGATAAACTACCAACCAAAACTTTAACCAGATATGAAACGGACGAACGAACAGATGCACATATATAACAACAATTAATCCATTTTTATTATCGTAGTCGGGCATACATATTGTTATTACAACAACATCAAGCTCTTCATTATTTTAGAAAGCAGTTTTTGTTTGTGTTAGGAAGTTATTATATATGAACCCAATACCTTTCTTTTATGTATCATTGTTGAATTCTATTTTTGTTATTCATTGGGAAATATACTTATAACATGTCAGTCCTTAAGTACAATCTTAAGATTTCAATTGATTGTTTGTCTAGGGGTTTATTTGTTATTTGAATCAAATAGCTATTAAAGTTTAAGTATTTTCTAAAATTGTTTTGACATTATGAAAGTTCAAAGACCAAAAACAAATATTTCTGTACCAGTGGAAATTTCAAACAATCTGTTTTGCATTGTTTGATTGCGTTAACTGCCACAATGTTGAAAACATGACAACATTATTGGTGCCGTACAATTTACATCACATTAGGACCTGATTTTCCAGTATCTATGATATTTCTCTCTATTATTAAATCGTTGTAATTTGTTAACATGTTTAAGTAGATTATAATTATGTACTTGTAAACAATGTATCCGGTAACACACATGTATTTGTTAAAGTTAATCTTTGGTGGTAATTAGAGATCATTTATTGTTTCTGTTAAATAATGCCAGACATTGCTTACCCGGTTCGATGTAGAGCTTGACACATTGAAGAGAAACCCGTATATTGATGCCGACTGTATGCTGCACTCTAGATGTCGTTTAGTTATGTGTGTCGTTAGGTTGCTGTCAAGTTTGCATATACCCTACATCTTTGAAACGAACACAATTGTTAGTTTATGATTCAAGTAATCAATCTCATACAAAAACGTCTGTTATATTTATTAAATATCCGTCTATAAGTACTTATATGTAATTTCAATATATTGTTTGTCGAGTGGTTTTATCGTGTGAATTAAACAAATTTCAAAGTTAAAGTATGTTATACAATTGTTTTGACATTGTGCAAGTTCAAAGATCACAAACAATTATTTCCGCACCAGTTGAAATTTCAAATAATCTGTTTTGCATTGTTTGATTGCGTTAATTGCCACAATGTTAAACCATGACAACAATTTCGGTCCCGCCAAATGACTGTTCCACTTGAACATGATATCTCTATTTTCTACGATATTTTTCTCTATCATAACATCCTTGTAAATGTTTTAGTAGACCTCTTTCTTAAATCAAATAATAAGAATTTGGTGTTGATGACGGATCCTGTATTGTTCCTGTTAAAATTTGTAACAACTTGCATGGTTCGGTGACATATAGAGCTTGACATATTGAATGCACAACTGTCTAGTATTAACGACAATATGCTGCAATCTTAATGACTTTTTAGTTATTTAGGTTGCTTGGATGCTGTCGAGTTTTTATATATCCCACAAACGAAATACTTTGTTAGTTTATAATTCAAGTAAAACAGAGAAATAATTGATGACTGTAAGTGTCTGTCGTTATTTTGAGTATGATTTCAAAGTCGAAAATTACATGCAAAAGGAATGCTTAAACAACAAACCTACATGAAAATTGAGATTTGTAGAGAACTTTAAGACTATGTCCTCCAACGTCACAATGGCTCATAGCATAATCCTATGTTCATTGAACCGTGAATTATGCGCCAACATTGTACTTTGTCAAATAATTGTAAACGTTTACATAACAATGAGCGTATGTACGTGTCATATTAATGTGACCAAACCGCATAGTAAACTACATACTTTAGAAGTAGTAAATAAGCAACCTGGTGAATCTCATTCAAAGTTTGTACGATCGCGGAAAATAATTGAATTAAATTGGATTAAAAAATTACAGACAGTCTACCCTCTCGGTCTTAATGATAATATCATGGGAATTGGTAATATATCAAGAACCGATTCTGTTAACATTTTGGATATAGTTCCTAAAACTGTTCGTAACAAATTTTAGAGGATTGCAACACAATTTCATATAGCAGTCCTAAGTATGAAATCGTTCAAATTATAATGGCATATTGTTATTCTAAACTGTTTCCCAAAATTGATCGCCCTGAAGATCATAAAAAACAGTTTATTAAAATAAAGTATGTCAATAAAGGTTTTGATTTTGTAAATATTGCCGGTATTTTTAACGACCATTCTGTTAAAGAACAAATTCCGGGATATTTTGATAATACTGAGCTCCCTCTTATTTGTTATATTTACAAAAAATCTACCCGGAAATTTGTGTTTAATTATAGCCAAATGTGTAAAGATGTTAATATCAGTGAAAATACACCTACTTCATGTAATTGCAGTAATTCCGAATACATTTATGGACCCATTTTCCATGTTATAACAGGAGATCTTAACATCGTTCAAGACCGAGAGTTAGAATCATTCCTCAGTAAAGGACCTAAATATCGTCCCCCGTCAATTATTAATTGGAATGAGTGTCGTAATATCATCCACGACTCACTCCATACTTACTGTTTGAAATGGATAAAACGGGAAAAAGCTGACAAAAAATCTTTGGACTCTTTTTTTAAATCAGTAATGAACATAGTTGATATACGTATTCAACATTTTAAAGAACATTTTACTCTTAACAATAACCACAATAAACCTATTTTTCGTATCAAACATAAACTAAAAGAACTAGCCAAGGAATTTGTTTTTGTCCTGGCCGATAAAGCTGCTAATAATATTATTATTGTTTGACGTAAATTTTACATTGAGGTTCTGAAAAAAGAAATCACCAATTCACCAACATTCCAACTGACTCCATTTTCAAAAAACGACATCTGTAACAAACATAAACTTTTAGCTACCGCTTTACAAGCAGAACCAAATACAATGAAAGTCCCAACTAAGTATTGGCTTTCGAAGCTACACAAAACACCTTACAAATATAGATTCATTTCGTCTTCAAGCCATTGTTCCACTACTAAATTGTCTATTCTTCTTACCAGTACACTTGGTACAATCAAAAACCTGATAATAAATTGTTCAAATAAGGCCTTCGAAATTTTGAACCTGTTCAAAGTTTTGATTTTTCTACCTTATATACCACATTGCCTCACATTCTCATTAAGAAAAATTCACACACCTAATTAAATTGGCATTTAAAAATTCAGAATGTGAATATATATATTCAAACTCTTTAAGGTCATTTTTTAGTAGCAATAAACAAAAAAACTATGTCAATCGGACATGCTTTGATACTATATATGCCCTTGAATTTTTACTAGATAACATTTTTGTTCGCTTTGGAGATTCCGTATATCGTCAGGTTATCGGAATTCCAATGGGGACTAACTGTGCACCACTTATTGCGGACCCTTTTTTGTATTGCTATGAGTTACAATTTATGACAAAAATCAGCAAAGACCCATCGAAACAACATCTGATACACAAATTTAATAATACTTTTAGATATTTGGATGATATTTTGGCTCTCAATAATGACGACTTCAGTATGTATACTAAAGACATTTATCCTGTTGAACTTACTTTCAATAAAGCTAATACTAACAATGACCACTGCCCTTTCCTCGATCTTGATATCTATATCATTAACGGAAAGCTTAATACTAAAATATATGATAAAAGAGATGATTTTTCATTTCCTATCGTTAATTATCCATTTTTAGATGGTGACGTTCCCTTGTCACCATCTTACGGTGTTTATATATCTCAACTTGTACGATTCGCTCGTGTATGTAACAATGTTTTAGATTTTAACGAGAGAAATTTATGTATTACTGAAAAATTATTACACCAGGGTTTTCGATATCACAAACTAGTCAAAACATTTACTTAATTTTATCATCGGTATAAGGACATCATTCGTAAATATAGCTCAACATGCAGACTTCTTATACGTTCAGGTATTTCACATCCAATTTTTTTATGGAAATATTCTTTATAAAGCACAAAAATGTCAGTATTCACCTCTGAAGCTAACAAAACCTTTAAATATACTTATTAAGAAGGGATATAGTTACGATACTGTTGTCAGGTCATTAAAGATTGCATATTTTGGCGTTAATATTGATTCACATATAGGGTCTGTGCATCGGCACTAAACACATTTATTTAAAAACCAGTTGTTGGCATGACACGGGTTATGTTCTTCTCATATATGTTATGATGGTATGATACTAAACCCCTAACGGGAAGGATTGTGCCTGATATTCATATGATGAAGACATACTCTTTTAATCAGTTTAATTGAAGTCTGGAGCTGGCATGTCAGTTAACTGCTAGTAGTCTGTTCTTATTTATGTATTATTGTCATTTTGTTTATTTTCTTTGGTTACATCTTCTGACATCAGACTCGGACTTCTCTTGAACTGAATTTTAATGTACGTATTTTTATGCGTTTACTTTTCTACATTGGCTAGAGGTATAGGGGGAGGGTTGAGATCTCATAAACATGTTTAACCCCGCCCCATTTTTGCGCCTGTCCCAAATCAGGAGCCTCTAGCCTTTGTCAGTCTTGTATTATTTTTAATTTTAGTTTCTTGTGTACAATTTGGAGTTTAGTATGGCGTTCATTATCACTGAACTAGTATATATATTTGTTTAGGGGCCAGCTGAAGGACGCCTCCGGGTGCGGGAATTTCTCGCTGCATTGAAGACCTGTTGGTGACCTTCTGCTGTTGTCTGTTCTATGGTCGGGTTGTTGTCTCTTTGACACATTCCCCATTTTCATTCTCAATTTTACCATTACCAAAATCTTTAAGATGAAAACGTTCTTATTTCATACAATGACAATTACATTTTCGGTAAACTGTGTAATTGAAGTCAGAACCGATGCTTGTCATACACTATCAAAAGTTCACATCATAATAAACAATCGTCCTTAATTGAAAGTTGCTGTGATTACAGCGTTATAATATACTACCAATCAAAACCTTAACCAAATATAAACGGAATGACGAATGGAGACCCATAACAGAAAACTTAAATACCCTTACGTATTATATTGTAGTCGTATTGTCGCCATTATTATACTCTATTTTTTGTCATTCACTAAGAGGTATACCTTAAATATTTCCCTCTTTAAGTACCATCATTTGTTTTCAATTGTTTGTCTGCTAAGTGATGTCCTTTGTAATTTAAATTTAGCATCAAGGTTTAAATGTTTTGACATCGTGGAAAACAGAGATCAAACACAGTTATTTCCGCTCCAGTTAAAATGTAAAAAAACCTGTTTTTCATTGTTTGAGTGTGTGTATTGCCTCGATGATGGGATGATATGATAGGCACACTCTGGCGGCATCTACCTCATACAAAAATGTTTACACCAAAGAGCTTCTGTCTGTTTCAGCGCTAGAGGCATATTCTCTAAACGAACTATTTCATGTGTAACCTTAAATAAAAAACTTTTAGACAAGTTGCGACCTCATAATTCATTCGAACAAGGTTTTGTGCTCCAGGTTTCAGTGATAGGGCGCCATGCTTTGGGGAAGAGATCCCGGTAAGAAACTGTGGAGCCAGTGTTAAAGTGTACCCCGACAGGATGCCTGAAAAACGTAAATTAGCAACATATTTCAGGGTAAATGTTGAGAATGGGATCTAGGCAAGATCATGAGCCCCTAATTTTGAACAAAAACTTGATCAAAGGAACCCTAATCCCTTGATTTGGAGCCCACAGACCGTGTTAATATTATACCCCAATTCCAGTCTTCAGTCCAGATTATAATATTTTCTGCTGAGTGCTGTCGGTATTTTTCAACACCCGATTTTTATAGATTTCTTATTGAAGTTGAAGGCGTCAAAGCAAAAATGAAAAACAGCATTCTTTTCGAAACGTCATAATTATTTGGACTTATCCTGGACCTTGCGTCTTTCTCTGGAAAATGCCTGGACCTTGGATAAATTATTAGTATTTTTCACAAAGTCAACAATATGACCAATTGCAAGTTTATATACTTGTTAATTTGAACAATTTTGAACGCATAGTCCAAATAATATTATGATTTCTTGAAAGCTTTGTTAATTTTTTACAGTGAAGCCTAGTCCAAATAATTATGACGTCTTAACAGGCAATTTTTTTTTGTGACGCCTTCTCGTATTAAGGCGTCACAGCAAACAATGTATTCACGTAGGAAGGCGTCACAGAAAATAATTAAATCACGTAGGGAGGCGTCACAGAAAAAAATCTAAAATCGCCTTTCAAGACGTCATACGTATTTGGAATATGTGAAGCCTTCATATGACCGTCCATCTTAGGAATGCATCACAGCAAACAATTAAAGAAGCCTTTCATGACAAAATAATATTGGACTAATAAATGTGTAATTTGCTAATCATGACTGTCCACCTTGACATATTCTTTTTAGATATGGTTATCATCAGTATCTAAATTAAAAAGAACAATGCATGCATGTAGATGATATCTATATACATGTAAATGTATGTACCTCAGGTATAGCCGACATTGAAAACGCAGTAAATTGTTTAGTACTGTAAATTCAGAAAGAATTGCGAGGTTTTCATGATTGCGAATAACTCACATTTTGGTATCAGATGCATGTATTTATATGCAGATTTTCCTGAATTTGCAATAATAAACCTCAGCTTTTGTCCTTTCTTTCAAACATAACAATAATATATACAAAATAATTTAAGAATTTACAGTAAAAATTCTAAGAAACAACTATTATAACTAGCATGATTAGTTATGTTCAACTTTCTATATCTGATATTAAATTAGAAAAATAGGGCACTAAAATTCAGGATTTATTAACAGGAAAGGTCAGGAGAAAGCTTTATTATTTTACTTTGACAAGTATTGGGTACACCAATCATTCATTTTTTTTAATATTTTTTTTTGGGGGGGAAAGGGGGGGGGGGGGGGGTTCTATCTAGGTACAATCAATTTTTACTAGGTATATACAATACACATTTCTTTTTGATCGAATCATGAAGCAGAGCTTGTTAAGTCTTGGTTTCAATACAAACAATCTATGCTTGCTTTATTTGAGGTAGTTGTAAATTAACATTGCTTGTAGTTTTTTTTTCTTCTTAATTTTATATAGTTGTTGGAAAATCTCAAACACTATAAGCCCTAGAGAACGACAAAATTACAGAATAAATGTATACAAGTACATGATATACAGTGACATATAGTTGCTAACATCTACGTTATTTTGTCTCTTGTGGATAGTTGTCTTATTGGTAATTAAACCACATATTATTTTTATATTAAGACAAAAATCAGGCGCTAAAATGTCCTAAATCATGAGGCCTGGAACTATCCTCAAATGCATTTTGTGCTACCATATAATAAGACAAAAGTCAGACAATGTTGGACCTTACTATGAAACATAAAGTGTGTACGTTAATTTTTTGTTAAATGATTTGAGAAAATGTAGTTCTTGTTTATAAATGTTTATAGGTGCTTGGAGTTTTTCCTAGTCTTAGTAAAGGTTGTTCCCGAAAAACATAATAATTACTTGGGACACAGGAATTGCAAATATATATGTGGGTGTTTTTTATGCCCCCGTCCTAGTAAACAGGGGCAATAAGTGTTACCCTTGACTGTCCGTCAATCCCAAATTTCGTTTCCGCACTCTAACTTTAGTTTGTCTCATGCACATTTCATTAAACTCATACACAATGCTAAGAACCACAACATCAAGACAGAGATCGAATTTGGATTGTGAGTAATTTACCGTTCTCAAGTTATGCCCCTTTTTAACTAGGAAAATTGCAAAGCTTGAACGGGGGCATTCGTGTCCTCAGACTCAATTTTCTTTTATTGTGTGATTTTTGTTCCAAAATGATTTCTATAGACATGGTTCAGGTATATGACAGTTGTTGCCCATTCGTTTGATGTGTTTTGTCATTTGACTTTGCCATGTGATTAGGGACTCTTCGATTGAATTTTCCTCGGAATTCAGTATTTTTGTGATTTTACTTTTTCCTGTTACCAAATTTTCAAACACATGACTTTGTATACGCTTGTCGAAGACGGGACATATTAATTGTCTACCAATGTCCTTCTGTCTGTCAACACTTTGTACGATAACTTAAATTTGATGAAATTTGATAACAACATCAGGATTTTTGTTTTTGAAAAATGTTGACGGTGTCATTCATGAGCTACAGGGCTTTAGGAGGGTATTAATGGGGTACCCCACATGACAAATGACGATTTAATATTTGTTTAAATAACGTTAAAGATAAAAAAAATGTACTCCTTTTGACGCTTACGGTAACTACAAAATAAGATATGAGGATACAACATTAAGACTCATTTGACGCTACTGGTAGCGAAAAACAGACGTTTGACGATAAAGAGCATTCATACATTCCTTTAACAGTTTGAATTAAGGCAATTTTTCACATATGCACTAACTCTAGTATGCTCAATGCATGTACTTAACCATGTTTACATTATTGTTCACATTGATAAAAGGAAGCTACCTCTCAATTTTTTTTTATTTTCTGCTCTTTAATTGCAGGGTACAACATTCATTGTCAATATCAATTTCAATTTGTTATGAGCCATAAAACGTCATAGAATAATCATGATGTCTATGTTACTTTATATTCACTCACTATTTTTTAAATATATAAATATAAGAATAAAATGGTATATTCAAACACATTTTTATGATAACCTTGCATAGGTTGTATTTGATGAATATGTAAGGTAACAGAATGGAGCCTGAAACATCTGAAACCATATTAAAAATATTCTGAATATACATGTGTATAAGTTTTTTTTTTATTAGCCAGTAACCCAACAACACAAAAAACTAAAATCAACATAAAGCATGTTGTTACCTCAATGTTTTGATTAGGAAATTATTTATGGTTGCCGCGGTTTTATATTAGATATATATTTTAACAAAGGTTGGTGTAGGGTTTTATTTTAACAACTCACGTTAAAATATTAGAGTTCTCAAAAAGTGGTTGTCCGAAGGTTTTGACCACCAATAATTTTCAGAGGACTGACACAAGTTTGGTATTCTGCAATAGAAATATAAACAGTGATACCTGTCTACAACAAGGTAAGTTTTTAATCAGTTTTTTTTTTATAAACAATGGAAAATTAATAAGTAAGTAGTCGTAATCGCCTATTTTTTCTAATTGAATATATCGATACATTAACTTAAAAATATAAAAGAACACATGATCTAGTTATTACCTGATCTAATAAGTGTACCAGATCATTATTGGTATCTGGTTATTCTTTTTCTAAATGATTTAAACGTAAAACGATATTTTCTTTTAGTTCACAATAAAATTGTCTAATAATTCTATTATCATTGCAAGTGATGTTTTCAAACTTTATTAGATTTAAAGTTTCCATATTGTCCATTTGGCTATGCATATTAGGATATTGCCAAATATAATTTCCTTTAAAGGCCTGTCATGAATACCTAGGATTATATTTCTCTCTTGTAGAATTAATTCATGTGTCAAGTGTACTTCTGTGAATACAGTTTTTAATTCTAATATTAATAGGTAGATCTTTTTACAATTATAAAAAAAAGATGATTGTGTGTTTCAATGTAATTTTTGCAAAAAAAGGCAATTACCTTGAATCAAAGAACGCTCAAATCGATGTAATCTAGATTTGGTGTACATAATGATAAGAATGGACTTCCAAAGGATTTCTTAAATTACCCAAAACCGATTCCCAGTCGATACTTATAGCAAACTCAGTTTCCCATTTTAATTGTGCCTTATGTATGGTATTTTGATTAAGTACGTGAAATCTCTTTCGGTTTGATATTTTTGTGAGTTATTTTAATACCTGAAATTGTGTACAGTTCTAAGTTGTCTAATTCAATAACAAAATTAACCTGCTGACTCGGTAAAAGGTTTGCAGTATATCTATGTACATTTTAGGTATAGCATTTTTTATTTTTCGAATATTTGGCTATGCAAATTCTTTTATCAATAAGTTATATATACAATTACAGTTTTGAAAAGTATTCGTTTCAAGATTACATATGTTACTAATAGTTGTTAATTTACTCCTGATGAACGATTTAAAATATATAGATTTTTTTTAAAATTTAAAATAAGAGTTACAAAAAAGTATAGTTTTCAGTATTTTTTCCTTCGTATTTGGAGTATACATTTTTCTTAGTTCTGATAAAGAGTTAATGGCATTTACATAGAACGGTGGAATTGATGACAGACTAAAATTAGAAAGATCTGATCAATTATATCATCACATGTTTTTAACCAGATTTTACCCTTAAATATTCCAAGTTTCTTCATCTGATTGAATGATCTTGTATAAAGATTTTATTTGTCTACTCTTTACAAAAGAAAAAAAAATGTTAATCATACCAATCCCTCCCTTTTAAGTGTCTAAGCAAAAAACAACTTTATTTTTCCAAATAAACGCCCAAATGAGTTTGTTAATTTCGTTTAAATATTGGTTTTGAACCCCACACTTGTCAATTTCAAACCCTATTATGAACAAAATCATACTTTTTACAATGAGAGCTTTGCCGGTGAAGGTCAGATTTCTGGTTTTCCAGACATCCAGACAACTTTTTCTTTTATTGATTTTATCACTCTAAATCATATTATCGTCTGTTTCATATTCATGGTGTTCCCCTAGAGTTTTAATATTGTTTTTCGCCCGTTTAATTTTAGTAAACCTATTGTTTTGCCTTTTAACCTTCCAAAAACATACCTTTTTTTAATCGTAGTCAATTATTGCCCCAGAAGCAAGTTCGTATATTGTTAAAATTTCAAATGACTTTCAACCGATTTTTCGTTTTTATTCAATAATTGAGTGTCATCCACAAAGAGACTGATTTTTGTTACATGAGTATATGTATTAGAAGGTAACTTAATGCCTTCAATGTCTTTATTTGCCCTTATTGAGCAAGCCATTGGCTCAGTTTGAATAACATAAAGCAGAGGTACTATTGGAGAGCCTTGCCTTGCTGATCGTGAAATTGGAACATGTTTAAAAACAGACCCATTTATTTTAATGCATGTTTTTGAATTTTTTAATAACATGTTTATCGACAAACAAAATTTCGGTCCAAATTTGATTTTGACAAAAAAGCTAGGACCCATCCCCATTCTGTACGATCGAAAGTTTTTTGCTGATCTAAGAAAACAATAACCCCTTCTTTGTATTCTACATCAATGTAGTGTCTTATATCTTGGATTAATCTGTTTGCTTCACTGATATTTCTACCCTTTATGAAACCTTTTTGATATGGATGTATTAAATCGGGTAAGACATCTTTTAATCTGAATGCTAACATTTTAGCTATTATGTTATAGTCACAATTAAGTACAGATAATGGTCTCCATTTTTTTAAGCTCTCTCGTTCGTCCTTTAAACATTAAGGATATCATCCCTCTACTTTGTGATTTACAAAGCGAACCCCTTTCAAAATTTCATTTACTAAATCAGTAAATTGGTCCTTAATAGCATCAAACATGCACTAACTACAATGAACCTGGAACATGTTTTTGTAAAACAACAACTTCTATGTTATTTGGTCTCTGGTGAAGAGTTGTCTCATTGGCAATTACACCACATCTCCCTATGTTTATGCATGTAGGAAAGGAAGTCAGTTTTGCTGCATTTGATAGACAATTTCAAAATTTGAAATTGCTATTAAACTAATGTACTGGAAACAAAACAAACTTTGGAATTTAAGTCACTGTTCAACAAATTTCTATAAATTTTAACCATGTGTTTAGCAGTGAATGTTTACTAATGACTTTGGTTAATTAAAACAAGTTCGAAATTACCAGGTGATTTTTTCTATCACTGATCATACCATGTATACAAAATCCCCCCCTTTTTTTCAGAATTTTCAGATAGTACCAAGTAAGTATCATGTAAGTGTCATAATCATTAATCTTATTTTCTAATTACATAAAGCTTTAAAAAGATTAGAAATAATATAGCATGTCTAATTCTATTCAACATTTAATCATACTGATGTCTACTTATTTCAAGTTGTTCAGCCTTAAAACTTAACACCTCATTGAAATTTAAAAATTTCAATAAATATGAAACATTACCAAAAGTTGTCCAAGTTCGTGATTTTTCTATTCTATAAACAGTCCTTACAACAGGGATATTAACATAAAGTCTGAAAAGAATTCTATTAATTAAATTTGTACAATCAATCTGAAACCCTTAAATTTCACAATACCTCACCTGGATTGAAAAAAAGTCATTGATTCATGTTGAATGTAAATTTTGTGAAACACGTTTTTAATTGGTTCATTCTATGTGTGTTCTACCTTAGTGTAACAGATTAAATCATAATAACAAATTCCTTAAGGAAAAAGATTAGAATTACATAATTTATGTAGCTCAAAAGTCACTGTTTCCAAATTAAAGTGTTTAAGTTACAGTTTTTAATTTAATAGAAAACAAAGGGTAAGGGGTTTCCATCTATAACACAAAACCAGTTTATGCACAGCAAAAAACACACAAAAAGCAAAGGAACAGCGCTTTTCTGGAGAGGGTTTTCATGTTTTTGTTTGGACTTTTTTTCTATTGTTTGCTATTTAATCTTATTAAAAAAAATATTATTCTGTATTCTGACACTGGGGATTTTTGATTGTGTAAGGGTAGAGGTAAAATTTAGGGTTGGTTCCTGTATTAAAGGGAGGCGGGAAATATGACCTAATATCTTCATTTGTCTTACTCTTGGACCATCATACTTGGTATAACTTGATTTACATGTAATAGAAGGTGGTCATCAGCTGGCTCCTAAATAAAATTGTGTACTAGTTAAGTGAAAATAGATGTCACACTGAACTCCAAAACATATAAATGATTTAAAATTAAAAAAAACCTACAAGACTAGCAAAAGCCAGAGGCTCCTGACTTGGGACAGGCGCAAAAATGCGGCGGGGTTAAATGTTTTGTGAGATCTCAACCATCCCCCTATACCTCTAGCCAATGTAGAATAAAGAAACACATAGCAATACGCACAGTAAAACTCAATTTGAAAGAAGTCCGAGTCCGATGTCAGAATAGGTAACAAAAGAAATTAAGCAAAATGACAATGCTACATAAATTAACAAAGGACAACTAGCAGTTACTGAAATGCTAGCTCCAGGCCTCAATTAAACTGATTGAAAGATTATGTCTTCATCATATGAAAATCAAGAACAATACCTCCCGTTAGGGGTTTAGAATCATACCATCATAAAATATATGAGAATAACATAACCCGTATCATGCCAACAACTGGTTTTAGAATAAATGTGTATATTTCAGATGCAGACCCTATGAGTGAATCAATATTAATACACAATTTGCAATCCTCAACGACATGACAACAGTATCGTAGCTATATCCCTTCCGAATTAGTCTGTTTAAAAGTTTGGTTAGCTTTTGAGTTGAATGCCGACATTTTTGTGATTTGTAAAGAATATTACCATAAAAGATTAGATGTGAAATACCTGAACGTATAAGATGTCTACATGTTGATTTATATTTACGAATGATGTCCTTGTACCGATGATAACATTTAGTAAATGTTTTGACTAGTTTGTGATATCGAAAACCCTTGTGTTAAAATTTTTCAGTAATACAGAGATTTCTTTCGTTGAAATCAAATACATTGTTACATACACGAGCGAATCGAAAAATTTGAGATAAATAAACACCATAAGATGGTGACAAGGGAACGTCACCATCTAAAAATGGATAATTACAGATAGGAAATGAAACATCATCTCTTTTATCATAACTTGTGGTATAAAGCTTCCCGTTAAAGATATAAATATCCAGATCCAGGAAAGGACAGTGTTTATTGTTAGTATTAACTTTATTTAAAGTCAGTTCGGCAGGATAAATCTCTTTAGTGTACATACTGAAGTCGTCATTATTGAGAGCCAATATATCATCTAAATATCTAAAAGTGTTATTACATTTTTGAATCAGATGTTGTTTTGATGGGTCTTTGCTGATTTTAGTCATAAATTGTAACTCATAACAATACAGAAACAGGTCCGCAATCAGTGGTGCACAGTAAGTCTCCATGGGAATTCCGATAACCTGTTGATATACGGAATCTCCATAGCGAAGAAAAAAAATTATCTAGTAAAAATTCAAGGGCAGTTATATTGAGAATGTCATGAATGTATTAGGAAAGAAATAATCATGGACTTGTTCATTCTAAACTGTCATTTTATATATATGTGGTGTGCATTCCAAGGAGAACAGAGACCGATTGATGTCACTGTATGACTTTTTAACAATGAACTGAACCCAAACCTGAGAGTTATCTTTAAAAGGACCCTCATCTTACAAAATATAAAACACTATTCAAAGAATGGATAGATTGATTGATTGGTGTTTACCACTCCTTTCAGAACAATTGTGCTATTTCATGGCGGTCATGTTTTAATTGTGGAGGAAGCCGGAGTGTCCGTAGAGAAAGATAAGTTATTGTAAAATATTAAACACCTAACTGAAAGAAAAGGGGGCTTCATACCCTAAGCGCCTGTGTACTGTGTTATCTGATCCATTCTCTGAGTAAAGAAAAAAAAAAAAACAGTTTGCTTCTTTAATTTCATTGACTCATTTAGAAAAGGTAAAATAAAAAGAACATCTAAAAAAAGACCATGACGTTGTTTGCTTTGTTTTTATAGAATTACTTCCTTTTGGAAGTCGCTTGTGCGTTCGTAGACGATGTCGGAACGGAAACTTGTTCAACAAATTTAGTTCAATCGAAAAGTGCTAGCGTGTACAAATGATGCATTTTCAAGTCCTAGGAACGTATAGAAAGCTGAATAACAATATTTTACGACAACTTCTATCTTGTTCATGATGGTTATGCCATATAAGTATCAGACGTTATAATATCTGTTATAGTTATAGTTTCAGGACGCAGTTCATACGAAAACGTCAGTTTATTAACTTAATCGTTTTATTCAAAGAGGCGAATAGAAGTTCTCTATTACTTTGGTACCTTAGCTGTCCATAGACGCTTAGAAAATCAACACTGTATACACGCTAGCACTTTCGAGTTTTCTGTTTTCACTCTGTTATACATAGATTTTGAACACATGATTACCACATCATAAATTGTAAATGTTATTTTGATAAACGAAAGTTCATATTTTCAACATACTAGCAAAACAAAACAATAATGTAGCAAATTAAGCTATTAAGGTGTCATAAAAGTATTTTTTTATCAAAAGGTGAAATATGAGTATCATTTTCTAATTATTTCTGAGAATACAGCATAAACCCTCCCGTGTAATATACGTAGGTAGACTCAAGGGTAGAAGTACTGTTATATTTATTATACGTTAAGAGTTCAAATCGGGTATAATTCGAATATACTGAAAGAACATATCGATAAACATTGTCGATAAAATATTTTAGAATGTCATTTGGTTCGAGATAATTTTTTTTAAGAATTGCAAATTGACAGCTTGATTTATTCAAAAAAGTCAAAATATTTAAAGCGTATTGACTAGGCTATACTTTTAGTTCTTGTTTGATTTATTATATATAAGCATGTTCAGTTATCCGAAACAGTATGTCAACGGTTAAATTGGAAGATAGTGCGTTTCTCTTTTACACTTTAATGATCGAATAAGAACACATTGTTTACTTCAGATGGACATTTTTTTTTGTATTTTGTTGAAGCAATAGTTGTAAACTTTTACTATGTTTAGTTGCAGTTCAATGTTCTTCTACTCCTTAAATTTTTAAACATATTGTTGGTATTTTGGACTGTCTTATATATATATTATTCGAAATAATAAGGATTTTCTTATCCCACGCATAGATTATCTTAGCCGTTTTTGGCACAACTTTTTGGAATTTTGGTCCTCAATGCTCTTCAACTTTATACTTGTTTGTCTGTCTAACTATTTTGATCTGAGCGTCACTGATGAGTCTTATGTAGACGAAACGCGCGCCTGGCGTATCAAATTATAAGCCTGGTACCTTTGATAACTATTATAATGTGTACAATGTACAAAACATGCTAGTGTACAAAACATGTAATTGTACAAACAATTATGCTAGTTTAAAAAAAAAAACTTATGTACAAAACATGTTTCAAGTACAAAACATGTTTCAAGTACAAAACATGTTTCAAGTACAAAACATGTTAATGTACAAAACATGTTAATATACAAAACATGTTAACATACAAAACATGTTAACATACAAAACATCCTAATGTACAAAACATTTTGGCGTTCGTGGTATAATATGACATCTTTGTTTCTATTTAACTGCTGCTATGTCGGCATCAATATATCTGGATTACAAACATTAATGCCTCCACTATATTATCAATAAGATTGTAATATACATGTTGAAATATTATTTCCGATCCGGTTATTCGGAACAAAATTAAAGGCATTATATGAAGTTTTCTGATTCAAAGATCTTTTATTGATTGATTGGGTCAAAATTATTGTCCTCTTTTTACAATAATTGCTTTTAGGATCCTGAAGTCTCTTCTCGCTTGAAATACGTGCCCTTATTATCAATGATAAAGATGTTCGTCCTAGAAATAAGTATCATCTATAGACCTGCTTATATAAAATGTATATAAGGTCATCTGTCAACGACATGTGTCAATAAAATATATAAAGCTGGCATTGCTCTCACAAATCTTAATATCATTATAACTTCAGATATAGCATGTGGCAATGGTAGCAGTAAAGGCAGGTGTCCCCTCATCACCAGATATGACAAATATCCCAAACATGACTCATTCAGATCATCATACTAGTGACAATAGCAATAGTACACATACACAGCCATGTTCAGTCCTCCTTAAAGACATTTTGGATTTTGATGATTCTGAACAACACTGTCTCATTTCGAAATGTGGAACTAATGGCTGCAAAACTTGTGAAATTTTAATAACAGACGCTCAATTCACTAGCAATTTAACTAAAAAGTCTTACTTTACTAGAAGTTACGATGATCTGAATTGTAAATCTATAAATGTCGTCTACGGATTAGAGTGTAACCTTTGTGGATTGGTTTACGTCGGTGAAACGAAAGGAAGGCTAAACAAACGTATGTGCGGCCATAGATCAGATATCAATCTCAATGCAAACGACATTCTGTACCAGCATTTTAATCAGCCTGATCATTCCATCGTTTCTATGACAGTTCGTATAATCGAAAAGATATACCACAAGACTAACAATCCTCAACTTGCAACACCTCTCCTTAGACAAAAAGAGGACTACTGGATTCGACAATTGGGAACTGCAACACCATATGGTTGCAATGACAAAATTAATGGTATAGGTATTCTATCTAGTACTTTCTGTAGCTCGGTGAATGTGATTACTATTTTCAACTCTACTCCTCGACGTAGATGCAGTCATGGTTATCGTCATTATACATCACCTACTTTGCATGATGTCTCTATTAATGACTTGCTGCCATTTATACAAAAGCCGTTAGGTATTCATCACATTCGCACGAAACTGTATTCATTGCCCCTTTCAAAACTTCATTCTCTGTTCAATTTATGTTTGGAAACCACTGTTACAAACCCTCATTCAAACCAATACAAACTTACAGCTATCATTTCGGATATTGCAAGTTACAGACTTTTCAAACCAGTTCGCATTGGAAAAGATGAAAAAGAGAAAAGATCTTTTCTTAAACTTTCCTTTGCCAACAAAGGTTTCGATGGCGTCAACTTAGGCAATATCATTCATCATAAATTAGTTCAGTCGAAAATACCTCCTTATTTTAAAGATCAGTCTGTACCAATAATTTCTTATACCTATACCAAACCAATTGCAACCAAAATGTTCAATTACAAACACGATACTCTTTCCGAATGGATTAAGGCTGTGAGGTTGTTGATACAAATCCGAATTAAGAAACTAAATGGGCACATCAATACCCAAGCTACATCAATTTTTAAAGACCCAAATGTTGCAAAACACTTGACCTACCTCCATGACAAATATGTTGTTCTCCCCGCAGATAAAGCCCCAAACAACATCGTTTTTGTGTGTAAATATCATTACATAAACTGCTTGATAAATGAATTAGGTATTGACAATTCACTTCGAAACTCAACATATATCCGCACGACACTTACCAAAGAGGAAATCCTGGATAATCAAAGGTCTGTTCTATGTTCCTTTGGAATTTCAACCAAAGATGAAGAACTGGATCTTCCATCACTGTATTGGATACCTAAACTACATAAGTGTCCTTACAAACAACGGTATATTGCTGTGTTTTCCAAGTGCTCCACGAAACTTCTTTCTAAATTATTAACATCTATTTTATCAGCAATCAAAGCCGGACTCCAAAGTTATTGTGAAACTGCCTATTCTAGAGGTGGCGTGAATCAGATGTGGATACTAAAAAATTCCAAAGATCTTTTAGAGTAAATACAATCTAAGACTCTCTCATCTTGCAATAGTATTAAAACATTTGACTTTTCTACACTTTACACACGTATTCCCCATTCCAATCTAAAAGACAAACTGAAAGAATTGGTATTACTTTGTTTCATTAAAAAGAATGACGAACGTAGATACAAGTATCTTGTCTTGGGGAGGGATAAATCCTACTTTGTAAAGAATCACTCTGATTCAAACAAAAAATTCTCTGAAACTGACATTGTCAAGATGCTTGATTTCTTGATTGACAACATATCTGTTACGTTTGGAGGACGTGTTTTTTTAACAGACTGTCGGAACTCCAATGGGAACCAATTGTGCCCCTCTTCTTGCCGACTTGTTTCTTTATTATTATGAGGCTGACTTCATACAGGAACTTCTTAGGAAGAAAGATAAGAAGTTAGCAATATCCTTTAACTCTACGTTCCGCTGTTTAGATGATGTTCTCTCACTAAATAATACAAAATTTGGTGACTATGTTGAACGAATCTATCCCATCGAACTAGAGATAAAGGATACTACAGATACAATTAAGTCTGCCTCATATCTTGACTTACATCTAGAAATTGACAATGAGGGTCGGTTGAAAACAAAACTTTACGACAAAAGAGATGATTTCAGCTTCCCAATTGTAAACTTTCCATTTCTATGTAGCAACAGTCCAGCCACGCCTGCATACGGAGTATATATCTCCCAATTGATACGATATTCCCGGGCTTGTGTTTCCTATCATGATTTCCTAGATAGAGGATTGCTGCTCACAATGGTGAAGTTGAAATCATCCCTTCGTAAATTTTACGGACGCCATCACGAGTTGGTTGACCGTTATGGAATAACCGTTTCACAGATGATATCGGATATGTTCCTTATGTCGTAACTATAATACCCTTCCCTTTTCACGAATGTGACTTGCCGAATTATACTATTTACCGGATTTGTAATAACATAAGCAACACGACGGGTGCCACATGTGGAACAGGATCTGCTTACCCTTCCGGAGCACCTGAGATCACCCCCAGTTTTTGGTGGGGTTCGTGTTGCTTAGTCTTTAGTCTTTAGTTTTCTAAGTTGTGTCATCTGTACTTTTATTTGTCTGTTTGTCTTTTTATTTTTGGCCATGGCGTTGTCAGTTTGTTTTCGATCGATGAGTTTGACTGTCCCTCTGGTATCTTTCGTCCCTCTTTTAATAATTATATTTCTTTATGTGGATAATTTGAAGAAAAGTATATTTTGTTGGCCCAGGATATAAGAAATTCACTTGGTCTATTTTAAAGATATAATACCTGTATATCAATTTGAATATCACACAGTTAGAAACATATGGATATCATTAAAACATAAATATGAAATATAAAACAAAATCGCTGGAAGTTACCATATATATTTGTTTATGGACAGTATTTGTTATAAAGACATTACCAACGCATCACTTTTTATGTTCCAAGTTTCCATCAAAAATCATTCTATATATGTATAAAACCTGTGATAACTTTTATGTTTTGATTTTTGCATTTTTAGATTACTTATGTGCACTCCATGTGTCTTCCGCTGTAGTAAGGGTTTCATTGATTTCTTACTTATTTTTGCTAAATTAATTTCGACAGCTTGTTATTTGTTTGTTTTCTTTTTTATTTGTACAGAGGTTCTTGTATGTCTATTTAAAGATTCAAATATATAACATATATTGATATAATCGTTTTCAATCTAGATATAGACTTTTGATTCACTGGTTATTTATCATCCTTGTGTGATAAGTATATTTTTGTTCCGAAAAAATGGCTCAGGCGGCGTCCAAAACATGCGAGATTTGCATAAGTGCTTCGGGATCGCAATACTGCTTAGAATGTGAACAATACTTTTGTGAAAATTGTAAAATATTTCATAAAAGACAAAAAGGAACAAACAATCACCAGTTTCAATCGTCCTCAGACGTCATCCCGGAAAGTAAATCGAAATGTCTGGACCACAAGGAAGACTTAAGTTTTTTATGTAATACATGTAATGTAGCAGTTTGTAGCAGTTGTGTGACCGGAAGTCACAAAGGGCATGCCTTTTCCAAGCGTATGGACAGCATGTCACAGATGAAGGAGAAAAATAAAAAAGTCCTGCGTAGAAAGGTACAAGAGGTAACTCAAAACATGAAAAAGATGGAAGAAGGTCTAAAAGCATTGGATGTGAAGGTGGAAGTAGTAGTTAAAGCTATTACAGAAGAAGGTACAAAGATAAAGGATATGGTTGATAAATGTATCGCACAGATGATTGCATCGGTCAAAGATCAATCAAGGACGGAAAAGGACAAATTAAGAAAGATCATAGCAGATACTAAATTGGATTTGAAGGCAGGAAGTGACTTAGACAAGAAGATATATGAACTGGAAAAGACACGAAACGATGGAAAATTGTTACAGTCTTTACAGACGCTTACAGATGACATTGCAAAGCTGACGAGAGAGCCTATACCTGAGTTTCCCAACGTACAGTATACTGTTAAGTCCGCAACAGATAATGACATCAAACAGCTTTTTGGTACATTCAAGATCAGGTAAGTTTGGATGATATTTGTTTAGTCGACTGCATTTTACAGTCGTAAATAAAGGCAACAGTAGTATACCGCTGTTCGAAATTCATAAATCGATTGAGAAAAAACAAATCCGGGTTACAAACTAAAACTGAGGGAAACACATCAAATATAAGAGGAGAACAAAGACACAACAGAAACACTAAAATGCGAACACACAGAAACGAACTATAAGATAACAATAGCCATTTTCCTGACTTGGTACAGGACATTTTAAAACAAATGGTGGGTTGAACCTGGTTTTGTGGCTAGCTAAACAGCTAACACATATTTTATTATGTTTAAATTATTTTAATGTGACACCTACTCTTGCAAGTTTTTTTCTATCCGCTTCAGATATTTCCTAATCAAATTTTGCTGTTTTAGATTAATACCTTGTATCTGGAATTAATCTCGAATGAAGACGCAGTGGAGATAATTCAATAAAAAAAGAAGTGGTCATACACAGTGTATTATTTCTAATGGATTAACAATGCACTTCAGTAATGAAAGATGTGGTCAATAACAATGGACACAGTCAAATTCATTTAACAATGCACTCTAGACACTCCGTACAATTATAAAGCATTCAGGAATACTTGTATTCAAACTGGTACAGACAAATCTGTTTTCCCAATTGTTTTTATGTTTTGTTTTGATATCATCAATAAAAGGAAACATATAATGATAAAGATAAAAAAAAACCTATAAAAGCGATGTTCTTTTGTTTTTTGTGTTTTGTTTTGCTGTTCTTGTACTGATTTTGTGTCATGAAAATCTCATATCCTTTTTTTAATTATATATAAACATTGCAATGTGTTATTTGTACAGTGATGTACGTACACGACAAACTAGAGATTCTAAGAAAGAGCTATTTAAACTAAAGATCGAGGGCAATATCTTTTTTTTTATAATTTACAGTGTTAAATGTATACTCTTAACGATGAAATCGTTTCGTCTATTGTTTGTTTAAGTCACATAAAGACATAATTTTACGACACAAGAGATAACTTCAGCTTCCCAGTTGTGAACTTTGAATTTCTATGTAGCATCATTCCAGCTGCTTATATCTCCCATTGATACATGTACGATTCAAGGGCTTGCGTTTTATATCATAATGTCCTTGTTAGAGGGTAACTGCTAACAAGAAAGCTATTGAACCAAGAGTTCCAAGTGGTTAAATTGAAATCATTCCTTCGGATAATGTTACGGACACCATCACGAGTTGATTCCGTTATGGAATATCTGTTTCACAGATGACGACGAACAAGTTATAATCGTCGTAGACATAATTCCGTTTTCCTTTTCCCTGAATGTAACATACAGAATTATACTTATCACCGGGTTTGTACTTACATAATTTTTATTCCATGGCGTTGTCAGTTTATTTTTGACTTATGAATTTGAATGTCTCTTTGGTATCTTTCACACATTATCTATATCTAAATCTATACACATTACTTTGATCCAGTCTACCCTTCCATTGTTCTGATAACATGTATGTTTCCCTATATTGTACCTACCAATGCAGAGATTTAATCGTTGCAACGTTTACTTAGTAAGTACTAATCTTCATCAAATTGTTTTTGAGTTTTTAAGAGGCGTATTTGTTTTAACGAATATATTTTCACCAACTCACATCTGTTTTTTGTTCTGTTTTTTTATGTTGTTTTTTTACAAGTTTTAAAAAGCAGATCAATAATTTCTTTTCTTAATCTTCAACAATAAAAACCATTTGTAATGCATACTTTAATACTAACTCAGTGCATGTTTGCATCCAAGTGGCTTACACTGGTACTAATAGGCATTACGAAAAAAAAACATCGAATGCAAACAAAACAACAAACGTAATGCACTGAACAATGTTGAAAGAGATATACTTAAACCCATTTTTACTTATTTTGGTAAGCTGCTAATACGTTTGATTCATATCATTTCCATTATCAGGAATACTCTTTTACTATACGCTGATTTCTCACGTCAATTAAACGTTTTATGGGATAACTGGATCCCTGTATCTTTAAACTGATAAAGTAATTGTGTCTGCCTATTCTTTATTCTTATGTACATAATCCAGCCCTGCCTAAACAAATATATTAATTTTATCTTTTAAAAACAGTTATCGAAGCAGTCATATGGAATTTATCCCCATTGGAATATTCATCCCTTAGCTCAACGTACTGATGTAGATGTTAACGTCACCTAAAACCAAACACTTTGACGGGAATTAAAATATAGAAATTAATGCAATGAATACATTGATACCTTGTCGTTCTATCAGTTGGTGGACTATTATATTTCGAGTGTACTACCAGCTCTGTAGCTAGAACTTCGGTACTAACATCAACATACGGATATTGTTTTCTTTTAAAAAATAATGTCAAAACCTTCTTCGTGTATATCTTTGATAAATGTCCAAGTTTGGCTACTGTATGTTTTGTTTTTTTTTTGCTTTTTTGCTGCTTTTTTTTAACTCGCGAATCACGAAAGAGGTAGTTTCCTCAAATTTATTTTAGTGCCATTTGTATCTCGTTTATAACTACTTGTTAGTGAACTAAAGATGACTGCGGGTATTGTCAATTTAAAAAGGGTTTAATTTTGATTTAATCAAATACGTTGTTCATTACAGTGAATACGGACCGGATAAAGAAACCAAAGAGCAAGGACAATACCTGTACAGATGTACCACTTGTGGGTAAGTTCCTAAATATTAATTATGATATTTGTAATGTATGGTGTATCCAATGTTTGATGAATAAGGGTTGTTTATTGTTTGGATCTAGGAACCTATGTATTCATCAAATGTAAGTCACAAGTACAAATTAAATGATTGATTTCAGTTGTCATGAACTGCGTCATATATATTTTCTTCGAATAAAGCAAGTTCTGTAAATTTAGCTTGGAATGTACTTTGATGTTGATTTTCTAAGTTCAGACCAACAATATGTTTGCACTATTTCAGGAACCCGTAAACAATTTAGTTTACTTGAACATGTTCGGAGTAGAATTACATTTCACAACGCATGAATACGTTGATATGTTAACAAAATGTAACACCTGTTTTGTTTTGTAGGAAACGATTTCAGTACGTTCGTATGTCAACTGTGATATGAGTGGACGTCTAAAATTTGTTAACGTTCTTAATGTCTCACAATTACTTGAAGGGAACGACAATGAAATTTTAAATAACAAATGAACGAGGACATACAAACAATGTACTTAATACTTTGTAGAAAAGCGTTTCAAAGATTAAGCTAAATGGAAAATTCCTGAACAACATTGGACATTAAATACAATCTGCTGTTCATTACAATGAACGCAATTCGTACATAATTACTTTTACGATTACGATTAATTTTACCATTATCTCCTACAATACGACATTCGTCATTTTTTTTACGGTTATATTTCAGATATTTAAAGGGGCATTAGCTACGATATATAAAAAAAAAAATTTCTTTTTTATTCAATCTTTAATGAAAGTGAAATTGTGAAATACTAATTCGCTTAATGCAGCCAGTTTGGTACAAATTTTATCGAAATAAGCAAATACACATCGATGATGAATTATTTACTTGCAAGTGAATAATTCGACCTCATTGAATTCATATGCATGTGACCTTCAATTTAACCCCTTAGCTAGGGATGGATTACGCATAAACTAGGCGCGTTCAGCTATTAAAAGGACAAGAAAGTCAACATTGAACGTGAAACAAGGGTAAACCATTTGGTCGATTTGTTCCACAAAAAATCATTCTTATACAGATAAAAATGATGATTAACATAGTTTTAAAACCTGTAATATGAAGCAAGCATCAATAGAAAAATTAAATTGCATGTGTTTGCTCTTCATTTATATCTAGATTTATTTTTATATCGGGTTATATGACCGTCGGCAGTCTTTAGAGATCATCTTGTTGGTTAATTATATGGCATCTAAACTAAAATGCACACTAATGCTGGTACATATTATCGAGTCCATGAATCGTAAATTGTTTATTTTATACTTTTTATAATTCGGATATACGTTTTAGTATGTTATAAATCACATTTAAGAATGTGAGTCAAATTGGTGAACATTAATTTCACAGCTATTGCCCCTTAAAACGCTAATAAGCCACATATTTGATAACAACATTCGAAATAAAAACACATTGCATATCTCTCTATACAGTACATGCATACACATTTAGACACTTTAGGTGTTTACTAACTTTTAGATATACAAAAAGTTTGAGCAGAGCATTGTTTTCTCTTGATGAGCGTTGGAAGCAGTAAATGTGTTGCTATTATCACATTTATCCTTGTCCATGAATATTTAGAGTGGGTAACACACAATATATTTCAAACAGAAGCGCTGAAATGAGGTAAACAAACAACATTTTATTGAAAACCATTTTGTTTTGTTTTGGAAAAATTAATGAGTAAACGTCAGCACATCTAGCAGTATGTCTATTTAGAAAGCTGACACTTATGCATGTGTAACTGACACCACTGATCTGCTTCATCTTTCAGAGCGGAAAAGGGATTTGATTTGTAAGTATTATCTACGTCTATAGTAAATGACAAATGTTCAAAACAGTCATCTACTGCAAACAAGGTTTCTAAATGTATCTTAATCACTAGATTGTTCTGATAAAAGACATGTAAAAATAGGTTCAATATTTAAAATGAACATTAAATACATAGAAATAATACAATAGCAAAACAACAGCTTTATGAAATGGTTATAGATAATCATGCTTAATATGTATTTATATGTTACGGTCATTCAATTCAATTGTTGAGGTATTTGACTAGGTTTTTTAGATTCCATCTCCTCTATCATCTTATTTCAACCCAGTTTTTAATAACTAGTTCATGATTTTCATGATATCGGGTAACTGATTTCACGGAAGAAATTGAAACAAAATGCTAATATTGATGGCATCCTTTGCATGTTTCACGGACGCCGTTGTGGTTCGGTTGATTGTTTGAAATTTGTATCACTTTCGGACTGATATTGTTTTGTAATACATTAGATAATACTTCATACGAAAATATAAAAAGAAAATACATTGTTGTCTTGTTTTAAACCCTATCAATATTCAAAATTGATGTGTGTCTTAACAAATACATTAGTACATATTAAGTAAATATCAAAGGTTTCCTCTTTACCTTTAATAATATTTCAGTTTCTACAGAAACGGTAACATTTCAGAGAAAAAAGTTAAGTCCAAGTTTAACTTGGAGTTGTTTTATTTTATTCTATTCTGGATGTTCATGTATAAAAAGTTAAGTTGTCCGTTTTTTATCCTAAATGTTAACCAATAACAAAATAATCCTTGCTTTCTATCCGAAGAAAACAAAAACACATATGCAATGAAGCAATTACAAAATTATTGATATTTATTAAAATTATTAAATGTGTTGGAACGCCTAAATACCTGGTTGTACATGTTTTATAGCCATTGAAACTGGCTAGGGATAATTAGTTTACTTATCGTTGAAGACTGTACGGCGACCTATAATTTTTATCAACGCCATTTGAACTCTGGGGGATAGTCGTCTCATTTGCATGTATATTACGTCCTTATCTTTATATCATACGGTGTTCAAACATAAAACTAATGATGATTATAGAAATGTCATGTCGATGTTCTGGTAAAATTATAGAAGTGTCATGTCGATGTTCTGCTTAAATATCACATGTTAAGGTATAAACCTTAGGACAATTATAGATGTGTCGTGTCGATGTTCTGTTTAAATATTAAATACATATGTATAAAACAGGTGAACACTGCAGGATTTGCACCTCCTGCTATGTATGTCTAATTCATCAATAAAACACATTAGGCATCAATTTAATTTTAAAACTTTCTCAAAAACAATGTTTAAAATAAAAAAATATCTTGAAAAGGTCTTTGATTTCAAAGTCGGATGTATTAATGATGTTTTGTCATTCAAACACCTACATTTTAATAAGTTTTTACATTAATCCCAGTAAACTTGAAATTAAGGATGATACCAAAAGTAGCAGATCTGCTTCATATCTTGATTTGTTTTCAAAATTGACACAGATAGACAACTTCAATCCAGAATCTGTGACAAACGATTTCAACTTTCCAATTATCAACTTTTCATTTCTCAGCACTAACAGACTGATTAGACATCACATAAGTTTTCAGTCACAATCACAGAATAGGTTGATCTATTCGATTGGTCTCAACTCACTTACGACACATGTTAGTTGTCTTTATATATAAGAACAGTCGTCTGATCTTTACATTTACCGATTTTTACGTATTTCCGATGATGACGTTTTGACTAAGTGTAGCTTCGCATTCTGTAGGACAACCGGAAGAGTCTGAGTAAGGATTTAGGTGCTCAGTGATACGGTCACTAGACGACGATGTCAACACGTAATGGCGGCCATTGTTTGACGTTGGTTTTGGCATTTCAAGCTGTAAAGTTGCATTGATGACATTCTAGGATGCTTTATATTTATGCTACACAACATACGAGGTAAAGGCTCATTTCAGATATTTAGCTAATTATTTTCAAATACGTGTTATCTCAGGAAATTATTTAAACGGGAAAAGATAAAGTGTAAAATAGTTGAAATATGAAATCCCATTCATCATCATTTCCCCTTCATATATTGAATCCACTATTTACACCCAAAGTTTGTAAAATAAATTCGGATTTCGGCCTAAGATATCTGCCCTTATCTCCGGAAATATTATACCCACACAAGTTGTCAACATCCGTTTTCAAACTGTTCAAATTGTTCTTGGATGGAAATTATTGACCACTTTCACTTGGTGCTCAGGTTATAGTATATACTTGTAAGCCCAACACACCAAATACCGACCAAAATGAATCAAATTTGAATGCACCCGTGATCACCTCTGATGCCGTGGGGGGTGGGGGGGTATGGTGGTGGTGGTGGGGGGGGGGGGGGGGGGGGTGTCAGAGGGGGTACCCAAAAATAATGTACCAAAGGAAATGTGTTACTTTTAGATTTGCTGAAGGTATCATGTTCAATTCAGAAGTCATGTACCAACTCATAAGAATGTAAGACATATTCGCGTTACAGACTGTTGACTACTTTATACCTGGTCTTATATAACTATATTTGTTCCAGTTCATACATTTACATGTATACACTAAAATTTATAAAAACCTCCATGAAGGCAATAGAAAAGATTAATCAAACATTTAACTTAGTATAGAATACAAAGGGCAAGCGATACCTAAGGAGATGACCATTTGATTTTCTGGGGGTGGGGCAGGAGGAATTTAAGGGGACAGACTATTAATTTTCTTGGGCTATTTTAAAAGTTGTTCTTGCCACGTGAACATTTATTTTCAATCTGCACACACTTTAGACAATTATGTCCCGCCTTTATTGGACAGAATATTCTTTTTAATCATGTGTAAGCACTCTTGAGCAATTTTTATAGAATGTTCAGTTATTATCATGATTACATGTACATGTACCAAACCAGCATATGCTCAATGTTAAACTTAGAATTATTTTTCAAGACTTTGATTTTGAAATGTTTCCTTTGCCTGTCACTTATATTTTAAAAATGACAAAAATGAAAGGGGCAATGGGGTGCATAATTATTTATAATACATGTATAGTGCTGGTAAATGTTTGGAAATTGTGTGTTCCTGTGTTGATGACAATGAACAGTTTAATTTTCCTATGAAGAATTTAAGTAAAACATTCAGTAATTGCATGTACCTTGTATTACAGCATGCAGAAATATGTTCACTAATGGAATAACACAGAGGTGGTTTATATATAAACAAAACTGTTTGTACATGTATCATATACATGTATCAAGAAGATTGAAATGGAATGTTTAAGTGATTGCAACAACCCATTTTAATTAAATGATAGACATTTGTACATGTTGAAAGCAAAACTATGTGTGTTAGTTGAAAACAATATGACTACAATATAGAAGGGGTAAGTAACCAAAAGTGTTTATTTAGGGTAACAAAAGTTGGCTAGTTAAAATGTACTATGATTTCAATCTCCCAAAGTATGAAAAAATATAATATACATTGCATTCAAACTGTTTTTATTAGGGAAACATACTGTGAAAATATTCTGCATTTAACAGCAAGACATGAAAGTTCCCAATTAAATAAGTTGGGGCTGGCACTTAAAATTTATAGGATAAGCCAAGTAATCCTACACAGATGCAAGGCCCAATGGTCTATTTTTATTCTATTATCTATGTTCTATAAATGTTGGTATTTGTTCCTTTAGATTTAAAACTTAATTGCAAAGAATGAAGGGTACAGTAATTACAATTTAATAGATACATTAATGAGTGAAAACAATATAAGGGAAGTAACTCTTACATGATGTCCATCATATCCTGATGAAGTGTTAGCATGAGGTTTCTGAAAGATTTTAATATAAAAAATGTGATGCACACTGAATAACCCGCGTAGCGTGTTATTTTAAAGTGTGCAATACATTTGTTATGTTACTTCGAATAGACAGAAAAAATATTTCAGTCATTTCTTATAATTAAATTCTAAATTCCATTTTAAACCGGAGTAAACCATGAAAAAACGTTGATGACGGAACGGTCACATGACAAAGTTATGTCTATGAGCTGATAAACAAAACAACGACAATCAGAAGACGCGTTACATCCAAAATTAAATTATTAGATAATAAAAAAAATCGTCCATTTGGATATCAAAAATGGGAATGCATGACAACTCATGTATCTGATATCTTCGTCTTTCAAGTGGACAAGTCTATTACGTTTTTGACAAGATTGTTAAAGCTTGCCTTATTTTCATACGATGTGTTTGCAATTTTCATGTATTAGTTTTCGTGGTTGAAGATCATTATTCACCAAGTTTCCTGAAATTGGTGGATCTGTGTTTTCTTGTTTATGAGAAAACGATTTAATTTGTCTATGTCCTTGGACATAACCCACCTTTTTGGAAATTGTATGACCTTGGACATAACCCCCCTTTTTGGAAATTGTTTGACGATGGCATGCATTTTATGTTTATAACAGCTAAACTATAATAATTCATTGAACTAGAAATTTCAGAGTGAGTTATTTTAGCCTTAGGTTCTTTATCATCTTTGTTGTTCTTTTTAGCTGCCAATAATGTCTGAACACTCCTTAATGTTCTACTATGTGTAGGTTTAGTGGATGTTTTGTTTAAAGTATTACTGCCTCCAGGCATAATGTCCAATAGGTGTGAGTATTAATCCATAGCTGAAATTCATTTTCCTTATGTATAATATGTAATAGTTCAATGTCTTTGAGGAAAAGTCATTAATTTCACAATTTTAACATATATAAATCCATCTTCAGATAAGTCATTCCAATATACATCAGAAAATCACAAAAATATGTAAATCCACACTTGATTAACAAATTATTTTGCAAAAATTGCAGGAGCTGACTTTTATAGTGTTAACAGCTCGGCGGCCATCTTAGTATTCCTCAATTTATACGATATATTTGGTTTACAGTTTGATTCAGAAGAAACATCGACATAGCTAGATAATACAATTAATTATCTAATTACTACCACAATTTGATATTAATAAGTATTGTAATTTTCATTGCTATTGATAAATGTAATGTCAGTATTACAAATCTAATCTTGAATCAATCCTAATCCTATCTATTTTTTGGGAAATATTTTTACAAATTTAAATTTGCCGTCACTTTGTGTGTTTTTTTAGAATTTCAAATGTGACGTCACTTTGTGCGTTGAGGCTTTGGCTAACTCGGTTGTGTATTTTTATGTGTTGGATTAAGTTGTTTTATGTAATGTATCCGTTTTTATTCTGTAGTTAGTCCCCACTTCGGTTTTATCATGTATATCTATTATATAGTCATTTTATAAAATTTACTGTTTGCAAAATTATAAATTATTCTAAATAATAAGGATGTTCTTGTCCCAGGCAGAAAACCCTGGCCGTGGTGGGCGCAACTTTTTGGATGTTTTGGTCCTCGGTGCTCTTCAGCTTTGTACTTGTTTTGGCTTTCAAACTTTTTTCATCTGAGCGTCACTGTTTAGTCTTGTGTGGTCTGGCGTATTGAATTTTAAACCTGGTGCCTTTTGTTAGCTATTATTTGTGTGTTTCTTTGTCCTATATGTTCTCCCATTTATTTGTATTGTAATCCGGTCATGTAATGTTGTCATTTTAATGTTATATTTAACATTGCCATAAAAGCGGGAGGTTCGGCATGCCACAAAACCAGGTTCAACCCACCATTTTTTTCTTAAAATGTCCTGTACCAAGTCAGGAAAACGGCCATTGTTATATTATGGTTCGTTTCTGTGTGTGTTACATTTAAATGTTGTGTTTTTGTTGTGTCGTTGTTCTCCTCTTATATTTGATGCGTTTCCCTCAGTTTTAGTTTGTAACCCGGATTTGTTTTTATCTCTATTGATTTTTGAGTTTCGAACAGCGGTATACTACTGTTGCCTTTATTTAAGCAATGACAAGATAGCAAACCAAACATTTTGTTAGTAAGGTGAAATATATTTTTCTGTCTTGAAAAATATTTTTTTTATTTTTATTTTCGACCGACCGACTCGACTTTTTTCATGTGTAAAATGTGCAAACCAACAAATTAAAAATCCTGGCCTTACCATGCTCAGGGTTCTCACTAAGGCGAGTCCATGAGTCCTGGACTCATCAAATCTGTCTGGACTCACCATTTTCATGATTTTCAAAACTGATGAGTCCAAAGATGTATCAAAATTGAAATAGTTTGTATAAACTGAACACACATGTCATCATTTTATAGCAAAAGGTTAAAAGTAATCTGAATTCAATGTCATTGCATTGCTCTATTGGGTCATGGAGGCTAAAATGATAAATGATATTGCAATAAAATATCTTTTTCTTACTGTTGGACTCACCATGGCCAAAAGTAACGAGTCCCTGGATTCGCCTTCAAAAATCCTTAGTGAGAACCCTGATGCTAACTCCTGAATGGTTAAGGCTATAACCCTCCAAAATCAATCCCAACCTTCCTTTTTTTTTTGTATGAACCTTGAGGTTCAATTTCATAAAGATCTATAGAAATGTATGTGATTTGCTCATAATTAAAGGCCGTATCGTGACTTTAGTTATTTACTACTATGCTATTTGATCTCGGATGGAGAGTTGTCTAATTGGCAATTATACCACATCTTCTTATTTTTATATTATATACAAATCAATGTCTGGAAACCAGAAAATCCTTGTTTTTGGGCCCTAAATTCATTATTCGATATGCAACTTGTCATGATAAAACTACATGTATACAATAATCATGATTCATGACAATTACCAAATCAATATCTCCAAGTACAACAAACAAAAAAAAGTGAAAAACAGATTATTTGCCTGAATTTTCCAAGTCCAAGGACCATAGCTATGCAAAAAAAAAACCCATCTCAACAGAATAAATATTGAACTAGATCTGTAAATTTGTCATGGTATAACTATATACAATGTATAAATATCAAATCAATATTTTCAAGCATTACTTACATTTAAAAGTCCCCTTGGCTTTGCTGGTAGGGGACTAATAAACATTTTAATATTTGTAATCATGGTTTTATCTATTTCAATCATGCATGTATGTTTTTCAATTTTCAGAAATAATTGGTTTTTTTTAAAGTTGCATGTAAATTCTCAAAGTATAACCTGTGTCGAAAAGTTGGTTATACAACTTCAACTTAAGTGCGTATCCTTGTGTTTGTGTTGTGTTGTTGAGTGTATTAGTTTCAGGTCATGCCTTTCACTCGTACACTGATGACAAATGCCAATGATACACTTTTACAGGATTACCCTAGAAAAGAACTGGTAGCGTGATTGAGGGAATCCTGGTGTAGTCTGAACGAAGTTTGCCAGTGGACATAAACACAAAGTTGATTAAAAGTGCAATACTCATTACTGAATTATTCAAAATCCAAAGTAACAGTAATATAAGTTTACAACATCTAAACTGCAGGCTCAACAATACAGTGGCATAATCTTAAATCTCCGAAGTACATTTCTCTCGTACACAAAATCGTAACTCCTTCTCTACAGCTATTTCTCTCTTGTATACCTCTATTTGCCCTAGTAACCTGATTACAATATGGTTAAATTACTTTGAACAAAGAAATAACCCGGATATAGGGCTACATGAGCCCGGAGCTGAGGTCAACCAGAGCATCTGTATAAACATAGCAATGGGGCACCAGCTGATTAACATGATTAATTTGACATTTAACAAGTACAATTTTATTGAAGGCGAACAAAATAGATTGTAATGAATTACTTTATAACAGTTAATGAGAATACAATGTAAGTAATCTTATACAATGATAATAAAAACCACTGATGTTATAAATGAAAAACATTACAAACGATTTTTTGCCAAATTAACAAATTGTACCCTTAATTTTTAAAAGCATACTGATACATGTACATCATAACATGTATGATGAATAAGACTGATTAATATTGATTTTAAAACATTCAAATGAGAAATAAAAGACTAATTTTGGTCAGTGTTGTAAGGTTCTTTTAACAATTCTAGTTCTAGTAACTTGTTGATTGCAAATGCATGAATTATTTGCCACTGACCAATAAGTGAGCAAAACACTATCAATGAAAACATAAATCCGCATGATATGCAGGGGTCTGCACTCTATGGTGTTGTTTATAAAAAAGATCTAAAATCACCATGTACATGTACAAAACATCGGCCTTGGCTTGGTTGACAAGAAGCAGCAGTGAATTTATACATTATTTTTTCAAACCATGAGTTGGATGACGAAGATGGAATTTTTTTTTTAGGTTTTTAAATTTTGTATCAACTTTTGAGTATACATGTGTGTGTGTCCAATGAGTGTTTATTTTAAACGGAGTTTAACAACTGATCAGGTCAAAAGTTGAAAACCATTCTCACTATTTCTGTTTATTTCTGCACTATTAAATCATTTATTTGAGTTACCTGTATTATTTCCTTGAGTATCTATTAATACGCCAAATACAAATATACATTAGCGGATCTAGAACTTTTCATAGGGTGGGGGGCATTAACTGACCTAAGTGGGGACAGCTCCAGTCATGCTTCAGTGATTCCCTATATAATCAACCAACATTTTTCCCACAAAAGGGGAGGAGGGGCAGAGCCCCCCTGGATCCGTCTAGGATATATGTGTGGTTCCACTCACCGTTACCCTAACTACCCTACTTTTCAGTCTTAATAATAGCCTACCCTAAAGATTTTTTTTCATTTTCCATTAAGCACTATTAAGTCAGAATGTTACTCTCATAGACTCAATGTAAAAAAAAAACACAACATAAAATTAAAATAAATCCCTACCTAGTTGCTACTGAAATTATAAAATTAATATTTAGTTTAAATTTTTTTCTCATTGATTGACAAACCCTGACAACTCATTTATAACTCCAAAGGAAAAATTGAGAAATCTTGATCATTATAAAAAGCTTTATAAAATATTTAGAAGTGTACCAACACATAAATTGCAATCTAGTTGATACACATGCAATCCCTGAGAGAAGATATTTTCTTTTTACTTCCTTTTTTTACGGCGTCAAAAAGCGAGACATAGGTATGCTGTTTCCGGTGTCGGCGGCGACGGAGGCGGCGTCAACAATGTATTAGTTTGTGATTAGGTCTAGTTTATGGTGAACCACTAGTGGTAGCTCAATGGTATTTGGTATGCAGTTGTATAAGCATTGGCACATCTCATTACCATGTAGATTATCTGGCCCCGCCCCCTCGGTTATGGTTTATTGACCTTGAAACTTTGCTTAGTTTACATGTATTAGTTTGTTATTATGTCAGTTTCTGCGGAACCACTAGTGGTAGTTCTATGGTATTTGGTATGCAGTTGTATAAGCATTGGCGTATCTCATTTTCATAGAGATTATTCGGCCACACCTCCTCTGTCATGGTCTATTGACGTTGACATTTTTGCTTAAGTTTTCATGTATTAATTTGAGATTAGGTCAGTTTCTGGTAAACCACTAGTGATAGGTCAATGATATTTTGTATACAGTTGTATAAGCATTGGATTACCTCATGTCCATAGAGATTATTTGGCCACGCCCCCTCTGTCATGGTCTATTGACTTTTAAATTATTGTTTAGTTTTCATGTACTAGTTTGTAATTAGATCAGTTTAAGGGGAACTGTTAGTGGTAGTTCAATGATAATTGGCATGCAGTTGTAAAATCATTAGCAGATCTTATTTCCATGGAGTATATTTGGTCCTTACCCCTCAGTCACGATCTATTGACTTTGGAACTTTTGCTTAGTTTACATGTATTAGTTTGTGATTAGGCCAGTTTAAGATGAACCATCAATCTTAAGTCATTGATATTTGGTATGCAAAAGTATTGGTATTTGCAAGTTTCGTTTCCACTGAGATTATATAACTCCACCTCCACATTATGGTTTATTGAATTTTAAACTTTTGCATAGTTTACAAGTTAATGTTTGTGTTTAGGTTATAGTCCAGTCGATTTGTGAAACAATTGTTTAGATTGTGGTAAAAGCATCAAACTTTCAGAGTTTTAGTTGAGGTCATAGCAAACATTAATAGCTATGGACCCAAATCAGAAAAAATAAAATTACTGCTCTGGGCGGCCATTTTAAAATGACCTCATAAAAATTAATAATTGTTATTAAAAAAATATATGAAAAATAAATGACGTTACTAATTTTATTAACCTTTGATATATTCATCACTAATGACAAAGAAAATCATCTGAGGACTTCATATATTGAAGTATTGGTGGCCATCTTGAATGGTGGCCATTTTGAAAACATAAATTTTCAACATTATTTGCTATTCTTATTAGTTTGCTAGTTGCATTTATACTCATGTTTTTATGCATTTACAACTACTTTTGCAAATTATATGACTGCTGCTATTTATATAGGATATTCACAAGTGGTCAAATAAGGCATGCATATGTTGACACAATAAATAATTTCTTTTACTCTCAGGCTTGCCTAAGTAGTTTTTTCCTCAGAAAATAAAGTAATTACAATATAATTTATGACCACTCTATGTCGAAAAGGAAAACAATGTTGGTATTGAAATCACTGGAGCTGAAAACCCCAATAAATAAATGGCCCGGAAAGAATTTGAGACGCCAAGCAAGGACACGTGAGGATTTACAATGCCAAGCAGATACAAACAGAGTAGACATAGACATTTGACCTGGTAAACAGTCCTTTGTTGTAAGCATACAAATATGCTGCATATTGAATTAATAATTTCTCTCATCATTCAACTTAAAATAGTTGAATGAAGGCCAGAAACACTCCAGAATCACAAGGCAAAAGGTACTAATCCTGTCAAAAAAAAAAAAACAACAAAAAAACAGACACATTTGCGATGAATCAATAAGAACAATGACTGTAGGGAGTGATTTTTTCTTTTTGTTCATTTTTGTGGTGAGGTATTTGACGATCATCATGAAGCATCGACAATTATGATCGACAAACATTTGTGACAAAAAAGTATGTCACTGTCCACTTGAACTACAACCTATTGTTCTCTTAGCCAGACTCAGTGCTGGAGATTTAATATCACAGGACCAGATATCATGCTAAATGTTTGTTAAAATTGCACAACAATTCAATAAGACAATAATTCAAAGGCACAGAAAGAAAGTCAGGGATCTGCTATCCATATATGGAATGGGGCTTGCCAAATTGATATAAATCATTGACAGCTCACAGTCTGGAACAGATATTGTTCTGATATTTGAGCTTGCTGGTATCGGTAAATTGTACAATGTACGCCTTGAGCAAATCGGAGTTGTCATGGTAGGAATGATTGATACAACGCTTCTAAAAAATGGATACTAACTGCTATAAAAGATATGCAAGCACACAAGAAAGGTAGCGTCGTTCTTCTGATTTTTAACGAATGTGTTGGATAAGTTCCGAAACAGTGATGTCTCCTAGTCGTGACGATGAAGGCCTTATCTTAGCCAAAGTAAATAGAATAGTTTGAAGAGACTAGCTTGCTACTATAAAAAGATTTACAGGGGAATATAATGAAGCCGTTCAACATGAATCATTTCAACAAACACAGAGACACGTGGCTCTCTATCTGAGGAATGATAAGTTGCAATTGTATTCTTTCGACGACGAGTTGCACAATTGAACTATAATAGCTGAGAAATGCTAAGTGCTGTCTGCGACTCAACTATATTACTGGACTGTGTCTCGATGTTTGACCATCCTAGTATCATTCATACTAAGCAATCAATGTATGTTGAACTGATTCATGTTGGCAGCTGTTATTGAATGTCCCTGTAAAGCTATTCTAAGTAGCAAGCATATCTTTTCAAACTATTGTGCCTGCTTTGGCTACGATGATGCCTTCATTTGCACACTTTAAAGATGTGGCTTGTTTCAGAGCTTCACGAACACCTTCGTTGAAAATCAAGAGTATTAATCTACCTCGTTTGTAAGCTTGCAGATCTTCTATGGCAGCTACATTCCAATGTTTTAGATACTTTGTACCAGTTCTTCCTTTCATGACAACTCCATGATGTCCAAGGCGTGTACTGTCCAATTTAGAGTGATCGGCAAGCCCAGACCGTGTGTCATTTATGTATTTTATTATATTGGAAAGCACAATTCCGTGGAAAAGAACTCCTGGCTTTCTTACTGTGTCTTTTATTCTACCTATTTGCCGTGTTGTCAAGGTTTATCAAACATTAGTAGGCATGATACTTGGCCTCCTGTAATATTACATCTTCAGCACTTAGTTTGGCTAAGAGAACATTGTCTTGTAGTTCAAGTGCACAGTCATGCACTATTTCTGTCGATTATAAATAACGATGCATCGTGGAGATCGTCAGATACATCATCAAAGAAACAAGACACTGCAGTCATTGTTCTTGTTGATCCAGAACCACTTTACTGTGACTGGTTGTTTACTTTTTGTTTCAACCGACAACTTATCTTCAACTTACGAGGTATGTTTTCGCTGTTACTGATGAAATATTTTGAGAACTGGAAATTTTGTTTCGACAGGATTTGTGACATTTTGCCTTGTGATTCTGTAGTGTTTCTACAGTTCCATAGCCTTCATTCAACTGTTTCAAATTGAGTGACTGGACAAATAATTCAATGTGCAAAATATGTTTATGCTTGTATCAAAGGACTGGTTACCAGCTCAAATGTCTATGCCTGTTCTTTTTGTATCTGCTTGGCTTTAAAAATCCTCTCATGTCTTCTCTTGCCGTTTTACACATTCTATCCAGTCCATTTGTCCATAAGATATAAGTTATTCAGCTCTAGTGATTTCAATATCTAGCTCTGGTGTTTTTGAAATCTACAATTTTGATCCTTTTCGACAAAGTTCAGTCATAAATTATATCAATAATACGTAAATTCTGTTGTAAAAAATACTTAGTCAAACATGTAAGTAAACATGTTCATGCCTTATCTGACCACTTGGTGAATATCCAATGTAAATTAGCAAAAAAAAGGTATAAATGCAAACAGTGAATTATAAAGATAGCGAATAATGATATACTGGAAATTCAGGGTTAAAAAGGGCCGTCATTCAATATGGCCCTCAAAATATCAATATCTGAAGTCCTCAGATGATAGTCCTTGTCATATGTGATTAATATACCATGTGTTATCAAACGACTGGACTATATGGGAACCCTTCTGCAACAAGCGCGTAACTAATAAAATGTAAACATCAAAGTGAACACGGTTACCGATGCATATGTGTTAAGGCAATATTAAGTTGTAGATGTGGGGGACAATGTGATAGAATATGATAGACAGAGACAGCTATTGTGTTGTTTGACAAACATGTAGAACTCATGTATTGTGTGATATTTTTAACGGCAATTGAGAACATTTCGGCAGATGATTTCCTTATGACATTACATGTATGATATGATACTCATTATGTCTGCAATCAAGACGTTTTGAAAGTTGTTTCAGATAAACAATATAAACAAAATGATCTATCCTCCAAACAGCCAACTATTGTACAAATAAGAGGTACACTAATAAATGTTTGCTTTATTTGGGCTTGTAAAAATAAAAACTCCTGTTATCCCACTTCTAGGTTGAGTAAACGGTAATATTGATATTGCCTTTTGCGACAATTATTCAGATTTTAACAACTAAAGTTTCAAGTGTAGGGTGTAAATTTCAGGATAAGAACAATATATGTACATTGTCATACAATATAAAATTCATTTGTACTCACTACGAAACAGGAGAAAAATTGGCGGGCCTCGCTTTTCGTCCTGTTTTTAAAGCTCATACAAATATTTTCCATCAATGTACATATATATTGCATATTTATTTTCACCGAAATTTAATTTAGAGCTATACCTATTTTGTCTTTAAAATTTCAAGATTTGTTAAGATGGCCGCCATTCCATATGGGTAACAATTCCATAAATTATGTTCAACAAGACAATTGGTATAAGCACTATCACTGTTTTTATCAGGTTTCATGTCAATATCTTCCCTGATAAAAATTTCATGAATTATTTTAGGAATTTTTAGAAATCAAACGTCCGCCATTTTAAAAATGGCTGCCTCTCCCGCCAATTTCGACTTTCAGACTAGGTCCATAACTGAAAATATTTTCCATGACATATACTACTTCTATGCTAAATTTCATGCTTTTACCACAATCTGAGCAATTTTGCCAAAAATCTGCACAAATCGACTGGACTATTAGTTTAAAGAGAACGAACCATGAAAAGTCAATGATATTTGGTATGCAGTTGTATTAGCATTGGCACATCTAATTTCCATGGATATTGTTTAGCCCTGTACCTTCAGTCATGGTTCATTGACTTTAAATATTTGCATAACTTATGTGATAAAGTATTGCTATTTTAATTTCAACATATGCATTATCAAAATAACAAGTAGGCGAGACATATCTCTGTGTTAACAGTTTATTTTAGACGAGGGAGTAGTTAGCATTTACATTGTACTGCTTTTGTAATACACATTAAATCAAACATTTTTCATATTTCTGAAAGCAAAGCAGTTTTAAAAATATACTGCACTTCCAATATATATATACTTTGATAAACATTCAATTTTACATTTATTGACAACATTTGGCCCAATAAAATTCTTTTCAGCACATCTACTTAATTTTATTCATATGTCTTATCGTTAAACTTATGTGTGGTTCAAAGCTTAAAATTGTACTTGACTTATAAGTTTGGAGAAAAGTTTAATACACAGCACAAAAGGGAGATAACTCAGGTTTTGAAGTAACTGACATGCATTATCAATTTTTTTCTTTGCAATTATGGAAAGTAAAGGATCTTAATTACAGTTGAATCTATTTCATGAGCTGGAATTACCTCCCATATTTTATAAGAGTACAAAAATAAAGAAAACTTTAAATGATTGTGAACAAAATTAAGTTTACTGATAAATAATAATAAATATATTACTGATAAATCAATATTAGCCCATCAATATAATATATGTATCTAGGAATTTGAAATCAAAGGTACAAAGTCTACCCTTATTGCTCTACTGGAGATAAATATAAACAGTAATAGAAAATACAACTCGAAACCAACACTGATCTTTTTGTAGGTGCATCTAATCCACTATCAAGGGAGATAATTCATGCGAAATAAAAAGATAAATATTAATCATTCGATGAATATATGTCCCCCTTTTATGTAAATTATATTAAAGTGCTAGTAAAAATGTTCTCCTGTGTATGTTTTTAAAATGTTTATTGTGAAATTTTGTTAAAATTTGTTAATTTTTGTATTTCAAACAAATAAAATATTTATATTCTCATTCTAATTCTTCTTCAATAATTATTTTTACATTTTGACGATTATGTCAAAATGGCAATAATTAGTGCACACACTTAATTACTTTAAACAGTGATTGTATCTTGTGCAAAACCAACCACGTAAGCACATTATATAAAAAATTAGCCTCAGTCAGATCAAATGATTTGACTCACGTGAATTTCACATGATCTGACTAATGTGAAATTCACGTGAGTCAAATCTTGTGAATTTCATGTGAGTCAGATCACTTGAATTTCACGTGAATTGCATGTGAATTTCAGGTGAAAACTGTTCACGTTAAATTCACATGAAAAATTCACGTGAGCAAAAATTCACGTGAAATTCATGTGAAACTCACGTGAATTTTATTTGACTTTCACGTTAAATGAGAAATTCAAGTGAACAACATTTGCCTGTGTAATAGAATTGAAAAGTGGTTTACAGGCTTAACGATTGTTTTTTGTTCTTTTTCTATATTTTTACTATAGGACTTAAAAGAGGTATTCAGGCGTAACGAATATTATATGTTCTGTTTATATATTGAATTATACAGCTGAAAAGAGATATGCCATGAATACGGACTTAAACATTTTTGTTCGGTTTTTATTTACAATTATGTTTAGAACTGAATGGTGATTTATATAGTGTACCAATTATGTTTAGAACTGAATGGTGATTTATATAGTGTAACAATTCGTACAATAGAGTCTGTATAGCATGATTAAACACAATCGTAACGTGTCAATTGAAACTGACTGATGATAAATTGGAAGTTGGTAACTAGAAAGTTGAAATCATTACGTTTGTCATAAAGTAATCAATGTGTGTCAATATCGAGTTAAAGATCAAAACACGAAGCAGATCATTTCATTTCCTTTATATTGAGTCCACTTGGAAATGAGATACCAGAACTCATTGAAATATCAGTCACAAATGATCATGTAACGTATTAAAAGTAACCGTTTCGGTTGCAGGTAATGTCACTCAACAACAAACGGTCTACAATGGAACAATCGAATTGATTCACCCGACGAAAAACAATCTGAACCGGACACTATGTTATACGGTGTGTGCTGTGCCTTTTAACCGTAAACATCGTTTGTTGTTATATATTTGTTAAAACAACATAATTGAACATGCATTTTTGAAAACCTAGGCTTTTAAACAGCAGTTCAGATTTGTTTTCTTTTTTTACTTTCAAATAAGTTTACTAACTACATTTTCTACATTTGATTCCTCAAGTCCCGGTACATTCTTCCCTCACAGTTGCTTGCCATTTTTATAAAATATATCATGGCGGTCTTTCTTTTAGCATAAATTACTAGTTGATCTTTTTTTAATCCATATCTTCAGTCGATGAATTTTGTTGATAAATAGTTTTATTCAACAAACAGAAACACCTTATGAAATAATAAAATGGATCAATAACTATAATTTTGAACATGACAGGGAATGCAGGCTACAAGATATGTATGATTATAACTGATAAACGTCAAACTGTGTATTTTATAAATCAGTTTGGTTAAAATCCATTTGTGTTTTTTTTTATCAAATTTGTCATTTAAAAAACGCGAGTTTTCTTTACAGGTTATTGTGAATTTTACCTGCGAATGTGTGTGTAATGTTAAATGTTACTAGCTTACTTGATAACGTCGATTAATGATTAAACACATGAATTAGTTCTGTGTTTCGTTAATTTTTTATAAACTGTGCTGAAAAACACATGAAGCCAATCTAAATCCTCCAGATTTTATTCTCCAGTATGAAAACATACACCATTACAATGGAATGCAGTAAAGGTTCTATATTAAATACATAACGTTTCACCTAATTAAACATGTAATTTGTGTTTGCAATGCAAAACACGCTTTAATTGATTTTAAAACCTCAGATATAATATAATTTCATTTGCATGAATGAATGTCAGTTTATATATATAATTATAAACCCCAATGGAGATATACAGTCTTAAAGACGTTTTTTGTTCTGTAAAAATATACAATTTGTGAACTTTTAGAAGGTACACACACTAATAGAATGTTTATGTGTACAATTGTATACAATTAGAGAATTTAAAAGAGGTATCCTGGTTTAAACAATTGAGATAAGCCATATGTCTCTAAATGTTGACAAAAGAAATCAGTACATAGTATATTACAGTATTGCTGGTCCAACTGCTTTTTGTTTGAGATATTGTTTTTGCTTAACGCTAACATATCACTCGTTGCTATACCATGAATGGAGAAGCCGCAGCATCTAGACGGAATCTAGTCAATCAAGTCAAGATTCGGACATGCCTTACCGTAGCGGATTTCGAGTTCACATCCATAGTGTTGGTAGGCTTGTGATGTTTGTAAATAAAATATCTAGATATACTCCAACTGTAGAACTATAAAGCAACCGTTAGAATGATAATTAGTTTCCTTTTTCTCTTTGAAACTAAATATCAATATCATGAGTCTACATTACGTATTAGAATAATGCCTTACAACTTCTTCTATAAAAAAATTACTTCAACATGCAATTCAAATTTCACCTCGGGTTTCTCGTTCGGTTCGTGTTGCTAAACCTTAAGTGTTTTATATTATGAGTTAAGAGGGATGTTTGTGTTTTTCGACGTTACCTTCTAGATATCATGTAGACGTATCTCATGTTTTTATAATTAATAACGGATAATATCAAAGTAATAACAACTGCAAATCGATAACCATTTAGTCATAATTTGAGTAGATACGATTGACTGTAGATCAGCTTAATTTTAATCTATAAGTCTATTTATTAAATCGTTTTCAGGATATCGTACACATCTTACTTACAATTTACAGTTTTCCCCAGTGTAATATGTCTATATATGCATACACCAGTTATTGTTAGGATGATATTTTACTTCTTTTGGTGATATACATTATGATTAATAAGTCAAAAATCCAGGTCAATGTTTAACATCAGCAATAAAACCTTACACTAGACAATAAAACAGCAGTCAATAAAACAAAGTCTTATATGTAAAATATTAATAATATATTAAAATTGTAACTTAAGTTTTATGTTTCACAGTTGTACCTTTAAATACACGACATACACATATAACCGTTATTGATTTAAATGTAAAACACTCTTATCATTGGCTATTTTCCTTACCTGTGTATTATACATTGTCGACGATAAATGACAAAATGGCACAGGCAGCCTCGAAAACATGTGAGATTTGTGTTAGTGCTCCAGGATCCCAATACTGCTTAGAATGTGAGCAATATTTTTGTGAAAATTGTAAAACCTTTCATATCAGACAGAAACTATCAAAAAATCACCAATTTCAGTATTCATCAGACGTTATCCCGGAAGGTAAATCGAAATGTAAGGAACACAATGAAGACGTCAGTTTTGTGTGTAATACATGTAATGTAGCAGTGTGCAGTAGTTGTGTAACTGGAAGTCACACAGGGCATGCCTTTTCTAAGCTAATAGACAGCATATCACAGCTGAAGGAGAAGAATAAAAAAGATCTCCAAAGAAAGGTATACGAGACCACCCAAAACTTGAAAAAGATGGAAGAAGGTTTAAAGGCATTTGATGTGAAGGTAGAAGAAGTAGTCAAAACTATTACAGAAGAAGGTACAAAGGTAAAGGCTATGGTTGATAAATGTGTCGCACAGATGATTGCATTGGTCAAGGATCAATCCAAGAAGGAAAAGGACAAATTAAAAAAGATCATAGCAGATAGGGAAATGGATTTGAAGGCGGGAAGTAACTTAGACAAGAAGATATATGAACTCGACAAGAAACGAAACGATGGAAAATTGTTACAGTCGTTACAGAAGCTTACAGATGACATTGCAAAGCTGACGATAGAGCCTGTACCCGAATTTCCGAACATACAGTATACTGCTAAGCCTGTAACAGATAACGACATCAAACAACTGTTTGGCATCTTCAAAATAAGGTAAATCTACTGAAATACCTGAGAAGAGTATTGTTATGTAGACTGCATTCTGTAGTCGTAATACATGCTTTAATATAACTATATTATTTGAAAGTGACATGTATTTTTGCATAATCAAAATTCAGTTTTTGAATATCAATGTATTTCTGAATTAAATCTCATGACAGACGCAGGGGGGACAATTCATTCAATAAAAAGATGTGGTCATTAACAATGTATTGTTTATAATGGAATAACAATGGACTCTAGTAAATAGAAATGTGGTTTATGACAATGCACATTTTAAATTGTATTCACAATGCACTCGACACTACGTAAAGTTATGAAGTTATTCAGGAATACTTGTTTTCAAACTAGCACAGAATATCTGTTTTCCTCATTTTTAAAATGTTTTGTTTTGATATTATACATTTAAGGAATCATGTGTAAATACTTCATTTTTATTTTGACAGTGGAGTACGTACACAGTATATCGGAAACAGAGAGAAAGAATTGCCTAAACCAAAGAGGTAGGGCAATATGTTTGTATATTTTACAGTGTTAATTTTACGCTTAAAACAATGTAAACTTTTCGTCAAATGCTTAAGTGAATCACACATTATCTTCCTGTATACCTTGTCTTTTTTTAACGAAATGAAGCCCTCTCTCCATGGTTCTGGGTAAAGTTGTTTCATATATTGTGTAAACCAGTGCACCGTTTTACTGTCGACACATTTACTAGTTACATGTTTGTACCTATCTTCATTACATTGTTCCGAAGTAGCAGTTTTTTAAGCCGTATTTGTTTAATTTTCTTGATACATATTTCACCAACTTACATTTTTTTTAAATATTTTGTTTTGCTTTGATTAACATCTTCTACAAATGCATTTGTAATGCGTTGCATACGTTAGCAAGCACTTACTCGAGTAGGACTGCGTTTAAGTGAATAATACTGATAATGATGTACAAACATATAGCGTAATTTATTTGCCATAGCGTTAAAATTAGGTTGTATTTAATTTTCGTAAATATACTGCTCGTTAAAATGTTTCTGCTTGTCTAGTTAACGATTTAGAACCTATTGATACTTTAAATTTACGATATAACCATGATATTGAATGTAAAATTCATCATAATTATCCGCACTAGTAAGGCACATTGTGCATAGTATAAGCTAAGGACACCAAACTGTTTTCAAACGACATTATCAAGTCATGTTGCGCAGTCTTCTTTTATTTTTTTTATATGTAGTTTTATGTTAACTGTTGTTGGTCCTTTCGTCAATTTCCATTATTTGCCATAGTGTTCTCCATATCTCTTCGACGTATGAGTTTGAATGTCCTCTTTGAAATTTACACCTCTTTTTGAACTATCCTCGATTCACAAGATTATTTAAAGTCGACAATTTGCTGAAGGGTTCAACGATTTCAACAGTCACATTCACAATCGACTGTTGATAATGGGGTCAACGACTTTAGCATTCACATTCACAATCGACTGTTGACAAAGGGGTGAACGAATTCAGCAGTCACATTCACAATCGACTGTTGATGAAGTGGTCAACGACTTTAACAGTCACATTCACAATCGACTGTTGATAATGGGGTCAACGACTTTAGCAGTAACATTCACGAATAGCGAAGGAAGTTTGTATATTATCATTGAATGAACTTAACATAACACTACCATTAATGTTTATAATGTTTGTAATAATCTTATATAACACAATTATATATTAATATTCTTGTAATGGTCACAAAATACATCCAATAACACCATCAACATCTTAATCCCAATTGCATATTGTATTTTCAGAAATGTACCTGTGACGTCAATTTTTGTGGAGTTGATACATTCGTGTGACGCACAGTTCATTATTCTATTGTGCTGTATTTGTGTTCTGTCGTAAATTAATTTTAGGTGTTCGTTGTTATTCTGTGGTTTACATGTTGGGATGGGCCATTGTATTGTTTGTTTATGTATTTTTCTGTCCTGAATGTACTTGCATTTATTTGTACTTTATTCCTGTCACGTAATGTTGTCATTTTAGCGGTATTTTTAACATTACTATATAAGCGGGAGGTTTAGCTAGCCTTAAAACCAGGTTCAACAAACCAGTTTTTCTTATGATGTCCTGTACCAAGTCAGGAATATGGCAATTGTTATCACATGGTCCGTTTTCATGTATGTTGGCGTTTGTTTTGGTAACAGTTCGGTGTTTCTGTTGTTCCGTTTTGTTTCCTCTTATGGTTGATGTGTTTTCCTCAGTTTTGGTTTGCGACCCGGATTTGTTTCGGTTACTTCGATTTATGACTATTGAACAGCGGTATACTACTATTGTCTTTATATATAGCTTCTTCAATTTAACTGTACTGGATATTGTTAAATCTAAAGTATTCATCAGTTCATGCGGTTTTTTGCTGTGAGAAAGACGGGGAAAAGGAGAGAAAAGTATATGCAAAGCTGCAATAGTTCTATAAGGATTGCGGATATAGATAGGAATGTCATTAATTCATTGCTACCTTGTGTTTATATCGTCAACCTAAAAGGTGTTTTATTTTATTTTAATATATTGTGTTGTTCATTACAGTGATTACGAACAGGTTACGAAACCAAAAGAGGAAGGAAAATACCTGTTCACATGTGACGAGTGTGGGTAAGTTTTTAAATATTGTTTTTATGGACATGACATAAATATGTATATTTTTATTATATTAGCAACATACACTACAAAACAGAAAAAATCTGAAATGGCCTATATCTTTAATCAACTGTACTGATTTTTACTCGGCCAGTCTGACTTGGCGTGAAACTTAATTGATATTACTCGAGCGTAGCCTGAACCATACTTTGCAGTCTGAACTTATACTCTACCAGTACTGAACTATTTTATATGTGTTTTATCTATTCTCGATCATGTCTGAACAATGCTCGACCAAGTCTTTACCAACCTATTGCTGTATCTATCTATTGCATTTCATCAATTTAGGAACTTTTTTAACAACAGCTTTTCCCCTTGGCTAGAAACTTGAACAACAATTTGAAATCCAAAATGTATTTAATATCGCAATGAAACTAAAATTTCACAATTAAACAATATACTATAATCAACACCATATTCATCAACACTTATACATATATAAGATCTAGAGCGCTGGACACAGGCGGCGTTGTCACGATATCCCAATAGCATGAGTTCGAATCCCGGCGATGGGAAGAACAAAAATTTGCTTCCGGTAATTTGCAGATTTAACATGGTTGTGCTGATATTTAGAGTAATAATGAATTTAATATGTGTTTTCAGCCGTGCATCACTTTCACTGGTGATCCTATAAATGGATCTTTCGTAGAGTTGTCACTTAGTTAGACGTACTTATCAAATATTTTTTTTCTGTGACTACATCGTACGATCCTTTACGACAGATCATTTAGCTAATCTGCAATCAATTCAATCTGCATGCCTAATATAGCATGTACTGTGTTACAACTCTAGATTCTACTAACGAGGAAAGGTAACATTAGGCCACCGAAAGCTGAATGTTTAGTTCAGTCTAGGTGACCCTATGGTCTAGAGCGCTGGACACTGTGCAGGTGGTGTTGTCACGATATCCCAATAACATGAGTTCGAGTCCCGGCGAGGGAAGAATCAACCAGAACGATATAAAGTTTCAATGCAATTTGCTTCAAGGCATAACATGATGACCTATATAAGGTCATTATTTTTCTGGTTAAAAAGCAAACTTTAATTTACTTATACATTAAAATCGTTTGAGAGCTATCGTGTGGTGTTGCGAATTGAGGGTTTACCATAATTTTCCATATTTTGTAGGTTTAAGGCAAAAACAACCCTTTATTCCGTTTATTAGACTGACATACCAAAAATCGTGGTTAGCGCACATTTTAACTTCCAAAACAAATAATGTGAGGTTTTGTTAATATATCAATACAATAAAGGGGCATTATGTGAGATGAATTTAATAATGCAAACATTTCCATAACACTTTAAATCAATCCATATTTAACACATTATATGTAGGATTTTGAAAATCATATTTATTCACATTGTATTGGAAATCATACTGTGACCTATGGATATTCGTTTTTCGTGTTACATGTACATGTATCACGATTTTGTGCTCTCTTCGTGCCAGTTGTTTTTTACATCTTTATATGCCTTTTACTCTATCTAATCAAATGATCCAACATTCTTATTTTCTATAGAATAACAGCCTTGTACTTTAAAATGGGGAGGGGATATAATATGTATTCCTAATTCTGAGTTTTATATAAAAAAAAATTGTATTGCCAAACAAAAGAGAGAAATCAATTACTCTGAATTGTTCGTTTACTAAATTGTTGAAAAAAATCTGCTTTTCCGCGATAAAAATGTCTTGAAAATAGACAAAGAAAAGCACCCCTCTTTTATAAACAAAGTTGATACAATAATTTACTTACAAAGTGACTTTTGTATTTTTCATACACCGTAACAATTTATTTGTGCCTTGCTTCATACCGTTACAGTAATATTTCTATTTAAACTGGACAATGATTTCTGACGTTTATATATCTAGTTTAATAAGTGAGTTTAATAAAACATTATGAATGAGCCGTAGGGCATATTTAAACTTGATCACATCAGAAACAATATCTCACTTTTGTGTTGTCGGTTAAATAGGATGTAAATAATGCAAACCTTTGTAAAAAATAATATTTATAGACGATATATAAGTCAGATAATGCCTATTTTAAGGGTTTCTTGTCGTATAACACACCAAGGGGTGTAAGGATTGCCCAAAGAAAGACCTCCCTACGGTCGGTCCTTTCATGTGTTCAATCCTGACACCCCTCGGGGTGTTATACTTCAAGAAACCTTAAAATATGCATTATCTATCACATAAATTAAGATTTCGGTTTAATAAATTTGTATATACATAATGTCATGTTCACATTGCACAATGTACATCAAAAATACTAGAACTTTCAACCATTATTCAAATACATATTGTAAAATGTATTCAAAATTATTTAAATGTTTCAGATATATTTTATGAGTACTAGAAAATTTTCAACACTGACTTAAGCCTGGTATACATTTTTTGAGATTAGTTAATAACGCAGTGGAGTTTTTTTTATTGTATATAACGTAACTTAATAAATTTAAAAAATTGACACCTATGTTTTGTAAAATGAAGAATTTAATATTATAGAAGTTCCATAGCAATCCTTGATAGCCTTTTGAAAAAAGGAATTGTGTTGCAAAGTTGCAGTAACAATTTAGGTAGACTAATTAAGTTTTGTCAAAATTAAAGACATGGCATAAAAGAAGAACTTTAATAAGGTTAAATTAACTCAGTACATGTGTATTTTACAGGTAAAAAGAAACCCCTATTTTCTTAAACTCATGTATTATTATCTAGTGAATCCAAAATGGCCTTGTGATTTAAGTTGTACAGGATGTTGTTTAATTTTCAATGGACATTATATGAATGCGATGATGGATGTTATTTAAAATGTATTTCACTCTGACAACGTGTGATCTTTTTAATGAGTGTGCCCCAAGCAGGATGTATTACTTTATAGTTTATCCCTTTTCAGAAGAACAAATTTAAGCATTTTATATATGTATATATATCACAATATTCGCGTGTGCCATCAGTGATATAAATGGACGTATATTAGTTACTTGGACTCCGAACTTTTCAAATTAACTAAGGCCATAAAAATAATATACTCATATCTTGGTAAAACATTGCAGTTTTGTTCTGTCGATAATTCCAGAACAACATTGAACAACTTAACCACAATCTTCAATAATGAACGGCAAATCGTACATATATTAATCATATTTTAACTGTATGTTCTACGATACGACATTTGCCCTTTTCCGACGGTTATGTTTCAGATATTTAGAACACTAAACAGCCTCAAAATTGATAACAAAATGTTCAATGAAGCATAATGCATAGCTCTCAATGCAGCAAATACTTATCAATTTACACATTTTACGTTTGTATACAATTGTAGATACTCATATTTGCTGAGTCAATCATCACCTAAGAGACATTAATTGTCGTAATACACGTCTGATGCAGAAAATGTAATGCCGTTAATGTTAGCATAATAATGTTATCTTTGTCCATAACGATTTTGAGTGGTTAACTCACAACATTATTCAGCAATAGGTGGTAAAATGAAGTAAGTCAACCACATTTAATTCGAAACCATTTGTTTTGCTTTGGAAATGCTATTTGAGTAAACGACAACACATCTATCAGTATATTTGTTTGGGAATCTGTCACTTATACATGTGAAACTGACACCATTGATCTGTTTCGTCTTTCAGAAAGGAATTGAGATCTGATAAGTAAGTATTATCTACGTTTATTGTAAGTGACAAATAGACATTTGCGGAAACTGTCATACACCTACGATTAGGATTACAATTACACTTACAGGTAGCATTTAAATCTTGGGTCGTTTCAAAGTGTAAATATAAACCGTCGGTTCAAAACCAAGACTAACTCCTATGATGTTTTTCTATAGTTGAACAACGGGATTTCAAAGAAATATTGATAAAAAATGGCATCTTGGCAGCTTCAGGTGAAATCTGGACAACTCTGACCCAAAGGCAAATCGGACTATGACAACTCGGGCCAATTTAAAGACAACTCGGACCACTTTTATAGACAGCTCGGACCAGTTTGAAAGACAACACGGACCAGTTTGAAACACTTGTCAGACCAGCGGCTCTTCGTGGTTTTTACGTTTAATATGATTTTTGTTTGTTTTTGTCTAGATTTTTTTATTCTTAGTTTCCCCCTAACTGACTATCTAAGCTTGCTGTGACAACTTGTCAGTTTGATGCATTTCAATAAGTTCTGTTACTATAAATTGTTTTATGACGGCCTAACGAGGTCAATTAAGAAAAATAAAAAAAACAAATATCTTTCAATGCAATGAAATTATAAAGCAGATTTATATATATTCGTTTTTACATATACGGGCCCGTGTTGTAATAAGTGATCCTTGAAATATTTCAAGATGGTTGAAACGCCTTTTACCGTCAGGCACCAAATGTTAATTTTCGACTATCATTAGCAACAACTTGATTCAATTTATATTGTGGTTTGTCAAATTATCCTTATTTATCAGAAGTCTTAATTATTTAAACTTTACCTTTCTAATTGGAAAACATATACTTTGATTCGTCAAAATCAGTTGATTTTTTTTGTCATGGAGAAATGAAGTCTACATGTATATTTCTTTGTGGAGTTTTTGTGAACTTTTGTTCGTATTTTCGTCGTTTTTCTTTTGACCATGGTGGAGTCTTTTTTCTTCGACTTATGGGTTCTAAATGCCACTTTGCATCGTTTCCTCGTTTAAAAAAAAAAGTAACTTAAGCTGCATTAAACATATACATGCATTACATTTTAAATTAAATCAAGAATTTCAAAATATAGACTGTCAGGAACTTCGTTTAAATATTCTTAAAACACTCAAGTTGTCTGTTAAAGTTCACGGATGTCTGTGAACCCTATTTTAGATTTAATGCAAGTCAAACATTTTTTTAAACGAGGATTTTTTTTTATTTCTTTAGAAATAAAGTAGTAATATGTTATTAAATAAAACTATATTACATCATTCTTGACTTCAATGATCTTTGCTTTTAAAGATATTTGAATGCACACGAATATTGATTGGATCCGAATCTTAATCAAACACATCACACATCATTTATAACGAGATATTTTCATATTAAAAATTTTCATTAGGAAAAGATTTTAAGCTGATATTTTTAAAAAAAATCGCCAACGCGATATTTACTACATGAATCATTAACGTCAAAAACAGTAGAAAAATACCGTTTACATTATTTGGAAAGATTTAAACGTTATTGTTAAAAAAAATCACACGTAATTTAAGTCGGTTAAGGAGCATTTGTGGATACAAAAGTGTAATCGTATAAAAGATGTACGACTTCCAATTACTATATATCGCCCGCTTTTGTAAAGCGAGTGGAACTATTAATACGTAAAAATGAATAAATGATAATTGTATTTCGTGCATTTATTTTATTTTTCCCCGTTATGGACGAAGAACACAGATTAACCATGACAACACTACCTGCCCTGATGCAGACTCCACCAGATGTAAGGTATACATTTCATTCGCCATCTGATTCTAACACTGGTAGTCCTAGCTTGACCAACGACAAACTAATCTTTTATAATCAGGAAATATTATAGGCAATGATGCATACTTTTGGAATAGGGAAATGTGATCACTTGTTTTGCAAGCAAACGATATTCTTTTTACATGTGAAACTCCTGAAACGTTACTTTTAATTGTAGCCGATGTTAATGGTCTCTTCAGACAGAGAACCGGTCGGGATCATAAGCTTTCCCCGGGAAACAGAATTCTTCTTTTATGTTAATATGGTTACCCGTCTTGTCATCTGATTTCTGAAATAGTTGACCTAAGTGTTTCGACTATAAAAGAAAAAAAAACCACATACATGTATACCTATTTCAAGAAACATATAACCGTCTTATCTATTGGCCTTCTTTCACTGGATGATTGGCAGAACTTACAAGGTGGGTGGCCAAAACTTCCGTTTGCAGTATGGCTATCGACGGAAAGTTTGTGGCCGATAACGGAACTAAAAGTCTTAGAATAGTATTTTCCAGGACACAGACATTGTCACTGCATTCACACTTAATTTGTAATATTGAACGAAGACAGGAAATGTTATGTTGAGTGCGGATTTCTTTGGCATCAGCAATATATGTTGATAAGAAATATAGGACAAGAATTACCTTTCACGACCGAGCTGTTTTTGCTAGGCGACAAAATATATCCGAACAGATATCCAGTATTGACACCTGACATGAGACAAACCCCAGATTATGCAGAGGAAGTGTAGAAAATTAAATAGACATATTACACACTATAGAGTAGAGGTGGAACACGCATTCGGAGAATTAAACAAAAACCACACACAATGTTATGGTGACTTTGTGGCGATTCATATCTGTTGTGACTATAAGTTTCTGCATTTGTGTGTCGTCGAAAAGACTTATTTACAAGATAAAAAAATATCATTTCATTTTACTATATCTATATCAATTGGGTTTATTTTCTTATTTTGAGAGGACCCCTTCTTTTTCGTCAACTGTAATCGTAATATAAGTGTAACCCTAGGTATAGACATAGTTTCCGCAAATGTCTAATAGTCAAAACAGTCATTTACTACAGACACGATTTTGAAATATATTTAATCACTATGCTCTTTCGGATAATAGACACCCCTTAACTATAGGCAAACTATTTAACAATGACCATTAAATACAGACATCTTGGATACAAAACCTTTATGATAAAGGTATATATTACCATGATGCAGATTTGTTTATGTGCTCCGGTCATTCAATTCAATGTTGAAGTGTTTGACTGGGTTTTGTTAGATTCCATTTCCTCTGTTATCTTATTTCAACCAGGCATTTAATAACTAAATCATGACTTTCATGATAGAGGGTTACTGATAACACAGAAGACATTGAATCCAAATACTAATGTTAGTGGCATCCCTTAAACATGTTTAATGGCTTTTCGGACGCGATCTTGTATAGTTTTGTTATTGTTGTTTTCCTTTTATGGTTTATTTATTTGCCATGGTGTTGTATGTTTTTGTTAGATTTTCCAGTGCCCCTTGTATCTTGTCTAGAATGTCTTTTAAAAAAATGAAGAATTGACATCTAGTATACTGGTAATAAACAAGAAAACTAGGTTCCCATCTGAATAAGTAGATATAAACAGCATGGTATACGTATTCCAATTTAATTGTCAGACCGATGTTGTTTTTCATTATGTCGTCAACCTGTCTGCAATACATTAAGAAATACTTTATATGAAAGTTAAAAAAAAAACGCAATGTTGCCTTGTTTGGAACATTATCAATATTCAAAATTGTCATGTTTCGTCTTAACATTTGCAATAATACATACATATATATTTCAAATGTTTCCTCTTAATCTGTATCAATATTTGAATTCTACAAAAAAGGAACAATCCAGGGAAATAATTACGCTAATGACGTCCAAGTTTAACTTAAATTAAAGCAATAGTAGTATACCGCTGTTCAATGGTCATAAATCGATTAAGCGAAAACAAATCCAAGTCACAAACCAAAACTGAGGGAAACACATTAACTATAAGAGGAAACAAAACGGAACAACAGAAAACATTGGACTGCTATAAAAACAAACGCCAACATACATACAAACGGACTATGTGATACTAATTGCCATATTCCTTACTTGGTACAGGACATTTTAAGAAAAAAATAGTGGATTGAACCTGGTTTTATGGCTAGCCAAACCTCCCGCTTATATAGCAGTGTTAAAAAATCCTCCAAAATAACAACATTACGTGACAGGAATAAAGTACAAATAAATGCAAGAACATTCAGGACATAGAAATACATAAATAAATAGTATAATAGCCTTTTTCAACATTTAAACCACAGAATAACAACGAACACCTGAAATTAATTTACGACAGAACACAAATACAGCACAATAGAATATTGAACTGACGTCACACGAATGTAGCAACGCCATAAAAAGTGACGTCACAATTAAATTTCTAAAAATACAATATGAAATTTGCATTAAATTTGTAATGGTGTTATTTGATGTATTTTCTAACTATTACACGAATATCAATATAGAATTTTGTTAGTTATGGTGTAATTATTTATATTTTGTAACCATGATTTTTCTTCTCAATCAACCTTTTTCTTCTAAATCAAACTGTGAAAAAAACAAATGAATCCTGTGCATATAGTTGCTTTTAACCTAAAAATCATATAAACGAACAAGGTAACGTTGTTTTATTTTATTTTATTCGGGATGGATCATGAGTTCAAAGTTAAGTTGTCCGCTTTTGTCTTTAAGTATTTTAAGCATTTGTTTGCAAAAAAAATAATTATTTAAACTTGTATTTAAATTTTTATTTTTTCAGTCCATTGTAAGTGTTTTGTACCAAACAGATAAGTGTACAGTAATTTTTGTATTTTTATTAAAATATAAAAAATATAAAATTTTCAGTAGTAAAGACGCAATTACATAGAAGTAAAAATAGAACCAATTCGTATATGAGAATCATAGAGATATTGTCATTCTTAATATAATACATACGCCATAAGTAACAACCCTTTCGATTAAGTAAATGTAAAATGTCAGGCAGAACGAATCCCTCATATCATATGCGTATTGATACGGTATTTTGATCAAATCAATACTTTTAAAAGGAGAAGGTTTCTAAATATTTTTAGCATTTGTTTGCAAAAAATGTAATTGCCAAAAAGCGTTTTAAATTACCTTTTGTTTTTTAATCTCTCGGTTGGTATTATTCAACAACAAAACAATCCTTGCATATAAGTTGTAATGTCTCTCTGTTATCTTTCGCCCCTCTTTTGTTTGATCTACAGGTTGAAAAAGAGAAATATGTTTCTTTTAGGTCTAAAAAAAATTTAATACGACCAGATTTCAACACACTTTGATTATCTAACTAAATGAACAATATACAGAAATTACTTGTCGACTTTGTGATTACTGCTAGTTTTAAATAGCGAAAGAAAAAAGGAAATGGGATATTCGATTTTTGAAATAAGGGATAGTTCCGTATTTGTTATTTGCACTTTTGTAAGTTATCGTGCGACAATCAACTTCGAGCAAAATAAAAGTACGCAGCTACGTCCAGTCAGAATAGGGCGTGTAAAGAGAGTGCCACGCTCTCAGCACGTTACGAACCGTTACAACAATTCTTTAAGTGGTTCGTTGATTGCAAATATCTGTCCCTATTCGATATACACTCATTTCCAGTGTCTATCTAAATTTGCCGACCTTCATCCTGAACGGACTCTATTACAGGACCTACCTATTGTATTTATTGTTAATTTTTTATCGTCCTGAACATGCATGCACTATTTGCCACAGGCAAACAACAATAAATCATTTAAAATACTGTAAATTCAGAAATTATTGCGAGGTTTTTATTAATGCGAATAATGCGACTAAATAAGTATCGCAATAATAAAAACTCGCATTCTGATATCTGATACATATAACTGTATGCAGATTTTCCTGAAATCGCATTAATTAATCTCGCATTTTAGTCCATTCTTCAAAAATCGCAATAATAAATGCACGCAATAATTTCTGAATTTACAGTAGGCCGTTTATATATAAATTACGAAGAAACTCAGGTTTCAACTCCCTCGGGCAAAGTTTCCCTAATTATGGATTTTGCTATTTTTAATGTCCCTTTTGGCCATACACCTCTTCAATTGTTTCGGTTCTTATATTTACTTAACTTCCAAATATTCAGATTTGAGCGTTCCGGATGTAGATAAAATACATAAAAGTGCTTCGGACGTATGCAGTCAAGTTTTGTTAAAATTTTGATTGGATATTCCATTCACTTCAAATGTTATTGTCAATGGGAAATAGTACTAGGGCGGATTAAGGTTTTATTACTGTAATCTACTTTATTGCGGGGAGTTCTCTTTTAGTAGAAAATTATTTTTTTTGGTTATTTTTTTCCGATTTTTCACTGCTATTCCTAAGTTTTCTTATCCCTATTTCTAAAACTCATGCGTTCGTCTCTGTAATATGTATCAATCATTTTATTATGGACTGTGAATACAAAGTTAGCATGAGATTGAATTGAAAAGACCTATACTTGGTGCTCAGGACCGTTTTAAAAAGTACCCGGAGATTTCTTATATATCGTTATACTGCAAGGTTATTGTAAAATATTTTCAGTACAGAATGTCATTAAATCAAAAACGCTTAAATTTTATCAATATTGAAATATATTTTGTGACTTCACTATGGATAACAGTTGAAATCTAGAAAAAAAAGTGTTTATGCAAAAAATGCCTTCTTTCGTATTCACATTTATTCTTTAAAAAAACCCGATTCATTTGTTAAAAAACTAGAACGTTTTAAAATTTGCTCTGGAAAAAAAAACAGGATAATGTAAAACGCTGAATTCTAAGTTAAATTCAAGGACATACTTTCTGCCTCAAATATTTATAACATTCAGAATAAGATGAATAGTCATAAATAAATCATTATACTTACATAGAAATAGTGGTTAATCGATCTGATTGCATTTAATATCACTCGAAAATACAATATCTCAGCCGGACACCTTACCTATTGTTTTACATGACATAATAAAATAAGATTCTAAAATGTGTATCGTTGATGTGAACTTGTAAAACATTACATCATTTAAATTGCGGTTTTGTTTTTCTTTTTCAAAATATATTAGATTGGACTGGGCAACAGACTAAGTATCTGCGAGCCTCTCTAATAGAGAGAAAACATCACATAAACAAACTTATGACAAAACAAACAAATAGTTCATTATTTATAAATATGCATGGTGTTACTCATGTAAATAAAACTAAGTGCACACATTAATCAAAATGCCCACAGCTCATATGGATAGAATGGAGCTTTACGTACAGCGTCAACTATTGCATGAATATTCAGACTGAATTTTTTATGTGATATGAATTCATTTAACGTTCAAAAGACTATCACGCTGAGTTTGATATAAATGGTGTACCTCTTAGCATTATCCTAGCTCCAAGCTTCTAATAATTGGTCAAAATCTTAAAGACAGCATGTATAGCGGACGTGGCTGCGTATTTGTATTTTGCTCAAAGTTGATTGTCGCACGATAATTTACAAAAGTGCAAATAACAAATACGGAGCTATCCCTTATTTAAAAAATCGAATATTCCGTTTCCTTTTATTCGCTTTTTAAAACTAGCAGCAATTACAAAGTCGACAAGTAATTTCTGTATATTGTTCATTTAGTTAGAGAATCAAAGTGTGTCGAAATCTGGTCTTACTTATTATTTTTTAGACCTAAAAGATACATATTTCGCCCTGTAGATCAAACAAAAGAGGGACGAAAGATAACAGAGGGACATTAAAACTCATGTATCGAAAATAAACAGACAACGCCATAGATAAAAAAGAAAAATACAAATAGACAAATAATAGTACACAACACACAACATAGAAAACTAAAGACTGAGCAACACGAACCCCACCAAAATCTGGGTGTGATCTCAGGTGATCCCGAAGGGTAAGCAGATTCTTATCCACTTGTGTGTTCATGTTATTACAAACCCGGTAATACGCAATTCGATAGGTTACAAGTTAGCCTCTTGTTTTATAAATTTGATTGAATTTAGTTTTTCAGAAAATACTAGAATTTTTAAAGTTTGCTTAAATATCTAAACTAATAAAATTTAAAACGAAGTTGATAATTTTAAAATTTTAATTATTTGGTGAAATTTTCAAAATTCGAAAAAAAATTAAAAAACATTTTTTGATAATTTAAAACTTTGATCACAAATCCAAAAAAACTAAAATTTGAAAACTTTTTGAAATTTTGAATTGATAAGTGTTACAAGGACCACAAAGCTCTAAGACAACCAAAATATGTCGTTATGTCATATATTTTAATCAAAAATAAAAAAATTCAAACTTTTAAAAAGCGAAATGATCAAAATTGTACGTTCAGTTTAGAATTTTTAAAGTTTGCCTTAATATCTAAAGTATCAAAATTTAAAACGAAGTTTATAATTTTAGAATTTTAATTATTTGGTGAAATTTTCAAAATTCTAAAAATATAAAAAATGTGGAATTTTGATATTTTAGAACTTTGATCAAAAATCCAAAAAAACTAAAATTTGAAAACTTTTTGAAATTTTGAATTGATAAGTGTTACACGGACCTTTTGCATATAAGAACAGTCGTCTGATATTTAAATTTACCGATTGTGACGTATTCCATATAGTGACGTTTTGACTGAGTATGGACTGGTGAGTGATGCATGCATATCAGGTATCATTTGTCCCATTGACGCACGCCGACTAGCTCCTGTACTTTTCCAAATATTGTGCAGAATTTATCTTTGTTCCAAATAAAGAAATACTAGGCATGAGTAAAGTTGATTCCTGTCCAGTACTACAGACGAAATTTCACATAATTTTTCATTGCATATAAGATAATAACTATCACTGTAAGTTAACCAACCAAATGTCTACCCTTTTCTGTCCTGTTTACAAGCTTAAGAAACCATGTTACCTAAAGTTTCCAAAATAGTTTATAGAAACACCAAATAAAAAAAGGATGGTGCTTTGAAACACCCAAGATATATGTTGATGACTCAGATTTTTTTTACTGCAATGAAATGTAGGATTAATTTCCTACAACTGTCAAAGTCAAGGGAATATTTTATTTCGACCCTTTTTCGTATGCAAGGGATGTGTCGTACTATGATTTGGTGGCATTGCACCTTTACTCCCCCCAAAGTTGGATTATACATAATGAAAATAAACGATATGTTATTGTCTTCTTTAACAAAAATCTGAATATATTTATTTCTCTTTATTAGCTATCACGTCTACGAAAATGCAGTTTCAACTTTAAAGCCATAAACACTTCAAAATAATATATTTATCATTTTTTTTTAAATTGATGAAGTGGTGTTTTTTTGTTATATTTATTTATACTTGTATTTTTATTTTATTTTTCAGTGCATTGTAAGTGTTTTGTACCAAACAGATAAGTATACAGTACATTTTGTATGTCGTGTTTTTATTAACATTAGGAAAATATAAAAATTTTCAGTAGATAAAGACGCAATAGAAGTAAATATAAAACCTATTCGTATATGAGAAACATACAGATATTGTCATTCTTAATATAATACATACGCCATAAGTAACAACCCTTTCGATTTAGTTAATATGAAATGTCAGGCAGAACGAAAGCGCCTCATATCATATTTTGATTGATACGGGATTTTGTTAAAAAAAAAATACTTTTAAAAGGAGAAGGTAATATTGAGATCGTATTGTTATTAACATTTTTGTTTATACTTTTAAGATTATTTCAAAACGTTTCTATCAAATGTCTAATCAAATACAGGTGAACATTCAGATAAATTTATAAACGTAAATAATGACTCGGTTTTTTGTAACTAATTTTAAAATATAACCTAAATTATAACTTGAATATTTTCTGATCAACCTTTTCTTGTGCTAAACACATACAGCTTATACACTTTTGTCAGGTTGAATTAATTGGTATCATCGTTTTCAAAGTTTATTTCCACAAGATAAAAGATGTGTATTTGAAATAACCACACGTATTCGGAACGCGTTTTGTGTTCGTGCTGGCCAGCAAAGCAACCAACAACATTGTATTGGTACGACGTAAACACTACACCAACGTTTTTGAAGAATGAAACTACTGTTTAGGTCTAGATTCAAGGCCTTAGTGTCCATACAGCGTCAACCCGTAGACAATCATACCGTTACCGTATCTCATCTTTGGCTCTGTTTTGAAAATATGAATGCCTTACTGTGAGTTCGCCCTCACATATATAAATAACCATTCAAATGATGATAAATAGAAGAGAACATCCTTACTATAGTTATAGTTAATATAGTTACGTCGTATATAATGCTCATAAATAAACAAACGATCCATGTAAACGTATGGTTTTCCTGAATAAAAATAATCTTAAAGGTTATCATTTACCTTTGGAATGAATAACATTAATTTTGTTTCAAACATTTAATATGTAACTAAACATCCTCTTCATATGATCTCTAGTAGATTGTTGTCTGTTTGGTAATCATACCACATCTTGTTATGTATATAGGTATAGTTATCCATAATACGTATGGTCATATATCTTATCGAAATCTATAGTTAAGCACAGTATATGATCATGCTTTTCGCAGACAGTTAATGCCATTTTTACACTTAATAGTCGATTTGTATTTTGTAAACCATTGTGTGTCTGCTTTACCAAAATTATAATACAGGTGTACTGGTGTTTTTACAATAACTTGTTTTATGCGACTGTGGTGGATATTTCGTTTCTTAAAGTATCACCAGTCCAAAAGACAGCACTTTTGTTTTGAAATGAAATATTATTGATACAGTCATTTTATAAATTAACTGTTCACAAAGTGTATTCAAAGCTCTAAAACTTTTTACTTCAAGGCATAGATGACCTAGGCCGTATACAGTTGGGTGCAGACCAAGCATTGCATGTAGACGCACGGAAAAAGTTAACACTGTAGTAGACATAAAAAGCAAACGGGCGTTTACTTTCGCGTTTACCTCCGCGTTAATGCGAAAAATGCGCGTCTTCTAATGTTGTTCATAGAAAACGGGCGTTTACTTTCGCGATTACTTCCACGTTAACGTGAAAAATGCGCGTCTTCTATTTTTTGTAAAAAGTTAACGCACGTTTACTGCATGGTGGGTTACACTTATGACTGGACCAATGACAGGACAGTGACAGGACCAATATGAAAATGCTAATAACTTTTTTTTATTTATAATAGGATTTATCTCAAATTTGAATATAACAAGAATTCATCAATTTATATTTAAATAAAAGAAAAAAAAAAACGAAAAATATTTGAAAAACTTGAGAAAACGTGACCTCAGAAACGTTAAAAATGACAGGACAAAATTAACATGCTTATAACTTTTTTATTTCCCAAAGGATTCATCTCAAATTTGAAATATAATAAGCCTGATAATTGAGTACTTTTTATACCTCAGAATAGATAATTAGACATACAAGTGATGAAATTTAATTTTAAAATTGAAAAACTTCAGAACATCAGAACATCAAAACAACGATAACAATAAAATGTGGCAATATTTCTATTTTTGATTAATATTCTTGTACTGGCCTGATAATTGAGTACTTTTTGTACCTCAGGATGGATTGTTAGCCATTAAAAGTGAAAATATTTAAGTTTATAATTGCAAAGTTTGTTGTTGCATAACAAAAAAGTGCTAATATTTTCCATTTTGTTAGAATGTTATACAAAGGCATCAGAATTCTGTTCATTTTGTCCCTAAGGATTTTTACACAAATTAAGAGCACTATAAGTCTACAGCTACTAATATTTATGTCAATAACAATAAAAAGTGACAACATTTCTTATTTTTATTAATATTCTTGTAGTGGCCTCATATTTGAGTACTTTTTTTTTTTTACCTCAAAATAGATTGTTGGACATAAAAATCAAGAAATTAAATTGAATTTATTGTTGCATCACTATAAGGTGTCAGTATTATAACCTTGGTAAAAATATAATGTTACAGCATTAACATTCTGTTCTTTTGGTTCCTAATGAGGGACATTTTTACACAAATTGAAAGCTCTTTAAGTCAACGGTTAATTATATGTATAACGATAAAAAATTAAAAAATGTCTTTTTATATAATTGTACTGGTGGAATGAGTTCTCTTTGTATATCTTTGGATGGATTGTGTGACATAAAAGGGAAGGAATCATTTCAACGGTTTTTTTTTTTATAAAAACAATTCTTTATGTCTGCAGGGATGAACAGGTGTAATAAAATTGACATCATACATCGTATATATAAATGTCGATCAACTGAATCATTCTTAAATTCAGTAAACCATGAACTACGGCAAATATTTTAAAATAAGTGTATTGTCTGAAAACAAAGTTTCATAGATCAATTATGTCGTCTGTTTTATTTCAAGTCTTGAAATATTGCCTAGTTAAATCTAATGTAATGAATATTGTTGTTAACATATAAAACTTTTTTTTTCAAGTTTTGCAGAATTTACTTATCCAATAATTTCTGAAAATATTTTTTAACGATATTTTATTTATCTATCATTTACAATATATGAATATTCCAATAAGCCAGAAAAAACGTATATTTATAATTTCTACAAATAGGTAACGGGAATAGTAAACGCGTGTTTTCTAAGTGCACGTGCAGATAAAGATGTAAAATCTGTAGAAAACGCGCGTTTACTACTGACTAAACGGACACAGAGTAAACGCACATTTACTCGAGTAGACATAAGAAATTTCCATTTTGACCGCGTTAACGCAATTGTAGTAAACGCGCGTTTACTGGTAAACGCGAAAATTGGAGTTAACAAATGAAATATGTGCACGCGGCGTTAACGTGCGTTTACTTTATGTTATGCTTGGTCTGCATCTAACTGTAGGTCTCATTTTTTTGTAATATTTGCTTTAAAATGCTCTTCAATTTTGTATTTGAATGGAACTCCAACTAGGAGCATAATGTAAACAAAGATTGCGTCTGGTGTACCAAATTATAATCCTTGTATCTCCACTGAATATTTTAATAACGTATAGGTTTTTGCTAAAAACCATATGGTGAGCTGTAATGTTTCACATTTTTTGTTTTTTTGTCTGTGGAATTATCCAGGATATGAACTTTCATTTGTCATATTTGTGATAAATTTAATTACCTGCTTACAGTTTTGTATCATAATCTGAGCAGAAATACATTTCAATGTGTGAATGGAAATGAAATTAAACTTCAAACTTGAATGGTTGAGAAAAAACGAGGAAATTTATTTGATCTCTGTTTGAAAATGTATACTATACTTGAAACCTTAGGTGTTACTGTTTGACATAAACTTGCTATTCGGTGAACAATCGGTGACGCGAACTTGACTTATCAATGCCAGATCGTTGATCGATACAATGAAGCGTATTTGACTCATCTCACAGAATTTATCTGGCAGTTATCGTGACAACCGTCATCAATGAAAACGAACTCCGCAGTATGTACGGACCTCTTAGAAAACACTACTACCTGAAAATGTGTATCCAACTTGTCGCAATAACATAAGACAAAAATATATAAATAACTGTTAATGCGATATCTGATTTCTTCATTATTGTTTCTTTTAATTTTCTGCGAAATAAATTACATTATAGCAGAATAATAGCATGCTCAGGTTGTTTTTATACCACTTAAAGGGAGAAAAATGATATCATTTGAAACTAGTACTCTATTTAGCAGTCATGCATTTTAATGCCACTAGTTGAATTAGTTTTCACAAAAATGTAAAGGTAATTATAGCCTTGTTTGTGTTGATTAAGAGTCTTTTTTGTCTTTATTTTAATATAAATCTGTCATTGGTATCAGTACTTTTGTACAACAGGATGGGTTCTTTGTCCTAAAATATGATAAATGTAAATGATAAGTTAGTAACATTTTGTTTGAATTGTTTAAAAATTGACATATTTCGTATTTTATATGAAAATAAATGAACTTTTATATTCAGTCAGTCATTTCAAATGTCTCTAGATGAGTTGCTTTTTTTTTCAATATAAATTGTGATTACGCTAAGGGTATAGATGCTTACACTTATGTTGGTGTTAAATAAGAATGCAACAATTTCTGTATTCTAATGAAAACATGAACTGCTATTGCTTTTTAGTACTTTTTGTACATCGGGTTAGACGGTTTTTCGTAAAATATGATGAATATCAGAAAAAAAGATACACACATTTTGTTCGCATTGTTTAAACATGTCAATGTTTCTTCTTTTATAAAACAATTATGCACTGTTGTTTGCAATCAGATATTCATAATGCTTCTGGATAATTGACTATTTTTATAAGATTTGAAAACTATAAAGATACAGTTGCCTAAACTTTTGTTTTTTTGGAATGCGAATGCAATTTTTGTTTTGTTTAACTGGAATTCATGAACAATCATTTGAATTTTTTACTTATTGTACATCATAATGGGTTGTTTTTCATAAAATATAATGAGTATATGCAATACGTTGCAAACATTTTGAACACATTGTTTAAAAATGTCAATATTTCTTCTTTTTATAAACAAATAATGCACTGCTGTTTGCAATTCGGTATTCTTATGCCTCTAGATGGGTTATTTTTTGTTGTTGGAAAACTAAGATTGCAGATGATTGAACTTACTTGTGTATTGAATAAGAGCTAAATTATTTCTTTATTTTGATGAACATCATGAAACACCATTTGTTTTTAGTACCTTTTCAACATCAAGATAGGTTGTGTTTCGTAAATTATGATGATTATAACGGATAATTTAATAAAAAAAAATTTGTATTGTTTAAAAAAACCCATGTTTCTTCTTTATTCATGAAATAAATGCACTTTTATTCGCAAATCAACATTTCAACAGCCTTTTGATGAGTAACGTTTGTGATGTGAGGATACACGAAGAATAAAGATGCATTAACTTGTTTTTTTGTTATAAATGGCAAAATCAAGAAGATATTTTGCCATTTTAAGAACCAAAATCATAAACCACTATTGTTTATTATACATTATGATGAATATGACAGATAAGTTAGTAAAATGGTGTTTGCATTGCTTAAAAATACCAATATTTCTTCTTTCTTTTCAAAATCAATGCACTTTTATAGACAAATGGTCATTGTATATGCTTTTGATGAGTTATTTTGATAAAATGTGGATATTTGAAGAATTAAGAGTCTTTAACTTATGTGTGTTGAAAAAGATTGCAATTATTTCTTTATTTCCATTGCATTTTAGTACTGTTTGTACATCAACATGGGTTTTTTTTCTGAATATTAGAGAAAAGATGCTAATATTTTTTTCTTTTGATAAAAATCAAGGCACCTGTAGTTTTAAATGCCTCTGGATAAGTAATTATTTTTATAAAATTTGAATACTATAATCATGATAAGGATACAGATGCTTAAACCTTTGTTTGTATTGAATAAGAATGCAATTATTGTTTTATTCAAAATTAAAAGGAATTTATGAACAATTATTGATTTGTGCTTTTTTTAACATCAATATGGGTTGTTTTTCATAAAATATAATAATTATGTAACGCGTTGCTAAAATTGTGTTTACATTATTTAAAAAATGTCAATATTTCTTCTTTTTATAAAAAAATTATGCACTGTTGTTTGCAATCAGTTATTCATAATGCCTATGGCTTGATTATTTCTTTATTTTAATGAAACTAATGAACCTCTATTGTATTTCTTAAATTATGATGAATATAACAAATAAGTTAGTAAATTTTTTAAATTGTGGTTTTCATAAGATATGATCAATAAAAAGCATAATAAAAAAAAAAACTTAAAAGCATATTGAAAACGGAAAAATCCATAATGACTGCCAAAATCAATCGCTTACAATCAACGGAACAAGTGTTAAACAATTGTTGTATTCCTGACTTGGTACAGGCATCTTCCGAAAAAAAATGGTGGGTCAAACTTTGATTAAGAGCTAGCTAAACCTTTCACTTGTATGACAGTTGTTTATCTTTTAAAAAAAAAAGATTCCAAAGATTTTGTTCGAATTGTTAAAAAAATGCAATTAGTTTTTATCAAAAATAGTGCCCTGTTGTTTGCAATCATTTCCTTAAAACGACTCTGGATACATTATTTTTTATATACTTTGAATAACATAAGGATTAAGATGCTGAAACATTTGTTTGTGTTGAAAAATAATGCAAATATTTTTTTTATCTGAATGTAAATCATGACCCACCATTGGATTTTAGTACAAATGTAAGTAATATATGGATATAGATACCTTGACATTTTTGTGTTAAATTGAAATACAATTATTTCTTCATGTTATTATATTGTAATGGAAATCATCAACCATATAATTATTTTTGCACATCAGGATTGGTTGTTCTTCATACAAGATGATGAATGTAAGAGAAACCATAGTTTATATTTTGTTTGCATTTTTATAGTGTCCCCTTTGCATATTTCTTTAATTGATTAACATCATGCACCGAAATTTGCAATATTTGTTTGTTTGATTTTTTAAAGCATTTCGGCAAATTAAGTTGATTTTAGCAATCGCAATAAACAACGTTTTAAGCACTCGTCGGGTTTGATGACAAAATGCCTTTATATTAACTACAATCGCTTTTTTGTTTTATAAAATTGAAATTTTAGTTCTCTCAGCATATTTCACATCACTATTAACAAACGTAACATTGTAGATGTGATAACTTTGCTGAGTGATTAGTTTTAACTCGTCGGGCTTCTTATTTTTTCCATTTTAATTTGTAAAATTTCATTATGTGACCTAGTAGATTTCAAAACGTCAGAAAGGTAAATCGGTCCGATCAGTCAAATATTTTCGCTATTAGTCTGATGGATTGATGACGGGAGTTTAGCGTGAACTTGACTGATCGATGACTGCTGACTGATCGTTGAAACAGTAACTCCTAAGGCTGTAAGTCCTATAGTTTTGTGTACGTTTGTAAAATTTCATTTCATTTTTTTTTTATATCTAATATGTTCGCAATTGTAAACGTCTCAGCATAAGTAAGTGAGCAAACATTCTACTTATCAATAAAATACAATACCAAAATTGAAGGTCTGTGATAAGCTATATTTTACAAAACTGTTCAGATTATAAGTCCTCAATGTTCTTCAACTTCATACTTCATTTAGTCTTTCAACTTTATTTTATTCGAGCATCATTTTTTTTTAAGAAGAAACACACAGCTGGGGGTTCAAAAGTATGCGCATTGTATCTTAAATACATGCGTTTTGAATTAGGTTCTTCACTTTTGATAATAAATGTCACATTTCTAGCATTTTTCATTTTTATTATGTTTGTTTATCAACTTGAACGTAATCGAATGTTGTTCACTACATTCGTTCTTTATGAAAAGAAGGTTTCCTAATACCGTACCAAACTAGATGATAAAGTGATGGAATAAGATGAGTCAAACTAACCTTAAATATTGGTCAATTAGGTATCAGTATTATACTTTAAAAAAATCTAAGTAATTTAAATTCAAACGGAAACAATTTAACAATACAAATTCATATGGGGTTTATCAAAGATGTTTGACATCAACCTGTTTCTCTCTTTTATAACACGCATGGCCAAAGTGATCAATGTAATTTTATTTTTTTTAACAAACCGACACTTAATAAGTGTCCAAAATTCAATGAATGATGTAGTTAGAAAACAAAATCGTTAAATTTGTATAGGCTTCCGAATTGATTCATTTTTTGCATAGAATTAAATATGCACTGCCAGCAGTAATATATTATACCATAAAACAATATAAAAAAGATACCAGGATAAAAATTATGTATGCCAAACGCGCCTTTCGTCTACAAAAGAGGCGGAAGATACTAAAGAGACAGTCAAACTCAAAGGTAGAAAATAAACTGACAACGCCATGGCTAAAACCTAAACTGACAAAAAGACACTAAACAGTATACAAAACACACAAAACCGGATTTTATTTTATGTACTGTTTGTTAATGATTTACCTTCATGGAAAGCGTTCAAACCATAAATGTTTAAAGCCAAGGATTTATGATAACCGAAACAGTTGAAGTATGTGACCACAGATAACCTGTAGTTCAATAGTTGTCGCTGGTTGATGTCTGTTATAACTGCTTTTCGTAAATTATATTTGTTATAAATTAGCAGTTAGTTTTATCAATTGAATTATTTCATATTGTTCATGTCGAGCTCTTTTATAGCCGACCATATTGTATGGGTTTTTCTCATTGTTGAAGGCTGTACGGTTGCCTATAATTGCTTACATTCACTTCATTTGAACTTTGGTGGATAGCTGTCTCATTGGCAGTCATACCACATCTCCTTATTTTTATACAAACAAAACTGGTTAAATCAACCTAAGGTTAACCTTAGTTGTATGTGTTGAAATCTAAGTGTTTTAATGATTTCTAAATCTATTAAGCGAAACTTTGAAATCCTACAAATATCACGTTTCAATATTTGGCATGATTAATGACAATACTAATTCAATAATCTGAAAGAACAAGCTGTCATCTTAACATGTTAAATTTACTACTTATTCAATGAATTTCATTGTTGTTTCTATAATTCATTGCTTAATGGTATGCTGTATTATATGATATTTATTTGAATTTTTCAGTCGGTAAGTGTCAAGTAGCAAACAGATAAGTATAGCGTACAATTATCTATGCAATTTATAACAATATTTATACAATGGTGTTAGTAGAATAGTAAAGTAAAACAATAAACATACCATGAAAATGATGTGTGATAGACGCGCGTTCCGTCTACAAAAGAGGTGGAAATACCAAACAGACATTCAAACTAATAAGTCGAACATAAACTGACAACGCCATGGCATGAACCTCAATAGACAAACGACACACGACAGTATACAAAAAAAAAACAAAAAAACGGGATTGATTTCAAGTGCTGTTTTCTAAATTTACCTTAACGGGAAACACTCAAAGCAGAAATGTTTAAATCAAAGGACGTATAATAATCAACATAGTTCAAGTATATGACCATAGAGAACATACAATAATTATATAAACTTAACGTCAACATTACTTGAGGGTGTTCAAACCTAAGTTTCTTTATAATTTCTAAATTTATAAAGCGACACTTTGAAAGCATACAAATATCACATTTCAATATTTGGCATGACTAATGACTTTACTATTGAATAATCTGACAGACCAAGCTGTCATCTCGAAATGTTCTACTATCACTTTACTACAAATTCAATTAATTCCATTTTCGTTGTAATAATTCATTGCTAAATGGTATGCTGTTTTCTATGAATATGTATCTATGCAATTTATAATATAACAATATTTATATAATGGTGAACGTAGTGTAGTAAAGTAAAACAATAAACATACCATGAAAATGATGTGTGATAGACGTGCGTTCCGTCTACAAAAGAGGCGGAAATACCAAACAGAGAAAAAAGTATTTGAACATGGGTTGGTAAAACACTATTATCTGCTTTTCTTTAAAACAACCCTTTTGGAAAGATTATAAGAAATTTTAGTTTTAGAATATTGTTTTCAAGTATTGAAATATGAGAATACATTATAAAACTTGATTATGACAGGCGATTAATAGTTTATAAAGCTTGAATCATGTGATTATTTATGCAGCCACTGGATATGCTAATTACGTGAAAATATCCAATTGTTTCCTAGTGTCACATCTTGGTATGTCCTTATGTTTGTATTAGGAAGACAGTAGATAACCGATGTCCAAATTGTGACTTTATGTTTAGTCTTGTTTATTCTTTTGTTATTATACCTATCATTTAACTGCTTTTCAAAAAATAGAATGTTGTGCTACATACCATGCATATACTCCTGACTATGCAGTAACTACTCATCAATAGGCGATCAGCAAAAGAACATCACATTATCAATATGCTAGTATCTTCATAATATACATTTCAATTTTTTGTTCTACTATGATTGCTATATAATTTACTACTGGACACCATAGATACAAAACACCTACAGACAAAATTGATGTTATCGTGATTTTTATAAACTCTAAAAGAGAAGATAATGACTTTACAACTATTTTTGGGATATAGATATTCGTGTTCACCACTTGGTTTGTCATTTTTGATATGTATACTTCGTTTGAATAGCTTCCACATTCAAGAAAACACAGTTTCTAGTTAAGAAAACCAAACACTTCAAAACAATATGCTGAACATATTCAGTAAAATTTATAAACTGGTGTTTATGAGATGAGTGTTTGCTGTATCGTGATTGTCTTAAATTATTCCTCAGATTTTAAACCTGTATTTTTTTTTTTATTTTTCAGTCCAATGTAAGTGTTATCATGGTTATGTACCATAAAAGATAATCATTTAAAAAAAAATGAAGAATGAAAGAACAATAGATAGTGAATGTTGTGTATGGTGTTTTTATTGAAATTTGAAAATATAAAAAAGTTACAATCAATAAAGACGCAATTATATAGAAGTAACAAAACCCATTCGTATATTAGAAGCAATGCGATAGTTTGATCAGTATGATTTTAAATGAAATGCTAAGTAGTCTAAATTCAAACGTGAACAAATAGACAATACAATTCGTATTGTTATTTATAAATATCTTTAACAACATCTTGTTTTTTCTCTAGTATTATAAAAATAAATATTTCAAGTATTAAATACTTTCGTGAATATATTCAATGTAATATTTGTTATTTTTACAAATTTAAATATTATAAATGTCTTTAACTCAATGAATAATATATGGAAACAAAAAGATTGATAATTTTATTTAGACAAAATGCTTCAAAATTGATTTAAACGTTGTGTTGGTAAATCATTTCGACTTAATAACCTGACAAATACACTGCCAGCAGTAACAGAGTATTCCATAAAACAGTATAGAAACTTATTAAAGAGATCTGGTTTATAATGTTGTACATGTATCTGTAAACGGACAATGTTTGAAAGTTTTATAACCTTTGATATGGACAGTTAACTAATTATCACTCACATATGGAAGTTTTATATTTTTAATTGATAAAAGAACAAACTTGTTTTTCAGTTGTTTTTGTTATTTGTTATGACAGTAAGAAAAAACAGGCAATAGAAGACTGAAGTACAACCAGTGCTTCAGAAAATATTATATATTTGTTATTATAAAATATTACAAACACATCAGACTGAAGTACAACCAGTGCTTCAGAAAACATTATATGTTTGTTATTATAAAATATTACAAACACATAAGACTAAAGTACAACCAGTGCTTCAGAAAACATTATATGTTTGTTATTATAAAATATTACAAACACATAAGACTGAAGTACAACCAGTGCTTCAGAAAACATTATATGTTTGGTATTATAAAATATTACAAACGCATAAGACTGAAGTACAACCAGTGCTTCAGAAAACATTATATGTTTGTTATTATAAAATATTACAAACACATAAGACTGAAGTACAACCAGTGCTTCAGAAAACATTATATGTTTGTTATTATAAAATATTACAAACACATAAGACTGAAGTACAACCAGTGCTTCAGAAAACATTATATGTTTGTTATTATAAAATATTACAAACACATAAGACTGAAGTACAACCAGTGCTTCAGAAAACATTATATGTTTGTTATTATAAAATATTACAAACACATAAGATTGAAGTACAACCAGTGCTTTAGAAAACATTATATGTTTGTTATTATAAAATATTACAAACACATAAGACTGAAGTACAACCAGTGCTTTAGAAAACATTATATGTTTGTTATTATAAAATATTACAAACACAAAATTTTAATTTTTGACATGATTACTGACTATAACATTCAACAAAAAGCTGTTAGTTCTACTATAACTTTACTACTTATACTACGATGGCTTCTATAACTCATTGCTTAATGGTATGCTGTATTGCATGATCATTTACTTGATTTTATTTTTTTTTTTTTTTTGCAGTCGGTAAGTGAATTGTTTCAAACAGATAAGTATAGTTTACAATTATATCGCAATTTATAACATGACGATAGTCTTTGAAACTTGAACAATGCACTTAATTATGCAGGTTGCAATAAGCGGAATGGTTTTATTGCGTAACGATATTCCAAATTCTCAAAATATCGTATATGTTTAGTATGTCCGTATTTCTGTTATATATATATGTCCAAGCAATGTATCAATTCCTGATATGTACATATTATGCTGTAAACCAGAATTCCTGGTTATTTGATTAATCGTCGCCATTCAAAGTTGTTTCCGATTAATAATAAATGTATGACGTCTGTTTTTAAAACATGGTTCTAGAATTACAAAACAACAAATATGTATTGTCCTTTGTGTTATTTAATATATATATATATCATACCATTACAATTTCAAATATATGCATTATTTAACCTTAGTCAGTAACTGTCAAGTAACAAATCGAAAACTTAAACTAAAAACTTTGAGCATTTGTTGCCATAGGAATCATATGACAAATGGCTGTCTTCTTATAAAAGTGGAAAAAGGTGATAGTTGCAATGTTCGAAAATTGTTATCAAGATGCATAAATAACACTGTTACTTTGATTATAAAAAAATCAAATAAACTTGAATATTTTAATTTGATAAATTATGTGTTCAGTCATTAATCTATTAGCCTATAGGATAAACATTACAACATGTGGTAGAATTGACAATGAGACAGCTACCCAACATAGAGTAAATTATGTTGATGGTAGTTACAATAAGTCACATTACGGGCTTTTCCAATAATGAGAGATACAAATACCGTTTATTAAGTAATCTAAAAAGATTCCAAAATGACAATATGTGAACCATTTCAAACTATACAACTTACACTGTTAGGTCCAATAGATAACATAAATTTGACAACAGTCCGACGATGATATATGTTCTCATTGTAGCTGTACCTGTGGAAAGTAAGTATTGAAGATAAAGCTTACGATTTATATTTTTCTTCGATGGCGCGGATGTACATTATATACATTAGTCATCAAACTAAGTACATATAATGATTATACAAAATTGTATCACTGATAGCTGTACACGTAGTATAACATGTTTATTTTCAATTAATTTGTTTCATACTTAAAATTTGCACGAAAAAGTTCAATACATCTAATCACTAACTGATCAATAAGGACTTGCACAAAAATGGCTTTTTTTCTGCGGTAGTATCTTTTAAACTTGTTTTTGTAAAGAGATAACGTAATTTATGTTTGCAAGTTGCTTCTTATGAAGGACACTAGTTATGCAGTTAAGTAGTATGGTCGTCTCTGACATAAAACGGTTCAATTTGAAAAGATTGGTACTCTTAAAGACCGGATATATACTCATCATATACAAATAATTTCAATAAATAAAGTGACTATATATACTTATCAAAATACAGAGCTAGCAAGTACTGTTTGTTAATAGAGAATCAATAGTACACTTTTACAAAGGGGAGATAATATTCTTGTTGAAATGTTAACGCGACTTGTATGACTGTTGTTCCTTAAAACTGAACGTAAACAACATCAGTCCACACTATTTATTGCGTCAAATTGTGCCCACATAAAAGATCAAACAAATGAACCAAAAACAGACCTTAAGGAGTTGTTCAGTATATTATAAAATTGAGAATGGAAATGAGGAATTTGTCAAAGAGACAACAACCCGAACAAAGATCAGAAAACAGCCCAAGGCCACCAATGAATCCTCAACACAGCGATAGACTAGTTTGTTATCTAAAAACTAAAAATATGGAAGTTAATGTTGTGGACAACAAACTGCGAACATTTAAGCAAACCTTCACTTACATCGTTGATGAACTAAGTGTTAATTTTCAATGCGTTTTAAGAAGGATAAACAAATTGCATCCAGGAAGCAGATAGCACAAATTTATAAAATCACTTGTAAACATGTATGATGTATAATTTTAAGTTAAACAAAAACAACCATTGAATTTATTTCTTCAGATGGATGACATTCATAAGACAACAGGGACAGCTAGTAATAAACATTAGCAAAACACACAAATGATGGAAAACACTTCCTTCCGATGTAAAAACAATATTAAACATTTTGAATATAATGTTTCCTTGTTTTTTTTTGCATGCACGTTTTATGTTTAAAATATATATGATTCTGATACATCAAAATAGAAACTTTATAATTTTTTTACTAAAATCTGTTTTAACCACAAAAGAATTATGTCGTACGTGTTGCATCACACGAATCATTCATACTTTGATATGTTCTTATGTCAGATAATTATTAAATGCTCTCTCGTGACTGAGTATTATAACAAATTAAAAATAATTTGCTACACATCTTACCAATCAAGTGTTATAAAACTACAATTTATATCATAGTGTCCGTTACTCATTCAAATTGATTTCAGTTTTTCTATTTATCCTACAAATAATGTTATTATAGAACTTAACGTATTGAAAAGCATTATAGACTGTCGGAATAGTCTTTAAGCAATTGATTCGAAACAAATCAAAATTGTGGACTTTTATAGTACTTCAAGTTATTATTCAAATTGTACACAATATGTCTATTACCCTACAATGTATTTCTTAATGTGAATTCAATTATCAGACATATATTTGATTTATACGTTGTTTCTGCCATTAAACTAGTAAACATGAAGATTGAAATTGTATTATATTTAACGCATGAGACTAATCTACATATTTCTGTAATATGTTTATGAACGTTATTTTTCTTGTTTTATAAAATGTTATGATTATATTTAAATGTGTAGTCTTTCGATATCATGAAATAAATTTGCGACTGGTTTGACTAGAATGTGTTTTACCTGTTTCGCCCACCTCGTCTAGCCTTTGATAGAAAACTTTCGTCAAAGTGTTCACGGCTTCGTTGAAAGGGAATTATTTTATACTTGGTGTGCAGCTTGATAATGTTGAGTTGTGGCGACTTTGTCGATAGTTCAAAATATAACAACTGTGATTGTACAAGGAAAATGTTCGTAAAAGTTTACTTGACTTGATTGAAAGGAATGATTAGTTATGTTTCAGTATACATGTTGTTATGATATTGTTATTATCATGTTTATCTATCTTGGCCTAATTTTTTTTGTGGGGCCTTATAATAGGTATAATATGTTTACATCATATTTATAGTTGTTTACAAAATAATGTTATAATTGTGCAGTTTAGAAATCATGAAACAATCATAGATACTGATGGAATGATTAGAACTTTCTATTTGACTCACATAATAATTATGGAATGATTATAATATACGAACGATGTGTAATTGAAACTTCAACCGTATTCATGATGTTTCCGTTCTATAGTTTTTAAGGAGTTTCCCTTCTACAGTGTTCTAGAAGTTTCCATGACAACTATATATACAGATACCGAAATTAAACTTTTTTAAACATTAATTTACTTGGATTCACGGAAGTTCTCTGGAGTTGTTGGATTGACACTTTATTTACGTTAACTACATCATACTAGATTGGACATATTCCGTACAGTTAAGAGAATAATTCCAGATAAAGAAAAGACAAAGGATCGGACATATAATTTAACAGTTAAGTTAACATTTCAATTTGTATAATATTTCTTGTAAACTTGTATATAATAAATTTTGTTAAATTTTATGATTGATTTGTGTCTTCTGTTGGCTACAAGTTAAAGGTGATTTCTGGCCGTAACAATGTCATCTCAAATAATTGTATGCAGCGACGCAGATCTAAACACGGTATTGGCCTTGTATTAAACACGTAAGAGACACTTATTGACTAATCAAACACATGCATTAGTTGTTCGGATATCAGATAAAAAGTAAACGCTCAATTTTACCTCCATTTTCTTAGAAGTAACACACCATCTGCTCCATCGTATGGTGTTTAATATCTTAGTAAACACTTGCAGCTCTTCCATGGTCACACTTTAAATACTTCATTAACACGGGTTTGCTCCTTACTGAATACTTGCTCGAATAGAGTTATATACTACATAAATTTTAAGAATGTATTGACCAATATGGTATGTATGTGTATCAACTCACTAGCGACATGGTTTCGCGGTCTTAGTTCTTCTGATGAAATTATCATTGTCTAATTATGACAGATTGTTATATTTTGACTTAGTGACACAGCATTCATTTCTAACATCTACGAATTTTCAGAAAGTAAAATATATATATTATTAATATTTTTAATCTGAAATTAAAATTTAAACACACAAAAAATAATGTGATAGTGCGAGGAAATGCCATGTAACCTTGATTACACTCGTTTTTATTTGTAAACCAACTAGAACAAATTTGTTTTTCTGCTAGCAACAGCTTAACAATGGTTTTCAATCTATTACCAAGACTCCAGTAGACAGTGGTAGATAAGTTTCGGTGGCTTTCAAACTCTTTCTGGCTTTAACACTAACAGGGAACATAAAGGGTATATATTACATACATGAGTCGGAGGAACATGATTTGCTGCCGTGTACATATAAATGTATCGTGTCGATAATACGTTGTATGTTGTGTCTGAGGAAAAGAACAAGAGATTGTGGGTACAATAATTGGAACATACGCGTGGTCATCTGTGACAAAGCTATTCCATAACCGTAAAGTATTTCAAGATGGCGTCAGTGAATCTTGAATATTTGAAGATATAATTTCATCGTTTCCAATAGGAACACATTGTTCAATGGTTATCTTGCCAGCAGACACTTACAAGTAAATCAATATTTGAAAATCGTATAAACAAGGAATTCAGAAATTAATGATGGCATATTTCATTGTGATTGTTGATTAATAAACATTTCAGGAAATGCTATTGTCTAAGTTTAAATGCCTTTTGTTTTATTTTGGCGAACTCTATCCTTTTGTAATATTGGAATTTACAAAATGTTCCCATAGGCAAGCGCTACTGTATGTCAAATTGAGAATGGAAATGGGGAATGTGTCAAAGAGACAACAACCCGACCATAGAACAGACAACAGCAGAAGGTCACCAACAGGTCTTCAATGCAGCGAGAAATTCCCGCACCCGGAGGCGTCCTTCAGCTGGCCACTAAACAAATATATATACTAGTTCAGTGATAATGAACGCCATACTAAACTCCAAATTGTAAACAAGACACTAAAATTAAAAATAATACAAGACTAACAAAGGCTAGAGGCTCCTGACTTGGGACAGGCGCAAAAATGCGGCGGGGTTAAACATGTTGATGAGATCTCAACCCTCCCCCTATACCTCTAGCCAATGTAGAAAAGTAAACGCATAACAATACGCACATTAAAATTCAGTTCAAGAGAAGTCCGAGTCTGATGTCAGAAGATGTAACCAAAGAAAATATACAAAATGACAATAATACATAAATAACATCAGACTACTAGCAGTTAACTGACATGCCAGCTCCAGACTTCAATTAAACTGATTGAAAGATTATGTCTTCATCATATGAATATCAGGCACAATCCTTCCTGTTAGGGGTTTAGTATCATACCATCATAACACATATGAGAAGAACATAACCCGTGTCATGCCAACAACTGGTTTTTAAATAATTGTGTTTAGTGCCGATGCAAAGACCTTATAAATGAATCAATATTAACGCCAAAATATGCAATCTTTAATGACCTGACAACAGTATCGTAACTATATCCCTTCTTAATAAGTCTATTTAAAGGTTTTGTTAGCTTCAGAGGTGAAAACTGACATTTTTTGTGCTTTATAAAGAATATTTCCATAAAAAATTGGATGTGAAATACCTGAACGTATAAGAAGTCTGCATGTTGAGCTATATTTACGAATGATGTCCTTATACCGATGATAAAATTTAGTAAATGTTTTGACTAGTTTGTGATATCGAAAACCCTGGTGTAATAATTTTTCAGTAATACATAAATTTCTCTCGTTAAAATCTAAAACATTGTTACATACACGAGCGAATCGTACAAGTTGAGATATATAAACACCGTAAGATGGTGACAAGGGAACGTCACCATCTAAAAATGAATAATTGACGATAGGAAATGAAAAATCATCTCTTTTATCATATATTTTAGTATTAAGCTTTCCATTAATGATATAGATATCAAGATCGAGGAAAGGGCAGTGGTCATTGTTAGTATTAGCTTTATTTAAAGTAAGTTCAACAGGATAAATTTCTTTAGTATACATACTGAAGTCGTCATTATTGAGAGCCAAAATATCATCCAAATATCTAAAAGTATTATTAAATTTGTGTATCAGATGTTGTTTCGATGGGTCTTTGCTGATTTTTGTCATAAATTGTAACTCATAGCAATACAAAAAAAGGTCCGCAATAAGTGGTTCACAGTTAGTCTCCATTGGAATTCCGATAACCTGACGATATACGGAATCTCCAAAGCGAACAAAAATGTTATCTAGTAAAAATTCAAGGGCATATATAGTATCAAAGCATGTCCTATTGACATAGTTTTTTTGTTTATTGCTACTAAAAAATGACCTAAAAGAGTTTGAACATATATATTCACATTCTGACTTTTTAAATGCCCATTTAATTAGGTGTGTGAATTTTTTCTTAATAAGAATGTGAGGCAACGTGGTATATAGGGTAGAAAAATCAAAACTTTGAACAGATTCAAAATCACCAATATATGCATGTAATTTATCAAGTACTTCCAACGAGTTCTTGACACTCCAAAAGTAATTAATTCCACTATTTTCGAAGGCCTTATTTGAACAATTTATTATCAGGTTTTTGATTGTACCTAGTGTACTGGTAAGAAGAATAAACAATTTAGTAGTGGAACAATGGCTTGAAGACGAAATAAATCTATATTTGTAAGGTGTTTTGTGTAGCTTCGGAAGCCAATACATAGTTGGGACTTTCATTGAATTTGGTTCTGCTTGTAAAGCGGTAGCTAAAAGTTTATGTTTGTTACAGATGTCGTTTTCTGAAAATGGAGTTAGTTGGAATGTTGGTGAATTGGTGATTTTTTTTTCAGAACCTCAATGTTAAATTAACGTCAAACAATAATAATATTATTAGCAGCTTTATCGGCCGGGACAAAAACAAATTCCTTGGCTAGTTCTTTTAGTTTATGTTTGATACGAGAAATAGGTTTATTGTGGTTATTGTTAAGAGTAAAATGTTCTTTAAAATGTTGAATACGTATATCAACTATGTTCATTACTGAATTAAAAAAAGAGTCCAAAGATTTTTTGTCAGCTTTTACCCGTTTTATCCATTTCAAACAGTAAGTATGGATTGAGTCGTGGATGATATTACGACACTCATTCCAATTAATAATTGACAGGGGGACGATATTTAGGTCCTTTACTGAGGAATGATTTTAACTCTCGGTCTTGAACGTTGTTAAGATCTCCTGTTATAACATGGGAAATGGGTCCATAAATGTATTCGGAATTATTGCAATTACATGAAGGAGGTGTATTTTCACTGATTTTAACATCTTTACACAATTGACTATAATTAAACACAAATTTCCGGGTAGATTTCTTGTAAATATAACAAATAAGAGGGAGCTCAGTATTATCAAAATATCCCGGAATTTGTTCTTTAACAGAATGGTCGTTAAAAATACCGGCAAAATTTACAAAATCAAAACCTTTATTTACATACTTTATTTTAATAAACTGTTTTTTATGATCTTCAGGGCGATCAATTTTGGGAAACAGTTTAGAATAACAATATGCCATTATAATTTGAACGATTTCATACTTAGGACTGCTATATGAAATTGTGTTGCAATCCTCTAAAATTTTATTTAACTTATTAACCGGTAATGAACAGAGCTTTGTTAACAGATAATGTCTGCCGTTGTTTTTTGAAATAGAAATTAGGTCCGAAATATTGGTATGATTGGTCCGAAATTTTCTTTGATTGCGATTTTTTCTACGACCATGAGAACGGTTTTTACGAACAGTTTAAGAAACTATATCCAGATTGTTAACAGAATCGGTTCTTGATATATTACCAATGCCCATGATATTATCATTAAGACCAAGAGGGTAGACTGTCTGTAATTTTTTAATCCAATTTAATTCAATTATTTTCCGTGATCATACAAACTTTGAATGAGATTCACCAGGCTGCTTATTTACTACTTCTAAAGGTTGAACTGCTAAATATTTAATAGGATGATTGTGCTTCTTAAGGTGTTGATAAATGATACTTTTGAATTTATTGGGTCTTTTAAAACGATACAGATGTTCTTGAGTGCGTTTAGATAAATATAGTCCAGTTTCACCTACGTACATCCCGGTTTGTTTCATGTGAGTAAATAAATAATAATGTTTGTTTTTCAAGTTATATCAGTTTCAAAATTTAAAGAAAATGTGCGACCATTAAACGTAGACCTTACCGTATTGTTGGTGGAATATGATAAATTGGTAATTTTAAGAGAAGAACTGACAATACAAAGGCAAAAGACAAAGACGAAAAAAAGGAAAACTGATTGAATTAAACTATATCGACAATTGTGACGCCTCCTATGCTCTGTAACATGGAAGGAGTACGACTTAATATCATATATCATTTATATCATAATCAGATGATAAACACAACTTCATGTGTAAATGGTTTATAATTGTCGAAAATAAAAAATTAAAAAACATATTTTTTTTATACCGAAAACAAGATTATAACTGGCGTAAGAAATAGAAATAGAAAAAAGAACCAGAGAGACTCAACAAATATCACCACAAATAGTCAATCAAAAGAGACTACTGACGATATCCAAACATAACTAATGTAAGAAACCAATTAGTTATCACGATACATCGATAAAAGATAACCTAGTTGTAAACTCATGTGCTACGGAGGAGTAAACATTTCCAACATGTATAATTTGGCCAATTTGTACATATGCATGTCACATCAGGACATTACTATGCAGTTGTACATTATTCGATATTGGGTATTCATAAGAAGGCTAGTTGTACTTGATCAATGCTAAGTAACTGTAACTCACCCTCGATAGAGAGACTTTACCGGACACTTCAATCATTTTCATATGCGGACAATATTTGTATAACATGTCGCACAACTCAAAAAAGAAATCTGCAACTAGTTGTATTTGTAAGACAATTATCATTGTCCATGTTTTGCTACTTTATTGATTGATGGTTGATTAACTTACGACGCATCACCACAAATAGGTTATATCGCGTCGAGAGCTATTTTAAACATTATAACAAGACGTTTTTTTTTTAAATTAAACAAAAGGTCTTTCAATGTACTAAAACTTTAGTTAAAATCGAAATTACTTATTCACAAATAAAATTTCATCAATAAGATAACCTGATAAAATCTTTAAATCGTTTTAAACTAATACAACAAATTGGAATATATTCAAATTTCTTTTTTAAATGAAACAATTATTTCAACAGGAATATTATTGAATAAATCATACATATTATTTACATTATTTACAAAACAATGTTTTTTTTCGGATATTGGAAAAGTCAACATTCAAACAAAATATGTTTAATTTTCCGTGGAAAAACCTTTTGGATTTTGTTCTGATTAGTATTATTTGTTTTTTCTTCCGCCACTTTTATTTCTTGCGAGAAGATTTTATAAGATGTCGCTAAGATATTTTTTATATGATATCGATCAGTTTTTACGCTTTTGAAACTGACATCGTTTAAATGAACACTTGTCCTTGTAAGAGTTATCTCCCCGAACACTGTTTTCCTTGTGATTGCTACTCGTAACCGTAAAAGAAACCGACAAAATTATTTGACCAAATTGCACGTTACATCTTCAGGTTGTCAAAATCAATTTTGACCGAAGCAATGCAGAGACTCCATACGAGAGTTATTTTCCCTTATATATTTGGTATAATTGAAATGTATTTTTAACTGGTAAACCGTAAGTGACAGACACCTAGGGTATTTTAATTTGAGGTCCAGGGTCCACAAAAAAGAAAAGAAGAAGGTTAAAGGTCAATGTCATGTTCTAAATTTTGATTATTGCTTATTTTGGCTTTTCCTCAGAAACCGTAAAAGATATGGATATTATATTTGACGAAATTGTTTTTTTGCGACATGTTGCAACACATAAATTTTGGTTGAAAGGGTACGTTGATATTTAATATGAGTTTTCTCCCCTCTTATATTTAAAATTAGCTGTGATACAAATCAGTAACCATATATAGTAAAGACCTAGGGTCTTTTGATTTGAGGTCCTTGCTTTATGATCTTGAAATTTAGTTCAAGTTCTCGGGTAAATATGACGTTCTAGATTTTGACCTTTGCAATAAATTCATATTTTACATGATAAAGCTATTGGGTCTTATGCATTAGGTTGGTAGATATATGACCTTGAAAAGGTAGTCGGAAGTGACCTTTTGTAAACCGAAAGTAGCCAGCTCCTGCACTGATTTCATTTAAAATTACCTAGAACCATATAATTTTGGAATCAGTGTGTGGTAACCAATCATATGGTACAAGAAGTGATTTTTTTTTAAACCGGAAGATGCAATTTATCATCCTTATGTCAAGCAAAAGTTTATATAAAACATATATTTTTGGAATCAGTGTGACTAAAGCTATCATATGAGACCGATAGTGACATTTTCTAAACCAGAAGTAGCAAATTATCTCTCTTATTTCTGACAATTGTATATAGAAACCAAATTCTTTTAATCAGTATGAAGAAACTTATGATTGGACACCAATAGTAACTCTGAGTAAACTGAAAGTAGCTTCTTTTTAATTATTTAGAAATTTTATGTGGAAAGACCTTCAATTTTTCTCTGAACAATTGGTTTTTAATAGTATACTTGCAATTGCAAGGTATACATACTGGTTGAATTTCATTTTTTAAAAGATATTTCGTGTGTATTTCTAGCATGACTTTTTCTGCTTATAAATTTGTTTAAATGCTTTCATAAAGTTGGTTTAATTTTATGCAATTTATTGTCGTTCCTTTTACTCCAAGCGTTTTTCCATACATCTAAAACATATTCTCTGTTATTAGATTTAAAATCATTATATGTTATTTCTCATTTGGGTATAGGGTCGGTCAGGAAATTCTTTGCTACCTGATTTACAACTGTGTTTCCGTGAATGCCGGTATGACTTGGCACCCATAGAAATATAATTCTTTATTTCTCAAATTTCTCATCACGTAAAGGATTTTTAGAATTAACGGGTTTTTAACTTTGGTATTTTGTGTTGCATGAAGACATGTTAGCGAATCAGAACATATAATAAACTTCGATTTTTCAAAAGTAGCAATAAACTGCAAGGCCAAACTTATCGCCTTAACTTCTGCAGTAAAGATGCTACTTTATAAGTTGTTTTAATTCTGTGTGCACCTTTTTGATTTTAAGATTTTAGAAAACAAGGATGACCGCCTTTTACACTGCTGGTAGATGAGTGTCTCACAATTTAGTTGTGACAGTTTTTCATCAAGAAGTCCCTTTTTCTTCTCAAATCTGTATCATTATTAACTTCTTGGCATTAAGCCTGTTACTATCAGAACAGAATACGGACGATAAAAATTAACCTGAAAAAACAAAAGAAAGAAAACAAGGGGCTTTTAGTTGGCAAATGTGTACCTGTTCGTGTCACATCAGGACATAACCACACGTGTGTACATTACTGATTTTGGGTATTAATAAGAAGACTAGTTGTACTCGATAAACAATAAGTAACTGTTACTCATTATCGATTGCGGGACTATCCCGGACACTTTATCATATACAAATTACAACTTTACAACATGTCGTGATTAAGGCAATCTCCATCTAGTATAGCTTTATCACCTTATTAGTTGTGATAATTCTTTGTACACCTTATTTTATGATTTTGGAACACAATGATGACTGCCTTTTACGCTGCAGGTGGATGTGTGTCTCACATTTTTTTTTATCGATGAGTCCCTTTTTTCTTCACAAATCTGTTTCATTATTGACTACATGACTTAATGCATGTTACTACCTACACAACAAAATGCAATAATATTACATTAATGTATGCAATTTTATAAAAACAGTTTGTTTTCAATTGTCTATTATTTTGATCGTTAAACGATGTAATCGAAACTACTTTTATAAACAACTGTCATACAAGCCGGATTTTTAGCTTGGTATAACATTTAATAATTTGTCACCATAATTTGCCTATCATAAATAAATCGACGGATGACACCAGTAGAGTATGAACTATCGATTAGTCCGTGCGTTCAATTGTGTTACTGACTTCGTGTTGTTCTAGTTTGATGTTTTAGTATTGCATTGTTCCTTTTTTGTATGCTAGTAATGTCTGATTTGTTATGTTTCATTTTTGTGATTCTTAACACTCCTTTTGTTTCTTGTCAAATCAATTATCGTTTTTTTTATACAGGTTTATATCAATCTGAATATGAAAAAAAAAACAGATATATTGATTTTAACATAAGATGTAGGTGATCGATTGTTGGTTGCTTAACATCCAGTGGCAAATATTTTTGTATTGTCCGGTGGATGTTTTATACTTGTAATTGCTAGAATTTGTATTTTGTGCGTATAATATAACAGGCCCAAATACAAAATTATGGTGTTAAACTTGTTTATCGAAACCATTTTCTGCTCTGCTAGATAAGTAATGTCATGTTGTGAAAATAGTGTAACAGAAGCGAAATCGTGAGCATGAAAATTATCGTCTATCTGATAACATGAATTGCATACTGATTATACGACAAAATCATTTTTTTTATGTTTCCGTGAATTGTTATATGAAATATGCCTCATTCACGCCTGTGATTTTCTTCTCATGTTTTGTCATCTGTTTGTCCTTTTTTCAACTATTTATAAAATTTCTTTGTCATTTCGTATCTTCCACTTTTTTTGTGTTAACAGATACAATTGTACCTAAAAAATAGCCAGATCGATCTTAGGTCAAGTTAGCCTGAGGGAGTTTAAACCTCCTTTTTTATAATTTAAAATTTATATACGAAGAATTTTAGAAATGTTTGTTTCAAATCATGTGAGTACCGAAGAACTGACTACTGAGCTGGTAATACCATTGGGGACTAATAGTCCACCAGCAAAAGTATCGACCCAGTGCTTTTTTAAAAAATGAAAACAACACGTTATAAACTCTATACGTCCGAATCGCTTTTCTGGATTAACCTTCATCAGGACACTCAAAGCCGAATATTTGAAAGCCAAGGGTGTTTAAGAACCGACACAGTTGAAGAACTATATGACCAAAAGTACCTAAAATAGCCAAATCCATCTGAGGTCAACTTTGCCTCCGGGAGTTGAAACCTCAGTGAGTTAATTTGTACCTAAAAAAAAAGGATGTTAATTGTTTTAATGTTTACAAGAATGTCCTTCTCATTCATCATTATCTATCGATTAAACTACTTAATATTTTACAGAGTTATCTCCCTGTAGTGTTAGGTACCACCTTAATATTTGCCCAAAAATCTTCAAACAAATTGATAATTTGAATCATCAAGATTTCTAGATTTGAGTTCATGCTGCAGAATATGTAAAATTGACGCTAGTACATGTAACAACATGGATTTTTTATATGTGAGTTTCAGTTAAAATTTAAAGACTTTTGTGAAACAAAAGGTGATGAATAATGCATTTCGGATAATTTTCATACAATAATGTTGATCGTGCTGTATTTCTGGATAACTATGATTGACTAGGGCTAAGTATATTTTGTAAATAATATTGCTACAAAATGAATTAATTTTCATTGATGTCTTGAATTAGTATATCAAACAACTAATTACAGCAGGACATATATTAACATATTCATCATCATTCAACGTTTGAGGTTTTTTTATACGAATAAACATCTGAGTCTGTGTTTCATTGTCAAGTATTAAGTACTTGACTCAAAAGGCTAACAATTAATTATGATCACACCAAGGGTATCCTTTATCTGAAGATGATAAGTCTCCACTTGATTAAATCAACCTGATGACTTTTAGAAAGTTTGTTTCCTGTGTTATTCGCATTTCAAACGTTCAAGTACTATCGTCCTTCAGGATAAAGTATTTGCACATGATTGTTTATTTCTGATTAATTTGGTAGGCGTATTTCAAATAAAAAAAAGCTGCACAACGATCATTTTATTGTTCATAGTGATCCCGGGTATATTTCACTACAGATACAAGGTACAGTAAAAATACAAATAAGGATTTGTGGGGTCTAATATACGTAAACAGTAAGATTTTTATGATATTTAAATACTAGTAACAGTTTTGAGACTCAGCAAATAAAATACTTGCAACATCTAGTAGTATTCTTTGATTGAGTTGTGTTTCAGATAAAGTTGTGCTTTTGTAATATGACCGAGTTTTTGTGATTTGATTAAATTTGTTTGTAAATATCTTTCGTTCTTAGCAAATATATTATACTAGAAAAAAAAACTGTTTAGCTCTTTTGCAAAATAAAAGATTGTTACTTGCACTTGGCAAGACCTAGAGCTTTCAAATTGCTAGTTTTTTTAAAATAAAATGTAGGCATTCAAAGTTGAGTAGGAAATATATAAGATTTACCTAGCACTGGGGTAGAATTCATTCCTTAATGTCGCTGGTTTTGTCAATGTTAGTTTAATAGTATTCAAATTTGAAATTTACTTTATTTTGCATTGATGTCTAGTAAAACCGTTTTCAAATCCGACCAATGCTATCCTGTAACAACTATGCATTTATGTGATGCAGAGTGATTGCTAATGAGAAACCTATCCACTTGAGTTTAGGTGATGTAAAATGATTGCTAATGAGAAACCTATCCACTTGAGTTTAGGTGCTGTAGAATGATTGCTAATGAGAAACCTTTCCACTTGAGTTTAGGTGATGTAGAATGATTGCTAATGAGAAACCTATCCACTTGAGTTTAGGTGATGTAGAATGATTGCTCATGAGAAACCTGTCCACTTGTGTTTAGGTGATGTAGAATAATTGCTAATGAGAAATCTATCCACTTGAGTCTAGGTGATGTAGAATGATTGCTCATGAGAAACCTATCCACTTGAGTTTAGGTGATGTAGAATGATTGCTAATGAGAAACCTATCCACTTGAGTTTAGGTGCTGTAGAATGATTGCTAATGAGAAACCTTTCCACTTGAGTTTAGGTGATGTAGAATGATTGCTAATGAGAAACCTATCCACTTGAGTTTAGGTGATGTAGAATGATTGCTCATGAGAAACCTGTCCACTTGTGTTTAGGTGATGTAGAATAATTGCTAATTAGAAATCTATCCACTTGAGTCTAGGTGATGTAGAATGATTGCTCATGAGAAACCTATCCACTTGAGTTTAGGTGATGTAGAATGATTGCTAATGAGAAACCTATCCACTTGAGGACAACGGACGAATATGAAAACATCTATAAACCAACAATGAGCAAAGCTCAAACCGTAAAGTAGGCTATTTAAGGATCCAACATGACAAAATGGTTGACAAATCAGAAGAAAAGACCAACAGCATTATATATCCTAAATGAAGGAATCCAAAAACAAATATTGCAGGAATCAATGACAATCACTAATTCACAGGCTCCTGACTGTTGACAGATACATACAGAATGTGACAGGAACTAATGGCAATCATTAAATCACGGGTTCATGACTGTTGACAGACACTTACAGAATGTGGCAGGTTGTACAATCCATAATCCGAGATAATGGTGTAACATCACTACAAAAAGCTATGAAAATCAGTTCAAAGGGTTGATTAAACAGAACGGCACTAATTAACACACACCCATTACCCAACAACAACAAAAGACAACGCAAGGCATAGATCTTAAAGTACTCTAGATTACTGAAAAATGTTTCAAAGTCAATTGAAACTCATAAAAAAAATCACTATTATATGTATTTGAAGGGCACATGTCATTAAGACCTTGTAAAATACAAGTAACATACGTATCGTACATGTAGTATAGTCATACATGTTAAGTTATGTTTTAATTTATTTATACAAAATATCAATGTAAGTACTGACGAACACAAAAGTCAAAAAACTTACTACATGTACAGTGGTAAATTGATACATAAGTTTTGTCAACGAATTTATAAGTATTCATGGATCATATGTTAATTTGCCGAACTTATTTACAGAATCACAATAAAAATAAGAATGCAATATTTCGTTTTAAATAAGATCTTCACGTTAAGCTACATTTGAAACCCATTTTTTTCTATAAAAAAGAAACAGGTTTTAAGCTACTTGTGGTGTCGGAATCCCTGACTTCATGATTTACCAACTATACATGGTTCACGCTAATTGAAAACTAAAACGTCACTAGGGAGAATTCTTATCACTTCGATTAGGGACCTTCCTTTTTGAATTTTTCTCGGTGTTTAGTATTTTTGTGATTTTACTTTTCTCGACACTGGTTAAATCGGCACCTGGTCAAATCGGCACATGTGATTGTTATTTCAGCACCTAGTCAAATCAGGCCCTCGTTAATTCGACACCAGGGGTCTGTTGTTCAACTTGGCGTTAAACTAATCATATGATTAATTTTAACGAGTCGTTAAAAGTGAATCGCATGACTAGTAAATAATCTTTTACAAAAATCTTCTTCTCTGAAACTACTGAGACAAATTTAACCATACTTGGCCATACTCATTATCAGGGTATCTAGTTTAAAAAATTTGTCCGATGACCCCGCCTTCCAACCATCATGGCCGACTTGGTTAATAATAGAACATAGGAGTAAAATGCAGTTTTTGGTTTATATCTCTGAAACTAAAGCATTTAGAGCAAATCTGACAGGTGGCAAAAATGTTGATCAGATTTAGATTTATCTGCCCTGAAATTTTCAGACGAATCTGACAACCCGTTGTTGGGTTGCTGCCCCTGAGTTAGTAATTTTACACAAATTTTGCAGTTTTTTGTTATTATCTTAGATATCATTATAATATCTAATATCTAATACTATTAATTATGATTTAACCTTATTTTACATGATTTCCAAAGCATCAGTAAATACAGGTGAGCGACACAGGCTCTTGAGAGAGCCTCTAGTTTCAATAAATTGTTTAATTTCAAGACCTATAAACCTATAATCAGATAGTGATGATACAAAGGGAATACTAAGTGTTTCAACAAGCTTTGTCTTTTAATATTCATATTGTATTTGAATAAAAAAGGTAACTTTTACAATGTAATGTTTATCATGTTTATTGTTTTTTCTCTTTTTTATGTTTTAGACAAATTTGAAGACCAACTTAGAATGCAATTTATGTGTAAGAAATGGAGGATAAAGGTATGCCTTAAATTTTAAACCAAATAATATCAACATTAAAATTGGTGGCTTGCAGTCTGTACCCTAGACTGCATAACAATAAAGGGGCATTCCGTTGACAAGGTATTAATTTTGACATTAAACTGAAGCTTAGAATTTAAGTTCATTTTCATGATTATGATGTCAACTTCAAAATTGTATATCAGATTGCACTTTTGACAGATTTAACAGTCCCCTGGACAATTAAATTTATATTGTACATGTGTTGTATGAAGGCATTTTGTATTAAAGACACATAATTAGAATCCTAAGAGCTAAATTAAGACATTTTGTTTGATGAGAACTCAGTGGCTGAGTATTCACAGCTATTGTATCTCAAGCCTGTCATCACTAAGGTTTTGAGTCAAATGGGTCCCTTGACCATCAAATTGGGAATTTTCATCCCAATTGGGAATTTTTTATGCATAAAATCTGAGACGAAATAACATTATATTCCTGTAAAAACTGAAACTGTATATTAAGTTTCACCTTTACACTGCTGTAATTAGTTGTAACATTTTGAATAATCCTGGAAGGGATACTGATAAAAATGATATATATGATTACCAGATCGCTTGACAGTTATTGGATTGAGACCAGGGAAGTTGTTACATGAATATCATTGCACATGATGCACAATATTTTGTAGGCTTGCATCTAAGCTATGGTAACCTCGATCTTTTACATATATAACAGCTAACATTAACCACTGAAACAAATCATCCATTGGGTATTTTTTTCTACAACAGGTCATCTTTATAAATTTACCTCGATACAAATGGATTTCAAATTGAACTGACCAATTATCGAATTTAGAAAAGCAATTATAAAAGTTTAAGTACTTAATTGATAAGATATTTTTTTGTGATTTTTGCTTGCTGTTTAATATGTAGAAGGTTGCCATAGTTTTTACTTTAGGTGTAACCATAAGAACATGAAGAAACAGGAAATTAAAGCATTGAACCATTGTATTTTATTATTATTTAGATCATCTTCACAACTTTTGAAACATTTCCATAATGTTGACATTGATCCTATTTCATGAATAATCTATCATCCACATGCATCTTCAAACACGCTCAAACTTTCGTCTTTTCGGGAAATAGAGCCTGACTAAATATAAAATAATTTCTTTTACAAAACAAGTTTTCATCATATTATATAACCAGCTCTGCTGGGCTATCTGCTTTTACGAGATCAGCGCCCCATGATTAAAATTTGTTCATCAATGTTATAGCAAAACTCTGCCGAGGTCTGCTTTAATGAGACCCATTTTGACAAAAAAAAACATCTTTTTTATTGACTTACTGGGCGATCTGCTTTTAAGAGATCAAAAACACCCATAAAATTTACATCACTATTGAATCCGGCTGCTAAAATCGTTTACCATACGATCGTTGACAGCATTCTTATCTGGATTTTAAAACGTTTTGACGACAAACTATCAAAAATTATAGTTGCCTAAATCGGTGACGGAAATATCGATTTTTATTTATTTTTTCTGAATTGGGAATTTATATTCACATACATTTTGTTGGGGCCCTAAACTATATAGTAGAATCATCCCAGTAAAAACAGAAGAGTTTTCACTAAAACAAGATTATTGATAGAAGTTTGATACTCTAAATCACCATTTAGTTAAAAAAAAAATTAAAACAACTCCTTTTCTAATCACAACAATTCTTTTAATGTTAACGTCACCTCTGTCATTGTCTTGACTTCATGAATGTCTAATGCAAATAACTACACAATGTTACATGAAATATTTGCTTATTGTTTTGATTAAAAGATGTTCGGAAAACATTAATGAAAAAGTTCTAAAACAGGTTCTAAAACAGGATAACAAAAAACATAGGGCAACATCTATGTCTTACAATTGAAAAGTGTTTCAAATATGGTTGAGATTTATTATTCAAAGTGTGGTCCTGTTTGTGTACACTTTAATTAGGGTTAAGATTTTTTTAAAGTAAATATTTACTATAATTCATTGCAAGTCTTATTATAACCCCACTTTTTAAAGTGGAGGTATATAGTGATGGGGACGTCAGTCCTTCCGTTCGTCCCTCCCGCACAATGTTTCACTTTGTATCCACAACTCCTCCTTAACCACTTATCAGAATGAAATGAAACTTTTTCAGATTCTTAATCATATAATGTCTTTGTGCACCTCCTAATTGGTTTTTGGTGAAATTGATTTTTAGGGTTTCCAATACCAAAACATGAACTTTGCTAGGAGCAGGGGTATAATTTTGTGAGCTCTGATCACAGTACCTCTAGTTTTGAAAGAAAAATGTTAATTAACTGCAACTATTTAATTTGAGAACGAGTGAAAATGAAGAGGATGAGAATATTTCAAATGAATCTGGGTAAGTCAAACTAACTTTAAAATTACCTAATGTTGAAATTGAGGCTATTTCAAATATATCTTCTATGAGTTATTTTTCTTAATATACTTTACAGAGGTGATTGTCCATACAAATTTAACTTTCATAAACATTTGAAGTTGACACTTTGGGTTAAAAGATTGGTCTTTTAAGACTATTCAGAAGTCATTTTCCTTAGAAATCTTGAAGGTAGATATAAAAATGTAGGACTCTTCTTTTTTTTTTAGTTCGATTGGAACGCTTAAATTTGATGATAATACTAATAACTAAAGGGTGAAAGTTCAATGCCTCTGTATGCTAAAGTGCTATGATATGCAAAAGTATAGATGTAAGCAACTTGTCATTTTATTATAACATGAACTTCTTTTTTTATAAACAATAAGGGACATTCCAAATTAACATGATTAAGGACTAATGTTTTATCCATTGTTTTTATTAAACATTGAGCGTAAATTATTTAAATGCAAAAGTAAAAAGTATTACATTTGTAGATCTAATAGAGGAAATGGTGCTCCAACAAATGGAAGTGGGAGAAAATGGAAAAAAGACGATGTGAATCGTAAGTATTGTTTTTATGTTTCTAATACAAAAGAATCATCTAACAAAAATGAAAAAAAAGAAGTACATTGAAGTGTAGATTGATTAAAGGTTGTCTTCAAAACAATGGTCACTTTATTTATGTTTTAAAAGAATGTAAAGACTTCTTTTTTTTAACTCATCACTGTTTCTGTAACCTTTGGTTCCATTGAAATTTAATATTAATCTCTTGAGAGTAACTTTAAAAATTACCTGTTTAGGTAATTAAACAAATATATGACTTGTTTAGATAACCCATGGCTGATAAAAATGTTGACTTGATCATATGTTGATTGAGGTCCTCGTGGTAAATTCTATCATGAGAGTTTCAGTCAAATCGGTGAACATGAATTTGACAGCTAGTGCCCCAGTCTAAACATATTTTATTTGTTTAATATACAAAAGGGATGCGACCCAAGTTAAAACAAATTGATGAAGTCGTCTCCATAAGAAAATACCTGTTTAGATAATTAAAATAAAATATAACTTGTTTAGGTAACCACTGGCTGATTAAAATGTTGACTTCATCCTGCTCATAATTAACATCAAATAATTTACAAGTACTTAACAATATTTGTACGGTGAAGGAAAATAAAGAATTTATTAAATGAAATAATTTTGAAGGAAAGTGTAGTAATTGCATATATTTAATTTTAGACCACATGACAATGATGACAAAGAAGATGAAGAGCAGCATCCTTTAAATAAATTGGGGTAAGTCGTGATACTTAAATGCAATTAATAAATATCTGGTATTGGGGAAATGATTTAAACCTTTTAATAAAGAAGCACTTTGAAGTGTAGATTGATTAAAGTGTGTTCTTTAAAACAATGGTCACTTTATTTATGTTTTAAAAGAATGTAAAGACTTTTTTTTTAAAACTCATCACTGTTTCTGTAACCTTTGTTTACATTGACATTTAAAATTATTCTCTTGAGAGTAACTTTTCTAAAAAATTACCTCTTTAGGTAATTAAACAAATATATGACTTGTTTAGGGCACCCTTGGCTGATAAAAATGTTGACTTGATCATGTGTTGATTGAGGTCCTCGTAGTAAATTTTATTATGAGAGTTTCAGTCAAATCAGTGAACATGAATTTGACAGCTAGTGCCCCAGTTGAAACATATTTTATTTGTTTGATATACAAAAGGGATGCGACCCAAGTTAAAATAAACTTATGAAGTTGTCTCCCAAAAAATACCTGTTTAGGTAATTAAAAAAAAATATAACTTGTTTAGGTAATCACTGGCTGATTAAAATGTTGACTTCATCCTGCTCATAGTTAACATCAAATAATTAACAAGTACTTAACAGTAGTTGTACAGTGAAGGAAAATAAAGAATTTATTAAATGACTACATTTTGAAGGAAAGTGTAGTAATTGCATATATTTAATTTTAGACCACATGACAATGATGACAAAGAAGATGAAGAGCAGCATCCTTTAAATGAATCGGGGTAAGTTGTGATACTTAAATGCAATTAATAAATATCTGGTATTAAGGAAATGATTTAAACCTTTTAAGAAAGAAGCACATTTAAAAATTACCTGTTTAGGTAATTAGAAAAATATATAACTTGTTTAGGTAACCCTTGGCTGATGAAAATGTTGACTTGATAATGTGTTGATCGAGGTACTCCTAGTAAATTTTATTATGAGAGTTTCAGTCAAATCGGTGAACATGAATTTGACAGCTAGTGCCCCAGTTTAAACATATTTTATTTGTTTGATATACAAAAGGGATGCGACCCAAGTTAAAATAAACTTATGAAGTTGTCTCCCAAAAAATACCTGTTTAGGTAATTAAAAAAAAAATATAACTTGTTTAGGTAATCACTGGCTGATTAAAATGTTGACTTCATCCTGCTCATAGTTAACATCAAATAATTTACAAGTACTTAACAATATTTGTACGGTGAAGGAAAGTAAAGAATTTATTAAATGACTTCATTTTGAAGGAAAGTGTAGTAATTGCATATATTTAATTTTAGACCACATGACAATGATGATAAAGAAGATGAAGAGCAGCATCCTTTAAATGAATCGGGGTAAGTCGTGATACTTAAATGCAATTAATAAATATCTGGTATTGGGGAAATGTTTTAAACCTTTTAATAAAGAAGCACTTTGAAGTGTAGATTGATTAAAGGTTGTCTTCAAAACAATGGTCACTTTATTTATGTTTTAAAAGAATGTAAAGACTTTTTTTTAAAACTCATCACTGTTTCTGTAACCTTTGTTTCAATTGAAATTTAAAATTATAATCTTGAGAGTAACTTTTCTACAAAATTACCTGTTTAGGTAATTAAACAAATATTTGACTTGTTTGGGGCACCCTTGGCTGATTAAAATGTTGACTTGGTCATGTGTTGATCGAGGTCCTCGTAGTAAATTTTATTATGAGAGTTTCAGTTAAATCGGTGAACATACATTTGACAGCTAGTGCCCAAGTTTAAACATATTTTATTTGTTTAATATACAAATTAAAAGGGATGAGACCCAAGTTAAAACAAACTTATGAAGTCGTCTCCCAAAAAGTACCTGTTTAGGTAATTGAACAAAAAAAAAACTTGTTTAGGTAACCACTGGCTGATTAAAATGTTGACTTCATCCTACTCATAGTTTACATCAAATAATTAACAAGTACTTAACAATATTTGTACGGTGAAGGAAAGTAAAGAATTTATTAAATGACTTCATTTTGAAGGAAAGTGTAGTAATTGCATATATTTAATTTTAGACCACATGACAATGATGGCAAAGAAGATGAAGAGCAGCATCCTTTAAAGGAATCAGGGTAAGTTGTGATACTTAAATGCAATTAATAAATATCTGGTATTGGGGAAATGATTTAAACCTTTTAAGAAAGAAGCACATTTAAAAATTACCTGTTTAGGTAATTAGAAAAATATATAACTTGTTTAGGTAACCCTTGGCTGATGAAAAATGTTGACTTGATCATGTGTTGATCGAGGTACTCCTAGTAAATTTTATTATGAGAGTTTCAGTCAAATCGGTGAACATGAATTTGACAGCTAGTGCCCCAGTTTAAACATATTTTATTTGTTTGATATACAAAAGGGATGCGACCCAAGTTAAAATAAACTTATGAAGTTGTCTCCCAAAAAATACCTGTTTAGGTAATTAAAAAAAAATATAACTTGTTTAGGTAATCACTGGCTGATTAAAATGTTGACTTCATCCTGCTCATAGTTAACATCAAATAATTTACAAGTACTTAACAATATTTGTACGGTGAAGGAAAGTAAAGAATTTATTAAATGACTTCATTTTGAAGGAAAGTGTAGTAATTGCATATATTTAATTTTAGACCACATGACAATGATGATAAAGAAGATGAAGAGCAGCATCCTTTAAATGAATCGGGGTAAGTCGTGATACTTAAATGCAATTAATAAATATCTGGTATTGGGGAAATGATTTAAACCTTTTAATAAAGAAGCACTTTGAAGTGTAGATTGATTAAAGGTTGTCTTCAAAACAATGGTCACTTTATTTATGTTTTAAAAGAATGTAAAGACTTTTTTTTAAAACTCATCACTGTTTCTGTAACCTTTGTTTCCATTGAAATTTAAAATTATTCTCTTGAGAGTAACTTTTCTAAAAAATTACCTGTTTAGGTAATTAAACAAGTATATGACTTGTTTAGGGCACCCTTGGCAGATAAAAATGTTGACTTGATCATGTGTTGATTGAGGTCCTCGTAGTAAATTTTATTATGAGAGTTTCAGTCAAATCAGTGAACATGAATTTGACAGCTAGTGCCCCAGTTGAAACATATTTTATTTGTTTGATTAACAAAAGGGATGCGACCCAAGTTAAAATAAACTTATGAAGTTGTCTCCCAAAAAATACCTGTTTAGGTAATTAAAAAAAAATATAACTTGTTTAGGTAATCACTGGCTGATTAAAATGTTGACTTCATCCTGCTCATAGTTAACATCAAATAATTAACAAGTACTTAACAGTATTTGTACAGTGAAGGAAAATAAAGAATTTATTAAATGACTACATTTTGAAGGAAAGTGTAGTAATTGCATATATTTAATTTTAGACCACATGACAATGATGACAAAGAAGATGAAGAGCAGCATCCTTTAAATGAATCGGGGTAAGTCGTGATACTTAAATGCAATTAATACATATCTGGTATTGGGGAAATGATTTAAACCTTTTAAGAAAGAAGCACATTTAAAAATTACCTGTTTAGGTAATTAGAAAAATATATAACTTGTTTAGGTAACCCTTGGCTGATGAAAAATGTTGACTTGATCATGTGTTGATCGAGGTACTCCTAGTAAATTTTATTATGAGAGTTTCAGTCAAATCGGTGAACATGAATTTGACAGCTAGTGCCCCAGTTTAAACATATTTTATTTGTTTGATATACAAAAGGGATGCGACCCAAGTTAAAATAAACTTATGAAGTTGTCTCCCAAAAAATACCTGTTTAGGTAATTAAAAAAAAATATAACTTGTTTAGGTAATCACTGGCTGATTAAAATGTTGACTTCATCCTGCTCATAGTTAACATCAAATAATTTACAAGTACTTAACAATATTTGTACGGTGAAGGAAAGTAAAGAATTTATTAAATGACTTCATTCTGAAGGAAAGTGTAGTAATTGCATATATTTAATTTTAGACCACATCACAATGATGATAAAGAAGATGAAGAGCAGCATCCTTTAAATGAATCGGGATAAGTCGTGATACTTAAATGCAATTAATAAATATCTGGTATTGGGGAAATGATTTAAACCTTTTAATAAAGAAGCACTTTGAAGTGTAGATTGATTAAAGGTTGTCTTCAAAACAATGGTCACTTTATTTATGTTTTAAAAGAATGTAAAGACTTTTTTTTTAAAACTCATCACTGTTTCTGTAACCTTTGTTTCCATTGAAATTTAAAATTATTCTCTTGAGAGTAACTTTTCTAAAAAAAATACCTGTTTAGGTAATTAAACAAATATATGACTTGTTTAGGGCACCCTTGGCTGATAAAAAAGTTGACTTGATCATGTGTTGATTGAGGTCCTCGTAGTAAATTTTATTATGAGAGTTTCAGTCAAATCAGTGAACATGAATTTGACAGCTAGTGCCCCAGTTGAAACATATTTTATTTGTTTGATATACAAAAGGGATGCGACCCAAGTTAAAATAAACTTATGAAGTTGTCTCCCAAAAAATACCTGTTTAGGTAATTAAAAAAAAAATATAACTTGTTTAGGTAATCACTGGCTGATTAAAATGTTGACTTCATCCTGCTCATAGTTAACATCAAATAATTTACAAGTACTTAACAATATTTGTACGGTGAAGGAAAGTAAAGAATTTATTAAATGACTTCATTCTGAAGGAAAGTGTAGTAATTGCATATATTTAATTTTAGACCACATGACAATGATGACAAAGAAGATGAAGAGCAGCATCCTTTAAAGGAATCGGGGTGAGTTGTGATACTTAAATGCAATTAATAAATATCTGGTATTGGGGAAATGATTTAAACCTTTTAATAAAGAAGCACTTTGAAGTGTAGATTGATTAAAGGTTGTCTTCAAAACAATGGTCACTTTATTTATGTTTTAAAAGAATGTAAAGACTTTTTTTTTAAAACTCATCACTGTTTCTGTAACCTTTGTTTCCATTGAAATTTAAAATTATTCTCTTGAGAGTAACTTTTCTAAAAAATTACCTGTTTAGGTAATTAAACAAATATATGACTTGTTTAGGGCACCCTTGGCTGATTAAAATGTTGACTTGATCATGTGTTGATCGAGGTCCTCGTAGTAAATTTTATTATGAGAGTTTGAGTTAAATCGGTGAACATACATTTGACAGCTAGTGCCCAAGTTTAAACATATTTTATTTGTTTAATATACAAATTAAAAGGGATGAGACCCAAGTTAAAACAAACTTATGAAGTCGTCTCCCAAAAAGTACCTGTTTAGGTAATTGAAAAAAAATAAAACTTGTTTAGGTAACCACTGGCTGATTAAAATGTTAACTTCATCCTACTCATAGTTAACATCAAATAATTTACAAGTACTTAACAATATTTGTACGGTGAAGGAAAGTAAAGAATTTATTAAATGACTTCATTTTGAAGGAAAGTGGGGTAATTGCATATATTTGATTTTAGACCACATGACAATGATGGCAAAGAAGATGAAGAGCAGCATCCTTTAAAGGAATCAGGGTTAGTTGTGATACTTAAATGCAATTAATAAATATCTGGTATTGGGGAAATGATTTAAACCTTTTAAGAAAGAAGCACATTTAAAAATTACCTGTTTAGGTAATTAGAAAAATATATAACTTGTTTAGGTAACCCTTGGCTGATGAAAAATGTTGACTTGATCATGTGTTGATCGAGGTACTCCTAGTAAATTTTATTATGAGAGTTTCAGTCAAATCGGTGAACATGAATTTGACAGCTAGTGCCCCAGTTTAAACATATTTTATTTGTTTGATATACAAAAGGGATGCGACCCAAGTTAAAATAAACTGATGAAGTTGTCTCCCAAAAAATACCTGTTTAGGTAATTAAAAAAAAATATAACTTGTTTAGGTAATCACTGGCTGATTAAAATGTTGACTTCATCCTGCTCATAGTTAACATCAAATAATTTACAAGTACTTAACAATATTTGTACGGTGAAGGAAAGTAAAGAATTTATTAAATGACTTCATTTTGAAGGAAAGTGTAGTAATTGCATATATTTAATTTTAGACCACATGACAATGATGATAAAGAAGATGAAGAGCAGCATCCTTTAAATGAATCGGGGTAAGTCGTGATACTTAAATGCAATTAATAAATATCTGGTATTGGGGAAATGATTTAAACCTTTTAATAAAGAAGCACTTTGAAGTGTAGATTGATTAAAGGTTGTCTTCAAAACAATGGTCACTTTATTTCTGTTTTAAAAGAATGTAAAGACTTTTTTTTTAAACTCATCACTGTTTCTGTAACCTTTGTTTCCATTGAAATTTAAAATTATTCTCTTGAGAGTAACTTTTCTAAAAAATTACCTGTTTAGGTAATTAAACAAATATATGACTTGTTTAGGGCACCCTTGGCAGATAAAAATGTTGACTTGATCATGTGTTGATTGAGGTCCTCGTAGTAAATTTTATTATGAGAGTTTCAGTCAAATCAGTGAACATGAATTTGACAGCTAGTGCCCCAGTTGAAACATATTTTATTTGTTTGATTAACAAAAGGGATGCGACCCAAGTTAAAATAAACTTATGAAGTTGTCTCCCAAAAAATACCTGTTTAGGTAATTAAAAAAAAATATAACTTGTTTAGGTAATCACTGGCTGATTAAAATGTTGACTTCATCCTGCTCATAGTTAACATCAAATAATTAACAAATACTTAACAGTAGTTGTACAGTGAAGGAAAATAAAGAATTTATTAAATGACTACATTTTGAAGGAAAGCGTAGTAATTGCATATATTTAATTTTAGACCACATGACAATGATGACAAAGAAGATGAAGAGCAGCATCCTTTAAATGAATCGGGGTAAGTCGTGATACTTAAATGCTATTAATAAATATCTGGTATTGGGTAATTGATTTAAACCTTTTAAGAAAGAAGCACATTTAAAAGTTACCTGTTTAGGTAATTAGAAAAATATATAACTTGTTTAGGTAACCCTTGGCTGATTGAAATGTTGACTTGATCATGTGTTGATCGAGGTCCTCATAGTAAATTTTATTATGAGAGTTTCAGTTAAATCGGTGAACATACATTTGACAGCTAGTGCCCAAGTTTAAACATATTTTATTTGTTTAATATACAAATAAAAATGGATGAGACTTAAGTTAAAACAAACTTATGAAGTCGTCTCCCAAAAAGTACCTGTTTAGGTAATTAAAAAAAAAAAAAAACTTGTTTAGGTAACCACTGGCTGATTAAAATGTTGACTTCATCCTACTCATAGTTAACATCAAATGATTTACAAGTACTTAACAATATTTGTACGGTGAAGGAAAGTAAAGAATTTATTAAATGACTTCATTTTGAAGGAAAGTGGAGTAATTGCATATATTAAATTTTAGACCACATGACAATAATGGCAAAGAAGATGAAGAGCAGCATCCTTTAAAGGAATCGGGGTAAGTTGTGATCCTTAAATGCAATTAATAAATATCTGGTATTGGGGAAATGATTTAAACCTTTTAAGAAAGAAGCACATTTAAAAATTACCTGTTTAGGTAATTAGAAAAATATATAACTTGTTTAGGTAACCCTTGGCTGATGCAAAATGTTGACTTTATCATGTGTTGATCGAGGTACTCCTAGTAAATTTTATTATGAGAGTTTCAGTCAAATCGTTGAACATACATTTGACAGCTAGTGCCCCATTTTAAACATATTTTTATTTGTTTAATATACAAAAGGGATGCGACCCAAGTTAAAACAAACTTATGAAGTCGTCTCCCAAAAAATACTTGTTTAGGTAATTACAATAAAATATAACTTGTTTAGGTAACCACTGGCTGATTAAAATGTTGACTTCATCCTGCTCATAGTTAACATCAAATAATTTACAAGTACTTAACAATATTTGTACGGTGAAGGAAAATAAAGAATTTATTAAATGACTACATTTTGAAGGAAAGTTGAGTAATTGCATATATTTAATTTTAGACCACATGACAATGATGACAAGGAAGATGAAGAGCAGCATCCTTTAAATGAATCGGGGTAAGTCGTGATACTTAAATGCTATTAATAAATATCTGGTATTGGGTAATTGATTTAAACCTTTTAAGAAAGAAGCACATTTAAAAATTACCTGTTTAGGTAATTAGAAAAATATATAACTTGTTTAGGTAACCCTTGGCTGATTGAAATGTTGACTTGATCATGTGTTGATCGAGGTCCTCATAGTAAATTTTATTATGAGAGTTTCAGTTAAATCGGTGAACATACATTTGACAGCTAGTGCCCAAGTTTAAACATATTTTATTTGTTTAATATACAAATAAAAATGGATGAGACTTAAGTTAAAACAAACTTATGAAGTCGTCTCCCAAAAAGTACCTGTTTAGGTAATTAAAAAAAAAAAAAAAACTTGTTTAGGTAACCACTGGTTGATTAAAATGTTGACTTCATCCTACTCATAGTTAACATCAAATGATTTACAAGTACTTAACAATATTTGTACGGTGAAGGAAAGTAAAGAATTTATTAAATGACTTCATTTTGAAGGAAAGTGGAGTAATTGCATATATTAAATTTTAGACCACATGACAATGATGGCAAAGAAGATGAAGAGCAGCATCCTTTAAAGGAATCGGGGTAAGTTGTGATCCTTAAATGCAATTAAGGTAGAGACGGACGGGTATCACATGACCTATTATAGCACGTGCATTTTGCGTAATTAAAATCGGTTCCGATTCTTTTTTTACGCAATCGGTAGACAAGGTAAACAAAGAAAATGGCAGACGACTGCGACCGCCTTCGTGTTCGCGGTCGGTTTATTAAGAACGACAGATTCAAAAAATCTAAAAGGATGAACACTTTGAACGAGAGAGATAAAGTTACTCAATGGGGAGACCATGATTACGGTACGAGGGGAGAATTGCCATTAGAACCGACAATGATTCAAGAGACACCGGTATCAGTTGAGAACATAGCCTCCAATGTTACTGTTTCAACTGATATCGGACACAGTAAAAACATCTTATGGAATGAAGGCAGGAGGGTTGTTGAGTTGGAAGTGCTAGCGGAACAACTCTTCTGCAACAGATGCAACACCCCACTCTTTCTGAAGGATATAGTAGGTGAAATGAGGTAAACAATAATTTTTAGCACCCCTTCATTTTTTACAAACTATCAAAACCATGTGAAGTTTGTAGGAATATGATTGCAATTCACTTTAAAATATGTCCTGCTGGCAGATATCTTTACAATTTTTCTCTCAATCCAAACCCTTGTAGGAAATCATTACTAACAGGACAGCGATTGTTTCTTTGCCTATTATACATTTTAGCTCACTATGCGATATGGGTTTTACTCATTTTTGTAGGCCCTGACTCACCGATAGTTGTTAAATTCTGTGTCATTTGGTCTCTTGTTGAGATTTGTTTAGAGAGTTGTCTCATTGGAAATCATACCACATCTTATATATATTGAATTTTGTTTCTTTTCCCTTCCCCTTATATAATGCAACCTACACAAGAAAAATGTCCCTACTCAAAAAGTTTTGTTTTGACATTCTGAATAGAAATACAAAATGTAGTTGTTTTCTTTCAAGTCTCTTGATAAATAATAAAAAATATAAATTTCATGACATTTTTGTAAATTTCCTTTCATAAATGTTAAATAAGATATTTTTCCTACATGAACCTTCAGGTACATTTTTGTACATGTACCTACCCAGTACTTACCCACTATATAAAATTTGGGTCTAAAAAGGGGAAACAACATATATTTTAAGTTTGGCCTCACGATAAAACAAAATGATATCAGCTACCTTTCAGTATATTAAATTTTTATCTTACAGGTACGGCTTAGGAAGTCTTTTGGAGGTGGTATGTCAGATATGCTCTGGTATGAAACTGGTATCTACAGGCAAGCGGAATGAAAAAGGAGCATTTGATATCAACTCAAAAGTTGCTCTTGGTATGTGCAAAAAGCTTTATTGTAAGAAAAAAAGTAGGAAAGTTAGATTACTGTAAATTCAGAAATTATTGCGATGTTTTTATTATTGCGAAAAATGCGACAGGGTTATAATCGCAATAATTTAAACTCGCATTTTAAAACTTTGTACATGAATTAAACAGGATTTTTCACAATATCGCAAAAATTAAAATCGCATTTTAGTCTAAAATGACAAAATCGCAATAATAAATGCACGCAATAATTTCTGAATTTACAGTATTAATTCTATTTTATTTATCATTCTGACACGTTTAATGTTTTTTAAAGTAGTTTCTTTCAAACTCATGACATGGGTATGGGGTGTTCAAATTTGTGTACTATGTAGTGTAATTTATTATTTACAGTGTTGCTTACACCAAGGATTGCTAATATGTCTATGGCTTACAGCGTAGCTATTACAAATCACTGCAGGGGATGTATATATTGTTCTTTCTAATTTAAAACTTGCCTAAGTAAACTAAGAAAAAGATTTTCTCATTTCCTGGGATGAAAATTTTTATTCTATTTTTTTATAACACTATTTTGAATTAAGAGGGTTTTAAGCATCATTCAGAAAAGAAAAAAAAATCTTATCTTTATACCCACACTAGTTGGTAAACAGCAAAGCAATAATTTATTAAAGATGGCCTTAAATTGATTTAAGTAAGCTAGGAAGTTATAATTTCTATGTATTTCTGCTTGAATATTAAAAATGTCATAATGAACTTTGACATTGAATTTTGTGAGCTCACTAGGTTGTAGCTTTATCAATTGTCACCTGAGCTCTATTATTGAATTGTAATTAATTTAATTGATAAAGATATATATATATGCAGTATGTAGGTGGTAAAAATTGATAATCATAGTAAATCATAATGATTTCAGCAATGATGCACTCTGGAATGGGTCCTGATCATGTTGTGAATTTTCTCAGCACATGTAACATACCCCCACCTGATCCCAAGACACTGAAAAAGAAGGAGAAATGTATAGCATTGTCACTTATGGATGAGGCATCTGATTCCTGTAAAACTGCTAGTGCAGAAGAAAAAGCTATTTCCCCAAGTGATGAATTAGAATGCAGTTTTGATGCTGGCTGGCAAACAAGAGGCTCTGGTTGGCAATATAACAGTAACACAGGTATCATGTCAACATCAGTAATATTATAGAAATAAAAGTGGAGGAGTTTATTGATGTGTGCTCACTAGGTTACCGAATTGCATATAAACTGAATCAAGTCAGAAGGACTTTATGTAAAAATTAAAATATGCATGTTAGTCTTTAATTCTGTCAGGTTTACACATCAATAAACTCGTCCAAAATAACTATTTAGGTTCCAACTATGAAAATCATAGGTACATTTAGGTTTACCCTTGTCCCTCTGTATATCTGTCCTTTCCTCCCAATTTTAGTTAAGTTTTTATGTTTAAGTCCATATCTCACCTACTGTACATGGTAGACCAATGATATTTGATCAATAGGTATACCATATGAATAACTAGTAGTACTGCACATTGGGGTTCACTAAAAAGTAGGCCATTCTACCCTACAGTAATGTGTTGAGTATAAAAAAGAAGATGTGGTATGATTCATAATGATTGCCAATGAGACAACTCTCCACAAGAGACCAAATGACACAGAAATTAACAACTATAGGTCACTGTACAGCCTTCAACAATGAGTAAAGTCCATACCGCATTGTCAGCTATTGAGGGCCCAGAAAGGACAATGTAAAACAATTCAAACAAGAAAACTAATGGCCTAATTAAAGGTCCATTTCTCAGCTACTATTTTATTTCAATGAAATTTGGTAATAAGGTAGATTGTGATATTGGAACAGATACCTGACATTGGAATTTTTAGGTTTATTTGTAACTTATGGCTAAACAGCAAAAAAAGCTAAGCAAAACTCACATTTACATCTGTGTCATATAGATAAACCTTTTAAGTTATATTTGCAAACATTATCCTTTTTTTTCTATTTTGAATATAATTATCAGAAACTGTTTTTGACCTTTTCTTATGTGACTAAAAAGGACACGGACTTCGTATATTTCAGGAAATTCCAGTCTAGTTGGTGTAAAGACAGGGAAAATTCTAGACTATGATATAAGAACTAAACTTTGCAGTATATGCCAGCATCATTTGGGAAGAAAGGAAACAATTCCAAATCATCAATGCAACAGTAATTGGCAAGGTACACAAACAACAATTTTTTAAAACGTTTTTTTTCCAGCAAAATCCAAAGATTTAAGGTTAATCCAGCCTTCTGTGAAAACGTCACCATATCCACAATCTGTTTTAGTTTATGCAAATTAGTTATCCAGACAACAATAAGAATATCACAAGTTGTAACTATAGCTAGCACATACATTTGTAACAAATAATTTTTTATAGCAATCTTTCCGAATGGAGGTTGCCCTATAGTGACCAGTCTGTCCGTCTGTAACAAGTTGTGTCCCCTCTATATCTAGAAAATCATTATGATTTCATACTTGGGTTTCAGTTGACAACCCATGTCCTATGGTGAAGATTGTGTCTGCTCTATATCTTCAGAACCATTATGATTTCAAAGTTTATACTTAACATGTATATTAACCAACACCAGAGGGTGTGTCTTTATGTATGTACAACTTCCTAGGTCAAAGGTCAAGGTAAAAAAACTTTGGTTCTGTTGACAATCACATGACCATAATGGTAAAGATACAAACAAATTTCCACACATTATTCACAGCGAGACCCACAGAGATGGCTTCCATCTCAATGAGTCTAGTTTTAATTATTACAGTTACAAAAACATAACTTTTTGTTTTGGTCCTTGAAAAAAGGACAATGATATTTGGTTTATGATTGCATAGTCATAACACCGCCTTATGGCTATACACTTACAAATCAAGTATGTGTGTTGTGTACCACCATGACCTTTAAATTACCTTATTCTTAGACTACAATGTCAAATAATTTAGTTTTTGTCGAGCCTGCGACTTTTGTCGCAGAAAGCTCGACATAGGGATAGTGATCCGGCGGCGGTGGCGTTAGCTAACTTCTTAAAAGCTTTATATTTTAGAAGGTGGAAGGTCTGGATGCTTCATACTTTGTATATGGATGCCTTATGTTACGAAGTTTCCGTCAGTCACATGTCCAATGTCCTTGACCTCATTTTCATGGTTGACTACTTGAAAAAAAAGTTAAGATTTTTTGTAATGTTAGATTCTCTCTTATTATAAGTAATATGATAACTATATTTGGTATGTGCGTACCTTGCAAGATCCTCATGCCCGTCAGCCAGTTTTCACTTGACCTCGACCTCATTTCATGGATCAGTAAACAAGGTTAAGTTTTGGTGGTCAAGTCCATAGCTCAGATACTATAAGCAATAGGTCTAGTATATTCGGTGTATGGAAGGACTGTAAGGTGTACATGTCCAACTGGCAGGTGTCATCTGACCTTGACCTCATTTTCATGGTTCAGTGGTTTTAGTTAAGTTTTTGTGTTTTGGTCTGTTTTTCTTATACTGTATGCCATAGGTCTACTATATTTGGTGTATGGAATGATTGTAAGGTGTACATGTCTAGCGGGCAGGTGTCATCTGACCTTGACCTCATTTTCATGGTCAGTGGTCAAAGTTAAGTTTTTTGAGTTTTGGTCTTTTTTTCTAATACTATATGCAATAGTTCAACTATATTTGGTGTATGGAAATATTTTATGATCTATTTGGCAGTCACGCAGGTTTTATTTGACCTTGACCTCATTTTCAAGGTTCATTGCTCAGTGTTAAGTTTTTGTGTTTTGGTCTGTTTTTCTTAAACTATAAGCAATAGGTCAACTATATTTGTTGTATGGAAGAACTGTTAGCTGTACATGCCTGCCTAGCATGGTTCATCTGACCTTGACCTCATTTTCATGGTTCATTGGTCAATGTTTAGTTTACTTGGTTAATGTTAAGTTTATGTGACAGTTGTAATAAAGCTTTATATTTAGGACTATCAACATAATATCAATGATTAGTAAAGAAGGCGAGACATTTCAGTGTGTGCACTCTTGTGTTAGTTATAAGAAGGGAGATGAAATATGTTTCAGTCATCCAAAACAGTTCTCACGTAATTAATTGTATTAATTACAATGTCCTTTTTTGTTACAGGGTCAAGTAAAGGCATGGAGCCTGACATGGCTTTATCCATGGTTACAAGGATGGACGACAGAGGGTGCACAGTTGGCATTATTCACGCAGATAATGACTCTACAACAACATCAAGGCTGAAGCAAAAATTTGAAAAAATTAAAAAAAGAGACGACAAGAACCATGTCAAGAAAAATCTGTCGAAACAACTGTATGCAGCAGCAAATAAGTACAGAGAGCTGAAGGGGAAAGGAGTTATTCCTTACATACTTAAATGCTATATGTATGCTATAAGTTCAAAACAGTCAAAGGAGGATGAACTTTGTGAAAGATTAGACAGTATAGTTCCACACCTCTTTGGAGACCATTCAGGCTGTTCTGGGGATTGGTGCACATATTCCAAGCAACCATCAACATACAGGTTTGAATTTTTTTAAATTTGAAGGATGTTATACATATATATGAACGTTTTTTTTATATTTTTATTATGAGTGATATATGCCAGAACAAAAGTTAAGTTTGGGAGCTGTTATTGCTATTTTAAATGCTGACAACCAGTTTTGTCATATAAATGCAGAAAAAAAACAATATACAATAAAACAAGTACATCCTCTCATTCTATAAAACAAACAAAAACAAAAGGTTTTTCTCCAGGTAAATACAATTATAGGATCATTAGTACCAAAATAATTTACAGACAATAAAAAGACTTGTAATGGTTAATTGAAGAACATTTTTTCCTGGAATTGAACAATAATTGTGTTGTATTTGAATACTTGCCAATGGACTATTCCATCTGTGCTGTTACTATCACCAAATGAGTTTTTCGGGTGACTAAAAAATGTAAGATAAAACCATCAGCAAATATTCAAATACAACACAGTTATTGTTATGCACAAGTCTTATTTTCTCAATAAATTTTTATGCCCCATTTATGGGCATTATGTTTTCTGGTCTGTCTGTGCGTCCATTTGTCCATATGTCGGTTCGTTCGTCCGTCCGTTCGGCTGTCCCGCTTCAGGTTAAAGTTTTTGGTTGAGGTAGTTTTTGATGAAGTTGAAGTCCAATCAACTTGAAACTTAGTACACATGTTCCCTATGATATGATCCTTCTAATTTTAATGCCAAATTAGAGATTTTGTCCCATTTTCACGGTCCACTGAACATAGAAAATGATAGTGCGGATGGGGCATCCATGTACTTGGGACACATTCTTGTTGTTTTTATATTTTGGAAATGTCATCTGGCACAGCGCAAAAAATTTCATCCAACAGGTACATCATCAGTTTTACCCCCTGAAGATATGTGATGTTGTCCAATCAAAATCCTTGTTATAAAAAAAAACGCATTACAATACATAATGAATAACACAGTTCAGCCTCTTTAGGAATATTCAAGCAAGCTATTTAACTAAATGGACAGGTAAATAAAATTGTACAGTATAGATCAATTTGAAACATTCCCATAAATCAACATTCATATAATGTATGACATTTCAACTATTTTCTTTGATATCATTTCAGATATAAACATCTCCCAAAAGGTGAACCATTGACAAATGAGAACCTGCGTAAGCAGTTAGAGACAGTGACAGAAAATTACAAGAAAAGATCAAGCCAACTTGTAGATTTAGGCGTGAAATACCAAAAGCTGATGTTCAAAATTATAAGCAACAAACATTAGTTCAAAAGTTTCTGGAGATTGTTTATGATGCTCATAATTCTGAGGAGGATGTAAGAAGTTTATACAAACTGTTCCATCTTAAACTGAAACAGACATGTTCTGCAAAGGATTTATTTCCGTTTAATTATTTGTCAATTGTAGAGGGTTTTTCTAGTGTCATTGTTAAAAAAGTTATTTCAAAAGACACTGCAAGGAAACTTTCCTGCACAGGTCTCAGCCTCCATCACTTGGAGCTTGCTTACAAAAGAAACAATGAAGAAGGCGTAAAATCCATCATGCAGGAACATGGTTTGAAAGGGAAAACGGCAAATGTGTTCAAGAAGTTTTTTTCTGAAAAAGAGGAATAGACTGTATATGTGGTTAAAGACTGAAAATTTGATATTTATATGCTATAATTCAGTAGAAAAATTGGTTCTGCCTATCTAAAAATCTAACCCTTTGAAACAACCCTTGCTAAAAGTTGATTATGAATAAATTGAAGTTTTTACTAAAATTTGAGTAACCAAAGAGTACTTACACTTCAAATATATAAGAATTAGGGATCTGTTATAAAATTGCAGCATCCTTTAGTAATTACTCTGTATGTACATCTGTCACAGTTTCCTATTTTGTACAATAACCCAAGTTTGCCTCGACAGATACGCAACAATAAGTATCACATGACATATAAATATTTTCCAATTAGTCAATATTGGTGGATAACTTTCTGAAGCCTGAAGGATTATTTCTCTTACAGATTTTTATTTTGATTGACAAATTTTTCAACAGATTTTTATGAACTTTTATACAAAAGTAGGTGCTTATTTCACAATACAAGTCAACTGAATATTAATAAAGGGGAGATAACTTCACTTCATTTACATGAACCAACATAAGAAGCATTAGGCTAGGCCATAAATCAGAAATGAGGGGACTCATAAGGTTGAATAAAAGTAACAATATAGTAATGTATCAGTTCCAAAGTTTTACCATCTTGCCCATCCCTACCCCACCCCTTTTTCCACATTTTTCTAAGATTTGTTGTAGCAATCTGATCTAAGGGCAAGACTATTGCTTTATATAAAGTTTTTTTAATGGAATATTTTTCAGAGATTGCAGTTTTCATGAAATTGGACAAACGTTTCAGTGAGTCCCTTGGAAACTGAATCTGCCCCATATTTATTTTTTATTTTTGAGAATATATACTTTTGCAAGTTTAATCCACATTCTCATCCTGGATATGTATTGTAAATTGATGTTATATTATCATGCTTCTTATATGATTTGCATATTAGGGAATACTTTGATATAATTGGTCAAGAGGACCTCGGGTAGTTGTTCTTGAAATTGTTTATTTTTCAATAGACGATGTTGACCGAACTTCTTTTTGTAATCAATGAGGCGATAGTAACACAATCCGACTCAATGTTAAAACTATTTATTTTCACTTTGCATTAATCTTTAAATTGAATACAAACACAAAAAATTCATTTGAATGAAAATAAGACTTTTTGTAGTTTATTTTTTTATCAGATAACAAATTACACGGAGTACATATTTTTGCGTTAACCAACAAATAAATTCATACGCCTGGCCAATTCAATGACACACATATACTACATGTATTGACGTATGATGATGATAACGAGTGTGGAAAAATAATTTTTTTGGTAAAAAATTAAAGAATAATATGATTAAACACTTTTTTAAAGGAATTTATTGGTGTATAAACTGGACCAAGTCACTCGCAAATATATTTTCAGAGATTGTAGTTTTCATGAAATTGGACAAATTAAACGTTTCAGTGAGTCCCTTGGAAACTGAATCTGCCCCATATTTATTTTTTTGTTTTTGAGAATATACACTTTTGCAAGTGTCATCCACATTCTCATTCTGGATATTTTTTGTAAATTGATGTTATATTATCATAATGTTTTGATAATTACAGTGGTTTGTTTTATATCATTGAGACATGGTCCATCTAGATAAAAATCAATTGGTGTCTGTAAAATGTCTGCTCTTGAGTTTTGTTTACATTTATGAATGTGGATGGTAATTACATAAAAAAAAATGATGTAAAAATAAAATTTATTTTACATATATATATATATTCTTTTTTGCTGCATCATTATAATCATGAACAGTGATTAATGAGTATGTTGATTTTTACACTTCCAAGACTTTCACAACAATCATTCAGATCAAACATCACACTATTCAGTCTATGTAGATATAGGAAGATGTGGTATGAGTGCCAATGAGACAACTCTCCATCCAAGTTACAATTTATAAAAGTAAACCATTATAGGTCAAGGTACGGCCTTCAACACGGAGCATTGGCTCACACCGAACAGCAAGCTATAAAGGGCCCCAAAAATTACTAGTGTAAAACCATTCAAACGGGAAAACCAACGGTCTAATCTATATAAAAACGAGAAATGAGAAACATGTATGAACTACATAAACAGACGACAACTACTGTACATCAGATTCCTGACTTAGGACAGGTGTAAACATTTGCAGCGGGACTGTTTAGGAACGTCTGTATTGAAAAATGTACAGGAAAAATGTCGTTTTATTTTAAGGTTAATTGAAAGGACAAAATAATATTACAAAGACATGGATGCTGCAAAACCAATGCTCATTTAAGAAATAATCCCACCTTTAGTTAAGAGAGTTAAAAAAATAAGTGAAAAATTTTGATATTTTTCATGAAATATGCATAAAAGGGAGTGTGACAGGGTGTCATTCTACCCCCGTAACTTTTTATTTTCCCTGGAAACATATCTTTATTTTTTTATGACTTGTAGCATGGATATAAAGTATTTTATATACCAATTTAAAAAAAAAATTCATTGACACAATTTTTTTTTTTTTTACTTTTAAAATATTTTTTTAGCAAAATTTTACACAAGACGGCAACAGGCATATTACAAAAAAGGGTAGCCATTTTGAAAAAAATATTTTTTTTTTTTTAAATATTATGTCTAAAATATTTCAAAATATTAATTTATCATATTGTTCTGAGAAAAAGTAAAAAAAAATATATATGCCATTTTTGGCAGGTACCTTTATAGCTTAAAAATGGCCAAAAAATGACATTTTTAGGACTGCAAAGGGAGGTAACTTTTTCAAAGAATATTTCTAAAAATAGCCTGGAAACCTATTCTCAAATTTTGATATTTTGTTAGGTACACCCCAATGAACAATATATGGGAAATTTAAGAAAGTTCATTGGCTAGATTTTTTTGGCCTACAGTGTCCTTCTCTACCTTAATAAATATCTGGTATTGGGGAAATAATTTAAACCTTTTAAGAAAGAAGCACATTTAAAAATTACCTGTTTGGGTAATTAGAAAAATATATAACTTGTTTAGGTAACCCTTGGCTGATGAAAAATGTTGACTTGATCATGTGTTGATCGAGGTACTCCTAGTAAATTTTATTATGAGAGTTTCAGTCAAATCGGTGAACATACATTTGACAGCTAGTGCCCCAGTTTAAACATATTTTATTTGTTTAATATACAAAAGGGATGCGACCCAAGTTAAGACAAACTTATGAAGTCGTCTCCCAAAAAATACCTGTTTAGGTAATTAAAATAAAATATAACTTGTTTAGGTAACCACTTGCTGATTAAAATGTTGACTTCATCCTGCTCATAGTTAACATCAAATAATTTACAAGTACTTAACAATATTTGTACGGTGAAGGAAAATAAAGAATTTATTAAATGACTACATTTTGAAGGAAAGTTGAGTAATTGCATATATTTAATTTTAGACCACATGACAATGATAACAAAGAAGATGAAGAGCAGCATCCTTTAAATGAATCAGGGTAAGTTGTGATACTTAAATGCAATTAATAAATATCTGATATTCGGGAAATGATTTCAACCTTTTAAGAAAGAAGCACATTTAAAAATTACCTGTTTAGGTAATTAGAAAAATAGATTACTTGTTTAGGTAACCCTTGGCTGATTAAAGTGTTGACTTGATCATGGATTGATCGAGGTCCTCGTAGTAAATTTTACTATGAGAGTTTCAGTTAAATCGGTGAACATACATTTGACAGCTAGTGCCTCAGTTTAAACATATTTTATTTGTTTAATATACAAATTAAAAGGGATGAGACCCAAGTTAAAACAAACTTATGAAGTCGTCTCCCAAAAAATACCTGTTTAGGTAATTAAAAAAAAATATAACTTGTTTAGGTAATCACTGGCTGATTAAAATGTTGACTTCATCCTGCTCATAGTTAACATCAAATAATTTACAAGTACTTAACAGTATTTGTACAGTGAAGGAAAATAAAGAATTTATTAAATGACTACATTTTGAAGGAAAGTGTAGTAATTGCATATATTTAATTTTAGACCACATGACAATGATGACAAAGAAGATGAAGAACAGCATCCTTTAAAGGAATCGGGGTAAGTTGTGATACTTAAATGCAATTAATAAATATCTGGTATTGGGGAAATGATTTAAACCTTTTAATAAAGAAGCACTTTGAAGTGTAGATTGATTAAAGGTTGTCTTCAAAACAATGGTCACTTTATTTATGTTTTAAAAGAATGTAAAGACTTTTTTTTTAAAACTCATCACTGTTTCTGTAACCTTTGTTTCCATTGAAATTTAAAATTATTCTCTTGAGAGTAACTTTTCTAAAAAATTACCTGTTTAGGTAATTACACAAATATATGACTTGTGTAGGGCACCCTTGGCTGATTAAAATGTTGACTTGATCATGTGTTGATCGAGGTCCTCGTAGTAAATTTTATTATGAGAGTTTCAGTTAAATCGGTGAACATACATTTGACAGCTAGTGCCCAAGTTTAAACATATTGTATTTGTTTAATATACAAATTAAAAGGGATGAGACCCAAGTTAAAACAAACTTATGAAGTCGTCTCCCAAAAAGTACCTGTTTAGGTAATTGAAAAAAAATAAAACTTGTTTAGGTAACCACTGGCTGATTAAAATGTTGACTTCATCCTACTCATAGTTAACATCAAATAATTTACAAGTACTTAACAATATTTGTACGGTGAAGGAAAGTAAAGAATTTATTAAATGACTTCATTTTGAAGGAAAGTGTAGTAATTGCATATATTTAATTTTAGACCACATGACAATGATGATAAAGAAGATGAAGAGCAGCATCCTTTAAATGAATCGGGGTAAGTCGTGATACTTAAATGCAATTAATAAATATCTGGTATTGGGGAAATGATTTAAACCTTTTAAGAAAGAAGCACATTTAAAAATTACCTGTTTAGGTAATTAGAAAAATATATAACTTGTTTAGGTAACCCTTGGCTGATGAAAAATGTTGACTTGATCATGTGTTGATCGAGGTACTCCTAGTAAATTTTATTATGAGAGTTTCAGTCAAATCGGTGAACATGAATTTGACAGCTAGTGCCCCAGTTTAAACATATTTTATTTGTTTGATATACAAAAGGGATGCGACCCAAGTTAAAATAAACTGATGAAGTTGTCTCCCAAAAAATACATGTTTAGGTAATTAAAAAAAAATATAACTTGGTTAGGTAATCACTGGCTGATTAAAATGTTGACTTCATCCTGCTCATAGTTAACATCAAATAATTTACAAGTACTTAACAATATTTGTACGGTGAAGGAAAGTAAAGAATTTATTAAATGACTTCATTTTGAAGGAAAGTGTAGTAATTGCATATATTTAATTTTAGACCACATGACAATGATGATAAAGAAGATGAAGAGCAGCATCCTTTAAATGAATCGGGATAAGTCGTGATACTTAAATGCAATTAATAAATATCTGGTATTGGGGAAATGATTTAAACCTTTTAATAAAGAAGCACTTTGAAGTGTAAATTGATTAAAGGTTGTCTTCAAAACAATGGTCACTTTATTTATGTTTTAAAAGAATGTAAAGACTTTTTTTTTAAAACTCATCACTGTTTCTGTAACCTTTGTTTCCATTGAATTTTAAAATTATTCTCTTGAGAGTAACTTTTCTAAAAAATTACCTGTTTAGGTAATTAAACAAATATATGACTTGTTTAGGGCACCCTTGGCTGATAAAAATGTTGACTTGATCATGTGTTGATTGAGGTCCTCGTAGTAAATTTTATTATGAGAGTTTCAGTCAAATCGTTGAACATACATTTGACAGCTAGTGCCCCAGTTTAAACATATTTTATTTGTTTAATATACAAAAGGGATGCGACCCAAGTTAAAACAAACTTATGAAGTTGTCTCCCAAAAAATACCTGTTTAGGTAATTAAAATAAAAGATAACTTGTTTAGGTAACCACTGGCTGATTAAAATGTTGACTTCATCCTGCTCATAGTTAACATCAAATAATTTACAAGTACTTAACAATATTTGTACGGTGAAGGAAAATAAAGAATTTATTAAATGACTACATTTTGAAGAAAAGTTGAGTAATTGCATATATTTAATTTTAGACCACATGACAATGATGACAAAGAAGATAAAGAGCAGCATCCTTTAAATGAATCGGGGTAAGTCGTGATACTTAAATGCTATTAATAAATATCTGGTATTGGGTAATTGATTTAAACCTTTTAAGAAAGAAGCACATTTAAAAATTACCTGTTTAGGTAATTAGAAAAATATATAACTTGTTTAGGTAACCCTTGGCTGATTAAAATGTTGACTTGATCATGTGTTGATCGAGGTCCTCATAGTAAATTTTATTATGAGAGTTTCAGTTAAATCGGTGAACATACATTTGACAGCTAGTGCCCAAGTTTAAACATATTTTATTTGTTTAATATACAAATAAAAATGGATGAGACTTAAGTTAAAACAAACTTATGAAGTCGTCTCCCAAAAAGTACCTGTTTAGGTAATTAAAAAAAAAAAAAAAAACTTGTTTAGGTAACCACTGCCTGATTAAAATGTTGACTTCATCCTACTCATAGTTAACATCAAATAATTTACAAGTACTAAACAATATTTGTACGGTGAAGGAAAATAAAGAATTTATTAAATGACTTCATTTTGAAGGAAAGTGGAGTAATTGCATATATTTAATTTTAGACCACATGACAATGATGGCAAAGAAGATGAAGAGCAGCATCCTTTAAAGGAATCGGGGTAAGTTGTGATACTTAAATGCAATTAATAAATATCTGGTATTGGGGAAATGATCTAAACCTTTTTAAGAAAGAAGCACATTTAAAAATTACCTGTTTAGGTAATTAGAAAAATATATAACTTGTTTAGGTAACCCTTGGCTGATGAAAAATGTTGACTTGATCATGTGTTGATCGAGGTACTCCTAGTAAATTTTATTATGAGAGTTTCAGTCAAATCGTTGAACATACATTTGACAGCTAGTGCCCCAGTTTAAACATATTTTATTTGTTTAATATACAAAAGGGATGCGACCCAAGTTAAAACAAACTTATGAAGTTGTCTCCCAAAAAATACCTGTTTAGGTAATTAAAATAAAAGATAACTTGTTTAGGTAACCACTGGCTGATTAAAATGTTGACTTCATCCTGCTCATAGTTAACATCAAATAATTTACAAGTACTTAACAATATTTGTACGGTGAAGGAAAATAAAGAATTTATTAAATGACTACATTTTGAAGGAAAGTTGAGTAATTGCATATATTTAATTTTAGACCACATGACAATGATAACAAAGAAGATGAAGAGCAGCATCCTTTAAATGAATCAGGGTAAGTTGTGATACTTAAATGCAATTAATAAATATCTGGTATTCGGGAAATGATTTAAACCGTTTAAGAAAGAAGCACATTTAAAAATTACCTGTTTAGGTAATTAGAAAAAATATATTACTTGTTTAGGTAACCCTTGGCTGATTAAAGTGTTGACTTGATCATGTGTTGATCGAGGTCCTCGTAGTAAATTTTATTATGAGAGTTTCAGTTAAATCGGTGAACATACATTTGACAGCTAGTGCCCCAGTTTAAACATATTTTATTTGTTTAATATACAAATTAAAAGGGATGAGACCCAAGTTAAAACAGACTTATGAAGTCGTCTCCCAAAAAATACCTGTTTAGGTAATTAAAAAAAAAAAACTTGTTTAGGTAACCACTGGCTGATTAAAATGTTGACTTCATCCTACTCATAGTTAACATCAAATAATTTACAAGTACTTAACAATATTTGTACGGTGAAGGAAAATACAGAATTTATTAAATGACTTCATTTTGAAGGAAAGTGGAGTAATTGCATATATTTAATTTTAGACCACATGACAATGATGACAAAGAAGATGAAGAGCAGCATCCTTTAAAGGAATCGAGGTAATTCGTGATACTTAAATGCAATTAATAAATATCTGGTATTGGGGAAATGATTTAAACCTTTTAAGAAAGAAGCACATTTAAAAATTACCTGTTAGGGTAATTAGAAAAATATATAACTTGTTTAGGTAACCCTTGGCTGATGAAAAATGTTGACTTGATCATGTGTTGATCGAGGTACTCCTAGTAAATTTTATTATGAGAGTTTCAGTTAAATCGGTGAACATACATTTGACAGCCAGTGCCCCAGTTTAAACATATTTTATTTGTTTAATATACAAAAGGGATGCGACCCAAGTTAAAACAAACTTATGAAGTCGTCTCCCAAAAAATACCTGTTTAGGTAATTAAAATAAAATATAACTTGTTTAGGTAACCACTGGCTGATTAAAATATTAACTTCATCCTGCTCGTAGTTAACATCAAATAATTTACAAGTACTTAACAATATTTGTACGGTGAAGGAAAATAAAGAATTCATTAAATGACTACATTTTGAAGGAAAGTGGAGTAATTGCATATATTTAATTTTAGACCACATGACAATGATAACAAAGAAGATGAAGAGCAGCATCCTTTAAATGAATCAGGGTAAGTTGTGATACTTTAATGCAATTAATAAATATCTGGTATTCGGGAAATGATATAAACCTTTTAAGAAAGAAGCACATTTAAAAATTACCTGTTTAGGTAATTAGAAAAATATATAACTTGTTTAGGTAACCCTTGGCTGATGAAAAATGTTGACTTGATCATGTGTTGATCGAGGTACTCCTAGTAAATTTTATTATGAGAGTTTCAGTCAAATCGGTGAACATACATTTGACAGCTAGTGCCCCAGTTTAAACATATTTTATTTGTTTAACATACAAAAGGGATGCGACCCAAGTTAAAACAAACTGATGAAGTCATCTCCCAAAAAATAACTGTTTAGGTAATTAGAATAAAATATAACTTGTTTAGGTAACCACTGGCTGATTAAAATATTGACTTCATCCTGCTCATAGTTAACATCAAATAATTAACAAGTACTTAACAACATTTGTACGGTAAAGGAAAATAAAGAATTTGTTAAATAACTTCATTTTGAAGGAAAGTTGAGTAATTGCTTATATTTAATTTTAGACCACATGACAATGATGACAAAGAAAATGAAGAGCAGCATCCTTTAATGAATCAGGGTAAGTCGTGATACTTAAATGCAATTAATAAATATCTGGTATTGGGGAAATGATTTAAACCTTTTAAGAAAGAAGCACACTGATGTGTAGATTGATTAAAGGTTGTCTTCAAAACAATGGTCTCTTTATTTATGTTTTAGAAGAATGTAAAGACTCTTTTTTTTTTAAAACTCATCACTGTTTCTGTAACCTTTGTTTCAATTGAAATTTAATATTATTATCTTGAGAGTAACTTTTCTTAAAAATTACCTGTTTAGGTAATTAAAAAAATGTATAACTTGTTTAGGTAACCACTGGCTGATAAAATGCAATTAATCAAATCAATACTAATTAATCAATATCTGGTATTGAGAGATGAAAGTGAAGATTAAGATCAATCTTTAAATAAATCTGATTGACAAGAAAAAGAGCATTACTTAAAAAGTAACTTTTAAAATTACCTATATAAGTTATGTTAAAAATGGACTTAGAATGTAACGTATATCAGTTATTATTCTTATTATCCTTTGTTTGTATCTTACAATTTACAAATAAAAGTTGATATTGATCATTTAATAAAAGTTGAAACGGCATACATATGTATTAAATGTGGAATCCAGATTGAACTGAGCTTTAACATAACAGCTTGCAACAGAAAACTGATACCAGTATATGTTCAATGCTTCTGTTATTTGTTCACCTTTATTTGTATAGTAGAAAGGTTGCTGGCAGGATAAAATGCTTTTAGTACAATACTACAAGTTAATACTTATTTTTTATAGACCAGAATGTCAAAAGAAACTATTTGAAGATGAGGACATGGTTATAGATGATAGGTTTGTAAATCAATAAAACAGTAATGACCATTTTTTTGATATAGCGGTTGTCTTTGTTATCTTAATCCAAATTTTCATTTATTATTTTTCCTTAAATCAGGCTGTTTATTTTCTTGCTTGAATTGATTTTTAGCTCACCTTTCCCTGAATGGAAATGTGAGCTCTTGCCATTACTTGGCGTTTGTCGTCATGGTCCGTCATCTGGTGTAAACTATTTCAAAGATCTTCTCTTCTGAAACAACTCAACCAATTCAAACCAAACTTAAGCTGAAGGATCTAGAGGGTATCTTTAAAGTTTATGATTTCTTTTCTGTTAAGTCCAAAACTATGGCCACCATGGCAAAGATGTAAAAAGCAGTTTTAGGCTTATATCTCAAAAACTGCTAAAAATAAAGACCATGGCATGTATGGCTAAAATAGAACATAGAAGAAAATATGACAGATACATGTACAAACAACACTTAAATGGCATTTGTAAGTATATTTATATACATTGAAAAGCAAAAATAATCATTGATGAAAGATTTAAGCAAAAACCTACAGGCGAGAGATTCAGCATGTTCAGGCTCTTGAGAGCATTTTGTTTTTTATAAAGTTTACAAAATTATTGAGTTTATTCTTTTTTTTTTTTTAGTTTTCATGGCAGTTATGGTTATAATAGTGAAGATGAGATGAGTCCACTTTACCCTCTGGATAGTTCCTTGTTGAGGTAAAATAATAGAATTATTTTATTGATCATATGTTAATAAATTTTCTGTTCACTTGAGAATGTTGTGCAAACATAGTTGACATTGAATTATCAACCCATTATATATATTTATTTTATTGTTGTTTCACTGTTTTCGATATTGCACTGTGTTCGAATTTAACTGTTCCTGTTTATTACAGGCTTCAGCATAAGGAAAGGAGCTTTAGTATCAAGAATGTGTTTTTGAACGTTTTATTTACCAAATGAAGAATGTCTTGCATTGTCTTAAGAGTTAACATTTCATTCTTTCTAGCTGTCATACATTTTCCAATTTAAATTGATACAACACTTATCAGAGTTACCAGGCATTTAATTTTTCCTACACCTGATGTGTGTTTTGTCTATACAAGACTTATCAGTGATGCTCAAATCAAAATAATTGTAAGGCTAAATAAAAGCATTGAGGACCAAAAATTCAATAAGTTGTGCCAAAAACGGCTAAGGTAACCTGTGCCTTGAGGTAGAAAATCCTTAGTATTTATAATAATTCTATGTTTTTCAAACAGTAAATTTATAAAAAAAAAAAAAAAACATCATTGATATTTCATGCCAACACCAAAGTGTTGACTACTGGGCTGGTGATACCCTCAGAGCTGAAAACATTTCAGCAACCCCATGTAATAAATTTGGCATTTCTATATTTTATAAAACATGTTAATATTAGGTTATTTTATTGTTGAATAGTGAATCATCGTTTCTAACAGCTTTGGCCTCTGAGTTGATGGAGGTCCCAGACAAGGTAGTTGGTTTTTCTGCTCATGTTTTTTTGCTATAGATGGTAGATTTAACATGTGCATGGTATATTTTTCAGAAATAACAGCAAATTTGTTTTTCCTTTTTTTTCTAATTCATTTTCTTATAAATGTATGCAATGCATGAAGATAATCAAACACCATAGTTTCCCTACCTCACCGAAGTTGATAGCAGGTCTAGTAACCGATAGCTAAGCATGGTTTAATCTTAATTTAAACACCACTAGAAAATCATAAAAAGGCACACTTCATCAGAATGTTGAGATTTGCCTGCTTCATATTTACAGTTTATTGTATTGTTGTTTTACTTGAATTACTAAAACCTGTACATTACTGTCAAATCTTTAAGTGTAAAGCGAGCAAATGCTGGAAGGTCTTAATCAATGGACTAAAATTCTTAATGTGTCAGTTTTAAGATGAGTATTGAATGAATTCGAAGGAGTTGACCAAACATGATTTTACCACTACCAATGTTTTAAATAAACAATTTTTATAGGAACTGATTCTTTCATGAAGTACTCACGACTCCTTTTGTCGAGATGAGTGAAATATAGGCATTAGATGGCATTAAATGAATAGCTATTAAAAAATTATTTAACAATTACCATAATTAGGTCAACATGTGCATAAATAACAATACCATGGAATTCCTATCAAATTAATCAAATATTCTTGAGCCTGATTAATGATTGAAAAATCATTACTATCAAGTGAAACATGAACAGGATGACCAAAATTTACCAATTACTGAAAATTTATTAGTTGAAGACGTTTATCATGTTTAGGAAAAAAACTTCTAATTAATTATAGAAATGAGTTCATTGTTTTTCAGGATGGTTAGAAGTGGTGAAAAATACTCATGCATTTAAGATAGGTATGTATATTTTTCGATTCGAGCGTCACTGATGAGTCTTTAATAGACGAAACCCACGTCTGGCGTAATATAAATTATAAGCCTGGTACCTTTTCTATGTATTTGTAGCAGGAGTTGATTAGTATTATACCCTATATATTTCAAGTCTGAAATGTGAAAGTTTCAGTGGAATCTAATTTGCAAGAAAAGGGTAGTCTTACACACAATGTATAAAGGACATAATAAATGTTCGAACTAGAAAGGTATAAAAAATAAACTGGTGCAAAGCTGAAAAAGCATCTTTTATTCTTGGGCTACCAATTGTTTTTTGTGCCTTGCCCTTTACAGTAAAAGATAACTGCAATTTGATCTTTTCAGGTGATTTTTTACTAGTTGAATTCGACCTGGTGAAAAGCAGCAAGAAAAGAAAATACATAGCAGAGGCAAGTATTTTTGAGGATTTGTCCACTTCTACTAAAGAGTTCATATTTTTATGATGCGGTGTTCTGCATGATAAAATGTTATCTACTTAGAAAAGATGTTTTCCTGTTCTCATGTGTTAATAGAAATTAGAACTGAATTTTCTGAATATATGCTACTCTCAGAAGTCAGTTCACTTAAGAAATATGTTGATAATTCAAGAAAACACATGCTGGTCAATGCTTAATCGTACAGTAAACATGATTAACATGGTAAAGGCTTAACAATTGCAAGAAATATTTTCAATTTATATATAATGAGTTCTACACGTGTTACTTGTGACTGCTATGTCAATTTGCACGTGCAATTAATACTACATGTACTTTATATTTTATTCTTATTTTTTTAGATTTTAGAATTGGCAAAAGGGGAAGATGATGAACCCCTCTACAAAGTAAAATGCTTGAAGAGAGTAGAGGAAAATCTCTTTAATTGGCCAGAAATACCTGACATATGTAATATAGCAGAAACTAAGATTTTGAAGCAAATGGACCCTCCAGAAAAGGTACAGAAAAGGAGGTCCATAAAAATGTTTTTCCCAAACCTCAATGAAGAAACATGTTGACTTTATCAGTTTATTTTAGTCGTTTGTACCTTTTTAGTTATATAGCTTTTTTTGTCAATGTTCATGATGTGTAAGCAGGGTCGAATTTAAGCTTTTTATCAACAATTGTTTACTGGTCAGCCAGACCCATAGCTGACAAAATCTAGTCAGACAAAAATCTTTTTTGTCCTGTCCCAGTGTTAATTTTTACCCCTGTGTTTAGGTGATGTTGTTCAAAGAAAATATTATCCCAGGGTATTTTAATTTGCTGTATGAATATAAGGTAGGTTTTATGTCATTTGCAATGATTTGGGATGTAGGATAGTTAAGTGGGAGTGTTATTTCTCATTTTTAGAGAGAGAAAGTTGAAATATGTTGCTATACAATCTCAGGGTCCTTATCATGTTTATATGCTGTATGAATATGAAGAAGATTTTTATGTTATTATATTTTATTATCCATTTTTACAGTTATAAGTTCAAGTATTTTGTACTTAAGCAGAGAGTAGGTTAGTTTTTTTGACAGTTCAATTGTGAAAATATTTTCTATAAACAGATAAATGATATTGAAATTAAATAACTTTGTTTTGATCATGTTGTTTCAAACAAGATATACAATTCATTAAATCCACCAATGTCATGCAGCCCATGATGTTCTTAAAATTTTATATAACTCTGTTGAGTTACTTTTCTGGTAAATGGTTTTGTCTGTCCTATCAAGTAGCAGGTTAGAAAATTTTAGCCAACAATACAGTCCATTGAAATTATTTTAATCTTGTTTATACCATGTATACAGTCTTGGTTTATTTTAATGGTGCAATGACTGTAATGTGTTAGATGTTTTGTAAACTTTTAAAGTTATATAGTTATATTTTGTTAATGAATAAGTGATGCTGTTTATAGAAGTTGTTAATGGATAAGTGAAGATGTTAATAGAAAAGTTTAATCTCAACCTCTTTTTACTTGCGGTATGAATGTAACGTAGGTGTTATGTCATTTGTTATGATGTTGATATTTCACTTTAGCAGGTTTCTTTTTGAAACAAGTTTTGAAAATGTTACTTATACAATCTCCATGAAATCTAGGTTTTTATTTCGATGTTTTTTTTTTTATTGTAGTTATATGTATGACCAGGGTCTGTTTTATTGGTTGTATTAATGTAAAGTAGTGATTAATGTCATTTGTTATGATTTTGGCCCCTAGTTCACTGTTCTATGAGCATTGAACAAGTTTTGAATGTGTTGCTTATACAATCTGCATGATATCCATGTTTTTAGTACGATTTTACATATTTTTGTTGTAGTTTATATGTATGACCATTATGATATGCAAGTTTTATAGAATATGTTTCTTGTTTTTATACTTTTTAGATATAAACCTATTATGTTTGACTAGATAAGTGATTTTGTGTATAGAAAAGGTTTTAATGTCATTTGTTGTGGATGCAGAAAAGGGTGTGCATGGTTTCTTGCTACAATCTCAGTTTTTTAACACATCTTAATATTTTGAGGATCCTTTGATTTGCTGTATAAATCTAAAGTAGTGTTTTATGTCATTCGTTATGATTTTGGATGTAGGCAATGGTAGGATACTTAAGGGAGGGCTTTGTTTCTGGTTTTGTGAAAGTTAAAATATGTTGTGATACATCTCAGGGTCTTTTAAAAAACTGTTGAAATGTGAGTAGTGTTTTCTGTTATAACATTTGTTTTTCCTTTTAACAATTTCAGGTCAGGATTTTTTGTTATTGAGCAAAATCTCTGATTTGATTTCAAACAATTTTCAATTCTCTCTCATTTTTAAAAACTATGAATAAGAACTTTAATTTTTTATAAGTGTTTATTATGTCAAGATTTATCAGCCCTGAAATTATAAGACACATTGAACAACCCATTATTAGGTTGCTGCCACTAATTTGGTAATTTGGTAATTTTTCAGTTTTTGGTTATTATCTTGAATATTATAATAGATAGAGATACACTGTTAGGGCAAAAATGTTAAGCAATGTAAGACCTACAAATAACGTAAATGACCAAAATTGTCAATAGACCCCTTAAAGACTTATTGCCCTTTAATGACAATTTTCAGAATTTTATCCTCATGTTTGCTGCCCACTTAAATAAAAATCTTCTGAAACTACCAAAACAAAATCAATCAAACTTAAGCTGAATAATTCTAAAGGGTAACTAGTATAACGTTTGTGTTTTATTTTCTGTTACCTCAGGAAACATGGCCCCCATGGCTAAGAATAGAACATAGCATTTCATTATTGATGAAAGATTTAAGCAAAAAATTACAGGTGAGCGATTCAGGTTCTTGAGAGCCTCTTGTTCTTTTATAGAAATCATGAAGGAATTAATTATTTAAAAAATAACTGAAATAAGTTATATTTTTGTAATTTTTTTAAATTAATGTTATACATCTGTATACTTCTCTTAATTTTATTATAGATAGAGATAAACTGTTATGGCAAAAATGTTAAGCAAAGTAAGATCTACTTTTTTTTTTGTATAAAGTAATGAAAACGCTCATTTCAACCTCAACAATGTTCATGTAGCCCACGTTTTTATTGAAATTTTAAATAACTCCTTTGAGTAATTTTCCCCACAAAAAAATGTTTTGGTAATTAAAAAAACCTCTTTAAGGTAACTATTTTTTTAAATATCTTGATAACGTTATTTAGATATATTATAGTTTTTGATCATTACTGTTTATACAAATAGTAAATGTGTAATCTTTGTTTTGTTGTTTTTAAACCTTAGATTTAAAAAAAATCATAATACTCTTTATGCTTATTTTTTGGGATAATGTACCTTTGTTTACAATGAATAAAGAAATGGAAGTTCGTCATATTTTAATTTTTAAAGCAGTGGGAATTTTTTTATGGTTGACAATGTATTTCAGATCCCCAAAATTTACATGTTTGAAATAAATATTTTAACAAAATAATGAAGCATCAACATTTCTTTCATTTATGTACCTTACAAAGACTTATTAGATAGTTTGGATGTTCAATTCAGAAGAACCTTAGTTGTGATCACATGCATGTTAATCCATTATTTTTGTATTAAATTGTCTTATAAGATGATAAAAGGTTCTCTGATCAAAAATAAAATAATAAATCTTTCAGAAATAAAGCATGACATAAAAAAGTATATGTATAAACCACAATCAATGCAACATACTTCAGATTTGTGTAATGAAAGGTATAGATGTTCACATTTTTTTTTATGTATAATCATAATAAATGCTACCTTGTTTCATTCAATCAAAATTAAAACTTAAAGAATTTATTGTGTTTGTTTTATATTTCCAAACATTTATGAGTTTGAATGTTCCGTTGGTATATTTCACCTCTCTTATTTGAATATACAACTGTATAATATAAATATACAGAGTCATAGACAACACAAATCAAAATATTTGAAAACAAGGGAAATAATCCAAGTTATTCACATTACCAAAAGCTCACACATATTTGTTTATTTCAGCTAAAAAAGATAACTTGTTTCAATTATTTTATTTACCAAAAAATGACTTAAACAGGTAATTTTTATCCAAAAGGGCGATAACTCTAGTTTAAAAAAAATTACTTAAATAAGTAATTTTTTAAAACCAGTAAATAAAGAGAGATAACTCCAGCAGATTCAAATTATTACTTGATTGAGTTATAAAAATTGTTACTTGTTTAAGTAATGCCCCTGACTGTTTACTTTGTCAACGTTCAGACGTTTTATAAACACTTTAAATATGCATCAGTAGACACATTTGCATTTTTGTTGTTGTTCTATTTTATAAGCTAGTCTATCAAAACAGAAACAAAAAAAAACTTGTGATATTGGACATATTTCTTTACGTGAATCATGCGTGTCTCTAAAGGGGAAAAATGTTGTGCAATAAACGTATTTGAGATTTCCCGATGTCGAACAAGCTGCTTTGTTTTTACAGTTGTTTCTAGTAGTAATCGAATCAATATGGGATCCTTCTAAGCAGGCACATGCACTTGACATTTAACCTATATGGCGCGCTTGCCCGACAGTTGTGTCGATGCAATATTGGAACGACTTTGCTTAAATAGGTTGGACACCTTATCATAGGTGAAGTTTATAGTAATGCTTCCAGAGAAAACGTATGCAAATAAGCTTGCCTGAAAAAAAAGAATTTTTATAGTCAATTTATGTGTACATAATCGTGAGTAGGAACTTTACTGTTTTTCCTGTGACAATCAAATATTGAATTGATAATTCAAAGTAGTTTCGATTTGCATGCCAATACGTTAACAAAATAATGAAATCAAATGAAAAGGTAGTATAAGGCCACTGTCATGACTGTTTTAGTCTTTTTTATTCGAAGTTTGATTTCTGGATTGGCAACATTGTGTTACGTTTGTAGAAAGTGTTTTTCCACAAACAATCGGTATTCTAATAGAAACCAACGGTTCTACTCTGTTTACCGTGATGTTACGTTTATGAGGCTTACTTATGCAGGATCTTTTTCGGAAGAATGAAAAGAAGCACCACCATCATTTAGTTTCACATGCTGCTATATAAGTGGTGTCCTCTTCCTATCTAATCAAAGTTTGGTGACGATGTTGAACTTATTTTTCTCTTTGAACTTGAAATAAAGCATACAACAGATATATTTAAATCTGCTTCACATCTTGACCTACATCTAGAAATCGACAATGAGGGTCGGTTGAAAACAAAACTTTACGACGAAATATATGATTTCAGCTTTCCAAATAAGAATTGTCCTTTTTTATGTCGCAACATTACAACTGCGCCCGAATATGCAGTTTATCGTTAATTGTTTTGTTATAAATCAGGCCGTTAGTTTTCTCAATTGTTTCATAATGTTCATGTCGGGGCTTTTTATAGCGGAGTGGGTTTTTCGCATTGGTGAAGGCCCGTACTGTTGCCAATAATTGATTACATCCACTTTATTTGAACTTTGGTGGATAGTTGTTTCATTTTGCAAGCATACCTAATCTCCTTATTTCTATATATATCTCCCAGTTGATACGATATTCTAGAGCTACCATTTCCTGTCCTGATTCCCTTGGTATTTGATTGCCAAAAGGTGAAATTGAAATCATCCCTTCGAAAATTGTATATACCCTACGACTAGTTAGTTGACCACTATGGAATATCTGTTTCGCTGATGACGACGGATATGGTCCGATTGTCGTAACCACAACATACCATTCTCTTCATTGTATGTGACTTCCGAATTAAATTGATCGCTGCGTTTGAACTTGCATGAGCAACAAAACGGGTACCACAAGTTGATCAGTTTCAGCTTACTCTTCCGGAGACATGATATCACCCCTGGTATTTAGTGGTGTTCTTGTTGGTTGCTCAGTCCGTTGTTTTTAATACTGTTGTTTATTTTGTGGTGTTGCTTTTCATTGTTTGCCATGTCATTGTCAGTTCGTTTTCGACTTATGAGTTTGACTCTTTTGCCTCTCTTTTCAAATTTTATTATAAAACTATGAAATAATTTCTTTCAATTTAACAAAAAAAACATAAGTATTTATACTTTTAATGTTTGTCTCACAGATGCTTCAAACGTTTAATATTTAGAGCAAAACAGTTCAATTTCCCAATAAAAATGTTTCATTATGAGCTATTCTTAAATATTAAATATTAGCAACATCTTTTTGCTAAAAGATATGTTGCTTGAAATGTATTAAATTAGAATTTAAGTTTGCGTTAACAGCATAACAATTTCAAAAAATTTCAAGAAATTGTTTTTGATTAAACGAGAGACGTAAGATACCAAAGGGCCATTCAAACTAATAAGTCAACAATAAACTGACAACGTCATGGTTAAATAAATAAACTGACAACGTCATGGTTAAAAAAATAAACTGACAACGTCATGGTTAAACAAATAAAAATAAGACCAACAAACAAACAACAGTACATTACACATAGAAAACTAAAGACTGAGTAACACGAACCCCATCGAAAACTGGGGTTGATGTCAGGTGCTCTGAAAGGATAGGCAAACCCTGCTCCACACGAGGCACCCGTCGTGTTGCTCATATTGGTACACACCAGGTAATAAGTCTTTTTCGGTAAGTCACTTCCGTGGAAGAGGGGATGGATTGTAGTTACGACATCCACTTTCATATGTGAAACGGATATGCCATAACGGTAAACCAACTCGTGATTGCGTCCGTTAAACTAACGAAGAGATGATTTATACTTCACCACTTGGAACTCATGATTTAATAGCTTCCTTGTGAGCAGCAACTCACTATCATGGAAATTATGATAGAAAATACAAGCCCTGTAACATCGTATCAACTGGAAGATATATACTCCGTATGCAGGCGTTGCTGGAATGTTGCTACATATAAATGAAAAGTTCACAATTGGGAAGCTGAAATTATCTCTTTTGTAATAGAGTTTTGTTTTCAACCGACCCTCATTGTCAATTTCTAGTTGTAAGTCAAGGTATAAGGCAGATTTAACTGTATTTGTTGCATCCTTTATCTCAAGTTCGATGGGATAGATGCGTTCGACATAGTCACCAGATTTTGAATTATTTAGTTAGAGCACATCATCTATATAGCGGATAGTTAAGTTAAAGGATACTTCTAACTTCTTTTCTTTCAATCTAAGAAGTTCCTGTATGAAGTCAGCCTCATTAGATTAGCATATCATATATAACATAATGATCCTCATTTAGCATCAGGTCGGGTATTTAGTGGGAAGTGTGTTGTTTTTTTCAAGAGTTTTCTATGACGTGTTTTGTCGACACTGGGTTTTTTCTTTCGTCGGTTTTTGGAATTATATTTTGGTATGGTCACTAAATATATACACTAATCATCCAAAAGATATCTTTTTTTTTGTGTTAGAATTCTAATTGAACTGTCACTTTGGAAAATTCATGCATACAAATTTAACATATGAGATAGTATACACTTTTAACTGAACAAACATATCTTTAATAAACAAACTTTTTGAGTATTCCATGGACGTACATTGCTTAAACTTTAGTGTTCATGATTTATGTTTTTGTTCACAAAAAGCCATTATCAAAAAGTGTTGTTAAGCCGGTTGAGCCAACACATAAACTTTTTATCCGATACTTGTTATTATTCTAATTGCACAATACATAGCGTATGTCTTATTAATTTTGCTGATGTAAGTTCTTTATTCTCTATTTGATTGATAATAGTAGAGTTTTTATCATTATCGTTATTCTCTTATCTATTTCTATTATCATTTGGATAATTATTACTACATGGTAGTATAAGTATAAGTAGATGTAGTAGTAGTAGTACTGTTATATCTATATATTTGTTAAACGTTCAAAGTTGGTGTTGAGTAACCAATCGGAATATACTGCAGCAAACATTCGATAAACAATGTCAATAAAGTATTTTTAAATGTCTGCTGGTTCGTGATAACGCCCTTTTTTAGTTTATATTTCCATTATCAATTATCCAAAATCTGTACCTAAACAATGTATCACCATTTTTATTGGAAGCTAGTGCGTTTTACATTTTCACTTTAATGATCTTAAAAGACAGAATAAGAACAGATTGTTTACTTCAGGAGGACTTTTTCATTCGTTTGGGCAATAGTTGAAATTTTTGACTATGATTCGTTTGAATCTAATGATCTTCTTCTCCTCAAATGTTCAACATATTGTTAGTATCTTGGAATGTCTTTTTATTTGTTCAATGTACAAAACATGGTTATGTACAAAACAAGGTTAATCCCGCCACATTCTTAATGGGCCTCTCCCAAGTCAGGAGCCTATATTTAGGTGGTTGTCTTTGGTTCATGTTTGTCATATTTGTTTTTCGTAAATTGTGTTGTTGTACATATCATAAGTCGAATACAAACTGACAACGCCATGGGATAAACCGAAAAGCGACCAAAATGCAAGTGCTCTAAAAGCAGATTCTGCTCAATATTTGGCACCTGTTGTGTTTCTCATTTGAGTACACGTTCGTTAATAAGAGTAATTCTGGGATGCCACATTCGAGTTAAAAAGGACGATATAGTGATCACGACAATTAGAAAATACATCTATAAAACATAAATTATATAATGTTTAACAAACTCGTAAAGGCATTCGTAAAACTTTTCTTTAGTTCTGATATGAATCAGATAAAAATCTGGATCGTTTTAGCTAATTCATTAAACAATTTTAGAATATGTTATGAAATCATGGCTCTGGCTTTGATTATTCTCAAATGGTCATTCGTTCGTTTCTTAGTACAGAAACACGCTAGATACATGCACAAATTACAACAAACAAAAGAAACAGCTCTTTAAATTTCATACATGTAAAACCTTTCATACCTATACACGATGGATCTACAAATTATGAAACATGTTTTATTGTTGTGTACTTATATAAACATCAAAAGCGTTGCGTTGATGATTTGAATAAATGCACATTTTGATGTCAAAAGATTTAAGTAATGCATTATGTTTTTGTAGGCATTGTACCTGTATATCAATTTCCACAACACGAGGTGTTTAACATACGGATACAAAAATAAAACAATCAAACAATTTATAATATATATTTATGAAGGAACAGTAGTTGGTATATAGAGACTACATATGCCTCAATTATAATGTTCGACGTATATATAAAAAATCATTCTATATATTTTTATAAACTTATTATCAGCTTCAACTTTGTTATGTGCAATCCCTGTGTATTTTGCTGTATAACGGGTTGCACTGATTTCTTAATTATAATGACTTTATTAATTTTGATCGCTTGTCGTTATTATTTCTAATTTATACAGAGGTTTCTCTTATATCGGAATATATCTAACGTTTCAAATCAATAAACGACACATATTGATATAATCGTATTCTATCTAAATATAGATTACTGTGTCACGGGTTTTTAAAATTACCTGTGTGATAAGTGGATATGCTTTCCGATAAAATGGCTCAGGCGGCGTCTAAAACATGTGAAATTTGCATAAGTGCTTCAGGATCGCAATACTGCTTAAAGTGTGAGCAATACGTTTGTGAAAATTGTAAAACATTTCATAATAGGCAGAAAATATCAAAAACTCACCAGTTTCAGTCTGCATTAGACATAATCCCGGAAAGTAAATCAAAATGCAAAGACCACAATGAAGACGTAAGTTTTGTGTGTAATACCTGTAACGTAGCAGTATGCAGCAGTTGTGTGACAGGAAGTCACAAACGGCACGATTTCTCGAAGCTTCATGACAGCATCTCACGGTTGAAAGCGAAGAATAAACAAGAACTGCGTAGAAAGGTTCAAGAGGCAACCAAAAAAATGAAGAATAAGGAAGAAGGTTGAAGGGCATTTGATATGAAGGTTGAAGTAGTTGTCAAAGCTATTACAGAAGAAGGTACACATATAAAGGCTATGGTTGATAAATGTATCGCACATATGATTGCATCGGTCAAGGATCAATCCAGGACGGAAAAGGACAAATTGACAACGATCATATCAGATACTAGAATAGATTTGAAAGTGGGAAGCGACTTAGACAAGAAGATATATGAACTAGACAAGACGCGAAACGATGATAAATTGTTACAATCTTTACAGAAGCTTACAGATGACATTGCAAAGCTGACGATAGAGCCTATAACCGAGTATCCCGACGTACACTATAGTTCTAAGTCCACAACCAATCATGACATCACACAGCTGTTTGGCACATTCAATATAAGGTAAACCAATAGGAAAAACACATGATAAGAGTATTGATTAGTCGACTGCTTTATGAAGTCGTAACATATGCTTTATATGGCTTGATAACTATAATGTGACATTTATTCGTGTAGGGTTTTTCCCGGTCCATATATTTGGTTAATCATAATTCTGTTTTCAAATATTAATGTATTTCTGAAGTAAATCGCATGGAAGACGGATGGAGACAATCTAATAAAACAAAATATGTGATTATTTTCAGTTTATTATTTATAATTGATTAACATTGTACTTTAGTTAAAACAGATGTGGCCAATAATTATGTACATTACGAAATGAAATAACAATGTACTCCCGATACTTCGTAAAATTGTGAAGTAATTCAGGAATACTAAGTTTTCAAACCGGTACCGTGAAATTTGTTTTCAAGAATTGTTAGAATGTTTTGTTTTGATATTAGGCCTTAAAGAAACACATACCTAAAATCAAATTCATTGGACTATTTTTACAGTGATGTACGTACACTACAATCCGGGCACAGAGAGAAAGAATTACCTAAACCAAAGAGGTAGGGCAATATGTTTGTATATTTTACAGTGTTAAATTTACTCTTATGACAATGTAACCTCTTCGTCAATTATTTAAGTAAATTGTTCATGTATACCTTCAAATTTTACGTAATGAAGCCCCTCTATCGACGATTCTGATTGAATTGGTATCCTATATTGTGTAAACCAGAGCACTGTTTAAATGTTGACATTTTTACTAGTTATATACTTAACTTCATTACATTGTTTCTAAGTAGCTGTTTTTAAAGCCGTATTTGCTTATATTTCTTGATACATATATTTGGTTTTAATATTTGGTTTTGTTTTGATTAACATCTTCTACAAAGTCATTTGTAATAGGTTGCATACGTAAGGAAGCACTAAATCTAGCACGATTACGATTAAGTGACTAATACTGATAATGCTATGCAAACTTATCTCGTTGATTATTTTCCATAGCGCTAAAATTTAGTTGTATTTAATTTCGTAAATATACTGCTCGTTAAAATGTGTCTGCTTGTCTAGTTGAAGATTTAGAATCTTGATACTATAAATTTACGATATAACCAAGATACTGAATGTAAAAAAAAATCATCAAAATTATCAGCACTAGTAAGGCAAGTTGTGCATGATATAAGCTGAGGACACCATACTGTTTTACCAACGACATTATCGAGTCATGGTGCGCAGACTTCTTTTAATTTTGTATCTATTTAGGTAGTTGTGTGATAACTGTCGTGTGTCCTTTCGTCAATTTCGTTGTTTGCCATATCTTTCCCAATTTGTCTTCGACGTATGATTTTGAATCTCCACTTTGATGTGGTCCACTTCTTTTTTTAAATATCCTCGATTCACAATATTATTAAAATCGACTGTTGATGGAGGGTTCAAAGACTTGCGCAGTCACATTCACAATCGAGTAGTTATCAATGGTTCAACGACTTCAGCAGTCACATTCACAATTGATTTTAGATGAAGGGGTCAACATTTACAATCGACTATTGATGAAGAGGTCAACGACTTTAGCAGTCATAATCATAATCGACTGTTGATGAAAGGGTCAATGACTTCAGCAGTCACATTCGAAACGACTGTTGATGAAGGGGTCAACGACTCCAGCAGTCACATTCACAATCGACAGTTGATAAAGGGATGAACGACTTTAGCAGTCACATTCACAATCTGCTGTTGATCAAGAGATCAACGACTTTAGCAATTACATTCACGAATAGCGACAAAAGTTAGTAAAGTTGGTTTGATTTTGCCATTTGATTAGGGATTTTCCGTTTTGAATTTTCCGCGGAGTTTGGTATTTGTGTTAATTTACTTGTTTCGTTTGACTGTATACTATCACTGAATGACCTTAACATAACACTACCAGTTATTTTTAAAATGTTTGGAATAAAAGTCATGTGATATTACCAATATGCCGAACAATTAAACTGTTTTGCGTATTGTTAAATCAAAAGACTTCATCAGTTCATGATATTTTTTGCTGTAAGAAAGCCGGGGAAAAGGAGGGAAAGGTATATATAAAACATAAATAATTCTACATGGATTTTGAATATAGATGAGAATGTCGTTAATTCGTTACTACCTTGTCGATACATCAGTTGGTGTACATTCGAATATTGTTTTGGTGATATCATCAGGTTTTGTAAAAAAGAGACGATATAGACCAATATGATCATCAACACTAGAATATCCGACACGGACACCATAGGAACTATTTCTAAATTTAGGAAACATATCTTCCTGGTGCAAAGGTTATATCTCTGTCTGGGTATGGGTAGATTATAATTTGTGTTTATCTAACTTGAGAATCACTGACTTGGTAAGTGCCTCATGTATATTCAAATGCTGTTTGGTACTTTTACACTGTTTATTTGTGTACCAATTAGTAATAGCTCAGTGTTTATATCATCTAAAAAAAAAGTTTAATTTTAATTCAATCAATTATGGTGTTCATTATAGTGATTATGAACAGGATGTGAAACCAAAAGAGGAAGGCAAATACTTGTACAGATGTTATAAGTGTGGGTAAGTTCCTTAATATTGTTTCTATGGACATGACGTAAAGATATATATTTATCTTATATCATGTATATGGAGTATCCGATGTTTGAATTAAAAAAAGGTTTCAAATGTTTAAGTTTTAATGATGTGCGGAATATCTGTTTTCTTCGAAATATGCAACGTCTTTCAATTGTACTTGGCTGAGGACACCAAGATGATTGCAATGTTTCAGAAATTCACTTAAAGATCATTAATGTAAGAAAAACAGAAAGAGTTTTCAAGAGTAGTTCCTTAGTATAAATCTACCTCATAACTTGTAAATACTTTGAGATTTGAAATAAATAAAACACCTGTATATGCAAGTCACGAGCAACATAGGTCCGGTTGTGCCATCATTGATATGAATGGACGTATAATAGTCACTTGGATACCGAATTTCCCAAAGTAACTTTAAGGGAAAAAATGTTGTAAGGACAATTTTGATACGTTAATAAAAACATTTACTTATACCTTGGTAAAACATTGTAGTTTTGATTCATTGAAAATTCCAGAACAACATTGAACTTAACCACAATCCTCATTAATGAACGACAAATCGTACATACACTAATTATAGTTTAACATTGAACTTTATCTTCAATGATTCGACATTGGCCCTTTTTTCGACGGCTATGTTTCACATATTCAGAACGATAAAACGACTCATAAATAATAACACAATTGTCAATGGAAGCATAATGTATAGCTCTCAATGCAGCGAATATTTATCAATTTAAACACTTTACGTATGTATTTATTTTATATACTTATATTTGCTGATTCAATCATCACCTATGAGACCATTAATTGTCGTAATGCACGTCTGATAAATAAAATGTAATGCCGTTAATGTTAGCATCATAATGTAATCTTTGTCAATAACGATTTTGAGTGGTTAACTAACAATATAAATCAACAATAGGTGGTACAATGAAGTAAACAACCACATTTTATTCGAAACCGTGTGTTTTGCTTTGGAAATGCTATCTGAGTAAACGAAAACACATCTATCAGTATATTTGTTTGGGAAACTGTCACTTATACATGTGACACTGACACCATTGATCTGTTTCGTCTTTCAGAGAGGAAGTGAAATCTTATGTGTAAGTATTATCTACGTTTTTTGTAAGCGACAAATAGTCAAAACAGTCATTTCTGACAGCAATGATTTTGAAATATATTTAATCACTAGGCTCGTTCGGATAATAGACACCCTGTTATTATAGGCTAAATATTTAGCAATGACCATTAAATACAGATATCTTTGATACACAACATTTATGATAAAGGTATATATTACCATGATTCAGATTTGTTTATATGCTCCGGTCATTCAATTCAATGTTGAGGTGTTTGACTAGGTTTTGTTAGATTCCATTTTCTCTATTATCTTCTTTCAACCAGGCATTTAATAACTAAATCATGACTTTCATGATAGAGGGTTACTGATAACACAGAAGACATTGAATACAAATACTAATGTAAGTGGCATCCCTTAAACATGTTTGACTTATACTGGTTTAATTTTATAAATTTTGACTTGGATGGAGAGTTGTCTCATTGGCACTCATACCACATCTTCTTATATCTATATGAATGGCTTTTCGGACGCGATTATAGTTGCTTTCCTTAAATGGCTTTGGGGACGCAATCATAGTTTGGTTGACATATTTGAAATAGTTGTATTCCATATAACTATGAATCTGTTCCACTTGTCATAACAACAATCTTTCCTATTTTACCACAAAAGCCTTACAATGGATTTTCATGACCAACACGACGGATGCTAGGTCTTAGTTTTCTTTGTTATTGTTGTTTGTCCTTTTATCGTTTATTTTTTTGACATGGTGTTGTTTGTTTTTATTGTGATTTTCCAGTACCCCTTTTATCTTGTCTAAAATGTCTTTTACAAAATTGAAGAATTGACATCTAGTATACTGGTAATGAACAAGAAAACTAGGATCCCATCTGAATAAGTCGATATAAACCGCATGTTATACGTATTCCAATTTAATTGTCAGACCGATGTATTTTTTTTTCATAATGTCGTCCATCTGTCTGCAATACACAAAGAAATACTTTATATGAAATTTTATACAAAACGCATTGTTGCCTTGTTTGGAACATTATCAATATTCAAAATTGTCATGTGTCGTGTTAACATTTGCAATAATTCATACATATATATCAAATGTTACCCCTAATCTGTATCAATATTTGAATTCTACAAAACAGAAACAATACAGGAAAATAATTACACTAGTGAAGTCCAAGTTTAACGTAAATAAAGGCAATAGTAGTATACTGCTGTTCAATAGTCATAAATCGATTAAGCGAAAACAAATCCGGGTCACAAACCAAAACTGAGGGAAACACATCAACTATAAGAGGAAACAAAACGGAACAACAGAAACATTGAACTGTTATAAAAACAAACGCCAACATACAAAAAAAAAAAAAACGGACTATGTGACAACAATTGCCATATTCCTGACTTGGTACAGGACATTTTGAGGAAAAAATGGTGGGTTGAATCTGGTTTTATGGCTAGCCAAACCTCCCACTTATATAGCAATGTTAGAAAATCCGCTAAAATGACAACATTACGTGACAGGAACAAAGTACAAATAAATGCAAGAACATTCAGGACAGAGAAATACATAAATGAATAATATAATAGTCCATTTAAACCACAGAATAACAACGAACACCTAAAATTAATTTACGACAGACCACAAATACAACACAATAGAATAATGAACTGTGCGTCACACGAATGTATCAACGCCACAAAAAGTGACATCACAGTTAAATTTCTAAAAATACAATATGACATTGGGATTAAGTTTGTAATGGTGTATTTTGATGTATTTTCTAACCATTACAAGAATATTAATATAGAATTGTGTTTGTTATGGTGTAATTATTTGTATTTTATAACCATTGTTTTTCTTCTAAATCAAACTTTTCTTCAAAATCAAACTGTGAAAATAAAACAAATGAATCCTGTGCATATAGTTGCTTTTAACCTAAAAATCATATAAATGAACTAGGTAAGGTTGTTTTATTTTATTTTATTCGGTATGGATCATGAGTTCAAAGTAAAGTTGTCCACTTTTGTTTCTAAATATTTTTAGCATTTGTTTGCAAAAAAGATAATTGCCAAAAGCGTTTTTACTAACTTTTTGTTTTTAATCTCTCGGTTGGTATTATTCAATAACAAAACAATTCTTGTTTTTTATATGAAGAAAAAACCCCACATATCTTATGAAGCAATCATAAATTTCGTGAAAAAAGTAAAATTGTGAGATGTGTTGCACACATACAAACCTGGTTTTACAAGTTGAATATTAATTGTACAACTGGCTATGGGGAATAGGTTTTCTCATTGTCAAAGGCCGTACAGCGACTTATAAGTTGTATCCACGTCATTTGAATCGTTTTTGTTTATTGGCAATCATATTACATCTCTTTGTTTGTATATCAAAGGGTGCTCGAGTACAAAACTTAGGAAAATAAAATAACTACTGTCATTCCGATGTTTTGTTTAAATGTCACATGTATTTGTATAACACAGGAGAACATTGCAGGATTTGCACCTTCTGCTATGTATGTCTTGTGCAACTATAAGCACCGTAGGCATAACTTTATTTTCAAAATCATCCCAAAGAAAATGATAAAAAACACCTGGCAAAGTTCATTGATTCCACAATCGGAAATATCGACGATGTTTTGTAATTCAATAACCCACATTTCCGCGAGTGCTTACACCTCATATAACGAAAGTAGCAGATCTGCTTTATATCTCGATGTTTGTTCTTCTTAAATGGCTAAATTTCTCTAAAATCAGTTTACAACTATAAAAATCGAGCATACCTTGTAGTATTCCTTTATACATACTATCCTTTCTGAGGTCTGTGTTGATACGATTAATTTAACTGGACAGACATCTGCACTTCCTTTACAACAATATGTTTGCTATATTTTATAAATTGTATGCATTGATGTTTTTGATATTATGATGTTTTGTATCGTGAGTAGCTTAACATATTTTTCCAGACATTAAACTTGTATTACTGTTATTGTTCAGCCAGTAGGTGTTATTTACAAGACAGATAAGTATACTGTGATACGGGCGTACACAATGTAGAATAAAAGCATGATCCATAAGCAATTGATGTATTATTTTAATTGATAAAGTTAAAATTATCTCTATATTATGATTGTTTTTGCTGTATTGTAAGTTTTCCTTGTAACTTCCTAATTTTTCAACGTGTTGTTTTTATACTTTGGGCTTCATAAATTATATGTAAACAAATGTGATATTAATTGTTAAATGTCTTTAGGTGCAATACCACCATTGACGTTCCCCTATTAGTCTTTGTTATATTTGCACTTTAAAAAAAAAATTTGCAGAATTTATCTTTGTTTCAAATATAGAAATATTTAGCATGAGTAAAGTTTTATCCTGTCCAGTACTACAGACAAAATTTCACATAGCATTTCAGTGCATATAAGATAAAAAAAAAATCACTGTAAGTTAACCAATCAAATGTCCACCCTTTTCTTTCCTGTTTACAAGCTTAAGTAACCATGTTACCTAAAGTTTCCAAAATATTTTATAGAAACACTAAATAAAAAAGGATGGTGCTTTGAAACACCCAAGATATATGTTGGTGACTCAGAATTGTTTTACTGCAATGAAATGTAGGATTAATGCCCTACAACTGTCAAAGTCAAGGGAATATTTTTTTTTACCCTTTTTCGTATGCACGGGATGTGACGTACTATGATTAGGCGGTAGTAGAGATTTCCAATAAAATGACTTTACTCGACATAACCGACCTAACTCAGCGTATTTCGTCCTATTGCATTGAAGCATGCCGGAGGGGAGCATACACTAAATGCATTTTTTGCTCTTTCGACACGCATTTTTGGCTGATATAGACTAAATGTAAAAATCAACCCCAACTACTTTTTTTTAATCTTTAAATATTTTGTTATTAAATTTTGAATGATTTTATTGACAAAAATATTTTAATGGAATAAGCAAGCTAGCAACTTGTAATCAAATACACCCATAATTTCTTGTCATTTCACTTGACCCATATTTCAGTTCTTCTCAAAATATGAATTTAAAAGACTACCAAGTAAAAATTTAGCATGAAAATATTAAAATAATGAAATCCGAAGCGAGAAGGTTATCTCGTTTTTTTTGTTTGTATAAGTTTTAACGCTTGAAAAGTAGATTCCAACACACCCAAATGTAAAAGGTGTACGCGACTAATTTTTCTATAATTTAATTCAAGATAATTTGACGTGAGCAGAAATTCATATCATTGATACATTTATCAAAAAGTACTTTTTATTCTTTAACTATGATAATGCATTGGACGAGGTTTTTGTCCATGTATACCTAAACGTGCATTCGCAGATACAGGGGGAGAGGGCGTACTCCCCCCTTTCGATCGCCAAATAATTTTGAAAATCTCACGTTTTCCACGTTATCTATACAAATGTTGAGTAAAAAATCGTCCAATTTTTTGTTTGCGTTGCTCCGCTCGGCAGTATAAATTCAATTATCGGGAACTACGCCCTTTTTTCAAATATCTTGGATCCGGCCATAATCACAAATTGTATAGCACAAAAAAAAAATTAAAGGATTGTCGTTTGACTTTGATAAATACGTTTTAAAAACAACAATGTTTGAATATTAGACATCTCGCACGGGATTTAAAAGTTTAAGGCTACATACTGAATTGGATTTTTTCCTGGATTTAGAACTCACTTAACACGGAAATGTGATACTGGCGTGTAATCTAATGGACACATATTCTTGTTTCTGATGTTTCTTTTAATATAAATATTCATTTATTAAGTTATTTATAATTCCACTAACAAATAATCATGTATCTTTTACTGATGAATTATCATTACATTTTATAGAAACTACATATAATATACTATACAGTTATGAACACTAATGGTCCTACCGACACTCTGTGCTTTTGACATGACACAAGGTCTTGCTTTTCTAGAGTGTTTATGTTTTTTTTTTACTTAATTTGTGATATGTACAAAAAAGATGTAGTATGATTGCCAATGAGACAACTCTTCACAAGAAACCAAATGACACAGCAATTAACAACTATAGGCCACCGTACGACCTTCAACAATGAGTAAAGCCCATACCCAATAGTCATCTATAAGAGGCCACAGATGACAAATGTAAAACAACTATAACGATAAAACTAACGGCCTAACTAATGTACAAAAAAATGAACGAAAGCACAGCAACAAACGATAACCATTGAATTACAGGCTCCTTACTTAGGACAGTCACATCCATACATAATGTGGCGGGGTTAAACATGTTAACGGGCCCTCTTACCTGGGACAGTGTTGTAACAGTACGAAATAATTGATTAATATTCTAGACTGGATAATTATTCTGTATTTATTAGTTGTAGTTGTTTTCAAGATAGTGTTCAGTAGCTGTGAATACTCTAAGAGTTTATTTGGTAATACTAGTAATTGCTGTTTTTGTGCTTCGTTTTAGTCGGACGAGTCAATCCCTTTCTTACTGTTTTAACTGTAAGTATAGACATGACCATTTGATAAACATACTTCTATGATCTCTATTGCTTTTAACTTGGACATTTATAAAACTTGAACTATGTAGCAAAGAGATGCATGCGTAAAAAAAGTTCTCGACATAAATTGACTAAAATATCAGATAAGGATTTAGCCTCAAGCTATAATACTTGCAAGCTATAATAAATACGACGAAGATTTAACCTCAGGCTATAATACTTATGATGATGATGATGATGATGATGATACTGATGTATGTCTTATATCCAGCGACAAATATTACATATATATTAAGGATGATGAAATGATAATGATAAATGAATATACCTTTTTGTACATGACCAACACTTAAGAGTCGCATTTTCATATGCTAGGTAACAAATTAGCGTACCTGATACAAAGACACACTGGGGGTCCAACAAAATAATTGAACCCGTAATTGAGGCTAGCCTGCTACCAGTCAATCCCATATTTAATAAAAACTTGTTAATATGTTTTAAGCTTTATGTGCATATCTTATTATTCTAGCAACACTTGTTTTGTTTTGATAACATTTTTTGTTGCATAATTTGTTTGATTATTCTCCTTGATTCTTTGTATCAAAAAGCTTAGTTTTCATAGTAAAATGGTGTTTCACAGCTTCCATTATCCTTGTGACTTGCTATTGTATTTATATCCAGTAAGCATGCAATTATTATTCTAAATAGTATAAAATATTTTTTAACAAGTAAAGATTACCCCGTTTTGATCCAGACTTCCTTACCACTAGCATCTAAGATACATACACTGACAAAGTATTGTACCCGCACTCATATTAAAATCACCCTGTCTGTCCGTCCGCCAGTCTGTCCGTTCAACGAATAGTTTCAATTTTCTTTCCAAAAGCATTAGTATGCTTAGCATGCATTCTTTTTTCGATTTATTCCATTTCATCCGACATGTATATATCTGGATCCGTGTTGAGCGTCCAAATATCAAACAGAGTCCAAATGGCGTGAATAACGACTACAGTGGCTCCTGCTGTCGTCAACAATAAGCAAAAACTCATACCGTATTATAATTATCAGATACTAGTATATAAGGCATTGATTTTGAAAAATGTAAACAGTTCAAACGAAAATAAGACATCTTTACAAGAGTAAAATTAACCCAAAAATGACAGAAAGTAAAAAAACGACATCCACTGAATTGAAAGCTTCTGACTTAGGAAAGCCAATATAGAATTTGGCCTGATTAAACGCGTTTACCAGCGTTCAACACTCTGGTGTAACAGCACACGATATAAGAAATAAAACCGGTAAAATTCAGTTGGAAATAGTTCAACTAATCAATATTGAATTAAGCCCAAAACAATTACATTTTTATGATGAAAGACACAGAGTACCGATCTTAAAGTACCCCCAGGTACTGAAAGCTGATTCGTATGTTCATGTTAAATTACCTGAGTTAAAAAAAAATGAGGAGATATGATATGATTGCCAATAAGAAATGAAGTGGATGTAAGCAATGATAGGCAACCGTACGGCCTTCATCAATGAGAAAAATCCATACCATATAGTCGACTATAAAAGGAAACAACTTGAAAAATATGAAACAATGCAATTGAGAAAACTACCGACCTGATTTAAAACAAAACAATTTACGAAAAACAAATATAACAGATATGAACAAACGACAACAAGTGAACCACAGGCTCCTGATATTGGACAGGCACATAAAGAATGAGTGCTCAACCCCTCCCTCTAAGCCTGGGACAGTGGTGCAACAGTACGACATAAGAACAACCTGGAAAAACCTTCCTTCAGAGAACTTGGTTTACACATATATACATATTTAAAGTAATTATGAATATAAAATTTGTTTTCAGCCGTGTATCACCTTCACTGGTGATCCTATCCATGGATATGTCGTAGAGTTTAACTTTATATATAAATATATATCTCTAAGGCGAGACAACAATTGAAACTAAAAAATTTTGCTTACCTCAATCAATATGTTATAGTTTAAGAATCCACTTCTAATTGGACTAGTAAGAGTTGTCTTAATCCAAAAACAACTATGACATTATCAAGCCTTACTAATTAAAGGTACATTTTAAAAAATAAATTACTGTAGACTGAAGTGGCATTGTAGTTGTCTTAAAAATGTAACAAGTATATAAATTGGCATTCTCGTCCACTTTAAATCAGAGATATTTGGGGACAGGACATTTTTTTAGCCAATTACTATTTACTATAAATTAGTTGTTTACTATCCACAGCGGTCAATGTTTATATGCAGATTAGTCATCTATTGCTAATCAAGTACACCTTCCAAATTACAATCTATATAACGAATTGGTGTACACATTTATTTACATATATCATTTTAAATTACAAAATTCTTTTTTTTAATGTTAGTTGACTTTCATTTGAAAGAAAAGTGTGTGTCAACAATTAAAATTTAAAGAAGTACAAGACCTGTATTAATTTTTTTTTTTAAATATACACATCCCTTTGTCGAACGTTTTCTCTGGGGGAAAAATCGGAGATTGTAAATAAACAAGATTAACTGCGGAAGAGGAGAACGTTTGAAATGATGCTTAATAAAGTATGATGCAATCCCAGTTATCAACTTTAACATAGACAAATTCTGACTAACACTTTGAATTCCATATTTCTGAAATTGCTAGAAAAATCTCTGTCTAATAATAAATACCCACGGAAATTAAATATTATAAAACATTAAGAGACGAAAGAAAAAGGGACACCAATCTGATAACGACAAATAAAAGCATGTCAAATATTAAATAATAAAAGGTTCATTTGCAAAGTATATCGAAAAATAAAATCATGGTGAAAACCATGAAAGACAACCCAAATCAATCGTATGATAGGTAAAGATACGTGTATATACGTGGTCTTATGAAGTGAAGTTTTGGCGGGAATCTCAATAATCACGTGATATATAAAAATCATGATTTCTTTGTTTTTCGTCATCTTAGAAATACTTTATATTGATAAAATTTATCACGAATGGGTTTAATAGTTTAGGAATTCTTAGTTAAAATTTGAGTTACGTATTTAACAAAATTAATAGGTTAGCAATAACCAGTCCCGTTACGTGCGTACGTCGAGTTAGGTACGTATGTCATTTTATTGGAAATCTCTAGTGCACCTTTATTCCCCCTACCGTTTTATTATAAAATGATGAAAATAAACGATATGTTAATGTGTTCTTTGACAAAAATCTGAATATATTTATTTCTCTTTATTAGCAATCACGTCTGAGAAAATGCAGTTTCAACTTTAAAGCCATAAACGCTTCAAAACAATATATTGATCATGATTTTAAAAATTGATGATGTGGTGTTTTTTTTATATTTATCTAAACCTGATTTTTATTTTCTTTTTTCAGTCCACTGTAAGTGTTTTGCACCAAACAGATAAGTATACAGTACATTTTTTATGTGGTGTTTTTATAAAAAATATAAAATTTTCAGAATATAAAGACGCAATTCCATAGAAGTAAAAATAACACCTATTCGTATATGAGAATCATAAAGATATTGTCATATTTTATATAATACATACGCCATAAGTAACAACCCTTTCGATTTAGTTAATGTAAAATGTCAGCAGAACGAATGCCTCATATCATATGCGTATTGATACGGTATTTTGATCAAATAAATACTTTTAATAGGAGAAAGTAATATTGAAATCGTATTGTTATTAAAACATTTGTTTTCATACTTTTAAGAAAATTCCAGTACGTTTCTATCAAATGCCTAATCAAATACAGGTAGACATTTAGATAAATGTATCCACGTAAATAATGAATAGGTTTTTTGTAACTAATTTTTAAAATATATCCTAAATTATAACTTGAATATTTTCTGATCAACCTGTTCTTATGCTAAACACATACAGCTTATGCACTTTTTTCAGGTTGAATTAATTGGTATCATCGTTTTCAAAGTTTATTTCCACAAGATAAAATATCTGTATTTGAAATAACCACTCGTATTCGGAAAGCGTTTTGTGTTCGTGCTGGTCAGCGAAACAACCAACGACATTGTATTGGTACGACGTAAACACTACACCAACGTTTTTGAAGAATGTAACTATTGTTTTGGTCTAGATTCAAGGCCTTAGTGTCCATACAGAGTCAACCCGTAGACAATCATACCGTTACCGCATCTCAGCTCTGGCCCTCTTTTGAAAATTTGAATGCTTTACTGTGAGTTCGCCCTCACATATATAAATAACCATTCAAATGATGATAAATAGAAGAGAACATCCATACTATAGTCATAGTTAATATAGTTATGTCGTATATAATGCTCATAAATATACAAACGATCCATGTCAACGTATGGTTTTCCTGAATAAAAATAATCTTAAAGGTTATCATTTACCTTTGGAATGAATAACATTAATTTTGTTTCAAACATTTAATACGTAACTAAACATCCTCTTCATTTGATCTCTAGTGGATTGTTGTCTGTTTGGTAATCATACCACATCTTGTTATGTATATAGGTATTGTTATCCATAACACGTATGATCATATATCTTATCGAAATCTATAGTTAAACACAGTATATGATCATCCTCATCATATAGGTATTGTTATCCATAACACGTATGGTCATATATCTAATCGAAATCTATAGTTAAGCACAGTATACGATCATCCTCTTCATATAGGTTTTGTTATCCATAACACGTATGGTCATTTATCTTATCGAAATCTATAGTTAAGCACAGTATATGATCATCCTCTTCATATAGGTTTTGTTATCCATAACACGTATGGTCATTTATCTTATCGAAATCTATAGTTAAGCACAGTATATGATCATCCTCTTCATATAGGTTTTGTTATCCATAACACGTATGGTCATTTATCCTATCGAAATATATAGTTAAGCACAGTATAAGATCATGCTTTTCGTTTCGTCACTAGTGGATTGTTGTCTCTTTGGTAATCATACCACATCTAGTTATTTATATAGGTATTGTTACCCATAACACGTATGGTCATACATCGTATCGAAATCTATAGTCAAGCACGGTATATTATCATCCTTTTCGTTTCATCACTAGTGGATTGTTGTCTGTTTGGTAATCATACCACACTTTGTTATTTATATAGGTATTGTTACCCATAACATGTATGGTCATATATCTTATCGACATCTATAGTTAAGCACCGTATATGATCATGCTTTTCGCAGACAGTTAATGCCATTTTTACACTAAATAGTCGATTTGTATTTTGTAAACAATCGCGTTTCTGCTTTACCAAATTATAATATAGGTGTCCTTGTGTTTTTACAATAACTTGTTTTATGCGACTGTGGTGGATATTTCGTTCCTTAAAGTATTACCAGTCCAATAGACAGTACTTTTGTTTTGAATTGAAATATTAATGATACGGTCATTTTATAAATTAACTGTAAATTTTAAATTTTATAAAAGCTCTTAAGACTTTTTACTTCAAGACATAGATGACCTTGGCCGTATAGGTCTCACTTTTTTGTAATATTTGCTTTAAAATGCTCTTCAATTTTGTATTTGATTGGAACTCCAACGAGGAGTATGATATAAATAAAGATTGCGTCTGGCGTACCAAATCATATTCCTTGTATCTCCACTGAATATTTTCATAAGGTATAGGCTTTTGCTCAAAACCATATGGTGAGCTGTAATGTTTCACATTTTTGTGTTTTTGTCTGTGGAATTATCCCGGATATGAACCTTCATTTGTCATATTTGCGATAAATTTATTTATCTGCTTACAGTTTTGTATCATAAACTGAACAGAAATACATTCCAATGTGTGAATGGAAATGTAATTAAACTTAAAAGTTAACTGGTTGAGAACAAACGAGGAAATTTATTTGGTCTCTTTTTGAAAATGTAACTAATCAGAATAAAGATTTCTGTTATTTGATGAAAACATTTAAATAATGTATACTTTACTTGAAACCTTAGGTGTTACTGTTTGACATAAACTTTGCTAATCGGTGTACAATCGGTGACGCGAACTTGACTATCAATGACTGATCGTTGATCGATACAATGAAGCTTATGTGACTCATCTCACAGAATTTATCTGACAGTTATCGTGACAACCATCATCGATCGATCAGTCAATTAATTGTATGCATGGATCGGCGAATACGAATGATTTAACTGTTAAACGAACTCCGCAGTATTTACATGCAATAAAAACGGACCTCTTAGAAAACACTATTACCTGAAAATCTGTATCCAACTATTTAGCAGTCATGCATTTTAATGTTACTATGTTAATTAGTTTTCACAAAATGTAAATGATATAACAGTAAAGATAATTATAGCCTTGTTTGTTTTGATTAAGAGTCCATTTTTGTCTTTATTTTATTATATATATTTCATTGGTATCAGTACTTTTGTACAACAGGTTGTGTTCTTTGTCCTAACATTTAATAAATGTAAATGATAAGTTAGTAACATTTTGTTTAAATTGTTTTGATTAGGCTAAGGATATAGATGTTTACACTTATGTTTGTATTAAATAAGAGTGCAACAATTTCTGTATTCTAATGAAAACATGAACTGCCATTGTTTTTTAGTACTATTTGTACATCAGGTTAGACGGTTTTTCGTAAACTATGATGAATGTCAGAACAAAGATACACACATTTTGTTCGCATTGTTTAAACATGTCAATGTTTCTTCTTTTATAAAACAATTATGCACTGTTTTTTGCAATCAGATATCATAATGCTTCTGGATAATTAATTATTTTTATAAGATTTGAATACTATAAGGATACAGTTGCCTAAACTTTTGTTTTTGTGGAATAAGAACGCAGTTTTTTTGTTTTGTTTAACTGGAATTCATGAACAACCATTTGATTTTTGTACTTTTTGTACATCATAATGGTTTGTTTTTCATCAAATATAATGAATATATGTAATACGTTGCAAACATTTTGAACACATTGTTTAACAATGTCAATATTTCTTCTTTTTATAAAAAAATAATGCGCTGTTGTTTGCAATTAGGTATTCTTATGCCTCTAGATGGGTTACTTTTTTTTTAATAAACTTAGATTGCAGATGATTAAACTTACGTGTGTATTGAATAAGAGCTAAAGTATTTCTTTATTTTGATGAAAATCATGAACTACCATTGGTTTTTAGTACTTTTTTAACATCAAGATAGGTTGTGTTTCGTAAATTATGATGATTATAACGGATAAGTTAGTAAAATTTGGTTTGTATTGTTTAAAAATACCCATATTTCTCCTTATTTCATGAAAATAAATGCACTTTTATTCGTAAATCAACATTTCAACCGCCTTTTGAATAGTAACTTTTATGATGTGTGGACACATGAAGAATAAAGATGCATTAATTTGTTTTTTTTTGTTATAAATGGCAAAATTAAGAAGATATTTTGTCATTTTAAGAACCAAAATCATGAACCACTATTGTTTTTCATAAATTATGACGAAGAAAACAGATAAGTTAGTATAATTGCGTTTGCATTGGTTACAAATACCAATATTTCTTCTTTCTTGTCAAAATCAATGCACTTTTATAGACAAATGGTCATTGGATACGCTTTTGATGAGTTATTTTGATAAAGTGTGGATATTCGAAGAATAAACATTCTTTAATTTATGTGTGTCGAATAAGATTGCAATTATTTCTTTATTTCCATTGCATTTAAGTACTGTTTATACATCAACATGGATTGTTTTTCTGAATATAAGAGAAAAGATGCTCATATTTTTTTCTTTTGATAAACATCAAGGCACCTGTATTTGTAATCAGTCGTTTCAAAGGCCTCAGGATGAGATATTTTATAAAATATGAATAATCTAATAGTTTTTGGTACTTTCGAACATCAGGATGGATCCATTGTTTTTCTCATTGTTTAAGAATCTCAAAAGTTCTTTTTATTATAAAAAATAGTGTAATGTAGTTTTAAATGCCTCTGGATAAGTAATTATTTTTATAAAATTTGAATACTATAAGCACGATAAGGATACAGGTGCTTACACTTTTGTTTGTATTGAATAAGAATGCAATTATTGTTTTATTCAAAATTAAAAGGAATTCATGATCAATCATTTGGTTTGTGCGTTGTTTTTTTTAACATCAATATGGGTTGTTTTTCATAAAATATAAACAAATAAGTTAGTAAATTTTTTTTAAATTGTGGTTTTCATAAGATATGATCAATAAAAAGCATCATACAAATACCCAAACTTAAAAGCATATTCAAAACGGAAAAATTCATAATGACTGCCAAAATCAATCGCTGACAATTAACGGAACAAGTGTAAAAAAAGTGTTGTATTCCTGACTTGGTACATGCATCTTCCGAAGAAAATGGTGGGTTAAACCTTCCACTTGTATGACAGTTGTTTATCTTATCAGAAAAAAATACTAAAAATGTTGTTCGAATTGTTAAAAAATGCAATTAGTTTATATCAAAAATAGTGCCCTGTTGTTTGCAATCATTTCTTTAAAATGCCTCTGGATACGTTATTTTTTATATACTTTGAAACACACAAGGATTAAAATGCTTAAACCTTTGTTTGTGTTGAAAAAGAATGCAATTATTTATTTATCTTAATGCAAATCATGAACCACCATTGGATTTTAGTACAAATATGAGTAGTATATGGATATATATACCTTAACATTTTTGTGTTAAATTCAAATACAATTATTTCTTCATTTTATTATATTGTAATGGAAATCATCAACCATATAATTATTTTTGCACATCAAGATTGGTTGTTCTTCATATAAGATGATGAATGTAAGAGAAAACTTTATATTGTGTTTGTATTTTTTGTAGTGTCCCCTTTGCATATTTCTTTAATTCATTAAAATCATGCACCGAAATTTGCAATATTTGCTGTTTGATTTTTTAGAGCGTTTCGGCAATTTAGTAGATTTTAGCAATCGCAATAAACAAAGTTTTTAGCACTCGTCGTGTTTGATGATAAAATGCCTTTATATTAACCACAATCGCATTTTTTTTATAAAATTGAAATTTTAGTTCTATCAGTATATTTCACCTCACTATTAACAAACGTAACAGTGTAGATGTGATAACTTTCCTGAGTGATTAGTTTTAACTTGTCGGGCTTCTTATTTTTTTCCGTTTTAATTTGTAAAATTTCATTATGTGACCTAGTAGAGTTCAAAACGTCAGAAAGGTAAATCGGTCAGATCAGTCAAAGATTTTCGCTATTAGTCTGATGGATTGATGACGGGAGTTTACCGTGAACTTGACTAATCGATGACTGCTGACTGATCGTTGACACAGTGACTCCTAAGGTTGTAAGTTCTATAGTTTTGTGTACGTTGGTAAAATTTCATTTCATTTTTTTTTTTATATCTAATATGTTCGCAATTGTAAACGTCTCAGCATTAGTAAGTGAGCAAACATTCTACTTATCAATAACTTACAATACCAAAATTGAAGGTCTTTGATAAGCTGTATTTTGCAAAACTGTTCAGATTGTAATTCCTCAATATTCTTCAACTTCATACTTTATATAGTCTTTCAACTTTATTTTATTCGAGCGTCAATTTTCTTAAGAGGAACCACACAGCTGGGGGTTCACAAGTATGCACATTGTATCTTTAATACATGTGTTTTGCATGAGGTTCTTCACTTTTGATAATGAATGTCACATTTCTAGCATTTTGCATTTGTTGTAATGTTTGTTTATCAGTTGTCTCATTGGCAATCATACCACATCTCCTTTTTTTATATAAACAAAACTGGTTAAATCAACCTAAGGTTAACTTTAATTGTATGTGTTGAAATCTAAGTTTTTTAATGATTTTGAAATCCTACGAATATCACATTTCAATATTTGGCATGATTAATGACAATACTAATTCAATAATCTGAAAGAACAAGCTTTCATCTTAACATGTTCAATTTACTACTTATTCAATAATTTCATTGTCGTTTCTTTAATTCATTGCTTAACGGTATGCTGTATTCTATGAATATTTATTTGAATTTTTCAGCTAGTAAGTGTCAAGTAGGAAACAGATAAGTATAGCGTACAATTATCTATGTAATTTATAATATAACAATATTAATACAATGGTGTTAGTAGAGTAGTAAAGTAAAACAATAAACATACCATGAAAATGATGTGTGATAGACACGCGTTCCGTCTACAAAAGAGGCGGAAATACCAAACAGACATTCAAACTAATTATTCGAACATAAACTGACAACCACATGGCATGAACATCAACAGACAAAATGACACACAACAGTATACAAAAAACAAAATACCGGGATTGATTTCATGTGCTGTTTTCTAAATTTACCTTAACGGGAAACGCTCAAAGCAGAAATGTTTAAATCAAGGGACGTATACTAATTAACATAGTTCAAGTATATAACCATAGAGAACATACACGAAAATAATTATATCAACTTAATGTCAACATTACTTGAGGGTATTAAAACCTAAGTTTCTTTATTATTTCTAAATTTATAAAGCGACACTTTAAAATCATACAAATATCACATTTGACTAATGACTTTACTATTGAATAATCTGACAGACCAAGCTGTCATCTCGAAATGTTCTACTCTCACTTTACTAAAAATTCAATTAATTCCATTTTCGTTGTAATAATTCATTGCTAAATTGTATGCTGTATTCTATGAATATTTATTTGAATTTTTCAACCGGTAAGTGTCAAGTAGCAAACAGATAAGTATAACGTACAATTATATATGCAATTTATAATATAACATTATTCATATAATGGTGAACGTAATGTATTAAAGTAAAACAATAAACATACCATTTTAAGAGAGAAATAGTCGAAAAAAGTATTTAAAAATGGGTTGGTAATACACTATTATCTGCTTTTCTTTAAAACAACCCTTTTGGAAAGATTATAGAAAGTTGCATTTTTAGATTATTGTTGTAAAGTATTGAAATATGAGAATACATTATGAAATAATATGGCTTGATTATGACAATTAATAGTTTATAAAACTTGAATCATGCGATTATTTATGTAGCCACTAGATATGCTAATTACGTGAAAATATTCATTTTTTTCCTAGTGTCACATCTTGGTATGTCCTTATGTTTGTATTAGGGAGACTGTAGTTAACCGATGTCCAAATTGTGACTTAATGTTTGATCTTGCTATTCTTTTTGATTATACCAATCATTTAATTGCTTTTAAAAAAATAGAATGTTGTGCTACATACCATGTATATACTCCTGATTATGCAGTAACTACTCATCAATAGGCGATTAGCAAAAGAACATCACATTATCAATATGCTAGTAATTTCAAAATATACATTTCAATTTTTTGTTCTAGTATGATTGGTATATAATTTACTACTGAACACCATAGATACAAAACACATACAGAAACAATTGATGCTATTGTGGTTTTTATAAACTCTAAAAGAGAAGATGATATCTTTACAACTATTTTAGGGATATAGATATTCGTGTTCACCACTTGGTTTGTCTTTTTTGATATCTATACTTCGTTTGAATAGCTACCACATTCAATAAAACACAGTTTCTAGTTAAAAAAAACTGAAACACTTCAAAACAATATGCTGAACATATTCAGTAAAATTTATAAACTGGTGTTTTTGAGATGATTATTTGCTGTATCGTGATTGTCTCAAATTATTCTTCAGATTTTAAACTTGTATTTTTATATATATATTTTACTGTGCACCGTAAGTGTTATGTACCATAAAGATAAGTATATTGTGATTAGTTTACAAAAAATGAAAAATGAAAGGACAATAGACAGTGCATGTCGTACATGGTGTTTTTATTGAAGTTGGAAAATATATATAAAGTTCTAATCAATAAAGACGCAATTATATAGAAGTAACAAAACCCATTAGTATATTAGAAGCAATGCGGTATTTTGATCAGTATGATTTTAAATGAAATGCTAAGTAGTCTAAATTCAAAGGTAAACAAATAGACAATACAATTCGTACACCTTGTTTTTTCTCTAGTATTACAACAAAACATAGTTCAAGTATTAAATACTTTTGTGAATATGTTCAATGTAATATTTGTTATTTTTACAAATCTTAATGTTATAAATGTCTTTAACCCAACGGATACTATATTGAAACAAAAAGATTGATACCTTTATTTAGACAAAATGCTTCCAAATTGATTTAAACGTTGTGTAGGTAAATCATTACGACTTAATAACCTGACAAATACACTGTCAATAGTAACAGAGTATTCCATAAAACAGTATAGAAACTTATTAAAGAGATCAGGTTTATAATGTTGTACATGTATCTGTAAACGGACAATGTTTGAAAGTTTTATAACCTTTTATATGAACAGTTAACTAAGTATCACTCACATATGGAAGTTTTATATTTTTTAATTGATAAAAGAACAAACATGTTTTTCAGTTGTATTTGTTATTTGTTATGACAGTAAGACAAAACAGGCAATAGAAGACTGAAGTACAACCAGTGCTTCAGAAAACATTATATGTTTGTTATTATAAAATATTACAAACACATAAGACTGAAGTACAACCAGTGCTTCAGAAAACATTTTATGTTTGTTATTATAAAATATTACAAACACATAAGACTGAAGTACAACCAGTGCTTCAGAAAACATTATATGTTTGTTATTATAAAATATTACAAACACAAAATTTTAATTTTTGACATAATTACTGACTATAACATTCAACAAAAAGCTGTCAGTTCTACTATCACTTTACTACTTATATTACGGTGGCTTCTGTAACTCATTGCTAGATGGTATGCTGTATTGTATGATTATTTACTTGATTTAATTTTTTATTGCAGTCGGTAAGTGAATAGTTTCAAACAGATAAGTATAGTTTACAGTTATATCGCAATTTATAACATGACGATAGTCTTTGAAACTTGAATAATGTACTTAATTATGCAGGTTGCAATAAGCGGAATGATCTAAGTGCGTAACAATATTCCAAGTTATCCAAATGTTCTATATGTTCATTATGTCCGTATTTTTTTTAAAAAGTTGACAAAATGTCTAAATTGTAACAATATTTTTTTATCTTGTGTCTTCTTTCTCATTATTCCTTTCATGTTATATATCTATATGTCCAAGCAATGTATCAATTGCCGATAAATAGATATATGAGGTGTTGTATGAGTGCCAATGAGGCAACTCTCCATCCAAGTCAAAATTTATAAAAGTAAACCATTATAGGTAGAAAACCCTGGCCGTGTTAGGCGCAACTTTTAGAAGTTTTGGTCCTCGGTGCTATTCAGCTTTGTACTTGTTTTTAGCTTTCAAACTTTTTTCATCTGAGCGTCACTGGTTGGTCTTGTGTGGACGAGACGCACGTCTGGCGTATTGAATGTTAAGCCTAATACCTTTTGGTAGCTATTATTCGTGTGTTTCTTTGTCCTATATGTTCTCCCATTTATTTGTAGTGTGGTCCTGTCATGTGATGTTGTCGTTTTGGTGTTGTGTTTGACGTTGCCATAAAAGCGGGAGGTTTGGCATGCCACAAAACCAGGTTCAACCCACCATTTTTTTTCTTAAAATGTCATGTTCCAAGTCAAGAACATGGCCATTGTTATATTATAGTTCGTTTCTGTGTGTGTTACATTTTAATGTTGTGTTTTTGTTGTGTCGTTGTTCTCCTCTTATATCTGATGCGTTTCCCTCAGTTTTAGTTTGTAACCCGGATTTGTTTTTATATCTATCGATTTATGAGTTTCGAACAGCGGTATACTACTGTTGCCTTTATTTATAGGTCAAAGTACGGTTTTCAACACGGAGCCTTGGCTCACACCGAACAGAAAGCTATAGAGGTCCCCAAAAATTGCTAGTGTAAAACCATTTAAACGGGAAACCTAACGGTCTAATCTATATAAAAAACGAGAAACGAGAAACACTTATAAACCACATCAACAAACGACAACTACTGAACATATTATGCTGTAAACCAGAGTTCACTGGTTATTTGATTAATCGTCGTCATTTAAAGTTGTTTCCGATTAATAATAAATGAATGACGTCTGTTTTAAAAACATAGTTCTAGAATAACAAAAAAAAAAAAAAAAAACATGTGTTGTCCTATGTGTAATATAATATATATATATATATCATACCATTACTATTTCAAATATATGTATTATTTAACTTTAGTCAGTAACTGTCAAGTACCAAATCGAAAACTAAAACTAAAAACTTTGAGCATTTGTTGTCATAGGAATCATATGACAAATGGCAGTCTTCTTATAAAAGTGGAAAAGGGTTATAATTGCAATGTTTGAAAATTGTTATCAACATGCAAAATAACACTGTTACTTTGCTAATAAAAAAATCAAATAAACTTGAAAATTTTAATTTGATAAATTATGTGTTCAGTCATTAATCTATTAGCCAATAGGATAAACATTACAACATGTGGTAGAATTGACAATGAGACAGCTACCCAACATAGAGTAAATTATGTTGATGGTAGTTGCAATAAGTCTCAATACGGGCTTTTCCAATAGTGAGAAATACAAATACCATATATTAAGTAAGCTAAAAAATATTCCCAAAATGACAATATGTGAACCATTTCAAACTATAGAACTTACATTGTTAGGTCCGATAGGTAAATAAATTTTGACAAAAGTCCGACGATGACATAATATGTTCTCATTGTAGCTGTACCTGTGGAGAGTAAGTATTGAGGATAAAGCTTACGATTTATATTTTTCTTCGATGGCTTGGATGTACATTATATGCATTAGTCATCAAAAGAAGTACACATAATGATTATACAAATTGTATCACTGATAGCTATACACGTAGTATAACATTTTATTCTCAAATAATCTGTTTCATACTTGAAATTGACATGAAAAAGTACAATACATCTAATTACTAACTGATCAATAAGGATATGCACAAAATGGCATTTTGCTGCGGTAGTCACTTTTAAATTTGTTTTTGTAAAGAGATAACGAATTACATAATCTAAGTTTGCAAGCTGGTACTTATGAAGGACACTATTCGTTTAGTTAAGTAGTATGGTCGTCTCTGACATAAATCGGTTCCATTTGAAAATATTTGCACTCTTATAGACCGGATACATACTCATCAGATACAGATAATTCCAACAAATAAAGTGACTATATATATATTAATCAAAATACAGAACCAGCATGTACTGTTATTAGAGGATCTATAATATCAGGTTTGAAAGGGGAGAAGATGTTCTTGTTGAAATGATAGCACATCGGAAGCTTTGAGTTGTATGACTAATTTCCCATAAAACTGATCATAAGCATCATCAGTCCACACTATTTATTAAGTCAAATCGTGACCAAATACAAGATGAACAACAAACAATCAAATGAACCAATTACAGTCCTTAAGGAGTTGCTAAGTATATCAAACTAGTTTGTTATTTAAAAACTAAAAATACAGAAGTTTATGTTGAGGACATCAAAACTTCTAACATGTAAACAAACATTCATTCACACCGTTGAAGAACAAAGTTTTAACTTGCAATGCGTTTCAAGAAGGAGAAACAAATGGCATTCAAGGAACATACAACACACTTCAATAAAATCATGTATATACATTATTTTAGAGAAGCAAAAAAGGTAATTGTTAAATATATATTATAAGTAAAACACAAAACATTCTTTTCATATATTCAGACGGATGAACTACGCATGGTAGTCAGCCAGTAAAAACATTTGCAAGAAACAGGAAGGATAGAAAACACTTCCATGTGATGATACAACAACGGAAAACAATCTGAATATAATGTGTCCTTGTTTTTTTTGTATGTTAATTTATTTATTGAAATATGTTTGATTCTGATAACATGATAAGACAAACTCTGCTAACAATGTAATAAAATATATTTTATCCACAAAAGAACTATGTCGTACTTTTTGAATCACACTAATGATTCATAATGTTATATTTTCTTATAACTGATAATAACTAAATATACTCTTATATATTAATTTCAAATGAGCTAGTTTTATTTCACTGCATAGACTCGTTACACTATTAATATTTGTTTTTTATTAGTGTCCTTTGCTAGAAATATAACATCATTCAATCCTTCAAATTAGTTTACTTTTTCTTACAATCTTACAATTCATATGACTGTGAACCTTTATGTATTGTAGAGCATTACACTCTGAAAGCAATTGATTCCAAAAATTTTAAATGTACTCTTTACTTGTACCTTTAATTTTCTTGTTGTCTTATCATGCACGATATGAATGTTAAATGTCTATACCTTACACTATACCATTTCATCTAAAATCGACAATCAGACAAATATTGGAATAATCCATTGTTTCAATTATGTAGCTCATTATCATGTAGATTCAAATTATTTTATATTTCCCACTTGAAACTGCTATACATATTTTAGTATTCTGTATATGTATGTAAATGTTCTTGTTTTATAGAATACTATGCTTATATTTGCATATGAGTTGTTCTTGTTTACACCATTATATACACTTTGCAATTCGTTTTACTAGAAAGATGGGTTTTTTTTCTATTTGTTTCTTCTGTTTATTAACTCCTTATAGTTAAGGATGGTGAAGAGCTTAAGGATATTCGCTCCTTTGTTTCAAAATAACAAGACTTGTAAAAGACTGATACAAATTGAAATTCTATGAATAAATAAACTAAACAAGCAGAAAATAATGAAGGGTTCATGTGGTTGTTTTCACGATATAAGCCTTTGAAATTTAGCGGGAAATGATTCTCTTTAGATTTTTCATGCATTTAACATTGGCACCTTCTTTCTTTCAAAAGTATGAAAAAAAACAAGGATTTTATAAAATTTTCAAATATGGCATTTAAAACTATATGTTATAAAAATATGCAAACACAATTAGGGGTTTGCGGGCAACATTTTTTAATGGCACTACATGGACAAAAACCAGAGAATTCCGAATATCTGGCAAAAAATGTAAAAATCAAAAGGTGCGAACATACTTAAACAATATTTTCAGGCGAGTATACGTAATTGCACGGAATTTGAGTTAACAAATAGGCATACGTCATTTAGAATGAAATTAAACAATCAACTATATTACAGGCAGAACGCTCCACAGAGAGTCATATAGTAAATAAACATGTCACAACCACAGCTCAGCTTAAGGGCTCTTCTGAACATTTGAAGGTCCCCAATATGTATTGGTTACATAAACTACCAAAAAACCGTAAAATATCGTTTCATCTCGGCCTACAAGTATTCTACTACTAGAATTTTAGTTCTTTCAACGAGTTCTTTAATTACTATTAAAGAACTGATCATTACTTTTGCTAATAAAACATATGAAAACAGTGGAATGAACCATTTTTGGATTGCAAAACATTCTCTGGATGTTTTAGATAAATCACGTGTTTTGATGATTCTTTTGATTCGGTTGACAGTTTTGACTGTTCCACTCTTCACACTACACTTCCTCACAAATTTTCAAACAACAGTTTTCCTTTTTCAAGTAAATGGTTGTTCATTCAATCTAATTTCAAATTTATTTGCTGCAACGCAATGAATGTGGTTTTTAATTTGATAGATGCTTTTGTGCTTTTTTGTAAATAATTGTTTGTTTTGATATTGTAACACAGTGATGACTGCTGTACCCATATTTTGACTATTTTATTTATAATGTCTGTTTTGTTCACGCATCGTTGTAAATATAACGGAATTTGATAAGACTGTCGTACAAGTGAGAGGTTTAGCGCTATAAAACCAGGTTCAATCCACCATTTTCTACATTTGAAAATGCCTGTACCAAGTCAGGAATATGACAGTTGTTGTCCATTCGTTTGATGTGTTTTGTCATTTGATTTTGCCATGTGATTAGGGACTTTCCGATTGAATTTTCCTCGGAGTTCAGTATTGTTGTGATTTTACTTTTTTTTAAAACCCTTTAAAAAGGTAAATATGCTAGACATACTTACTGGAGGAGTGATCAGATGATTACAGCCATACATTTTCGCCTTGACAACATTTATGTACGTTTTGGGTATAAACTTTATCGACAGATTGTAGGTATTCCTATAAGCACTAATTGTGCCCCTTTAATAACAGTCGTGATCCTGTACTGTTATGAATCACAGTGTATGGCCAAACTCAGTAAAGACCCGTGTAAATTCCATTTAATTGATAAATTCAACAATACTTACCGTTATCTTGATGATATTTTTTCGTTAGATAATCAATAATTCTCTAAATATGCTGCTGAAGTTTACCAACAGCAACTTACTTTAAATAAATCAAATATTATTAGCAATACGTGTCCTTGTCTAGATTTAGATATTTAAGTTTTACACCAGAAACTCTTCACACAAATTTACGACAAAAGGGATGATTTTTCCTTCCCTGTTGTAAATTTTCTCTCTGGACAGTGATGTTCCTCTTGCACCATCTTACGGTGTTTATGCATCCCAACTCGTTCGTTATGCCCGTAGCTGTAGTGACGTTTATGGATTTCAGTTCGCGTAATCTATGATTTATTGGTACATTTTTAAGTCAGGGATTTCGTTACCACAAATTACGAAAAACCTTTACTAAATTTGTCCATAGATACAAAGATTTGGTTTGCAAGTATGGCCTTTTTCAGACGGAATAGCACATAAATATTTCGTTGATCTTGGTTACTGATCCCGGAAATTTATATACGATCCGGGCAAACTTATCAATCCTTTAAATAAAAACTTATTTTAAAAGGTTAACAATTCAACACTGTAATTAGATATTTAAATATTGTTTTTATTGTTATAAATATTGATTTTTTTATCAGAAAATCATACTAAATAGTTTTGTTATACACATATACACTTCAACGATACTACAGTCTGTCGATACCTTCATTTTGGCATCTTTTTCTCTGAATGTTAATGACGTCTTTCCAATAAATCCATTGGATTGTGGATGTGTACTGATTGCTTTTATAATCTTACATAAAACAAAAATTGTTTTTAGTTGTTATTGGATTGGAAATACTTGTCATTAACTGCGATATTCTCAGATATGTAGATCGTGTTCTTTTGGTTGTTAGGGATGAGGGATGGATATATACCCTGCCACGTCCGGTCTGTGTGTATGTTTGATGTTTCCCTTCTTTGTATCGAGCATTTTTCAACTAGTTTTTATACTTTATTCTTATGTTGTTCTGTAACACCATTGTCCCATGTTAGGGTAGGGTTGAGCGCTCACAGACCTGTTTAAACCCGCCACATTCTGTATGTGCCTGTCTTAAATCAGGAGCATGTAGTTCATTGGTTGTCGCTGGTTCATGTCTGTCATATTTGTTTTTCGTTAATGGTTTTGTTATAAATTAGGCCGTTATTTTTCTCAATTGAATTGTTTCTTAATTTTCATGTCGGGGCCTTTTATAGCCGACCATACGATATGGGTTTTTCTCATTGTTGAAGGCCGTACCGTTGCCTGAATTGCTTACAACCACTTTATTTGAACTTTGCGGCATAGCATTGGCAATCATACATCATCTCCCTATTTCTATTTACAACCGAGAAACGACTTATGCTGTGTCCACACAAGTATGCCTATGTTATTTCAAAACTATTAGACACACCACGGAGGGTACAACATATAATCATTGTGTAAATCATCAGAAAATAAAAGCGTTTCACAACAAATATATATCCAATTTAACAATTACACCTGTGACAATTTTGTTTTTAATATAAAATTCAAACCAGCAATGACCCTGCAATTTTTTCGAAAGTCATTAGTTTTATATGTAATGCATCAATAGAAACATTGTAGGTGACGAAAGACTTAATATGTGTGTGTGTGTGTGTGTGTGTGTGTGTGTGTGTGTGTTTGTGTGTGTGTGTGTGTGTGTGTGTGTGTGTGTGTGTGTTGAAGTTCGTTGTAATTTTTGTTTTTATATCGACACATAGCTGAGTATTAGGTATATGATTGTTTTTTTGGGAGAAAGTAAAATCTAAAAATTGCTAAAACTAACACTTTACGGGTAAACGTATGATAAAAAACAAAACATGACATTTCGTCTTAATCTTTACCTTCAAATTCTAACTTTTAATGGGTAGCAATAACTGCTTTCATTTATTATGCTTTTGTGTATCATGCAGAAGTAGTGAATGAAAGTAATTTTTTGTTTAAAGATTATGAGTTTCAAAAAACTAATCTTACAATTGTATATTGAATTGTTAACCGTTGAATGAGATATCAAATGAATTTAAGCTCTTACATTTTTTTAAGATTTTATCTCAATTTAAAAAAAACAATTTCTTTCAACTTTCATAAACTCTACAAGAAAACTACTAAATTCAGCATACTCTTCACTATAGACCTAATTAATATAACACTGTTACAGGTTTAGCATTACTCTTGTATAGCATTACTCTTGTATAGCATTACTCTTTTATAAACAGTCGCCTTGTATGTACACTAAATAAGTTGATCCTAATGTGTTCTATTAGGTGTTCCATTAGGTCTAAGTTTCCCTCTTGAATATATTTAAAATTTGTGTCACGGGAAGTTTAATTATAAACGTACAATCGTTTTTTTTTATGTTAAAGTTTTATTAGAACACACCCGCGACATCGCGGGTCCGTGACTGAATTAAAGCACCTACGCCTTTTTTTTGTCTGAATTTTGACTATTCATATTGTCATCTGATAAAGTCGTGCTGATTATAAGATTCATAGTTTTCTCTGCTTTTAAATTCTTTCTGTATGAACCCGTCCTGTTTTGTTTTTACTGCCATCGGAAACTACATGTGAGATATACTATTGGTATCGGTATCGAATTCGCCACGGAACTTGTTAATTATTGGTAATATTAATTATGTGGAAAATAAAAGGGCCTGGAATGGTGTTGTTTTTACTATATTATTTATAGATAAAGTTGAAATCTTTGATTCGTCGTTTTTACGTCATGACTGTAACAAATTAGACCTCGTTATTTTAGTAGTATAGATTTTCGGATTCCTAATTTGACTTTATTACAGCCAAAAAACTAAATTAAAAATAATAATTGATGCAGTTTTTCAAATGTGCATGTGGAACAAAATAAGTCAACTGCAACTACGGTCATCCATTTTTCTTTTTCGTGTAGCTAAAGAAAAAGAGCAAACAGTCGAGACAGGAAATTTGGTTAAATAAAGATGCTGAGTTGTGTCTCGCGCATGTGTGTGACTCAGTCAAAATTCTGTCAACATGACAAAATCATACTGTGAACTAAAATCAAATTTTGAACTATGGGCTTATACAATAGAATATTTTGATCATGTCAAAATTCTTGCTAAGTTTCAAGATTTTCTCAATATAGTCTACAAAGTTTTGACACTATTTTATTGTCTGGTGTATTTTTACAAGCAGAATCCGTATGTGAAATTTAAAAACAAAATTGAGTAGTTATTAACGTTCTCTTCGCTTTATAAACCTCAATTAAAAAGAAAAGCGACAGATACTAAAGGGACATTCAAACTTATAGATCGATAATACACTGATAACGGCTTGGCTGACAAAAAAGTCCAACAGACAAACAACAGTAAACAAATAACATCTACAGAATAGGAAAAACACGTGTTAGTTTGTTTACTTGTCACTTAGTGTGATGTGTGTGTTTTTCAGGCTTTGGAACACTAATTGACACGATGTAATTAGTATTTCCCTTTGTATTAATGATCAATATAACGCTCTTTCATTCAAATAGTCATGAAAATCGAACAAAAGATCACGTAAACAAATCAACACGTGTTTTCTATAAGAGTTATCTGTTCTTGTTTTTAATGATGTCACAACGAGATTCAATATGGCTGAACAAAACAGGCGGATAATGTATACAAAAGGAAATAATTAGATAATAGTATCAAGGAAATGGATATTCAAACATAAATAGGTGGTCATATGATAGAAAAATATAACGAAACGAACTTTATACATTGACAAGCTACGCAGAGGCGATAAACAATATTTTTTTGGGAAATAACCTGAACCTGGGTCGCAATTCCGAAAGTTTTGAAATAGGAAAAATTCGTAGCTCTATGGTCCGCAAATTGTCAGAAAATATCATAATGACTTATGACCTACGATGCCGCAGCTACAACCGACCTTGCTTATTTTAGGCATTGGCTGGCCATCTATTTATCTATGGGGAGGCAGTTTATTTCTTGGTAAAACCATTTTGTTCTCCATATATACATATCTCTTGTTGGTTCAACTCCTGTAAATATAGACAATGCAATTTCCTATAGGAACTCCTATTACGGCTCAAACTGTGCCACTGTTACTATGAAGTTTTGTAAAATATTATATCCAAGAATGGAAAGTCCATATGCACTACTATTTTTCATCTATGGTCAAACTATAGGGATTTGCGGCATATTTTCAACATTTATGTGCCATGAATTTTTAAAAGTTTAAATTATACTAAAATTATGTACGAACCCCTCCCTTCACTTTGTGTCATCCTCAGAATTGAATTTTTCCGCTATTCATTTGTATTTATACGGGTAACATTCCCAAGTTATGTCTCTATGAGATGAAACCTAGAGATCATATATAGGAACCGGAACGTAAACAAAACAAACTATCAATGAACATTATAGGATAGTATCTTCCCATAAGAGTCGTGGTTTGTGAAACAGCTGTATTTACACAGTGCAACCTTCTACCAATGTTCAACACAAAATAACCACTATGTTACAATAAAGAGATGTGGTGCGATTGTCAATGATACAACTACCAACCAGTGTTCGAAAAGAGACTACCACTACCAAAGGGGACATTTAAAACGTATAGGTCAAAGAGAAAGTGACAACGTCATGGTACAAACATACGACTACGAAACGATAAACCACAAAACACTCCATAGAAAATAAAAGATTCAGCAACACGAACCGAATAAAAACACTTGGGTTATCTCAGATGTTTCGGAGGGTTAACTTGATAATGATCCACTAGTGCTGTTGGTAGTAGAGTTTATCTAAGTAACTACAGATAACCGTTCAGTTTTTAACAACGTGCAACCCCAGTCGTATAGTCAGCTATGATAACAAAAATGTGAACCAATTCAAGTGAAAATACAACGGCTTGATTTGTAACAAAACTAAAAATGAAAAAGGTCACTAAACGATTGCTGCTGTTTTGATTTTTTTTTTTGATAGTTTAAACAAGTCATTGCACCAAACTATGACCAAAGAATGAGTCACAAGGTTTGTTTTCAAGTTAGAGGGTCTTTATTAAGTTCCTTATTCTATACACATAACACATAATCGAAAAAAATATCTTATAACATCATATGTAATATTATTATTTAGACACGAAATGATCAGAAATTGAAACGACGTGAATTTCTAAAAGTGCAGTTGACCGTAAATGTCTCTATAAATTCTATAAATCATATTTTGGATTTATCAACGGCATGGCATACACACAGAAGGTCTGAGGACGTGCAAATAGCTTATTGTTCGTACTTATCTACGAAACGATAAACCACAAAACATGAACATGATCCTTCTTTATCTATGAAAGTACGCATCATCGAGAAAATTTATCACCACACAAATAGCCCTGTGCTAAGTACTCCTTTCCGAAAAAGATAAAGAAAATTTCTGGATTAGGGAACTAGGTACTGCAATGCCATATGGTTGAACTGATAATGTCAAAGCTGTAGGAAATTTGTCAAGTCCAGCCTGCAGTTATGTTAATGTAATGAGTTTATTTAATGCTACCTTACGAAACCAACGTAGTCATAGGCAAAAACATTATCATCGGCCTAATGTAAAAAGGTCTTCAAAATCTAGATCGCCCTCTGGGAGCTTTGATGACCTTCTTGCTCATCTTCATCATCCGCTAGGGTTGCATTACATCAGAACTATTCTTTTTTTCACTGCCTGTTAATTTTCTAAAATGTTTGAGAGATTATGCACTTGACAAAGGATGCATATATACATTTTCTCCAATATACAGACTTGTCAGTATAATTTGTGATGTAGCTCTTTTCCGTCTTTTTAAGGCAGTAAGACGGAACCTTTACACGAGGAAAAGAGGAAATTCCTGTTTACTTTACAAACTAATATTGTATTTGTGTGTAAATCGTATTACTACGAGTGTCCTGTAAAAGAATTTGGAATAAATGAGCACTCAGGTAATCTCACATACAAAAACATATCATTTGACAAGGATAAATTTTGGCGAATCATAAACTTCACAAAATTCCGTACAAACAACGTTACATTGCCGGCTCACCTGCATGTTCCCCTAAAGAATTGTCCATTAAATTGACAAACATTCTGTCCGCAGAGAACAGGGGCTTTAGAAATACTGTGAAACTGTTAACTCGCGTAGTGGTTTTAACCATATGTGGATTCTTAAAAACTCTAAAGAACTTCTAGATAATTTTAAATCTCGGTCTTTTTCTGAAATTAGTTCTATCAAAACTTTTGATGTTTAACCTTGTATACCACCATTCCCCGTTTGAAATTGAAAAACCGTCTAAAAGAAATAATCCACAATGCTTTTCAACATAAAAACGGTAGCATACGCTATAAATTTATTACTTTGGGATACCATAAGGCATATGTTGTTAATAGTGAACAAAAGGGTAAAACACAGAGGAACAAGTTATCAATATGCTGGAGTTTCTTATTGACAACATATTTGTTGAATTTGGAGGTAGACTTTTTCAACAACTTGTCGGCATTCCTATTGGAACGAACTGTGCGCCTCTTATTATTTTCATATGCATTGGAGTTCCTTCAGACACTTGTCAAAAACAAGAAGATCAAAGAAGCCGGGTTATTTAATTTCAATTTCAATTATATTGATAATGTTCTTTCCATTAACAATCCGAACTTTTCTGATTGGGTTCCATTAAAATACCCAAAGAGCTAGAAATTAAAGAAACAACAGACACGGCTTCCTCCGCCTGCGACAAAATTATTTTATATATACATGTGTGATGCGCGATTCTACGCCAGTACTTACATGTAAAACCTTCTATCCTTTATGGGTGGATTTTAAAATGTCAGACCCCCTCCTGAACCATTACTTGAGCGTATAAATAGTTTTTACAGTTTTTGCCATTGTCAGACCCCTCCTGAACTTTTACTTGAGCTTTGATATATTTTTTACTCTAATTGCCATTGTCAGATCTCCCTCTGAACCATTAATTGAACTTAGATATAGTTTTTACTTGTATTGCCATTGTCAGACCCACTCCTGAACCATTACTTGTTAGACCCCTCCTGAACCATTACTTGTCAGACACCTCCTGAACCATTACTTGTCAGACACCTCCTGAACCATTACTTGTCAGACCCCCTCCTGAACCATTACTTGTCAGACCCCCTCCTGTACCATTACTTGTCAGATCCCCTCTTGAACCATTACTTGTCAGACAACTACTGAACCATTACTTGTCAGACCCCCTCCTGAACTATAACTTGTCAGACACCTCCTGAACCATAACTTGTCAGACAACTACTGAACCATTACTTGTCAGACCCCCTCCTGAACCATTGTCAGACCCCCTCCTGAACCATTATTTGTCAGATCCCCTCTTGAACCATTACTTGTCAGACCCCTTCCTGAACCATTAATTGTCAGACACCTCCTGAACCATTACTTGTCAAACACCTCCTGAACCATTACTTGTCAGACACCTCCTGAACCATTACTTGTCAGACCCCCTCCTGAACCATTACTTTTCATACTCCATCCTGAAGCATTACTTGTCAGACCCCCTCCTGAACCATTACTTGTCATACTCCATCCTGGAGCATTACTTGTCAGACCCCCTCCTGAACCATTACTTATCATACTCCATCCTGGAGCATTACTTGTTAGACCCCCTCCTGAACCATCACTTGTCATACTCCATCCTGGAGCATTACTTGTCAGACCCCCTCCTGAACCATTACTTGTCATACTCCATCCTGAACCATTACTTGTCAGACCCCCTCCTGAACCATTACTTGTTAGACCTCCTCCTGAACCATTACTTGAACTAAGATATAGAATTGTAGACGACGATGTAGACAATTGGAAAGGAAACGATTTTTTAAAATATTTTCACCTCAAAATTATTCCTTCTATCAAACAAATGGAGAAACACTTGAACCCCTTGTAAACATATTGAAACAAATTGTAAATAATTTTTCTAGCGTAACATGCGTAACACTGGCAGGCCACACACCTTTCTATGAGAAATAGAGTAATAATGTTTATGCTTCGGCTAAAATCATATCTATGTTATTATATGCTTACATTAATTTTTGATGTAAGCATTACCACAATACATGATGAAATTAACTGGTGTAGCCCGTATTTTACCAACATTTTCATCTCTAAATGAACGGAGAGCAAAAGTTTGAAACTGGGAAAATCTTCCAGAATGCAGTGGATGCAACTGACGGTACCTGAACCGAAATTAAAACGGCTACTAAAAGAGAGTCGAAAGATGTCAAAGGAACATTCAAACTCATAAGTCGAAAATAAACTGACAACGCCATGGCTAAAAAAGAAAAAGACAAACAGACAAACAATAGTACACAAATCACTACATAGAAAACTAAAAACTGAACATCACGAACCCCACCAAAATCTGGGGTGATCTCAGGAAGAGTAAGCAGACCCTGCTTCACATGTTGCACCCGTCGTGTTGCTCATGTTATTACAAACCCGGAAATAAGTCAAATGTTGAAGGAAAAATGGGACGGGATTGTAGTTGCGACATTTGGAACATATCTGCTATCATCTGTGATACGAATATTCTAAACGGTCAACTAACTCGTTTCGCCGTTTGTAAAGTTTTTGAAGGGATGATTTCAATATCATTTGGAACTCTTGGTTTAATATCTTCCTTGTGAGCATCAACCCTCTGTCAAGGAAATCATTAGAACACCAGCTATACAGCGGAAGGTAAAGTTAAAGGATATTGTTTATTTCTTGTGTTTCTTTCATAGAAGTTCCTGTATGAAGGTGTAATACCACCATTGATTTTCCCCTATTAGTCTTTGTTAAATTTGCACTTTTCAAAAAATTGTGCAGAATTTATCTTTGTTTCAAATTAAGAAATACTTGGCATGAGTAAAGTTTGATCCTGTCCAGTACTATAGAAAAAATTTCACATAACATTTCATTGCATATAAGAAAATAACCATCACTGGAAGTTAACCAATCAAATTTTCCCCCTTTTTTAACCTGTGTACAAGCTTTAGTAACCATGTAACCTCAAGTTTCCAAAATATTCTATAGAAACCCAAAATAAAAAAATAATGGTGCTTTGAAATACCCAAGATATATGTTTATGACCCAGAAATGTTTTACTGCAATGAAATGTAGGATCAATTACCTACAACTGTCAAATTCAAGGGAATATTTTTTTTCGACCTATTTTCGTATGCAACCGGATGTAACGTACTATGATTTGGTGGTATTACACCTAAAGAAGACTTTTTTGTTAAATAAACTGAATGTGACTTTTTTCCTTTGTAATACTGGTTATTTCAAGCATTCCTGTCAAGTTTTGTCATAATCAGTTCAATAGTTTGAGAAAAATCTAGTATAATGTAAGACGACATCTACAGCTATTCGAGCTAAATTTCTTCGAAAAATCCAAACCAAGCCGCATCATGATAGAATATAGTGTGGACCAATAAATTATCAAATATTTATCTCATCTGCCTACAAACAGTTGAATATGATACAAAAGATGACTTTAGGATGATAAATACTACTAATGGACCTCTTTGTCTTCTTTATAAGGTCTCTTTTGGTCCATTTATACCTCTCATTTCCTCAAAATTTCTACTTTTTAGGCCAATAAATAAAAATTTTGGGGTAACTTTCACTCATTTATGATAGAAATGTTATAATAAATGATTAATTGAAGTATTCAAGCTGAATGAACTATCCGTATAAAAGTTTACTGTCTCCAAGGAGGTTTCCATAAGTCCTTACGTAAAACTTAAATTTACGCCGCGTTCCAGAGAGGGACATAAAAAGCTTCTCTTTTGGTGAATAATTTGTTGTTACTGCTTTAAAAATAATTTCATTTACTTAAAACTATATATTTATTAAAGTATTTCTTAGGAAAAATTTTCTAGTATAGCAGAATATAAGAAAAAGGAGAAAAAGCTCCCCAAAACTCTAAGTATGGCTTATTCTGTCAACTAATATTCATGGTAAAGTCCTATTTCAAGGAAATTTTCTCATAAAATGTGTTTTGGAGACTCAATCCACTCAGAATATTTCATTATTAGTAATATTTCACTTAAATAGCAAGAAATTTTAACACATGAGAGTACTCACAAGGTCAAAGGTGCATGTACAGCTTCCCATGTTAGGTGTAATACCACCATTGATTTTCCCCTATTAGTCTTTGTTAAATTTGCACTTTTCAAAAAATTGTGCAGAATTTATCTTTGTTTCAAATTAAGAAATACTTGGCATGAGTAAAGTTTGATCCTGTCCAGTACTATAGAAAAAATTTCACATAACATTTCATTGCATATAAGAAAGTAACCATCACTGGAAGTTAACCAATCAAATTTTCCCCCTTTTTTAACCTGTGTACAAGCTTTAGTAACCATGTAACCTCAAGTTTCCAAAATATTCTATAGAAACCCAAAATAAAAAAATAATGGTGCTTTGAAATACCCAAGATATATGTTTATGACCCAGAAATGTTTTACTGCAATGAAATGTAGGATCAATTACCTACAACTGTCAAATTCAAGGGAATATTTTTTTTCGACCTATTTTCGTATGCAACCGGATGTAACGTACTATGATTTGGTGGTATTACACCTGAAGTCAGCCTCATATGATTCAAAACAAGTCGGCAAGAAGAGGGGCACAGTTGGTTCCCATGGATAGGCCGATTGTCTGCTGAAAATCACGTAACAAATATGTTGTCAATCAAGAAATAAAGTATCTTGATTATGTCTGTGCTTGATGAAGGTAAATCCAGAAAAGCGCTTCGGACGCATGCAATTTAAAACGTGTTGTTTTCATATTTTACAACACTGAGTGGTTACCTCTGCTGGTGGACTATCAGTCCCCGAGGGTATCCTCAGCTCAGTAGTCAGAACTTCGGTACTATGATCTATAACAAACTTTCTTAAATTTCCCAATTATAAATTTTGAAATTATATAGAAACTAAGGTTTCAACTCCCTCAGGCAAAGTTGGCCTTAGATGTATCTTGCTTTTTTAAGGTCCTTTTTATCTTAGCTCTTTAACGTCTTGGTCCTTATACATCCTTAGTTTTCAATTTTTCGGCTCTGACCGCTCCTGATGAAGGTAAATTCAGAAAAGCGCTTCGAACGCATAAAATATATAACGTGTTGTTTCCTTTTTTCAGATAATATTTTGTTTGAATCAGAGTGATTTTTTAAAACATACGATGTATCCCTCCCTTAGACATGATACTTGTAACTATGTTGGCTATTTCTTTTTTTTTTAAACAAAGCAGGACAAACTCTTTCAGGTCGTTATCGATAATCTAGGCAACATTTGTGATATTGATTCCTGTTTTTTTGGGATATCAAAATAAGTTCGATTGGTAGAAATGGTGAGCTTGAATTTTCAGAAGGAATAGTTGTTAATCATCGTAATAACGTGTTAAAGTGTTCTTTTCATTTGTCTTTGTATATAAATTCAACCTTTACTGTGTAACATGTAAGTTCATTTTTTCGTGATATCTTTTTGGCGTGACTCGGTATTCATACATCCCGTCATTGTGTTATTGTATTTTGTACTTCACTTTTGCTTATGTGTTTTGAATAAGAAGAGGTCGGCAAGGAAAGGCGCACATTTCGCACCTACCAATCTCCTTTTTATAAAATTTGATTACATTCTGAAGCCGACAAGAAGTCAGAAAACTTTTATTTTCTTAGAAAAAAATAGTCTCAGAATGAATTATATTGCTCAGCTAAAAATGAGAACTTTTGTCTCTGCCTTGAAAAAAAATATTCCCAACATTGAGAATATTCTCAGCTGAGAAGTTTTTTCTCAGCGATGTAAGCGGTAAAAAGGATGTTTGAAAACTAAAAAAAAAAAATACTGAACTTCGCAGAAAATTCAGGTTTTACCTCTTTTGCAATAAAATAATGTAAAACACAAAAGGAACCTATGATAGATAAAAATCACAAGCAGCATTTTGTAAGCATCAAAACACTATTAAAGAAATATCACTAAAATACGCAGGACATGGACACAAATAAAGGTTTGGGGCTGTCACATAGACATATACCCCACATATCCTTTTATTCACATATACATGAGTATACTTAAATGCGGAAATGGAAATTTGAGCGAAATGGCAGGATATTTGAGCGATAAAAAAGGGCGTTTGAGCGCTAAAGTATAGGACATTTGAGCACCAAAATTTTAAGACCATTGAGCGAAAATAAGAATAAGTATAGGAAATTTGGGCGAAAAAAAATTAAGAATGACGAAGGAGAAACTCTTCCGTTCGCGATCTTATCTGTTACTCCTGCTCACCACGGGGAAGATGAAGTAGGATTTCGAGAAGAATATAGTTAATAAAATGTGGAGTTTAAAACGCACAAAGTTTAAAACATCTTTTAAGTGTAAAACAAAATCGAAGCACTGTCATAAAACATGAAACTCGGCAATGGCATTATTTGAAAGTCAGTACGGGCTAGAAATTTATATCCAATTATTCTGCTGGCAATACCGAAATACAAGTCTATGAGGTTCTGGTCCATTGTTTGTACGTTTTGACTTCTCCTTTAAGTGTTTTGTACCACTCTATATCGGAAACTGTCACAAACAAGGCTGTTTTTTTTTTCTTTATTAGTCTCGGTCAAAATTTTATCAATTTTAACAAGTAAATGTATTGATATTAAGATCTCAAGTGCCAAGGGACATTTCACTATATAAATATAAGAAATTTAGAACAAAGAAAAATTGAATAGCCAATGAATCAAAATAGAATTGATTGGTAAGTTGAACTTGTTAGAACCGGTCGAAATACTCGGGTAATTAAACTATGTTCATTTCAAAAACTTGTTTTCTTACTTTTTGTCGAGCCTTCGAAATTTACTATGCGAAAGCGAGACATAGCGATCCTAGATACCGTTGTCGGCGTCGGCGTCGTCAACATTTAGGTTCAGTCTGTGGTTAAAGCTTTTTTAGACATCAATCACTTTGTCAAACCTTCATAGAATTTTATGAAATTTGGACAGAAGCTTGTTTAAGACCACAATACAGTATTAAGAGCAAAATTTTGAAAATGTTTATTTTCATTTTTCCATATTTTAATGATGTATGGACTTAGTTTATTGTTACAGTTTACATTCAGATTCAATCTGAGGTTAAAGTTTTTTAGTCATCAATAACTTTGTCAAACCTTTGTGGAATTTTATGACATTTGGACAGAAGCTTGATCATGTCTACAGTATCCAGAGCAAAATTTTGAAAACATTTTTTTTTCATTTTTCCGTATTTTACTGATCAATAGACTAATTTGTTTTTAGTTATTATTCAGATTCAATCTGAGGTTAAAGTTTTTCTGTCATCAATAACTTTGTCAAACCTTCATGGAATTTTATGAAATTTGGACAGAAGCTTGATCATGTCTACAGTATCCAGAGCAAAATTTTGAAAACATTGTTTTTTCATTTTTCCGTATTTTACTGATACATAGACTAATTTGTTTTTAGTTATTATTCAGATTCAATCTAAGGTTAAAGTTTTTCTGTCATCAATAACTTTGTCAAACCTTCATGGAATTTTATGAAATTTGGACAGAAGCTTGGTCATGTCTACAGTATCCAGAGCAAAATTTTGAAAATATTCATTTTCATTTTTCCATATTTTAATGATAAATGAACTTAGTTTATTTCACAGATAACAAGAAGATACAGTCTGGGGTTAACGTTTGTTACACATCAAATACTTTGCCAAACCTTCGTTGAATTTTATGAAACTTTAACAGAAGTCTTTTTTATGATTTTGAGATAGTGTCTGATGCAAAGTTTTGAAAATATATTTGTATTGTTGGTTTTTTTCTGATAGATGGACTGATAAGTTTTGTTTACAGTTAACATTTTACAGACAGTCTGGGATTAAATTTTTTGACAAGTTTGTAAACCTTCATGGATTGTTATGAAACTTGGACAGAAACTAATCTCACAAAGACAAAGAAAAAGCATCTAAAGAAAAAGTTTTAATTTTTTTATGCCCCACCTACGATAGTAGAGGGCATTATGTTTTCTGGTCTGTACGTCCGTTCGTTTGTTCGTCCGTCTTTCCCGCTTCAGGTTAGAGTCTTTGGTCAAGGTAGTTTTTGATGAAGTTGAATCAACTTGAATCTTAGTACACATGTTCCATATGATATGATCTTTTTAATTTTAATGCCAAATTAGAGTTTTGATCCCAAATTTCACGGTCCACTGAACATAGAAAATGATAGTGCGAATGGGGCATCCGTGTACCATGGACACATTATTGTTTAAACATCTGTATTTTACTGATAAATAGAATCACTTTTTAAGTCAACATTACACTTTTACACTGACAGATCAATCGTAGGCGAGACACAGGGTTTCGCGGAACCCCTTACGAATTTTTAAAAATATTTTCTGAATTCATATACAAGTACCATAGAATATTTCGCTCAAATGTCCTATTTTAAAATACAGGTAAGGTTAATATTTCGGCGCTCAAATTATCCTATGTACATTTTTGTATTTTCGCTCAAATGTCCCGGCTATGCCCAATAAAATGTAGGTGATTTCACACTACAACAAAAAAGGAGCAGTGAAGCTATTTCACATTGTGTTTAAAAAGTCTTTCAATCTTTTCTAAAATTCATAGTTTCACGGTATTGTGCGTTATTGCTTATTTTAAAACAGATCAACAAATTATGAACGGCTGAAAAAAGCCGGAAACCTCAATTTTGACAGTTTTTGACAAACTTAATGTTGAGTATTTATCCTAAAAAAATGTATGAGAAGGACAACGTTAACCAAACCAAAAATTATGTTGGACTGAGTAAAGATGTGTCTCTTCTTTCGGATACAATTTAATTTGTGTTGATTAGTCACGTTTTTCAATGCATATTTTAACAAAAACACTATTAAAACCCTCTTCATGCCAAAGCGACACATATGTCGTTTCACTGTTGATGCCAAAGCGACATATAAGTCGTTTTGGGGTTTGATGCCAAGGCGACATATATGTCGTTTCACCACTATTACAATAAGTATATATTATAAATCAAAACTTTGCAACCTATACTACTCTAAATAATTAATGCTTTATACCATTGTTGACCATCGGTCATCTAAGTGTATTCTGGAGCAATGACGTAATATTCATGACGTCATTGTGACGTTATAGGGACCAGTCATTATTTATCTCCAGGAGGGGGGGGGGGGGGGGAGGGAGGCAAAAATGTGGGGGTTATGAAAAAAATTGAATCTGATAGAGGGGGGTAATTCTTTTTCAGGTTGATCTAGTAGGGGGTCATGATTTTATTGGCCATATATTCATTGATCGCCATATACAATATACCATGACCATAGACTATACATGTATAGTCAGAGCTAACTTGTCTCCTAGTTTGAACTCTTTCACAAATATCAAACTGTCACTATCAGTGATCTACCTAGGGCTAGTCACTTTACTCCTTGACTAATTTTATTGTCAAGTGACTAATGAATATTACCAAAAAATTTGCAAAATAAGTCACTTTTCTTATGTTTTTCTTAGCCATGATGTTATAGAACTAAGAAACTAGGAATAGAGACTATAAAATTGGTTTCATAATCCTGGCTTCACCACAGCAAAAGTAGACTTTGCTTTTTGAAGGTGACACCATTTTTATTTTTCAAGATGAACTCATATATTTTACAAACTGGTTTTTTTTATGTGTGCAACAAAATATTCTATAAAGACATTTTCAAAGCACTTTATTATTATTTTTATTCCATATCTTAAATATACCTCATATAGATTTCCACTATAAATAAATATATGAATGATTGTTTTTACATATATAGTGGATGGGCCAGAACTTATTTTATTGGAAAAATTTTGCTATTAATTTTATTGGTGTGTAGGAAATTTCTTTTGCAGGCACACAAAACATAAAAGACATGGTCTCAACAAACTGGTAGCTTGGTTAATTCCTGTCAATTTTAAGGATTTAATTAAAGAATACAAAAGCTAGAATTTTCTATTCGGACTAATTTCAGATAGTCACTTTTAAAAGTTTATATAAATTTTCAAAACCACTTGGATTTTCATATCAATTGTATATTGACCTTATAGAATACAAGGTGGTTTGATAGTTTGGTGTATTGCTGTAAAATTTATGGATTTTATTAATAAGTAAGAAAAAAATCTAAAATTTTCAGTTTAGGCTAAATTCAGATAGTCACCTTTAAAATTTTTATAACTTTTTCAATTCAACTTGGATTTTCATTAAACTCTACACCTACAAATGTATCTCATTCATATATTGATCTTACAGAATGTCAGGTTGTTTGGGAGTTTAGTGTATTGCTGTCATTTTTATGGATTTAATAAATAGGTTAAAAAAAGGCTTAAATTTTCAGTTTAGGTTAATACCAGATAGTCATCTTTAAAATTTTTTATAACATTTTCAAATCAACTTGGATTTTCATATAACTCTACAGCTATCTCATTAACATATTGATCTTACAGAATGCCAGGTTGTTTGGTAGTTTTGGTGTATTGCTGTAATTTTTATGGATTTTATTAATAAGTAAGAAAAAAATCTAAAATTTTCAGTTTAGGCTAAATTCAGATAGTCACCTTTAAAATTTTTATAACTTTTTCAATTCAACTTGGATTTTCATTAAACTCTACACCTACAAATGTATCTCATTCATATATTGATCTTACAGAATGTCAGGTTGTTTGGGAGTTTAGTGTATTGCTGTCATTTTTATGGATTTAATAAATAGGTTAAAAAAAGGCTTAAATTTTCAGTTTAGGTTAATACCAGATAGTCATCTTTAAAATTTTTTATAACATTTTCAAATCAACTTGGATTTTCATATAACTCTACAGCTATCTCATTAACATATTGATCTTACAGAATGCCAGGTTGTTTGGTAGTTTTGGTGTATTGCTGTAATTTTTATGGATTTAGTTAATAGGTTAAAAAAGCTACAATTTTCAGTTTAGGCTAAATTCAGATAGTCACCTTTAAAAATTGGTATAAAGTTTCAAATCAACTTGAATTTTTATATAGCTCTACAACTATCTCATTAACATATTGATCTTACAGAATACCAGGTTGTTTGGTAGTTTTGGTGTATTGTTGTCATTTTTATGGAGTTAGTTTATAGGTAAAAGAAGCTACAATTTTTAAATTTAGGCTAAATTCAGATAGTCATCTTTAAAAATTGGTGTAACGTTTCCAAATCAAATTTGATTTTCATAAAATTCTACAGCCATCTCATTTATATATTGATCTTACAGAATGCCAGGTTGTTTGTTAGTTTGGTGTACATGTATTGCTGACAAATTTAGGGATTCAGTGGCATATCCAGAAATTTTCATAAGAGGGGGCCCACTGACTGCCTAAGAGGGGGCCTGCTCCAGTCATGCTTCAGTGATTTCCTATATAAGCAACTAAATTTTTCCCACAAAAAGGGGGGCCCTGGACCCCTGCCCCCTCCCCCCCCCCTAAACCCGCCTTTGGGATTTAATTAATAGGTTAAAAAAGCTGCATCAAAATCAAAAACTTGTCTGCCTTAAAAAGACCATAATTTCTTTCTTGAAAAGTAGAATAGATAAAGGGACATTGTATTTTTGAAATATAAGAATGCTCTATTATTAAGACAATAATTGGTAATTCAGCATATGGTAATATGTTTACTAGTCTTAAGAGTTATTGTCCCTTAATAAAAATGATTCCCTTTATTTTAAATTAATATGGTATTTTGAAAATTGTATACACATTGGATAGTTAGTTAATATTTTTTGGATTGTTAACAATAGTTTGAATAAATCTTTATGTCCTATGGTCACAAAAGGTGAAAAAAGTGGTGACCCTCAATTATTTAATAGAACAAAGACGTAAGAAGAGATACATTAAACTGTTTCAAATTTAAGATGACCTCAGATTTCAGAAAAATATAAACTAAGTACATTTAATAGTATGGTTAATATTTCTTCATATGTTTTATGACTTGCATGAATATTGTTAGCACTTCTTAAGCCTCTATGAAAGGCTGGCTGATATAGTATGCTATTACTTATGTCTTGAGATTTAAGTTTGATATTGTATATAACTGAGGCTGCAAATATAAAATCAAATTTTTACATGTATATTCATACTGGTTTTAAAATAAAAAAATGTATGTTTCTGATACACACATAAATATATATATATGTGGAATTAACTAGCACATTTTGAATTTTGTATTTATACACCAAAGTCTATTCTTTGATTTCCAGACATAAACATGCAAACATTGAAATAGAAAAAGAACCTAAATCATTTTTGATTGTCTTTAAGTTTTAGAGGGGCAAGGACTCTTTTTATAGTTTTTTTTAGATGGGCAAGGACTTTTTTGCAGAATTTAAAAGGATGGGCATTAATTTTTTTATTGAAATAATATTAAGAATGCACCGGCCCATCCATCTGGTAAATATTGAACAGTCCCTTACATCAGTGTATTCTTCTATCAGATGTCGTCCTCAATGCATTCTCTATGTATGTGTATTAAAATACCTTACTAGGAATATTAGCAACATATAATAATTGAATCATTTGAAACCTTTCAATTATAATCAGAAAAGAGGGGGGGGGGGGGTCAAAAGTTTTTATGTAGTTGAAAGAGGGGGGTTAAATTTTTCCGGGCCGCCCTTTTTCGGCATTGTAACTTATCAGACTAACATAATATAAAACACTTTATTAACCGCATATCCGACATATTCGTCAGACTGTGTGTTGAAAAATACTTTAGAAAGTTTCTCACATTACGTATGTTCGAAAAGTAATGTTTATGTGTTTACCCTCTCAGTCCGAAACGGAAAATCGGTCCACCCATGACAGAATCATGGCCCAGGAGAACGCTAAGTTAGGACTCGGGTAAATATTAAAAGAATATTGAGATTTGAAGTTATGAAAATTTAGAAAAACGCTAATTTTAAACATGGAATTCAACAGAAATTCCCTAACATTGTCGATAAAATACACATTGCCAATGCCCATATTTTCTTATCTAAATTGAAATCCTTTTATCCAAATGGTGTTTGACTGATAAGCGACAAATACTTGACTTTAATTTATTAAACAAAATTTCGTATTTATTAGTTTTCGACAATTGAAATTTAACCATGTTTTTTTACTCCTTTTGATATTTCAAAGTGTTTTTTATTATTGCTAGCTGAGTTGCTGCCGTGAAGGAGGAAAGGGTTAATTCCATTTTTTACAAACATATATTTCGTGAACTTCGACTGTTTTATTTGTATGAACACCGCTGGAAAAATGTTTTACACACATTTTAGAATGAAATCGTGTCATTAAACATTATATGGTGCATTATTGACGGACACTTTCAGTCGGCTTCACATAGTTGATAGACGAACTATTTAATTTAAATTTTAAGTAAAGCTATTTTAAAACTGAATTTACGATTAATTAATTGCATGTCATTTAGTTCAGCTACCAATATTTCATACTTATAATATAAAAATAAGGGGATGTGGTATAACTGCCAATGAGACAACAATCAATCAAAGTTGAAAAGAAGTGGATGTCAGCAATATTGCAGGCAACCGTCCGGCCTTCAACGATGAGAAAAACAATACCACCAGTCGCCTATAGAAGGCCCCGAAATGAAAAATGTGAAATAATTCAATTGAGAAAATTAATGACCTAATTCATAATACTATACAAGGTATCATTAAATATAGAATAGACTGTAGTGAAAAACCTCATCTCTAATACTATATTTGGCTTATTCATACTCGTGTACAAGTATAACACATAAGTTTTTAATCATTAATGAAAAAAAAAAAAAGTTACTGAATTTTAACCTTTAAAGAGATGTTACGGGTTCTGTATTTCTATTTCAAATAGGATTTCAAGGAGATGGTATTACTTGATCATAAACAGGGATTATTCATCAATATTTAGCATCAGCTTAATTAGATTTCATATAGACCTTTTACAGATCTTTTTGACATTCCGGTTCATGACATTATTTTGGTATTTTTAGCCATGCATACACCATCTGTATCCAGCTTGAAATTTTAAAGCCTGAGGAACCAGTATTTTTTATTTGAAGTCTGACTTTTCCAGATTTAACAGAAGCTAGGGATTTGAATTTCACTAAACAAATACCACAGACCTGGTCATGAAATATTCATAAATAAATTATAGAGAATAAACTGATGAAACCAAATGTTCTCCAAGTGTTCGAAATTCATTTTTGTAATTTAACTTAAAAGGATCTTGTCGATAATAGTATTCTCTATTTCTCCGTGCGATGATTCACATTAAAAAAATACAAAATGAACACTCAATGTCTTTGCATTCGTTAGAAAAAAACACGAAAAGATATATAAGAGGACACTCTCTACTGGCACAATTTTAGACAAAACCAGCAGCGGTTATTACGGCCTCTAAAATCTGGAAATATTTTTAACCTTTTGATTCGGTGAATAATGTAAAATATACCATTTAGAAATAATATAAGTTGTTTTGCAGGTGAAGAATACAAGGAGTATGGGTACTAAAACTATTTTCGATACTTTCTTCCATACTGTTTTCTATTTGTTGTATGACAAAAGGAATCTCGTCACCTTCAATACCCCATTGTTCTACAGAAATTTACACAAAAGGAATCTCGTCACCTTCAATACCCCATTGTTCTACACAAATTTACACAAAAGGAATCTCGTCACCTTCAATACCCCATTGTTCTACACAAATTTACACAGAAGGAATCTCGTCAGCTTCAATACCCCATTGTTCTACAGAAATTTACACAAAAGGAATCTCGTCACCTTCAATACCCCATTGTTCTACACAAATTTACACAAAAGGAATCTCGTCACCTTCAATACCCCATTGTTCTACACAAATTTACACAGAAGGAATCTCGTCAGCTTCAATACCCCATTGTTCTACAGAAATTTACACAAAAGGAATCTCGTCACCTTCAATACCCCATTGTTCTACAGAAATTTACACAAAAGGAATCTCGTCACCTTCAATACCCCATTGTTCTACAGAAATTTACACAGAAGGAATCTCGTCACCTTCAATACCCCATTGTTCTACACAAATTTACACAAAAGGAATCTCGTCACCTTCAATACCCCATTGTTCTACAGAAATTTACACAAAAGGAATCTCGTCACCTTCAATACCCCATTGTTCTACAGAAATTTACACAAAAGGAATCTCGTCACCTTCAATACCCCATTGTTCTACAGAAATTTACACAAAAGGAATCTCGTCACCTTCAATACCCCATTGTTCTACAGAAATTTACACAAAAGGAATCTCGTCACCTTCAATACCCTATTGTTCTACAGAAATTTACACAAAAGGAATCTCGTCACCTTCAATACCCCATTGTTCTACAGCAATTTACACAAAAGGAATCTCGTCACCTTCAATACCCCATTGTTCTACACAAATTTACACAAAAGGAATCTCGTCACCTTCAATACCCAATTGTTCTACACAAATTTACGCAAAAGGAATCTCGTCACCTTCAATACCCCATTGTTCTACAGAAATTTACATAAAAGGAATCTCGTCACCTTCAATACCCCATTGTTCTACAGAAATTTACACAAAAGGAATCTCGTCACCTTCAATACCCCATTGTTCTACAGAAATTTACACAGAAGGAATCTCGTCACCTTCAATACCCCATTGTTCTACACAAATTTACACAAAAGGAATCTCGTCACCTTCAATACCCCATTGTTCTACAGAAATTTACACAAAAGGAATCTCGTCACCTTCAATACCCCATTGTTCTACAGAAATTTACACAAAAGGAATCTCGTCACCTTCAATACCCCATTGTTCTACAGAAATTTACACAAAAGGAATCTCGTCACCTTCAATACCCCATTGTTCTACAGAAATTTACACAAAAGGAATCTCGTCACCTTCAATACCCTATTGTTCTACAGAAATTTACACAAAAGGAATCTCGTCACCTTCAATACCCCATTGTTCTACAGCAATTTACACAAAAGGAATCTCGTCACCTTCAATACCCCATTGTTCTACAGAAATTTACACAAAAGGAATCTCGTCACCTTCAATACCCCATTGTTCTACAGAAATTTACACAAAAGGAATCTCGTCACCTTCAATACCCCATTGTTCTACAGAAATTTACACAAAAGGAATCTCGTCACCTTCAATACCCCATTGTTCTACAGAAATTTACACAAAAGGAATCTCGTCACCTTCAATACCCTATTGTTCTACAGAAATTTACACAAAAGGAATCTCGTCACCTTCAATACCCCATTGTTCTACAGCAATTTACACAAAAGGAATCTCGTCACCTTCAATACCCTATTGTTCTACAGCAATTTACACAAAAGGAATCTCGTCACCTTCAATACCCCATTGTTCTACAGAAATTTACACAAAAGGAATCTCGTCACCTTCAATACCCCATTGTTCTACAGAAATTTACACAAAAGGAATCTCGTCACCTTCAATACCCTATTGTTCTACAGAAATTTACACAAAAGGAATCTCGTCACCTTCAATACCCCATTGTTCTACAGCAATTTACACAAAAGGAATCTCGTCACCTTCAATACCCCATTGTTCTACACAAATTTACACAAAAGGAATCTCGTCACCTTCAATACCCAATTGTTCTACACAAATTTACGCAAAAGGAATCTCGTCACCTTCAATACCCCATTGTTCTACAGAAATTTACATAAAAGGAATCTCGTCACCTTCAATACCCCATTGTTCTACAGAAATTTACACAAAAGGAATCTCGTCACCTTCAATACCCCATTGTTCTACAGAAATTTACACAGAAGGAATCTCGTCACCTTCAATACCCCATTGTTCTACAGAAATTTACACAAAAGGAATCTCGTCACCTTCAATACCCCATTGTTCTACAGAAATTTACACAAAAGGAATCTCGTCACCTTCAATACCCCATTGTTCTACAGAAATTTACACAAAAGGAATCTCGTCACCTTCAATACCCCATTGTTCTACAGAAATTTACACAAAAGGAATCTCGTCACCTTCAATACCCCATTGTTCTACAGAAATTTACACAAAAGGAATCTCGTCACCTTCAATACCCTATTGTTCTACAGAAATTTACACAAAAGGAATCTCGTCACCTTCAATACCCCATTGTTCTACAGCAATTTACACAAAAGGAATCTCGTCACCTTCAATACCCTATTGTTCTACAGAAATTTACACAAAAGGAATCTCGTCACCTTCAATACCCCATTGTTCTACAGAAATTTACACAAAAGGAATCTCGTCACCTTCAATACCTCATTGTTCTACAGAAATTTACACAGAAGGAATCTCGTCACCTTCAATACCCCATTGTTCTACAGAAATTTACACAGAAGGAATCTCGTCACCTTCAATACCCCATTGTTCTACAGAAATTTACACAAAAGGAATCTCGTCACCTTCAATACCCCATTGTTCTACAGAAATTTACACAAAAGGAATCTCGTCACCTTCAATACCCCATTGTTCTACAGAAATTTACACAAAAGGAATCTCGTCACCTTCAATACCCCATTGTTCTATAGAAATTTACACTAAAGGAATCTCGTCACCTTCAATACCCCATTGTTCTACAGAAATTTACACAAAAGGATTCTCGTCACCTTCAATACCCCATTGTTCTACAGAAATTTACACAAAAGGAATCTCGTCACCTTCAATACCCCATTGTTCTACACAAATTTACGCAAAAGGAATCTCGTCACCTTCAATACCCAATTGTTCTACACAAATTTACGCAAAAGGAATCTCGTCACCTTCAATACCCCATTGTTCTATAGAAATTTACACAAAAGGAATCTCGTCACCTTCAATACCCCATTGTTCTACAGAAATTTACACAAAAGGAATCTCGTCACCTTCAATACCCCATTGTTCTATAGAAATTTACACAAAAGGAATTTCGTCACCTTCAATACCCCATTGTTCTATAGAAATTTACACAAAAGGAATCTCGTCACCTTCAATACCCCATTGTTCTACAGAAATTTACACAGAAGGAATCTCGTCACCTTCAATACCCCATTGTTCTACAGAAATTTACACAGAAGGAATCTCGTCACCTTCAATACCCCATTGTTCTACAGAAATTTACACAGAAGGAATCTCGTCACCTTCAATACCCCATTGTTCTACAGAAATTTACACAGAAGGAATCTCGTCACCTTCAATACCCCATTGTTCTACAGAAATTTACACAGAAGGAATCTCGTCACCTTCAATACCCCATTGTTCTACAGAAATTTACACAAAAGGAATCTCGTCACCTTCAATACCCCATTGTTCTACAGAAATTTACACAAAAGGAATCTCGTCACCTTCAATACCCCATTGTTCTACAGAAATTTACACAAAAGGAATCTCGTCACCTTCAATACCCCATTGTTCTACAGAAATTTACACAAAAGGAATCTCGTCACCTTCAATACCCCATTGTTCTACAGAAATTTACACAAAAGGAATCTCGTCACCTTCAATACCCCATTGTTCTACAGAAATTTTAATAAAAGGAATCTCGTCACCTTCAATACCCCATTGTTCTACAGAAATTAACACAAAAGGAATCTCGTCACCTTCAATACCCCATTGTTCTACAGAAATTTACACAAAAGGAATCTCGTCACCTTCAATACCCCATTGTTCTACAGAAATTTACACAAAAGGAATCTCGTCACCTTCAATACCCCATTGTTCTACAGAAATTTACATAAAAGGAATCTCGTCACCTTCAATACCCCATTGTTCTACAGAAATTAACACAAAAGGAATCTCGTCACCTTCAATACCCCATTGTTCTACAGAAATTTACACAAAAGGAATCTCGTCACCTTCAATACCCCATTGTTCTACAGAAATTTACACAAAAGGAATCTCGTCAAATTCAATACCCCATTGTTCTACAGAAATTTACACAGAAGGAATCTCGTCACCTTCAATACCCCATTGTTCTACAGAAATTAACACAAAAGGAATCTCGTCACCTTCAATACCCCATTGTTCTATAGAAATTTACACAAAAGGAATCTCGTCACCTTCAATACCCCATTGTTCTATAGAAATTTACACAAAAGGAATCTCGTCACCTTCAATACCCCATTGTTCTATAGAAATTTACACTAAAGGAATCTCGTCACCTTCAATACCCCATTGTTCTACAGAAATTTATACAAAAGGAATCTCGTCACCTTCAATACCCCATTGTTCTACAGACATTTACACAGAAGGAATCTCGTCACCTTCAATACCCCATTGTTTCACAGAAATTTACACAGAAGGAATCTCGTCACCTTCAATACCCCATTGTTCTACAGAAATTTACACAGAAGGAATCTCGTCACCTTCAATACCCCATTGTTCTACAGAAATTTACACAGAAGGAATCTCGTCACCTTCAATACCCCATTGTTCTACAGAAATTTACACAGAAGGAATCTCGTCACCTTCAATACCCCATTGTTCTACAGAAATTTACACAAAAGGAATCTCGTCACCTTCAATACCCCATTGTTCTACAGAAATTTACACAAAAGGAATCTCGTCACCTTCAATACCTCATTGTTCTACAGAAATTTACACAAAAGGAATCTCGTCACCTTCAATACCCCATTGTTCTACAGAAATTTACACAAAAGGAATCTCGTCACCTTCAATACCCCATTGTTCTATAGAAATTTACACTAAAGGAATCTCGTCACCTTCAATACCCCATTGTTCTACAGAAATTTATACAAAAGGAATCTCGTCACCTTCAATACCCCATTGTTCTACAGACATTTACACAGAAGGAATCTCGTCACCTTCAATACCCCATTGTTTCACAGAAATTTACACAGAAGGAATCTCGTCACCTTCAATACCCCATTGTTCTACAGAAATTTACACAGAAGGAATCTCGTCACCTTCAATACCCCATTGTTCTACAGAAATTTACACAGAAGGAATCTCGTCACCTTCAATACCCCATTGTTCTACAGAAATTTACACAGAAGGAATCTCGTCACCTTCAATACCCCATTGTTCTACAGAAATTTACACAGAAGGAATCTCGTCACCTTCAATACCCCATTGTTCTACAGAAATTTACACAGAAGGAATCTCGTCACCTTCAATACCCCATTGTTCTACAGAAATTTACACAGAAGGAATCTCGTCACCTTCAATACCCCATTGTTCTACAGAAATTTACACAAAAGGAATCTCGTCACCTTCAATACCCCATTGTTCTACAGAAATTTACACAAAAGGAATCTCGTCACCTTCAATACCTCATTGTTCTACAGAAATTTACACAAAAGGAATCTCGTCACCTTCAATACCCCATTGTTCTACAGAAATTTACATAAAAGGAATCTCGTCAACTTCAATACCCCATTGTTCTACAGAAATTTACATAAAAGGAATCTCGTCAACTTCAATACCCCATTGTTCTACAGAAATTTACACAAAAGGAATCTCGTCACCTTCAATACCCCATTGTTCTACAGAAATTTACACAAAAGGAATCTCGTCACCTTCAATACCCCATTGTTCTACAGAAATTTACACAAAAGGAATCTCGTCACCTTCAATACCCCATTGTTCTACAGAAATTTACATAAAAGGAATCTCGTCAAATTCAATACCCCATTGTTCTACAGAAATTTACATAAAAGGAATCTCGTCACCTTCAATACCCCATTGTTCTACAGAAATTTACATAAAAGGAATCTCGTCAACTTCAATACCCCATTGTTCTACAGAAATTTACATAAAAGGAATCTCGTCAACTTCAATACCCCATTGTTCTACAGAAATTTACATAAAAGGAATCTCGTCAAATTCAATACCTCATTGTTCTACAGAAATTTACATAAAAGGAATCTCGTCACCTTCAATACCCAATTGTTCTACAGAAATTTACACAAAAAGGAATCTCGTCACCTTCAATACCCCATTGTTCTACAGAAATTTACATAAAAGGAATCTCGTCACCTTCAATACCCCATTGTTCTACACAAATTTACACAAAAGGAATCTCGTCACCTTCAATACCCCATTGTTCTACAGAAATTTACATAAAAGGAATCTCGTCACCTTCAATACCCCATTGTTCTACAGAAATTTACACAGAAGGAATCTCGTCACCTTCAATACCCCATTGTTCTACAGAAATTTACACAAAAGGAATCTCGTCACCTTCAATACCCCATTGTTCTACAGAAATTTACACAGAAGGAATCTCGTCACCTTCAATACCCCATTGTTCTACAGAAATTTACACAAAAGGAATCTCGTCACCTTCAATACCCCATTGTTCTACAGAAATTTATACAGAAGGAATCTCGTCACCTTCAATACCCCATTGTTCTACAGAAATTTACACAGAAGGAATCTCGTCACCTTCAATACCCCATTGTTCTACAGAAATTTACATAAAAGGAATCTCGTCACCTTCAATACCCCATTGTTCTACAGAAATTTACACAGAAGGAATCTCGTCACCTTCAATACCCCATTGTTCTACAGAAATTTACACAAAAGGAATCTCGTCACCTTCAATACCCCATTGTTCTACAGAAATTTACACAAAAGGAATCTCGTCACCTTCAATACCCCGTTGTTCTACAGAAATTTACACAGAAGGAATCTCGTCACCTTCAATACCCCGTTGTTCTACAGAAATTTACACAAAAGGAATCTCGTCACCTTCAATACCCCATTGTTCTACAGAAATTTACACAAAAGGAATCTCGTCACCTTCAATACCTCATTGTTCTACAGAAATTTACACAAAAGGAATCTCGTCACCTTCAATACCCCATTGTTCTACAGAAATTTACACAAAAGGAATCTCGTCACCTTCAATACCCCATTGTTCTACAGAAATTTACACAAAAGGAATCTCGTCACCTTCAATACCCCATTGTTCTACAGAAATTTACACAAAAGGAATCTCGTCACCTTCAATACCCCATTGTTCTACAGAAATTTACACAAAAGGAATCTCGTCACCTTCAATACCCTATTGTTCTACAGAAATTTACACAAAAGGAATCTCGTCACCTTCAATACCCCATTGTTCTACAGAAATTTACACAAAAGGAATCTCGTCACCTTCAATACCCCATTGTTCTACAGAAATTTACACAAAAGGAATCTCGTCACCTTCAATACCCCATTGTTCTACAGAAATTTACACAAAAGGAATCTCGTCACCTTCAATACCCCATTGTTCTACAGAAATTTACACAGAAGGAATCTCGTCACCTTCAATACCCTATCTTCAAGATAAAAAAAGTGGTATGGGCCTACATCAAAAGACACAATAATCTAAAAAAAAAATCATGACAAACAGAGGTTGACAAACATTCAATACGCAATCACATCTATATAACTTTATATATTAAATAGTCCCGTGTCGAGACAAGTTAAGATAAATTTAAGCCCGTTATGATATGAAAATATATAGCCAAAATTGTAGGTGGCAAATACGAATTGCATAATACTTTAAAATATTCCCTTGCAATTAAAAAAAGAACTTTTGATAATCGGTCTAGCGTTTTGGAGAATTATATCAGTCGAAAATTTAAATGAGGGGGGTCGGAGGGGTCCTGATCCCGAAATCCCGGGCTTAAAAACATGAAATCCCGAGGTCCCGAATTTAAAAAAATTTAAATCCCGACATCCCGAAATTCGAAAAAAGAATTCCCGGATCCCGAAAGGATCAATCCTGAAATCCCGAGTTTAACAACACCCGATCCCGGAGTCCCGATAAAGGGCCGACCCCTCTTTTAAATGGGTAAAGTAATTAACACGTAAATTGCACAAATTCAACAGTATTTTCAAAAATTTATCAGTTAACTTTACATTCATGAATCTCCTTGGTCCATGAAGAAGCAAATTTGTATAGAAAGATTTTAGTCGGTCAGTATAGCATTATCAAAATGATCTCCTGGTCACCGCCATTGTGAATGCCGTTCGCGTAGAAAAAACTTCTTTATAAATCAATATGAGAAAAAAAAAAAAAAACGCAAAAAAGACGACGTCAAAAGAATTTGGCACTGGCGACGTCAAATTGTCATTGCCTATTGGCATCGTCGAAACCTTGATTTTTTTAAATGTGGCATCAAGAGGGTTAACCCTTTGAGCGCCGAGACGTTGTTTTTTTTTCACATTGTTACGTTGCCATACATATTTGAATGACGTTACTATAAACTATACGTAACGTAACGTCAACACATTACCTACAAGCACATGCACGTTATCCTCGTTAATCGATTAATTGGACATCTCATACATTCGGGGAAATCCAACATCCTCAGGACTAATCTTTTAATTTGAGTACACGTGGCGGACCTTGCGTATATTCAGTGATTTTTTTAAATTTTTGGGTTGGAAATCGAAGTTATTTTATTACATTTCTATTTATTTTTCTAGAATACTATAAAAAAAAACACGGCAATATGGAAATAGATAAAGGTTTTCATAATATGATACATATTACACACAATAAAGATATATTGAAGAAAATATAGCTCAATTACTGTATTTTGATATAAGGGATCATGCAGGATTTGATATCATCGAGGGATTCAAAAGACGAGCAGTGTTCTCATCTTCTTAGTTGGCGCGAGTCTTTTTTTTTATAAAGCACCGTAGATGAAGAGTCCGACTTAACACTTTGTACTATTCATCACCACAAAAATCGGGATACTAGTATATAGCATTTTAATGATTAATGATTTAACCATCAAAATCTTAACTGATTGATCAATAAATCGAATGACAACTACGTTCAGCGGCAAATATTTCATGAATATTCACAACAATAACTTATCTTTTATCTGATAATGTATAATCTGAAATAGGTTTACTTTTGCATTACAATTGTGTGACTTACCCTTCATTGTTATTTGCCGATTTTGTTTTGAGGAATGTCACTTGTCTGACTAAACCAGTAGTAGTGAACTTTTAGCATCAATTTTGCTTCTTTTTATGTATAGCCTAAACTGATCTTCTATTTTTTTGTATTCAAGTAAATATTTTACATGTCAAAGGCATGCGAAGTTCCATTAATTTCGCTAAATCTGTATTTTTTTATGCAACATTTAATGTCATAATTTGATGATTATCTGTGGTTCAAACTGTCTTGACCCTTTTATGGAGTAAGGTGATTTTAACAGATAATATTTAAGTGTTATGAACACAATTACAGGTACAGTTTAAAGAAATCCTTTGCTGTGTTAAATACATGTCCGACTTAAATCAGTTTTATCATTAAATGAGGCCTGTCGATAACATTTTTGTTTATTTCTTGTTGCGATCATTGACATCGAAAATCTGATATTAATCCCTTTTTCAATGGTGTGATTTAGGCAGATGATGAGAAGAAACTATTTAATTTTAGAGACACACTCTTTTGGCAAGAGTTCATTTAGGAATTTCGGTAAAAATCGATATGGCCCAAAATTCTGTAACTATCTTTTTTTCATTGCTTTCTACTTTATGATGTAGTATCTATTTTTCAAAACTAGTACATGGTTAGTTTGAAGTACGAAATAAAAGAGGTATTTTGGTATTAATAGTTTAAACCCCAATCATAATTACGGACGACGTACTTTTCTTTTGACTGTGGTTGATTCTTTAAGTTTTTGATTTGATTTGATACATGCACAAACATAATCACAAACTGTTTACTTCAAAAACCCTTCTACAATTTTAAACAGAGATGCGGACTCGATGTAAATGAGACTTTAACTCCAGGACACAAACAACTAACAAAGATATATAGTGGTCAACTTACAGTCTTAAAAGATAGTCGGACATTATACAATATTTCAAACACTAAAAGGATATAGTATACATAGTCTGTGAATAAATTATCAGAGACTACTAAAATTTACTATCGGCATTCATTTCCTAAAAAAAAATATAGCAGTCGGATATTAACGAACACAGCCTCTTGGACAATACAAAAAAAAAAACACTCAAATATTAACGAAAACGACGACTGGGACAATAAATCAACTCTGACATGAGTGAAAACATCCGCCGTTGACTGACACAGATACATGGTGCCGGGTTGAAACAATCCTCATATCCCATACCTTGTACAACGATAAAGTTAGATAGAAGAATGCACTTGTGTGAAGAATAGACGATTTTAGACGACCCTTTATTTTTCAGTTGAAAAATTTGAAATAAAACTCTTTTTACAAGAATGGACATTTTCAAATTACATGAATTAATCAACCCTTTCTTGTATGTTCTTAAAACTGAAACAAAATGCGTTGTTATATGCAATAATCAGGTTCCACCATAAGGAAAGCTTTTGACATAAAATTTAAAAATAAACTATTGGACTCTAGATGATCACGATGAGGACGTGGTGCAGCGAATGTTCGCTCCCTCGAGATTTGGATTTTTGTAAGTCAAACGGAAACATTTCTTACAACACTATGGTCTCGGAATTACAAGAAAGGCCCCATTATATTTTGTATACTTGTATCTCTTTTCCTTAATTCTATTCACAATATCTTGATCTTTTTCATAGTATAGTCATACGTAGTAGTTAAATTCGAGTCTTGTTTAATCCTACTAACAAAACAAAAAACAAAAACAAAAAAAGATTCAAAATGCTGACAATAGTCAATGAATTGTATATAAATATACAATTCCTTGCAATAGTTTTATAGTTTTAATGGATCAGATGGACTGAAACAATCTACATGCTGTTAATAACTTCTGTATAAAAAAAGTTTGTATATCAATTTTGTGTGTTGGATTTGAATTTTCAGTACTAGTATTAGCTTAACTTTTGCATAGAATCATGCACTGCCGGTCGTGTTTATATATTGTTTTTTCTTTAGCTACTGTTAAACAAGTTTGGTTGTGAAAGTAAACAATTCATAATTTTCTTTTGGTATCAGTATTATTTTGAAAAAGTCCGTTATGATATGAAAGTCATGATATTAGGTATGGTTACAAATGAGACACCTATAGCCACCAAAGACATCAGTTCAAGGCTATAAACTACGGGTCGTCGTATTGCCTTCAACAATAGTTTTGTATATATGATCTCCCCCAGTTTTTCGGAAAATTCGGAAAACGCTTCAAAGCGCCTAGTACGCGATGATTTGTAATTTAAATGTTAATTTCACTGTTGACTTTCAAACATTTTGGTCCCTACATAACAGTGTTCTAATACAGTCTTCTAAACCAGTATGCTCTGAAACCGACAAGTTATTCATGCTGATGTCAACATAATAATAAAATATGAAAAAAACAAGTTTTGGCGTCTGAATAACCCTCATAATTATAATTGAAAAAAAAAAACAGGGACGTAAAACTACATTAGCATCGTCACACCTATATGACTAGAATGCGTCGAAACGTAAAAGAATATTTATCAAAGGTCAACTTTGCGTGAACGAGATTTGAACCTCAGTCTTAAAATAATTTCACAATGCATCAGTTGAGAATGTAATTACAGCAGTATATTATAAATAACAAATGTAAATTTGTGTTAGATTTCATCAACACTATCAAACTTTATCATGAACATACATAGAAGAGGGACGAAAGATACCAGAGGGACAGTCAAACTCACAGATCGAAAACAAACTGACAACGTCATGGCCAAAAACAAAAAGACAAACAGACAAATAATAGTACAGATGACACAACATAGAAAACTAAAGACTATGCAACACGAACCCCACCAAAAAGTGGGGGTGATCTCAGGTGCTCCGGAAGGGTAAGCAGATCCTGCTCCACATATGGCATCCGTCATGTTGCTTATGTTATTACAAATCCGGTAAACAGTCTAATTCGGTAAGTCACATTCGTGAAAAGGGAAGGGTATTGTAATTACGACATAAGGAACATATCCGATATCATCTGTGAAACGGTTATTCCATAACGGTCAACCAACTCGTGATGGCGTCCGTAAAATTTACGATAGCGTGTTACATAAAAACACACATCAGTGACGCTAAAAGAAGCATTCGCCATGTTGACCATGTTATAACAGTGCTATGCAACGTTTTATTAGGAAGAGTTCATACGTCAGAACTATAAATAAATGTATGTACTTTCCTTGGTTCAGGAAACAACACATAACAACAGTACAATTTTGTTTTTTTCAAATCTTTACAAAAACAGAACAATGTCAATTGTAAATCCATAATAGGTCGTATAAGTAAACTTTTACCCGTGTCGAAGGTCCTCAAGTTGTTGTTATTTAATTAATTACAATATTTTCTCATTTTAGCTGTAATACCTGTAACGGGTAAGTACTTATTACAAAAGATAAAAGAAATCATTTAATTAACATAAATTAAAGTCAATAATTATATAACCCTGTCACAACGGATATTATATGCCATGCTGGAGATGAAGTTCTCATTGAAATAGTATCATATCTAAAATATTGACGATATAACTGATGTGTCAAAATTGAACAACGTCAAACTCCAAAATCTTAACAACATTCCTTAGGCAGGCTATGGTATCTATCAGTATAATTGAAATTTTTGTTGTAAGAACTAAACAAATACATGTAATGATATATTTTAGATATCACGTAACTGTTTTCTTTCAAGCAAAATGTATCACGTGACTCCTTCACTTCGACAGTCTTTCAAAAAGTGTTCGGAGATACTCAAACTACATTAAAATAGTATACACCACAAATGGTCACCGAAGATGATATTAAACATGTAAAAGGTAAATGATTATGAATGAAATTAGCAAAACAATGATTTTATTTCCTCTATCTTTCAGGTATATGGCGCACATACATGGTGTAAAATAGCAATAGAGAACGCAGAAACAGGAAGAAAACACATATTGATAAAGACGAATAATTTGAATAAAAGTCTTGATGTTTTCTTTGTTATTTCGATATTGACTTATGTATAATTGTAGTTATACATTAACAAAACATGAACTTGGCTTACAGTAATATTTTTTTAATCGAATTGTGTTTACTTATTCAAGTTATTCCATTAAATGCATCATATTTGCTTACATCAGTAAATGAACAATGTTTAGATATTATTATGAATTTCGAGTATGCTTCTTTAATTTATTGCTTATTTGACGGATTTTATCGTCCATAGAACAGCAGAATACTAAGGCAATTGAACTACTAGAGAAATGATATGGCATCATCAATATGACATATAATATGCCAATCCACAACCAAATAATAAATCAAGCACTGTATCGTTTGAGTTAGAATGAGCTGTAAACAACTCATTCAACATTTTCAGCCATGTTGTTGCCATTGTTTATTGAAATAATTATGGTTGATTAGACTTTTTATTAAAGCACTGATGTTCACAATCGACTGTCGATGAAGAGTTCAACCTCTCCAGCATTCACATTCATAATCGACTGTATATGAATGGGTAAACGAATCCAGTAGTCACATTCACAGTCGACTGTTGACGAAGGAGTCAACGACTTCGGTAGTCACATTCACAGTCGACTGTTGATGAAGGGGTCGACGACGTCAGTAGTCACATTCACAATCGACTGTTGATGAAAGGGTAAACGAATCCAGTAGTCCCATTCAAAGTTGACTGTTGATGAAGGGGTCGACGACTTCAGTTGTCACGTTCAAAATCGACTGTTGATGAAGGGGTAAACGAACCCAGTAGTCACATTGACAGTCGACTGTTGATGAAGGGGCGACAACTTCAGTTGTCACATTCAAAATCGACTATTGATGAAGGGGTTAACGAATCCTATAGACACATTCACAATCGACTGTTGGTGACGGGTCAACGACTTTATAAGTCACATTCCCGAAATGCGGATTAATTTAGTACAATGGTTTCGTTTGTATAGTTTAATTTAGGGAACCACCAGTAATTTCAAAATTATTGGAATAATCGTATATAGTTTTTCAACAAGTTCAAACGAGATTAAAAATACTCCAATCACAAAGATTAATAGATGTTGCAACAGATGATGACGAAAATTGTGCACAGGGATTGCCGGATCCTGCTGAAGTTATTAGCCCGAAAACAATACAACTTAGCATTTCATCTACCTCGAAATCTCATCAGAGGTGTATTACCTGCAAGAAGGAAAACACTAGGAGACATCGACTAGTGGTTGTTCCAAAAGAAACAGCCACTCAGGCGCGTATTGATAAGGGCATTTTTATATCGACAAATAGCAGATATTGTCCAGACCATCTTATCGGCAAATATTTTAAATAAAATTCATAAAAAACTGTACAACAATCCTCTTCATCATAATATTGTAACCGTACGGACATACCAGAGCTGTTGGAAAGAGCTCGGGCAGTCATAACAGATTCTGGCAAGCTTAATTTTGATATTTCGTCCTAACTTTCAGATGATGACTACGTTATTTTGACTGGTCTAACACGAGAACAATTTGATGCAGTCGCTTGCACGTAAAGGACCTACGAAACTCTGAGGTGCGTTCAGTAAGGACATGTCTTGCCATTCTTCTCGTGAAGATTCCCACAGGCTTATCAAATTCTATATAAAGCACTCTCTTCTCCTTAAAATCTCACCAAATACGACGAACTGTTCATTCAACAAGAGAAGCATTGATGCAGAGCTTCGTGCCCTTCTTTTTTAGGCTTTAACCACATTACTCATGAAGAGTTTTCTCAAAAGCATACAACACCAACAGCCAAAACCTTATTTGCAAATGACCACGATGATACAGCTATCCTTGTTCTAGATGGTACTCACTTGTATATACAAAAAAGCTCGTTTCATCAATTTCAAAAGGTGACATATAGCATGCATAAAGGAAGACCTTAAGTTAAACCTATGTTAATTGTTGGAGCAGATGGTTACATCTTGAATGTCTTGGGTCCTTACTTTGCTGATTATCATAATAACGATGCTTCAATTACAATACATGTATTTGAGACAAATGCTGAGGACATTAAAAATTGGGTTCAGGAGAATGATGTTCTTGTGGTGGATAGAGAATTAGAGACGCTAAAAAATTCTTAGAAAAAAGGTAGAGATGCCTTTTTATATATAAAAAAAGGAATGAAACAACACCCCGCTGAGGAAGCAAACGCATATCGGCTGATAACTAAAGTAAGGTGGGTGGTCAAAAGCGCGAATGGCCGTATCAAGCAATGGCGTTTTTTAGATAAGGTTATTTCTAACCACTATGTACCACACATTGGCGATTTTGTAAGGACAGTGAGTGCGCTAATCAATTGTGTTCGTGCTCCCTTGATAAACGATTGTGAAAATGACAATCGGTCATCAAATGCTTCAACGATCAAGACAAGTCAATCATATTCAACAAATTGTGAAAGATAACAATCTAATTCGAAAAAAAGCGTTGTATACCGTAGTAAATGGTGTTGATGATGTGTTAGACTTTACAAAGTTGAACTTGCGTGAAATCAGAGACATTACCATGGGTGTGTATCAGCTGAAGCTTGCTCCACGGTATACGGAGAGTCACATAAACGATGACAATTACACACTTCAAATATGCAAAGACCGACCAAACTTACTCCGTGCTAAGTTATCATCAAGACACTCATTATCGAAAGCCTACAGTCTATGGATTGAGTACAGCAATGATGATATTACAGGTTGGTACTGTACATGTAAAGTTGGTGCCCGTGTAGTCGGATGCTGTGCCCACATCGCATCAACGATATGGTACCTTGGACATAGTCGTTGGCAATCAGAAACAATTGGGACTTGTAGATATACTGAACATATGGTAAATGATAAATATATTCCTTTGGAAACAGATTCTGGTTCTGAAAGTGACAATGTTATTGAGGAAGAGTGACTCGGTTGCTGTTTGTTCTCTCAAGTTATAACACATCTATTGATATTTTTTCCATGTGTGTTGAAATTAAAACTGTTGATTGTTTATTTGAATATCTTATTATATTATACATTATGAGTATTAGTTTCCCTGAATATTTGAATTAGATTAACGTTCAGTATTTTAATTACTTGCAGTTACTGTTTCATATGTAAACTGACATTCACAATGAAGGATAACACTTTATAAACAATTACATTTTACAAGTAACACTTATTTCTAACACAAACAGTAAACTAGTTTATCAAATACGGAATGTTCAATAGTATTTTTAAACGGTATGTGTTTTTTACATCTGCTAATTTAATCATTGTGTAAGGTGTACTACCATGAGTGCCATTAAAAAGTTTTCCTTTGCAACATAATAAATTGTTGAAGTTGTTAATGTAAAGAAAAACATCACCAATTCTATTTGATGGAATAATAAAAGTTTACATGAAAGTGAATGTATCAAAATGTTCATGGCATAGATAAATACCAATGCTTCTGTGTACGATCGTATGAATGAAATCGGATGTAAACAAAATGAACACTTTTAATCAAAATTCATATTTTAAATCAAAGAAAGCCAATTTGAACCGCTCCTTATCACTAGTTCCCTTGCTAAGTTGTTGATAATTACTAAGCTTACTACTATTGAACTGTATACTTCTGCTAGTTTTTTTTTACACAGATCGGACAATCGGATTTGTATTCATGCAATCTATTTTGTCGAGTAATATGTCGTTTGTATTTGTCTATGATTTAAACATGTTGGCAGTCGCTAAGCACCATGTGTGTTGCTATGCTTAATTAACTTTGTAAAAAAAAAAACAGTAATCAAAATATGACAAATATTTTTTAAATTGCGAAATTCAAACCTCAGATTATAAAAAGCCCCTTATTTAACCGTTGCTAAGCACTATTTTTGTTGCTAAGCTGTTGAGAAACATGAACTAAAATATGAATTGCTTTTATTTCTCACTGATATTTATTATCATTATCATGATTATACACCACTCTTATTTGCTTTTATTCTTATCTGTACAATAAAATAACAAATACATTCATTTTTGTAGTTGTCTTTAATTTAATTATATTTGGTTGTTGCACGTCAACATTTGTGTTGCTAGGCTCAATACGAACTTCATAAAAGAAAAAATGATGACTACAATATCATATAAGACTGAAATACCATTTATGGAAGCTTAATCTTCAAACAGTTGCTGTATATATACCTCAGATGGCAAAAATAAACAATATTATGTACCGTTGATATGCAATAATTTTGTTGCTAGGTCGTTGCTAGGTTGTTGCTAAGCATTTAGTAAACTGAAACTAAAGTGACTTCTCATTCTTAATTTCAAGTTATTCTTACACAATCAATTCAATAAGGAATTGTGTTAACTTACACAGATAAAGCCATTTACAAATGATAAAATAGCTATCTAATGAATCCGTTGCTAGGCAATCATCCATTCACCGGTACATGAAAAAATCATTATTTTTTTTCAAGTTCTATTCAAAGGCTATCAATAATATGGACAGGAGGCCAAAAATGCCCCTTATCGTACCTTGTCCTTTATCAGCAATACGACAGCTGTCTCTGCTGGTTCCGTTGGTTGATACTGTTGTTTCGTTTTGTCAGTTTTTATTGACTTCCCACTTTTTGAATTTATCTCGGAATTGTTATTATATTTTTTTTTTTATATATTTTAATTGAACTGAATATTAACAAACACCGCTGTGTACAATACATCTTGATTTAAGTCCTACCGTACAGAGTGTTTCGATAAATTGTACTTTTTTATGTTGATGTACGATTTAACAAACAATCTGGTTTATGTTTCATTAATGCTGATAAATACACGAATTCCATGTAATGCATCCACATTTTCTTTTTACAGTATTAAAACTTGCAACTTTACAATGGCATGCATTAACAGTCACACACAAATTAACAATAGTTTACCTAGCAAGTTATAATAAGTGATTTTTAGTTTAAAACCATTTGAACTGATTTCAAAACCTACGTTTTCATATGATTTTATTTAATATGAATGGGACTTGTTACGTTTAAAGAATTAGTTTTTGTTCCGTTATAAATATACACAAATAGAACTGAAAGGGGGTATACAGGCTTAACGATTGTTTTTGTTCTGTTTATATATTCGACTATAGAACTTAAATGAGGTATACAGGCGTAACGAATATTATTTGTTCTGTTTATATATTCTATTAAAGGACCAAAAGAAGGTATACTGACTTAACACGCTTTTATTTGTTCTGTTTATATATTCAATTATAAAACAGAAAGGAAATATACAGGTTTAAAAATTATTTTTGTCTACAATTATAAATTGACTGACAGGAGGTATATATGATTAAAGAATTTATGTCTATGGTTATATATACATTAATAGATTAATAAATTTAATGTATGTTAACATGCTTCAAATAATGTAAGTTAAGTCAAATTTGTCCAAATGTTGATAAAGAAATCAGTGCAAAATGTATTAAAGTATTGCTGGTACAACCTCTGATTGTTTCAAATTTGGCTTCTGTTTAACACCATATGATCACTCTTGACTAAACAATGGCGAAACTGCATTACCTAACGCAAAGAGAACAAGGAAAACTAGCAGCCCTAGTCAACTTAAAGAGGCGTCGCATTCGTCTTGCCAAAGCGAGTTATCACTGTTTATGAAGTTTCTAAACCACTCGGCCAACAATGCACCTTCCAACTTTTAATCTTCAGAGCAAACATTAGAATAATAATTAACTTAATTGGCCTGCATAAGCATCTTATATTTGAAAAGAACATTCTTAACAACTTCGACAAGGTTATAATGGTAACACAATACCTGTTAATTTGTCTATGAAGCTTGTGTTGGTACTGGTTGCTTAGTCTTATGTTCGCTATGTACTGTTTTAATATTTTTGTTTTTTTCTGTTGTTAAACAATTTCTTTGCCATGCCTCAACACCGGAGGGTATAATGACATTACTACCCTGTTGTTCCTTTTTACACTACCGCCTTGCTGGTCACTAGGTATAATATTCGCTTCGAGTACGGAGGTCGTTGGTTCGATTCACAGCCACAACAAGCTAAAAGATTAACAGTTGGCATGTGTTGCTTTTCTGAGTTAAAACAAAATTTAGACTGTTCGGCGTCAAAAGAATGGGTCATCATAGGATGAAATGTCGTTTAGTTGATTAATATTATGTTACCATCCAAAAGTTTCTCAATCACACAGTAATCGTATAAAGATACTGGCATGAACAAAATCTAAATGCTCTTAATTTGATCTTCAACTTCCTGTTTATTCTTTGCTTAAGATAGGCATGTAGAAAACATGTAAAAAACGCCTTATATATTTCTTTCAAAATGCCAACTTAACATTTGTCAGCAGCGACATCAATTTTGTTCCATCGGTTATTGCTTAGATATCACAATGAATATGTTACACGCTTGTATGTTAACATTGATAGACGTCATTTATAATGATGTGATCATTGCACACAAATTAGTTAGACAAAGTTATGAGGACGGACGACTGAAACCGAAACAATATAAGATTTACAGCCACAATGACAATTTGATTGACCGATACGTTTTGCATTTGTCTCAATTCATTAGTAAACATTGAAAACAACACGATTAATAATTTCATGCGTCCGAAGCGCTTTTCTGGATTTACCTTCATCATATTTTCACGTCCTTTAATCTTTAAACACAGAAGAGTGGTCCGATCTGTAAATTAGCCAATGATGTCCTATTCCCAAATGTAACATGTTGACTTACTGTGTATTTGCATGGCAGCATATTGCGAGTAAGAACGATCACGTTGTAAAGTATCAATAAAAATTTGTAAAAAAAAAAAGAACATACGTTAGAGTAGAGGGTTTGTACTGCTGAGAATTGGCCAATGAAGTCTGTATAATGCGAGTAAGAACGATCACGTTGTAAAGTATCAATAGAAATTTGTACTGCTGAGAAATAGGAAGTTCGTAATCGGAAAGTTGAAATTACCACGTTTGTCATAAAGTATCAATTTGTGTCAATATCGAGTTAAACATCAAGACACGAATCAAATCCTTTCATTTGCGTTAATTTACTGAAATGTCAGTCACAAATGATAGTATTACGTATTTTAAAAGAGTAAATCGATTCGGTTGCATGTAATTTCACTCTATGAAGAATGGTCTACACTCGAAAAAGTGAATTGATTCAGTCGACGACTACAATCTGAACCGAACATTATATCTATAGACTATTTTGTTTGCATTTTAAACGTATCCATCGTTACATGTTATATAGTTTTTACCACTGCATAATAGGATATGCAACTTTTGAAAACCTTGGCTATTAAATAGCAGTTAAGTATCTTTTTTTTAATTTTCAAATAATTTTATTTACTATAATTTCTACATTTGATTCCTCAAGTCTCGGTATCTTCTTTCGTTACCATTGACATTAATATAGTGCGTATCATGGCGGTCTTTGTTATATCATAAATGACTAGTTGACTTTTTCTTAATTCATATCTTCAGTCGAAATATTTTGTTAATTAATAGTTTTATTTACTAAACAGAAACACCTTGTGAAATATTGGAATGAATCAATAACTATAATTTTGAACATAAAGGGAATGCAGGCTACAAGTTATTCCTGATTATATCTGGTAAACGTCGAACTGTGTATTTTGTACATTATTTTGAACTAAATCAATTAGCAGTTTTTTAATTAGATTTGCCATTTAAAAAACACAAGGTATAACTACAGGTTGTTATAAATTTTACCTGATAATGTGTGTGTAATAATAAATTTTAATGGCGTACTATATAACGTTGATGTATAATTTAGCACATTAATTATTCTATGTTTAAACACATTATACTGTTTCTGCTGATTCTGCTGATAAACACATTAAGTCTATTTAAATCCTTCAGATTGTATTCATCGAGTATGATAACATACATTATTGCAATGAAATACATAAAAAATGCACAACGTTTCATCTATTTTAACCTGCAATTTGTGTTTGTAATAACACACTTGAATAGATTTTAAATCTTAAGATATATTATGATTTCATTTACATGAATAGGACTTTAATGAATGTGTATCTGATTTGTTTATATTTATATATGAGTTCGAATCCCAGCGAGAGAAGAACAAAAATTTGCTTCCGCAAATTAACAGATCTAACATTGTTGGGCTGTTTTTTAGACGAATTATATATACATAATGTGTTTTCAGCCTTGTATCACCATCACTGGTGATCCGATGGATAAAATCTGTCGTAGAGTTGTCACTGTTTCAGACGTACTTATAATATAATTATTTTTGTGACTGAATCCGTCATTAATATGTAAGGTCCTCTGCGATAGATAATTCAGCTGATCTGTAATATTCCATCTTCATGCCTTATATATCATGTACTGTTTTACGACGCTAGATAAAAACTGGGGAGGAAAGGTAACACCCGGCCACCGAAAGCTTGATTTTTTTATCGAGCCTAGATGGTCGAGTGGTCTAGCGCGCCGGACATAGTGCAAGACGATTTGGTGCCACGATATCTCAGTAGCATGAGTTCGAATCCCGACCAGTAAAGAACAAAATATTTGCTTCCGCAAATTTACAGATCTAACATTGTTGGGCTGTTATTTAGACGAATATACAGATAATTATAGACCTGGAAGACTTTCATTTGTTCTGTTGAAATATACAATTATAGAACTTTTAGAAGATGCACAGGTTTTTATTTGTTCTGTGTTATATACAAATATTGAATTGAAAGGAGGTGACCAGCATATCACTTCTGGTTTAACCACGGCCGTCAGGTTTTGATGGGTTTGGTGGGGGGGGGGGGGGGGGGGGGGGGGAGCGGCAGCATTCAGAGTCAATTAAGACAGGCGTCAAACTTACCGAAGCGGGTTTGGAGCTTACATCAACAATGTTGATAGGCTAGTGATAACTGTAGATGAACTATCTTAATTAACATTCCAACTGTTGACCTTTAAAACAATCATTAGAATAATAATTAGTTTCCTTTTAGTCTATAAAACAAAACATCAATGTTATGAATCTACATTTAATATTATAATAATGCCTTCTTTACAACTTCCACCGGAAGTGAATAACTTCAAACTTAGATTGCAATTATACTAGTATTTCACCTCGGGTTTCTCGTACGGTTCGTTTTGCTATATCTTTATTGTTCTATATAATTAGTTGTTAGTGATATTTGTTTATTTGGTCGTTTTCATTGTTTACCATGCAGTGTTGTCATTGTTTATTGAATTACTGTTAAATGATTATACTTGGTATCTATTCCTTATTTTTAAAGCATTGATCTTACATGTAGCTTGGATTCAAAGGTGCTAACCGTGTAGCCAGAACTGCTAACCCTCCTGAAACATCTAAAGTGTCACTCTCGACAAGTTATAAACAAGCTAGCTAATTAATTCGTTTCATATATTAACTCATTTGTAAATGAGAATTATGGTATACATTTACTCATAAACGTGTATGAATATACACTTTGTTTCATATCATGTGTATAGGTACGTTTCAAAGTTTGATGACAATTTATGGTGGCAACTTCAAAATAGTTATTTGGATATTTCGAATCCGTTAAAAATAACTTCAGACTATGCTCTTTTTATCTGTAAGAAATGTTTGTGACCCTCATATGTATTGTGTTTTTCTCTCAATTTTATATTTAGCAACGGCTAATATAACAGTAATATCAACCGTAAATCCATTTCCATTAAAACATTTTTTGAGCAGATATGATTTAATTAGACTGTAGAGTTTATTACAAATATAAACAAATAAAAATGAAAACACCTGGACTCACGAATAAAAAAAACTTATGCTATGTAAAGTATGTTGATGGACTTAAATCTTTTTAGAATCTCGTACACATCTTACTTACAATATACTATTTCCCATAGTGTGATATCTATACATACTCTTTTCATTATTAGGATAATGTTATACTTCTTTTAAATTATGAATACCAAGTCAATAATCTAGGTCAATAACCAATATCATCAATAAAACCGTACACTAGCAAATAATACAGTAGTCAATAAAATGATGTCTTATATGTAAAATATTCATAATATATTTAAATTAGAACTTACGTTTTATGTTTCACAGTTCTACCTTTAAATACACGACATACGTAAATAACCATTATTTGATTTAAATGTAGAACGTTGTTGTCATTGGTTTTTTACCTTACCTGTGTATTATACATTGAAGACGATACGCGACAAAATGGCACAGGCAGCCTCTAAAACATGTGAAATTTGTGTCAGTGCCTATGGATCCCAATACTGCTTAGAGTGTGAACAATACTTTTGTGAGAATTGTAAAACCTTTCATAAAAGACAGAAAGGAACAAAGAATCATCAGTTTCAGTCTTCCTCGGACATTATCCCGGAAGGTAAATCGAAATGTAAGGAACACAACGAAGACGTAAGTTTTGTATGCAAAACATGTAATTTAGCAGTGTGCAGTAGTTGTGTGACTGGCAGTCACACAGGGCATGCCTTTTCAAAGCTTATGGACAACATAACACAGATGAAGGAGAAGAATACAAAAGACCTGCGTAGTAAGGTACATGAGGCAACTCAAAACATTAAAACGATGGAGGAAGGTTTAAAGGCATTTGATGTGAAGGTTGAAGGAGTAGTCAAAGCTATTACAGAAGAAGGTACAAAGATAAAGGCTATGGTTGATACATGTGTCGCACAGATGATTGCATCGGTCAAGGATCAATCCAGGAAGGGAAAGGACAAATTGACAAAAATCATAGCAGATACTAAAATAGATTTGAAGGCGGGAAGCGTCTTAGAAAAGAAGAAATGTGAACTCGACAAGACACGAAACGATGGCAAATTGTTACAGTCGTTACAGAAGCTTACAGATGACATTGTAAAGCTGACGATAGAGCCTATACCCGAATTTCCGAACATACAGTATACTGCTAAGCCTGTAACAGATAACGACATCAAACAACTGTTTGGCATCTTTAAAACAAGGTAAATCCACTGAAATACCTGAGAAGAGTGTTGTTTTGTAGACTGCATTCTGTCGTCGTAATACATGCTTTAATGTAACTATATTATTTGAAAGTGACATGTATTTTTGCATAATCAAAATTCTGTTTTTAAATATCAATGTATTTCTGAATTGAATCTCATTGACAGACGCAGGGGAGACAATTCATTCAATAAAAAGATGTGGTCATTAACAATGTATTGTTAATAATGGAATAACAATGGACTCTAGTAAGTAGACATGTGGTCTATAACAATGCACATTTTAAATTGTATTCACAATGCATTCAACACTACGTAAACTTATGAAATTATTCAGGAATACTTGTTTTCAAACTGGCACAGAATATCTGTTATCCTCATTTTTAAATTTTTTTTGTTTTGATATTAAGGAATCATATGTAAATACTCCTTTTTGTTTTGACAGTGGAGTACGTACACAACATATCGGACCCAGAGAGAAAGAATTACATAAAACAAAGAGGTAGGGCAATATGTTTGTATATTTTACAGTGTTAAATTTACGCTTAAAACAATGTAAACTTTTCGTCAAATGTTTAAGTGAATTACACATTATCTTCATGTAATCCTTAATTATTATTTTTACGAAATGAAGCCCCTCTCTCCATGGTTCTGGTTAAATGTGTTTCTTATATTGTGATAACCAGTGCACCGTTTTACTGTTGACACATTTACTAGGTACATGTATGTACTTATCTTCATTACATTGTTCCGAAGTAGCAGTTTTTTAAAGCCGTATTTGTTTAATTTTCTTGATACATATTTCACCAACTCACATTTTGTTTTAAAATATTTTGTTTTGCTTAATTCACATCTTCTACAAAGTCATTTGTAATGCGTTGCATACGTTAGCAAGCACTAACTCGAGTAGGATTGCGTTCAAGTAATTAATATTGATAATGATGTTCAAACGTATAGCGTAATATATTTTCCATAGCGTTAAAATTGAGTTGTATTTAATTTTCGTAAATATACTGCTCGTTTAAATGTTTCTGCTTGTCTAGTTAAAGATTTAGAACCTATTGATACTTTAAATTTACGATATAACCATAATATTGAATGTTAAAGGCATTCATCATAATTATCCGCACTAATAAGGCAAATTGTGCACACTATATGCTAAGGACACCATACTGTTTTCAAACGACATTATCAAGTCATGGTGCGCAGTTTTCTTTTAATTGTTTATATGTAGTTTTATGTTAACTGTTGTTTGTCCTTTCGTCAAATTTCATTAGTTGCCATAGTGTTCTTCATATGTATTCGACGTATGAGTTTAAATGTCCTCTTTTATAGTTTCCACCTCTTTTTAAAATATCCTCGATTCACAAGATAATTTAAAATCGACTGTTTGCTGAAGGGTTCAACGATTTCAGCAGTAACATTCCAATTCGACGATTGATAAAGGGGTCAAAGACTCCAGCAGTCACATTAACAATCGACTGTTGATAACGCGGTCAACGACTTCAGCAGCCGCATTCAAAATCGACTTTTGATGAAAGGGTGAATGACTATAGCAGTCATATTCACAATCGACTGTTAAAAAGGGTTCAACGATTTAAGCGATCACATTCACAATCGACTGTTGATAAAGAGGTCAACGACTTCAGTAGTCACATTCACAATCGACTGTTGATCACGGGGTCAACGACTTCAGCAGTCACATTCACACTGCTGGTGAACGTTTCGTCCCCGAGGGTATCATCAGCCCAGGAGTCAGCACTCCGGTGTTGACATGAATATCAATTATATGGTCATTTGTATAAATTTCCTGTTACAAAACTTTGAATATTTCGAAAAAATAAGGATTTTCTTATTCCAGGAATAGATTACCTCAGCCGTATTTGGCACAACTTTTGGGAAATTTTGGTCCTCAATGCTCTTCAGCTTTGTACTTGTTTGGCTTTATAACTATATTGATCTGAGCGTCACTTATGAACCTTTTGTAGACAAAACGCGCGTCTGGCGTATTAAATTATAATCCTGGTACCTTTGATAACTATTCACAATCGACTTTTAATGAAAGGGTCAACGACATTAGCAGTCACATTCACAATCGACTGTTGATAAAGGGTTCAACGACTTTAGCAGTCACATTCACAATCGACTGTTGATAAAGGGGTCAACGACGTCAGTTGTCACATTCACAATCGACTGTTGATAAAGGGGTCAACAAATTCAGCAGTCACATTCACAATCGACTGTTGGTGAAGTGGTCAACGACTTTAGCAGTAACATTCACGAATAGCGAAGGAAGTTAGTAAAATTGTTTCGTTTGTATATTTTCATTGAATGAACTTAACAGAACACTACCAGTTATTTTTTTAATGTTTGGAATAATCGTATATATCACAATTCTATATTAATATTCTTGTAATGGTTAGAAAATATATCAAATAACACCATCACTAACTTAATCCAAATTTCATATTGTATTTTTAGAAATTTACCTGTGACGTCACTTTTTGTGGCGTTGATACATTCGTGTGACGCCAAGTTCATTATTCTAGTGTACTGTATTTGTGTTCTGTCGTAAATTAATTTTAAGGTGTTCGTTGTTATTCTGTAGTTAACATGTTGGGATGGGCTATTGTATTTTTTGTTTATGTATTTCTATGTCCTGGATGTTATTGCATTTATTTGTACTTTATTCCTGTCACGTAATGTTGTCATTTTAGCGGTATTTTTAACATTGCTATATAAGCGGAAGGTTTGGCTAGCCATAACACCAGGTTTGACCCAACGTTTTTTCTTAAAGTGTCCTGTACCAAGTCAGGAATATGGCAATTGTTATCACATGGTCTGTTTGTATGTATGTTGGCGTTTGTTTTTGTAACAGTTTAGTGTTTCTGTTGTTCCGTTTTGTTTCCTCCCATAGTTTGTGTGTTTTCCTCTCTTTTGGTTTGTGACCCGGATTTGTTTCAGTTAAATCGATTTATGACTATTGAACAGCGGTATACTACTATTGCCTTTATATATAGCTTTTTCAACTAAACTGTTCTGCATATTGTTAAATCTAAAGACTTTATCAGTTCATGCGACTTTTTTGTTGTAAGAAAGACGGGGAAAAGGAGGGAAAAGTATATGCACAATTCTATAAGGATTTTGGATATAGATGAGAATGTCATTAATTCATTGCTACCTTGTGTTTAAATTGTCAACTTAAAAAGAGTTTAATTTTATTTTAATCAATTGTGTTGTTTATTACAGTGATTACGAACAGGATACGAAACCAAAAGAGGAAGGAAAATACATGTACAGATGTATCTGGTGTGGGTAAGTTCCTTAATATTGTTTTGATGGGTATGACGTAGATATGTATATTTATATTATATTAGCAATATACACTACAAACCAGAAAAAATCTGAAATGGCCTACATCTTAACTCGACTGTAGTGATTTTTACTCGACCAGTCTGACTTGGTGTGAAACTTACTTGATATTACTGGAGCGTAGTCTGAACTTATACTCTACCAGTACTGAACCATTTTATATGTGTCTGAACTATTCTCGTTCAAGTCTGAACCATGCTCGACCTAGTCTGAACCATACTCGACCAAGACTTAACCAACCTTTTTCTGTATCTCTCTTTTGTATTTCATCAATTAAGGAACTTTTTTTAACAACAGCTATTCTCCTTGGCTAGAAATTTGAACAAAAATTTGAAATCCAAAATGTATTTAATATAGCATTGAAACTAAAATTTCACAATAAACATAATATAATCATTAACACCATATTCATCAACACTTATACATATATATATATTTGTGGTCTAGAGCGCTGGACACAGCGCAGGCGGTGTTGTCACGATATCCCAAAATCATGAGTTCGAATCCAGGCGAAGGAAGAACAACAATTTGCTTCTGCAAATTTGCAGATTTAACATTGTTGTGCTGATATTAGAGTAATTATGAATATAATATGTGTTTTCAGCCGTGCATCACCTTCACTGGTGATCCTATAGATGTATCTGTCGTAGAGTTGTCACTTGTTAAGACGTACTTATCAAATATATTTGTAATAATTTCTGTGAATACATCTTACGATCCTTTACGACAGATAATTTAGCTAATCTGCAATCAATTCCATCTTCATGCCGAATATATCATGCACTGTGTTACAACTCTAGATTCTACTGACGAGGAAAGGTAACACTAGGCCACCGAAAGCTGAATGTTTAGTTCAGTCTATGTGGCTCTGTGGTCTAGAGCGCTGTACACAGTGCAGGTGGTGTTGTCACGATATCCTAATAACATGAGTTCGAATCCCGCCGAGGGAAGAACAAAAATTTGCTTCCGCAAATTTGCAGATTTAACATTATTGTGCTGGTATTTAGAGTAATTATGTATATATATATACAATGAATATAACCTTTGAAATAAAAATAAAACAAGATGACCAAAGAAAATTACTTCTGGTAGGATTAAAAAAATATCATGTAATAAATTAAGTTTTCTGTTAAATAAATTTGTATATACATAATGTCATGTTCACTTTGCACAATGTACATAAAAAAAACTAGAACTTTCAACCATTATTCAAATACATATCTTAAATGTTATTCAAAATATTTTGAATGTTTCAGATATATTTTATGATTACTGGAAAATTTTCAACACTAACTTAAGCCTGGTATAAATGTATGGTGTCGAGTTTAGTTTATAACGCAGTGGACTTTTTTTTATTGTATATAGCGTAACTTACTGAATTAAAAAAATGAATGTTTTGTAAAATGAAGAATTAAATATTATTGAAGTTCCATAGCAATCCCTGATAGCCTTTTAAAAAAGGAATTGTGTTCGATTTGATTTTTGATTTTTTGGTGTTTTAACGCCACTTTTAAGCACCGCTTTTGGGCTATTTCGTGGCGGTCAGTTTTTATATGTGGAGGAAGCCGGAGTGCACAGAGAAAACCACCGACCTTCGATAGGAAAACTGACAATCCTAGTCAATTAAGATTGGAGTCGAGTGCACCTGCACGAGCGGGGTTCGAACTCACAACCTCAGTGTTGACTGGCTAGTGGTTACAGTAGTAACTACTTAGACCACTCGGCCACCGAGGCCCCAAATTAAGTTTTGTCAAAATTAAAGACATTGGATAAAAGAAGAACTTTAATAAGGTTAAATTACCTTTGTACATGTGTATTTTACAGGTAAAAAGAAAACCCTATTTTCTTAAACTCGTGTATTAATATCTAGTGAATTCAAAAGGCCTTGTGATTTAAGTTTTACAGGATGTTGTTTAATTTTCAATGGATGTTATTTAAAATGTATTACTCTCTGACAACGTCTGATCTTTTTAATAAGTGTGCCCCAAGCAGGAGGTATTACTCTATAGTTTATCCCTTTTCAAAAGAACAATTTTAATCATTTCATATATGTATATATATCCCAACATTCGCGTGTGCCATCAGTGATATGAATGGACGTATATTAGTTACTTGGATACCAAACTTTTCAAAATAACTAAGGTCCTACAAATAAAATACTCATATCTTGGTAAAACATTACAGTTTTTGTCGATAATTCCAGAACAACATTAAACAACTTAACCACAATCCTCAATAATGAACGGCAAATCGTACACACATTAATCATATTTTAACAGTGAACTGTATTTTCTACGATACGACATTTGCCTTTTTTTCGACGGTTATGTTACAGATATTTAAAACACTAAACAGCCTCATAATTGATAACAAAATGTTCAATAGAAGCATTATGCATAGCTCTCAATGCAGCGAATACTTATCAATTTAGACATTTTACGTTTGTATTAAATTTTAGATACTCATATTTGCTGAGTCAATCAACACCTAAGAGACATTAATTGTCGTAATACACGTCTGAAAAAGTAATGCCGTTAATGTTATCATAATAATGTTATCCTTGTCCATAACGGTTTTGAATGGTTAACTCACAATATAATTCAGCAATAGGTGGTAAAATGAAGTAAATCAACCACATTTTATTCGAAACCATTTGTTTTGCTTTGGAAATGTTATCTGAGTAAACGACAACACATCTATCAGTATGTTTGTTTGTGAATCTGTCACTTATACATGTGAAACTGACACCATTGATCTGTTTCGTCTTTCAGAAAGGAAGAGAAATCTGATTAGTAAGTATTATCTACGTTTATTGTAAGTGACAAATAGTCAAAACAGTCATTTACTACAGACATGGTTTTGAAATATATTTAAACACTAGGCTCGTTCGGATAATAGCCACCCCGTAACTATAGGCTAACTATTTAACAATGACCATTAAATACAGACAACTTTGATACACAACCTTTATGATACAGATTACCATGATTCAGATTTGTTTATGTGCTCCGTTCATTCAGTTCAATGTTCAGGTGTTTGACTAGGTTTTTTTAGATTCCATTTCCTCTATTATCTTATTTAAACCAGAAATTTAATAACTAAATCATGACTTTCATGATAGAGGATTACTGATAACACAGAAGACATTGATCCAAATACTAATGTTAGTGGCATCCCTTAAACATGTTAAATGGCTTTTCGGACGCGATCATAGTGGCATTCCTGAAATGGCTTTGTGGACCCGATCATAGCTTGGTTGACATATTTGAAATATTTGTATTTCATATAACTATGAATATGTTTCGCTTGTCATACCAACAATCTTTCCTATTTTACCACAAAAGACTTACAATGGATATTGTCATGACCAACACGACGGATGCTAGGTCTTAGTTTTCTTTGTATAGTTTTGTTATTGTTGTTTGTCCTTTTGTCGTTTATTTTTTTTGACATGGTGTTGTCTGTTTTTGTTTGACTTGAGATTTTCCAATGCCCCCTTGTAGCTTGTTTAAAATGTCTTTTAGAAAAATGAACAATTGACATCTAATATACTGATAATGAACAATAAAACTAGGATCCCATCTGAATAAGTCGATATCAACCGCATGTTATACGTTTTCAAATTTAACTGTCAGACCGATGTTGTTTTTTATTATGTCGTCAACCTGTCTGCAATACATTAAGAAATACTTTATATGAAATTTTAAACAAAACGCATTGTTGTCTTGATTGAAACATTATAAATATTCAAAATTGTAATGTTTCTTCTTAATATTTGCAATAATACATACATATATCAAATGTTTCCTCTTAACCTGTATCAATATTTGAATTCTACAGAAAAGAAACAATCCATTGAAACAATTACACCAGTGAAGTCCAAGTTTAACGTAACGTTGTTTTATTTTTATTTTATTCAGGATGGATCATGAGTTCAAAGTTAAGTTGTCCGCTTTTGTTTCTAAATAATTTTTGCATTTGTTTGCAAAAACTTTAATTGCCAAAAAACGTTTTAACTAACTTTTTTTTAATCTGTCGGCTGGTATTATTCAATAACAAAACAATTCTTGCTTTTTATATGAAGTAAAAACCCACATATCTATTGAAGCAATCATAACGTTCGTGAAAAAAGTAGAATTGTGAGATGTGTTGCACACATTAAAACCTGGTTTTACAAGTTGAATATTCATTGTATAACTGGCTATAGGGAATAGGTTTTCTCATTGTAAAAGGCCGTACAGCGACCTATAATTTTTATCCACGTCATTATATCGATGATGTTTTGTAATTCAATAACTCACATTTCAGCGAGTGCTTACACCTCATATACCGAAAGTAGCAGATCTGCTTTATATGAAGATTTTTTTTCAAAATTGACACTCTCTAGAATCTATGACAAACGATTCGACATTACAGAAGTTCACGGATTGGTTGATCTATTCGATGGTTCTCAACTTACTAACAACATATTTTGGTTGTCTTAGAACTTTGTATATAAGAATAGTCGTCTGGTCTTTAAATTTACCGATTGTGTCGTATTCCCGATAGTGATGTTTTGACTAAGTATGGACTGGCATTGTAAGTGATGCAGGCATATCAGGTATCATTTGTCCCAGTGACACACTTCGACTAGCTCCTGTACTTTTCAAAAAATTGTGCAGAATGTATCTTTGTTCCAAATAAAGAAATACTAAGCATGAGTAAAGTTTTATCCTGTCCAGTACTACAGACAAAATTTCACATTTCATTGGATATTAGATAATAACCATCACTGTAAGTTAACCAATCAAATGTCCACCCTTTTCTTTCCTGTTTACAAACTTAAGAAACCATGTTACCTAAAGTTTCCAAAATATTTTATAGAAACACCAAATAAAAAAAGGATGGTGCTTTGAAACACCCAAGATATATGTTGATGACTCAGATTGTTTTTACTGCAATGAAATGTAGGATTAATTTCCTACAACTGTCAAGATCAAGGAAATATTTTTCGACCCTTTTTCGTATGCAAGGGATGTGACGTACTATGATTTGGTGGTATTGCACCTTTATTCCCCCCAAAATGCAGTTTCAACTTTAAAGCCATAAACACTTCAAAACAATATTTTGATCATATTTTTTTTTTAAACTGATGAAGTGGTGTTTTTTTATATTTATTAAATCTTGTATTTTTATTTTTATTTTTCAGTCCATTGTAAGTGTTTTGTACCAAACAGATAAGTATACAGTAAATTGTGTATGTGGTGTTTTTATTAAAATTAGGAAAATATAAAATTTTCAGTAGATAAAGACGCAATTACATAGAAGTAAAAATACAACCTATTCGTATATGAGAAACATAGAGATATTGTCGTTCTTCAAATAATACATACGCCATAAGTAACAACCCTTTCGATTTAGTTAATGTAAAATGTCAGGCAGAACGAATGCGTCAAATCATATTTTGATTGATACGGTATTTTGTTCAAAAAAATACTTTTAAAAGGAGAAGGTAATATTGAGATCGTATTGTTATTAACACATTTTGTTTTTATACTTTTAAGATTATTTCAAAACGTCTAATCAAATACAGGTGAACATTTAGATAAATGTATCCACGTAAATAATGAATAGGTTTTTTGTAACTTATTTTAAAAATGTATCCTAAATTACAACTTGAATATTTTCTGATCAACCTTTTCTTATGCTAAACACATACAGCTTATGCACTTTTGTCAGGTTGAATTAATTGGTATATAAATAAAGGCAACAGTAGTATACCGCTGTTCGAAACTCATAAATCGATAGAGATAAAAACAAATCCGGGTTACAAACTAAAACTGAGGGAAACGCATCAAATATAAGAGGAGAACAACGACACAACAAAAACACAACACCAAAATGTAACATACATCGTTTTCAAAGTTTATTTCCACAAGATAAAAGATGTGTATTTGAAATAACCACACGTATTCGGAACGCGTTTTGTGTTCGTGCTGGCCAACAAAGCAACCAACAACATTGTATTGGTACGACGTAAACACTACACCAACTTTTTTGAAGAATGAAACTATTATTTTGGTCTAGATTCAAGGCCTTAGTGTCCATACAGAGTCAACTCGTAGACAATCATACCGTTACCGCATCTCAGCTTTGGCCTTCTTTTGAAAATTTGAATGCCTTATTGTGAGTTCGCCCTCACATATATAAATAACCATTCAAATGACGATAAATAGAAAACAATATCATTACTATAGTTATAGTTAATATAGTTATGTCGTATATAATGCTCATAAATAGACAAACGATCCATGTAAACGTATGGTTTTCCTGAATAAAAATAATCTTAAAGGTCACCATTTACCTTTGGAATGAATAACATTAATTTTGTTTCAAACATTTAATACGTAACTAAACATCCTCTTCATTTCATCACTAGTGGATTGTTGTCTCTTTGGTAATCATACCACACCTTGTTATTCATATAGTTATTGTTATCCATAACACGTACGGTCATATATCTTATCGAAATCTATAGTTAAGCACAGTATATGATCATGCTTTTCGCAGACAGTTAATGCCATTTTTACACTTAATAGTCGATTTGTATTTTGTAAATAAATCGCGTGCCTGCTTTACCTAATTATAATACAGGTGTCCTGGTGTTTTTAAAATAACTTGTTTTATGCGAGTGTGGTGGATATTTCGTTCCTTAAAGTATCACCAGTCCAGAAGACAGTACTCTTGTTTTGAATTGAAATATTATTGATACGGTCATTTTATAAACTAACTGTTTACAAAGTGTATTTAATGCTCTAAAGACTTTTTACTTGGCCGTATAGGTCTCACCTTTTTGTAATATTTGTTTAAAAATGCTCTTCGATTTTGTATTTGAATGGAACTCCAACGAGGCGTATGATATAAACAAAGATTGCGTCTGGCGTATGAAATTATAATTCTTGTAACTCCACTGAATATTTTCATAAGGTATAGGTTTTTGCTCAAAACTATATGGTGAGCTGTAATGTTTCACATTTTTGTGTTTTTGTCTGTGGAATTGTCCCGGATATGAACGTTCATTTGTCATATTTGCGATAAATTTAATTAGTTAGATATAAGAAGATGTGGTATGAGTGCCAATGAGACAACTCTCCATCCAAGTCAAAATTTATAAAAGTAAACCATTATAGGTCACAGTACGGTCTTCAACAAGGAGACTTGGCTCACACCGTACAGTAAGCTATAAAGGGCCCCAACAAATTAGTAGTGTAAACCCATTCAAACGGGAAAACCAACGGTCTAATCTATATAATAAACGAGAAACGAGAAACACTTATGAACCACATCAACAAACGACAACTACTGAACATCAGATTCCTGACTTAGGCCAGGTGCAAACAAATGCAGCGGGTTTAAACGTTTTAATGGTACCAAACCTTCACCCTTTTTCTGGAACAATAGTGTAACATCACAACATAGAAAGAAATACTATAAAATATCAACTGAAATAGCTTAACTCAATCAAAGGACATATTAACACCATTGAACATACACTGAACAAATAAATTTGACCTATGACACAATGTAAATACAAAATAAATAAACTAAGGGAAGCATAATCAAAGTAGCATGTTATATCGGTAAGAAATGTTAAACAATTAAAGAAAAACAATATGCTCGAACAAAAATACCATCCATTTGCAATAACTTTAAACACAGGTAAATGAAAATAATTTTGTTGTTAGGTATACCTGTACAGTACCAATAGAGAAAGGAAATATTTTTACAAAATAAATAATTTTGAATACAAAATAAATAAACTAAGGGAAGAATAATAAAAGTAACATGTTATATCGGTAAGAAATGTTAAACAATTGAAGAAAAACAATATGCTCGAACAAAAATACCATCCATTTGCAATAACTTTAAACACAGGTAAATGAAAATAATTTTGTTGTTAGGTATACGTGTACAGAACCAATAGAGAAAGGAAATATGATTACAAAATAAATAATTTTGATGTTCATAGTACGAAGTGAAAATTTATAGTTATACCAAACACTTATTAAAGCTGGTATATAGACCAGATATAACCCTGAATAACATTAAATAACAAAAAAAGCAATACAATTAGTATCAACAGGTCAAATAAACAAGAAAGTACGATTTGAGAGTACTCGCAGTTACTGACAGCTAATTAAAAGCCAAAACAATTAATAATAAAAAATCATGCATCAAAGACTAAAATCAACTAAAACTCATCCCGGGGATTTAGTATTTTAACGTCATGGACAGTCAAAGAAGACATGACTAGTGCAATGCCCAATATAAATGTATCGACAGACAGTAGGATAGTTAGGAGTTTAACCTCTTTATAGATCTAAACGAACATGGGTGTGTCTTTATACATCCCACTTGAAAAAAATACAAATTTAGTTATGTTTTAATTTGCTGATGACACAATCGATATTAGTGCCAATGTAAACTATATTCAAAGATCCAATTACAACATTGGTAAGATAACCTTTACTAATAAGCCTGTTTAAAGGTTCGATGAGTTTACACGGATCACATAGTGATTTCCGTGCTTTAAGTACAATATTACCGTAAAATTTAGGATGTGGAATACCGTTTTTAATCAGTTTTCTACAAGTAAAGCCACATTTACTAATCAAATCTTTGTATCTATGAAAGAACTTAGCAAATGTTTTACGTAATTAATGGTAACGAAATCCTTGATTTAATAATTTACCAGTGATGCATTGATTACGTTCGTTAAAATCTATGACATCACTTCACACACGGGCATAACGAACGAGTTGGGATATATATGCACCGTATGATGAAGACAAAGGAACATCGCCGTCTAAAAAAGGAAAATTAACAATAGGGAATGAAAAATCGTCTCTTTTGTCGTAAATTTTCGTATGGAGTTTTCCTTTAGAGATTGAAATGTCCAAATCCAGAAAAGGACAACTACTGCTGTTTATGTTAGATTTAGTTAAAGTAAGTTCTATTGGGTAAATTTCGGTAGTATATTAAGAGAACTCTGGATTATTTAACGAAAAAAATATCATCAAGATAACGGAAGGTATTGTTGAATGTATCAACCAAATGTAACAATGACGTGTCTTTACTGAGTTTGGTCATAAACTGATATACCTATTTACAGTTTTGTATCATAAACTGAACAGACATACATTCCAATGTGTGAATGGAAATGTAAATAAACTTCAAACTTAACTGGTTGAAAACAAACGAGGAAATTTATTTGGTCACTGTTTGAAAATGTAACTAATCAGAATAATGATTTCTGTTATTTGATGGAAACATCTAAATAATGTATACTATACTTGAAACCTTAGGTGTTACTGTTTGACGTAAACTTTTCTAGTCGGTGAACAATCGGTGACGCGAACTTGACTTTTCAATGACGGATCGTTGATCGATAAAATGAAGCTTTTTTGACTCATCTCACAGATTTTATCTGGTAGTTATCGTGACAATCGTCATGGATCGATCAGTCAATTAATTGTATGCACGGATCGGCGAATACATATCTGACTTAACTTCTTATGTGAAACGAACTCCGCAGTACATGCGATAAACACGGACCTCTTAGAAAACTCTAATACCTGAAAATGTGTATCCAACTTGTCGCAAAAACATAAGACAAAAATAAATAAATGACTTTAAATGCGATATATCTGATTGCTTCATTATTGGTTCTTTTAATTTTCTGCTAAATACATAACAATATAGGAGAATAATAGCATGCTCAGAATGTTTCTATACCACTTAAAAGAGATAAAAAGATATCATTTGAAATTAGTACCCTATTTAGCAGTCATGCATTTTAATGCCACTAGTTGAATTAGTTTTCACAAAATGCAAATGATATAACAGTAAAGATAATTATAGCCTTAAGAGTTGATTAGGAGTCCATTTTGTCTTTATTCTAGTATAAATCTGTCATTGGTATCAGTACTTTTGTTCAACAGGATGGGTTCTTTGTCGTAAAATATGATAAATGTAAATAATAAGTTAGTAGCATTTTGTTTAAATTGTTTAAAAATTGCCATATTTCGTCTTTTATATGAAAATAAATGAACTTTTATATTCAGTCAGTCATTTCAAATGCCTCTAGATGAGTTGCTTTTTTTATATAAATTGTGATTAGGCTAAGGGTATAGATGCTAACACTTATGTTGGTGTTAAATAAGAGTGCAACAATTTCTATATTCTAATGAAAACATGAACTGCCATTGTTTTTTAGTACTTTTTGTACATCAGGTTAGAATGTTTTTCGTAAAATATGATGAATATCAGAAAAAAAATACACACATTTTGTTCGCATTGTTTATACATGTCAATGTTTCTTCTTTTATAAAACAGTTATGCACTGCTGTTTGCAATCAGATATTCCTAATGCTTCTGGATAATTAATTATGAGAACACAGTTGTCTAAACTTTTGTTTTTGTGCAATACGAATGCAATTTTTGTTTTGTTTAACTGGAATTCATGAACAACCATTTAATTTTTGTACTTTTTGTACATTACAATGGGTTGTTTTTCATAAAATATAATGAATATATGCAATACATTGCAAACATTTTGAACACATTGTTTAAAAATGTCAATATTTCTTCTTTTTATAAAAAAATAATGCACTGTTGTTTGCAATTAGGTATTTTTATGCCTCTATATGGGTTATTGTTTGGCTTTTTTTTGGAATAAACTAAGATTGCAGATGATTAAACTTACGTGTGTGTTGAATAAGAGCTAAATTATTTCTTTATTTTGATGAAAATCATGAACCACCATTGGTTTTAAGTACTTTTTGAACATCAAGATAGGTTGTGTTTCGTAAATTATGATGATTATAACGGATAAGCTAGTAAAATTTTGTTTGTATTGTTTTAAAATACCCATATTTCTTCTTTTTTTTCATGAAAATAAATGCACGTTTATTCGCAAATCAACATTTCAACCGCCTTTTGATGAGTAACTTTTATGATGAGTGGATACACGAAGAGTAAAGATGCATTTACTTGTAGTTTTTTTTTTTTTATAAATGGCAAAATTTAGAAGATACTTTGCCATTTTAAGAACCACAATCATGAACCAATATTGTTTTTCATAACTTATGATGAATATAACAGATAAGTTAGTAGAATTGTGTTTGCATTGCTTAAAAACACCAATATTTCTTCTTCTTTCTTGTCAAAAGCAATAGTCATTGCATACGCTTTTGATGAGTTATTTTGATAAAATGTAGATATTTGAAAAAAGAGATTCTTTAACTTATGTGTGTCGAATAAGATTGCAATTATTTCTTTATTTCCATTGCATTTTAGTACTCTTTGTACATCAACATGGGTTGTTTTTTCTGAATATTAGAGAAAAGATGCTCATATTTTTCTTTTGATAAAAATCAAGGCACCTGTAGTTTTAAATGCCTGTGGATAAGTAATGATTTTTATCAAATTTGAATAATATAAGCAGATAAGGATACAGATGCTTGAACTTTTGTTTGTATTGAATAAGAATGCAGTTATTGCGTTATTCAAAATCAAAAGGAATTCATGAACAATCATTTGATTTGTGTTTTTTTTTAACATCAAAATGGGTTGTTTTTCATAACATATAATAATTATGTAATGCGTTGCTAAAATTGAGTTTACATGATTTAAAAATGTCAATATTTCTTCTTTTTATAAAAAAAACATTATGCACTGTTGTTTGCAATCAGTTAGTCATAATGCCTATGGCTTGATTATTTCTTTATTTTAATGAAACTAATGAACCTCTATTGTCTTTCGTAAATTATGATGAATATAACAAATAAGTTAGTAAAATTTTAAATTGTGGTTTTCATAAGATATGATCAATAAACAGCATAATAAAAATACCAAACTTAAAAGCATATTCAAAACGGAAAAAATCAGTAATGACTGCCAAAATCAATCGCTAACAATCAACGGAACAAGTGTAAAACAATTGTTGTATTCCTGACTTGGTACAGGCATCTTCCGAAAAAAAATAGTGGATTTAACCTTGATTTAGAGCTAGCTAACTCTTCACTTGTATGACAGTTGTTTTTCTTATCAGAAAAAAAGATTCTAAAAATAGTGCCCTGTTGTTTGCAATCATTTCTTTAAAATGACTCTGGATACGTTATTTTCTAAATATTTTGAATAACATTAGGATTAAGATGCTTAAACTTTTGTTTGTGTTGAAAAAAAATTCAATTATTTCGTTATCTTAATGTAAATCATGACCCACCATTGAATTTTAGTACAAATGTGAGTAGTATATGGATATAAATACCTTAAAATTTTTGTGTTAAATTCAAATACAATTATTTCCTCATTTTTTATATTCTAATGGAAATCATCAACTATATAATTATTTTTGCATATCAGGATTGGTTGTTCTTCATAAAATGATGAATGTAAGAGAAAACATACTTTACATTTTGTTTGCATTTTTTATAGTGTCCCCTTTGCATATTTCTTTAATTCATTAAAATCATGCACCGAAATTTGCAATATTTGTTTGTTTGATTTTTGAAAGCAAATTTAGTAGATTTTAGCAGTAGCAATACACAACGTTTTTAGCACTCGTCGGGTTTGATGAACAAATGCCTTTATATTTACTACAATCGCATTTTTGTTTTTTAAATTGAAATTTTAGTTCTATCAGCATTTTCCACCTCACTATTAACAAACGTAACATTGTAGATGTGATAACTTTGTTGAGTGATTAGTTTTAACTTGTCGGGCTTCTTTTTTTTTCCGTTTTAATTTGTAAAAATTCATTATGTGACCAAGTAGAGTTCAAAACGTTAGAAAGGTAAATCGGTCCGATCAGTCAAAAAGTTTCGCTATTAGTCTGATGGATTGATGACGGGAGGTTACCGTAAACTTGACTGATCGATGACTGCTGACTGATCGTTGAAACAGTAACTCCTAAGGCTGTAGGTCCTATAGTTTTGTGTACGTTGGTAAAATTTCATTTCATTTTTTTTTTATATCTAATATGTTCGCAATTGTAAACGTCTCAGCATTAGTAAGTGAGCAAACATTCTACTTATCAATAACTCACAATACCAAAATTGAAGGTCTTTGATAAGCTGTAATTTGCAAAACTGATCAGATTATAAGTCCTCAATGTTCTTCACCTTCATACTTAATGTAGTCTTTCAACTTTATTTTATTCGAGCGTCAATTTTTTTAATCAGAAACACACAGCTGGGGGTTCACAAGTATGCGTATTGTATCTTTAATACATGTGTTTTGCATGAGGTTCTTAACTTTTGATAATGAATGTCACATTTCTAGCATTTTGCATTTTTATTATGTTTGTTGATCAACTAGAGCGTAATCGAATGTTGTTCACTAGATTCGTTCTTAATGGAAAGAAGGTTTCCTAATACCGTACCAAACGAGATGATAAAGTGACGGAATAAGATGAGTCAAAATAACCTAAAATATTGGTCAATTAGGTATCAGTATTATACTTTTAAAAAAATCTAAGTAATTTAAATTCAAACGGAAACAATTGAACAATACAAATTTATATCGGGTTTTTCAAAGATGTTTCTCTCTTCTATAACACGCATGGCTAAAGTGATGAATACGATCATAAAAACATTCAATGTATTTTATTTTTTTTAACAAACCGAAACTTAATAAGTGTCCAAAATTCAATGAATAATGTAGTTAGAAAAATAAATTCGTTAAATTTGTACAGATTAAATGCTTCCGAATTGATTCATTCTTTTCACAGAATTAAACATGCACTGACAGTAGTAATATTTTATACCATAAAACAATATATAAAAAAAACAGGATAAAAATTACGTATGCCAAACGCGCCTTTCGTCTACAAAAGAGGCGGAAGATACCTAAGAGACAGTCAAACTAAAAGGTAGAAAATAAACTGACAACGCCATGGCAAAAACCTAAACTGACACAAAGACACCAAACAGTATACAAAACACACGAAACCGGATGTTATTTTATGTACTGTCTGTTGATGATTCACCTTCATGGAAAGCGTTCAAATCAGAAATGTTTAAAACCAAGGATTTATGATAACCAAAACAGTTGAAGTATGTGACCATAGAGAACCTGTAGTTCAGTAGTTGGCGTTGGTTCATGTCTGTTATATCTGTTTTTCGTAAAAATTGTTTTGTTATAAATTAGCAGTTAGTTTTCTCAATTGAATTGTTTCATATTGTTCATGACTGAAGTTCAACCAGTGCTTCAGAAAACAGTATATGTTTGTTATTATAAAATATTACAAATACAAACTTTTAATTTTTGACATGATTACTGACTATAACATTCAACAAAAATCTGTCAGTTCTACTATCACTTTACTACTTATACTACGATGGCTTTTATGCATATGATCGTTTACTTGATTGTATTCTTTTTTTTTGCAGTCGGTAAGTGAATAGTTTCAAACAGATAAGTATAGTTTACAATTATATCGCAATTTATAACATGACGACAATCTTTGAAACTTGAATAATGTACTTAATTATGCAGGTTGCAACAAGCGGAATGATCTAATTGCGTAACGATATTCCAAGTTCTCCAAATAATGTATATGTTTAGTATGTCCGTATTTCTGTTATATATCTATATGTTCAAGCAATGTATCAATTCCCGATATGTACTTACTATGTTGTAAACCAGAATTCCTGGTTATTTAATAAATCGTTGCCATTTAAAGTTGTTTCCGATGAATAATAAATGTATAACGTCATACGTTTTAAAAACATAGTTATAGAATTACAATAAAAAACCTGTGTTGTCCTTTGTGTTATTTAATATATATATGTATCATACCATTACTATTTCAAATATATGTATTATTTAACTTTAGTCGGTAACTGTCAAGTACCAAATCGAAAACTAAAAAAAAAACTTTTAGCATTTGTTGTCATAGGAATCATATGACAAATGGCAGTCTTCTTATAAAAGTAGTAAAAGGTGATAGTTGCAATGTTGAAAATTGTTATCAAGATGCATCAATAACACTGTTACTTTGCTTATAAAAAAATCAAATAAACTTGAAAATGTTCATTTTATAAATTATGTGTTCAGTCATTAGTCTATTAGACTATAGGATAAACATTACAACATGTGGCATAATTGCCAATGAGACAGCTACCCAATATAGAGTAAATTATGTTGATGGTAGTTGCAATAAGTCACAAAACGGGCTTTTTCAATAGTGAGAAATACAAATATCGTATATTAAGTAAGCTAAAATAAATCCCAAAATGACAATATGTGAACCATTTCAAACTATAGAACTTACACTGTGAGGTCCGATAGGTAAATAAATTTTGACAAAAGTCCGACGATGATATAATATGTTCTCATTGTAGCTGTACCTGTGGAGAGTAAGTATTGAAGATAAGGCTTACGATTTTTATTTGTATTCGATGGCGCGGATGTACATTATATACATTAGTCATCAAAAGAAGTACATATGATGATTATACAAAATTGTATCACTGATAGCTATACACGTAGTATAACATGTTTATTTTCAATTAATTTGTTTCATGCTTAAAATTTACATGAAAAAGTACAATACATCTAATTACTATCTGATCGATAAGGATATGCAACAAATGGCATTTTTCTGCGATAGTATCTTTTAAACATGTTTTTGTGAAGAGATAACGAATTACAAATTTATGTTTGCAAGTTGCTTCTTATGAAGGACACTATTCGTTCAGTTAAGTGGTATGGTCGTCTCTGACATTAATCGGTTCCATTTGAAAAGATTGGTACTCTTATAGACCGGATATATACTCATCATAAAACAGATAATTTAAACAAATAAAGTGACTATATATATTTATAAAAATACAGAGCTAGCATGTACTGTTTGTTAATAGAGGATCAACAAAACACTTTTACAAAGGAGAGATAATATTCTTGTTGAAATGTTAACACGACTTGTATGACTGTTGTTCCTTAAAACTAAACGTAAACAACATCAGTCCACACTATTTATTGCGTCAAATCGTGCCCAAATACAAGATCAAACAAATGAACCAATAACAGTCCTTAAGGAGTTGTTCAGTATACTATAAAATTGAGAATGGAAATGGGGAATTTGTCAGAAAGAACAACCCGACCAAAGAGCAGAAAACAGCCCAAGGCCACCAATGGGTCTTCAACACAGCGATAGACTAGTTTGTTATCTAAAAACTAAAAATATGAAAGTTAATGTTGTAGACAACAAAACTGCGAACATTTAAGCAAACCTTCACTTCGTTGACGAACTAAGTGTTAACTTTCAATGCGTTTTAAGAAGGATAAACAAATTGCATCCAGGAAGCAGATATCACAAATTTATAACATAACTTGTAAACATGTATGATGTATAATTTTAAGTTAAACAAAAACAACCATTGTATTTATTTCTTCAGATGGATGAAATGAATATGACAACAGTGACAGCCAGTAATAAACATTAGCGAAACACATAAATGATGGAAAACACTTCCTTCCGATGAAAGAACAATATCAAACAATCTGAATATAATGTTTCCTTGTTTTATTTGCATGCACGTTTTATGTTTAGAATATATATGATTCTGATACATCAAAATAGAAACAAGAATTATGTCGTACATTTTGCATCACACGAATCATTCATACTTTGATATTTTCTTATGTCAGATAATTATTAAATGCTCTCTCGTGACTGAGTATTATATCAATTTTAAAATAATTAGCTAAACTTCTTACCAATTAAGTGTTACATAACTACAATGTATATCCTAGTGTCCGTTACTCATTCAAATTGATTTCACTTTTCTATTTATCCTACAGTTAATGTTAATATAGAACTTAACGTATTGATTCGAAACAAATCAAAATTGTAAACTAGTACTTCAACTTATTATTAAACTTATTTAGCTTAATATTAAAATTGTACACAATATGTCTATAACCCTACAATGTATATCTTAATCTGAATTCAATTATCGGACATATAGTTGATGTATACGTTGTTTCTGCCATTAAACTAGCAAATATGTAGATTGAAATTGTATCATATTTAACGGGCGAGATTACTTTACATATTTCTGTAATATGTATATGAATGTTATTTTTCTTGTTTTATAAAATGGAATGATTATATTTTAATGTGTAGTCTTTCGATATCATAAAATAAATTGAAAACTGGTTTGACTAGAATGTGTTTTACCTGTTTCGCCCACATCGACTGGCCTTTGATAGAAAACTTTCGTCAAAGTTTTCACGGCTTCGTTGAAAGGGGATCATTTTATATTTGGTGTCCAGCTTGATGATGTTGAGTTGTAGCGACTTTCTGTTTGCCGATAGTTCAAAATATTAAAACTCTGATTGTACAAAGAAAAATGTTTGTCAAAGTTTACTTGGCTTGATTGAAAGGAATGATTAGTTATGTTTCAGTATACATGTCATCTCAAATAATTGTATGCAGCAACGCAGATCCAGACACGATATTAGTCTTCTTTGAAACACGGAAGAGACAATTATTGACTAATCAGGCACATGCATCAGTCGTTCGGATATCAGATAAAAATTAAATGCACAGTGTTACCCATAATTTCTTAGAAGTGACACACAATCTGCTCCATCGTAGGGTGTTCACACTTTAAACACTTCATTAACCCGTGTTTGCTCCTTACTGAAAACGTGCTCGAATAAAGTTATATACTACATGAATTTCAAGAATGTATTGACTAATATGGTATGAGCATAATAATTGTGACATGGTTTCGCGGTCTTAGTTCTTCTGATGAAATTATACTCGTCTAATTATGTCAGATTGTTACATTTTGACTTAGTGTCACAGCATTGATTTTCTCACATCTACGAATTATCAAAATTAAAATATATATATTATTAATATTTTTAATCTTAAATTAATATTTAAACACACACAAATTAATGTGATAGTGAGAGGAAATGCCATGTATTCTTGATAACAGTCGTTCTTATTTATAAACCAACTGGAACATATTTTTTTTTCTGCTAGCAGACCTGTACAAACTCACCAATGATAAAGATATTGTTAACAGCTTAACTAATGTTTTCAATATATTATCAAGACTCTAGTAGACAATAGTAGATAAGTTGTAGTGGCTTTCGAACTCTTTCTGGCTTTAACACTAACAGTGAACATAAAGGGTAGATATTACATACATGAGTCAGAAAAACGTGATTTGGTACCATGTAAATATAAATGTATAGGATGCGGCTGAGGAAAAGAACACGGGATTGTGGGTACAATTATTAGAACATTTGCGTGGTCATCTGTGACAAAGCTATTCCATAACCGTAAAGTTTTTCAAGATGGCGTCAGTGAAACTTGAATATTTGAAGATATAATTTCATCGTTTCCAATAGGAACACATTTTTCAATAGCTTCCTTGCAAGCAGAAACTTAGTAAATCAATATTAAAAAATCGTATAAACAAGGAATTCAGAAATAATGATGGCATATTTAATTGTGATTGTTGATTAATAAACATTTCAGGAAATACTATTGTCTAAAGTTTAAATGCCAGTTTTTATTTTTGCGAACTCTATTATTTTGTAATTTTGGAATTTACAAAATGTACTAATAGGCAAGCGCTACAGTATGTAACTACATATATATGATAAATTGGTAATTTTAAGAGAAGAACTGACAATACAAAGGCAAAAGACAAAGACGAAAACAAGGAAAACTGATTGAATTAAACTATATCAACAATTGTGACGCCTCCTATGCTCAAATTACACTCATTAAGTAAAATTGTATTTCTATAAAAAGTTTTAATCATCGTTCAAACTAGTTTTACCGTGCAGCAACGGCTGTTCCATCTTGGAAACATTGTCAGTGTTTGTCCTCGGTAGGCTAATCTCTAATTTAAGTTGTTACCGTGTTGGTTGTTTAAAGTTTATCTTTTAGTTTCGCGGAATTTGAGTGTTGATAGCAGATAATTTGAAGTCTTTGTTAAATTTATTTAGCAATATGATGACGAATCTTTTAAAAACCTGTAGTTTCTGTTGTTCATTAAGTACAACTCGATACAGATTCCAGGTATTTTGTTTGATAAATGATGAAATTATCGTAATATTACATCCGTGGAATGTAATCTCCGTTGACGCTTTGGTGTAGAGTGCTTTCTTTCACGTCCGCATTTCTATCAAGTATGGCATGCCAAGATAACATTTTAGATGATTGTTATGGATGGTGAAAATAAATTCAGAACTATGAACAATAACATAAATTGTTAATCATACGGCATAGTTTGTTTTTATCAAATATATAAATGAATTTACGACGTGTTCGTTACATTTATTAACAAAACCCTGTACAAGTATTTTATGCAGTTACAAAACAATAAAAAAAAGATCAAATAAAACTATCCGACACTATGATATATCTTTGGTATCAGATATTCACGCGGGGTGCGTAAATATAGAAATATAAATATATGGTATGATTGCACATGGAGTAACTCTCTGTATGTATACCAACGACCAAATGATGTAGAAGTTAACAACTATATGTCACCTTACCGCCTTCAAACATGAGCAAAACCCAAACATCATAGTCAGCGACAAAAGGCCCCGAAATGACGATTTCATTGTTAAATAGTTCAAAGAGAAAACTAACGCCATGAAAAATGTACAAAACAATAAACGAAAAACAAATATGATATACAGCAACAAACGACAACCACTAAATTGTAGGCTCCTGACTTGGGACAGGCACATACAGAAAGATTAATATATACAAGGAGTGGGGGTTCTCTTCCTATATACAGATATACACAGACGTTCCACTGGTATGGGTAACTTTTGTTGAAATGTCATATATATCAATGGTATGTAATTTCACAGTGTTCAGTTTAAAAAAAAAAAACATATATTGGTGATATGAATGATTGGAAAGTGTTTTGCTTCCTGAAGGTACTAGTAATAGACCCCCTACCCCTCACCTCACGCGGTATAAAACTTCTAGTGGCGGATTTTATAATTTTCATAAGTGAGGGGGCACTCGCTATAGTCATGCTTCAGTGATTCCCTAAATAATCAACGGGAAGGGGCGGGCTCCCCCCTCTAAATCAGCCTCTGACTTCTTTTGAACTAGGACCAGTATATCTGTTCCTGTTTTGAAAAATCCCTGACTGTCTGAACTTAGGTTTTCCAAATTCTGAATAACAGGTGCTTGTTTTGAATATCGCGTCAACTCTGAAATATAGTGAGACTTTTTATTCACTATATCTGAATATTATACTTAATCACTGACATAAAACACTTACTAGAGCAAATTTTCATCATAAATATTTTTACCCTCGTCAAGCTCATATTTTTTACTAAATGAATATAAATAGCGGTATGATAAAATAAAACTACGCAAAAATAATAATATCGTTTGGTCCGAGCTATCTGAGGGCCGAATTTATCCATTTAAATTTACCTGCGCAAGCAGTTAAGTCAAGGCCGCTTCTAAATGTGCTAACATTTGAACTATAAAAAAACGGGAAAATTAGCAAAGACTTGCTTTGGAAATCAATTATTGCCTGTACATTAATGCTATTGTAACCATTATTATTTATAAAAGCTTGTTCGTCATAATCTGTTGAATGATTCCGCAAAATAATGTTGCCCGTCTTTACAAACAACACTGCTCGGTAAGTGGTAACATACAAACGAATAACTGTCGATAAGTGCAATTTCTTTCTGTTATCGGATGACTATTATATTTATCCGTGTCATCCTTCACACTGTCTTGTTTAATTTGTTTCCAATTTATGTTTCAACTCAACTCCTAACACATATATTGTGTTGTTTTTTTTAAATCTAAAGCGCTTTCATAGCTGGTCATTGCTAAAATCTCTTTTCGGGGGATACATCTCATTTTTCGAGCACACTAATGTTCGCATTGCTACAGCAGCCATGTTTGATGTTTTAATCATATGATTTAAATTTAATACACCCTCATGAGGTTGATTAAATTTAACGACAGTTTTAGCATTTTTTACACCGCGTTAAAATTAACGAACAACACACTTATCATATGATTAATTTTAATCCAATGATTAAGAATTTTTTACGACTCATTAGCACTAACGACAAGTTGAACAACAGACCCCAGTGGTGGTTATTTCAGCACCCAAATTCAACATTATGATTTTCAAGTAAACTATTGAAAACTCCGTACTCCGTACATCGTTTTTTTGGTTTTTTTTTAATACTTTCACTCGTGGTGTCAACGTATATTAGTTGTGCGTAACAGAGGTTCCAATGAAAACGTTGTTATACACAATTGGGCCATAATATCTGTCCCTAGTAAAACTTTGATCATAATGGAACCTCTATTTCATGACAACAGCACATTACCAGAAAACATGGGCTACAAGAATAGTGCCAACGTTATTAATTGTATACAAGTAGACAGGAAATGCAGAATAAAAACAAAACAAGATACAAAAACTACCTGACAATTATTAAAACAACAAACGGGTTATTGTTTGTAATTGATATAGGTTGATACATTTTAACCAATGAAACATTATTAATAGAGTATAGTGAAAACGCCAAACAGAAAGCCAACTGATTATTGTTAATTGTGTACTCTTATTGCTTAATAACAAGTGCTGAGTTTTAAACGATGTACGAAATGAACCTCTACAAGTTAAATGTTGCCTAAGCTTGGCCAACTCAGGAGCCTTTAATTCAGTGGTTGTCGTTTGTTTATGTGTTACATATTTGTTTTTCGTTCAATTTTTGTACATAAATTAGGCCGTTAGTTTTCTCGTTTGAATTGTTTTACATTGTCAGTTCGGGGCCTTTAATAGCTGACTGTGCGGTATGGGCTTTCCTCATTGTTTTAGGCCGTACGATGACCTATAGTTGTTAATTTCTGTGTCATTTTGTCTCTTGTGGAGAGTTGTCTCATTGGCAATCATACCACATCCTCTTTTATATATGAAGTCTTTGAGTCTAAGATGAATGATATTTTATTAGTTGTTATTGCCTTTGAACTAGGGAGCGCCTTCAAACTAGTTTAATCCCGGCACATTATGTATATGTCTGTCCCAAGTCAAGAGCCTGTAATTCAGTGGTTGTCATTTGTTGCTATATATTATACATGCTATATTTGTTTTTCGTTCATTATTTAATCATAAATCAGGCCGATAGTGTTTTCGTTTGAATTGTTTTGAATTTATCATTTCGGGGTCTGTTATAGCTGACTCTGCAGTATGGGTTTTGATCATTGTTGAAGGCCGGACGATGACCGTTTGATGTTAATTTATATGTTATTTGGTCTCTTGTGGAGAGTTGTTTCATTGACAATCATACCATATCTTTTAATTTTTATATTTACAAAAATGTACATTTAATGCAAACGCTTAGTTTTCTTTGGGGTCATAACTGATTGCATGGTGACGTCATCAATAATTGTTTCGTTTTACTTTTTTTTTATCAAAACAGACATAAAACGAGATCGTATGATACAAGTTCAAGTCCGTTGCAAAGTTATTTTCTTATATTTTTTCAGTAAAACATCAATATAAAATCAGTTCTTATACCTGCATGTCTACATTGTCTGACTTAGAGAATATACTGTGTATAATGTGCTGTCAAATAATGTATAAAACTTTTATTTCAGCTTTAAACCTCGTTTTTATAACATCACTGTACCACCTGCATCACCTCACACCACAGGTCATGGAACTGATAGTTCACATCTTTGCTGCAATATTCGCTTTGAACTTCCTGGGACGACCCGCCTTGCAGCTAGAGCAATCAGTTCTGGATCTATTTCCAGAGTTTACTAGGTTGAAACAGGATATCAAGTCTGAACTAGCATCTATAAAGTCGAAGCTTCAGAGTAAGAAATGCTCTAATTTTTTTAAGAAAATAAGGTTCCAATTACTTATGACAAAATTGATCATGGATACAATCTGATTATTTTTTTAGTTCATATAGCTTCCAACGGTTGTTTCCTTTTTTCACAATACTTGCTTTCAAATCATTAGGTTTGAGTTAAGACAGAAAAGCGTTGCGTACGCAATGAATTTGTAAAGTATTTTTTTTCAATCAGAATAATAATTTAATAGCAAAACGTTTAACGATGAATACACATTAAAATTCAGACCCTGAAATTAAATAAGCTTGATGACATTGAATGGTCATTCAACTAGAACGTGTGGGTTATACTTCACACATTACAACTTTAATTACCATTTCATACACAGTGTTTGTAAATTGGTGTAAGAGCTACAATATTATTAACAACATATATTGGACTTAAATCAGCTTTTTCGTATATCTAGCAGAATAGCAACATTTCTTCTTTTTTGAACTATAGTCCCAAAATGTAAATTTGAAACCCTAAGCAAATGCGTAGGACAAATTTAACACATACTTACTGATATTTGATGGACAAATTTAACACATAGTTACTGATATTTGATAGACAAATTTAACACATAGTTACTGATATTCGATAGACAAATTTAACACATAGTTACTGATATTTGATAGACAAGTTTAACACATAGTTGCTGATATTTGATAGACAAATTTAACACATAGTTACTGATATTTGATAGACACATTTATCACATAGTTACTGATATTTGATATACAAATGTCCCTTGAATGAATAAATGCCCTTGCATGTTTGTTTTTTAGCAAGTCAACGTATACATAATAAATACTGTTTATTAATTTGTCACATGGAATTTAGCAACCGCCAATCAATCAATACTGTTTATCGTATCAGGTTGACAAGATAAGAGAGTTGCATTTCATGCAAAACTACAACCAAGGATAAAAGTTATGTTGCCTTCAACGACAGTGGTATTTGATTACGTTATCACAAACATTGAAAACGCTTATAACAATCGAAATGGGCATTTTACTGCTCCTTATGATGGGGTGTATTTCTTTGTTTCTACATTTCATTCGATGATATATAATAGCTATGGTCTACACTTGCAAATGGTCAAAAACAACTATGTTTTATCCGAAGCATCAGCTGGCACAAGAAGTGATGGAAGCTCAATGAATGCGATAGTATCTCTAAAACGAGGTGATGTTCTCAAAATACGTAATAATCCGATTCATAGAGGAACATTTCAGGAAGGTATGAGTTTCTTTTCTGGTTATCTTGTGTATTGAATCGAAAACACATAAAATACACGATTTCCATACGGTTGATTCTAAATTACTTTGATTTGTATTGTTGTGATAAACATTTTGAAACTGTAAAGAAGTGAAATTTTCACTTCTGGGTTCTTTTAGTAAGGGGGAAAATCAAATAGATCTGTCAATTGGGCGTCAAACAAAACTAAATAAAAATTTGCATTTAATAATACCACAACCGCAAGACAAATACAAAACATAAATATACACATATGAAGCAATCTCTCCACGACCTCTCTTCTATCTCACATAGACAATGACAAATACACGGAACTAAATACACATAACTAAAAGTCAAAATTAAAAGTAAATAAATAAATTAGTCCATCACAGTCCATAAATCACAAGTCTATATCAATCCAGAAATCTCAAAGGTTGTTCTCGTTTGATCCGAATTATTATACTGTTTAAATTTACTGTGTGTCAACTTGACAAATATTTAAAAATCAATACTTTGACAACATAGCGTCAAATATTTCAGCCTCTGGGACAAACTGTCAAACATGTTTCTGCTATCTTTTTATTGTAATTGTCCCGAAACAAACTCACTGACGGACTATTCAACCACACAGATATTCAGGTTGTTGTAATACTTATTACTTGAAACATATCTGTTCCATTTAAACTATCAAATGATAACAATACACGCAGTATATATTTATCCTCATCTGAGATTCAACTTTATATATAGGAAATTGTCTCATTTTACTCATCACTCCTTTCTTTTAACGGTCAAAAATACTTCCAGAACTCAACAAGTCCCCTGGGAAAGAAACAAAAAACAATTTTAAATAACGGACCGATTTAATCCCGAATAAACATAATTATTTGACAACCGTGCGCGCCATGATTATAATATGACAAACAAAATTTGATATATCGTGCGAATATTTGAAACAGAAGACATAAGGGCGGGGCATGGTGTGTTTGTGTGACAAAACCCACCTGGGAGTTCTTTATTGTCCTGATGGACAACATTTAATGAATTCTCCTGATCTGATCATTCCTGATATAATATCTGCCCTGACAATAATCAAACTCCAACTCCAAATCCCAGTCAGTTCTCAACATCTGACTTCAACACTGTCCAGGTGTTATACTGACAACACCCTATCTCAAGACTAGTGTTTCTAAATTAACCTGCCTTACCAGTTTCTCACCTTCACATTACCTGTTTGTCAAACTTGATTAATTTTGTTCTATTTATCATAATACTTGGAAAAGTTTGATATAAATTTCCTGTAGAAACCAATAAATCCAATACAAGATCTTACCTGTTTCTTTGTCATTGGTGGTTTAAAATCCACAATAGCCTGAATCTTATCCTGTGTAGGCTAGATTTCACCCCCACCTACTATATGTCCAAGAAATTCTAACTTACTGAATCCAAAACAGCATTTTTTTGGTCTTGCTGCTACATTTGCTTTTATAAGAGCAAGTAATACTAACCTTATATGTTTCAGATGATCTTCAAATGTATCACTATAAATATCATCTATAAATGAATCAGCAAAGCCATCACAATCTTGCATGACCTTTCTCATCAGACGTACAAAAGACGCACTAGAATTTACCATACCAAAAGGCATTACTGTAAATTGAAAGTAAATAAATAAATTAGTCCATCACAGTCCATAAATCACAAGTCTATATCAATCCAGAAATCTCAAAGGTTGTTCTCGTTTGATCCGAATTATTATACTGTTCACATGTACTGTGTGTCAACTTGACAAATATTTAAAAACCAATACTTTGACAACATAACGTTAATTAAGAGAAAAATTAGGCGCTCTCAACACTGTTTCTGATGCAATCATAGATTTCAACTTGTCAAAGCACTGCTGATGTTCACTAGTCCAATTTACCTTGTTTACTGTGTGTCAACTTGACAAATATTTAAAAATCAATACTTTGACAACATAGCGTCAAATATTTCAGCCTCTGGGACAAACTGTCAAACATGTTTCTGCTATCTTTTTATTGTAATTGTCCCGAAACAAACTCACTGACGGACTATTCAACCACACAGATATTCAGGTTGTTGTAATACTTATTACTTGAAAAATATCTGTTCCATTTAAACTATCAAATGATAACAATACACGCAGTATATATTTATCCTCATCTGAGATTCAACTTTATATATAGGAAATTGTCTCATTTTACTCATCACTCCTTTCTTTTAACGGTCAAAAATACTTCCAGAACTCAACAAGTCCCCTGGGAAAGAAACAAAAAACAATTTTAAATAACGGACCGATTTAATCCCGAATAAACATAATTATTTGACAACCGTGCGCGCCATGATTATAATATGACAAACAAAATTTGATATATCGTGCGAATATTTGAAACAGAAGACATAAGGGCGGGGCATGGTGTGTTTGTGTGACAAAACCCACCTGGGAGTTCTTTATTGTCCTGATGGACAACATTTAATGAATTCTCCTGATCTGATCATTCCTGATATAATATCTGCCCTGACAATAATCAAACTCCAACTCCAAATCCCAGTCAGTTCTCAACATCTGACTTCAACACTGTCCAGGTGTTATACTGACAACACCCTATCTCAAGACTAGTGTTTCTAAATTAACCTGCCTTACCAGTTTCTCACCTTCACATTACCTGTTTGTCAAACTTGATTAATTTTGTTCTATTTATCAATCACTAAGATTTAAATCCAGGTAACACTCAAAGAAGGATAACTCAAAAACTTTACAATCCTTCCCACTAAGGAGACAAAATAACATTTGTGTCCAACCCAAACACTCTCTCATACCCGATACAAAATAACCTACCTGTCTACATCATTTAGACAGAATCTTATAACTGCCAAGAACAACATGCATAAACATATATACAACTATACACACTACCTGGAGTATTTTAGGGGACTTCTATTCCTCCAACCTGGACAACGCATCTGCCACAATGTTCAACTTACCAGGCACATACGAAATTCTAAATTTTAATTCCTGTAGTGTCAGACTCCAACGTAATAATTGCTGATTACTCATCTTCATTCTCTGAAGCCATTGTAATGGTGCATGATCTGTTTCAATAAAAATATTCTTACCTTCTAGATAAACCCATAAAGACTTCACAGCCCATACTATAGCATAGCATTCCTTCTCTATAACCGAATACCTACGTTCAGCATCTGAAAATGTCTTACTCATATAAAGAATCGGATGTCTGCCATCTTTAAACTCTTGTTCAAGTACACATCCAACACCTGTGTTACAAGCATCAGTACATACAATAAATGTAAGAGAAAAATCAGGCGCTCTCAACACTGGTTCTGATGCAATCATATATTTCAACTTGTCAAAGCACTGCTGATGTTCACTAGTCCAATTTACCTTGTTTGGCAAGCCCTTCTTAGTGAGGTCTGTGATTGATGCAGAATACTTGGAAAAGTTTGATATAAATTTCCTGTAGAAACCAATAAATCCAATACAAGATCTTACCTGTTTCTTTGTCATTGGTGGTTTAAAATCCACAATAGCCTGAATCTTATCCTGTGTAGGCTAGATTTCACCCCCACCTACTATATGTCCAAGAAATTCTAACTTACTGAATCCAAAACAGCATTTTTTTGGTCTTGCTGCTACATTTGCTTTTATAAGAGCAAGTAATACTAACCTTATATGTTTCAGATGATCTTCAAATGTATCACTATAAATATCATCTATAAATGAATCAGCAAAGCCATCACAATCTTGCATGACCTTTCTCATCAGACGTACAAAAGATGCACTAGAATTTACCATACCAAAAGGCATTACTGTAAATTGAAAGTAAATAAATAAATTAGTCCATCACAGTCCATAAATCACAAGTCTATATCAATCCAGAAATCTCAAAGGTTGTTCTCGTTTGATCCGAATTATTATACTGTTCAAATGTACTGTGTGTCAACTTGACAAATATTTAAAAACCAATACTTTGACAACATAACGTTAATTAAGAGAAAAATTAGGCGCTCTCAACACTGTTTCTGATGCAATCATAGATTTCAACTTGTCAAAGCACTGCTGATGTTCACTAGTCCAATTTACCTTGTTTGGCAAGCCCTTCTTAGTGAGGTCTGTGATTGATGCAGAATACTTGGAAAAGTTTGATATAAATTTCCTATAGAAACCAATAAATCCAATAAAAGATCTTAACTGTTTCTTTGTCATTGGTGGTTTAAAATCCACAATAGCCTGAATCTTATCCTGTGTAGGCTAGATTTCACCCCCACCTACTATATGTCCAATAAATTCTAACTTACTGAATCCAAAACAGCATTGTTTTGGTCTAGCTGCTACATTTGCTGTTATAAGAGCAAGTAATACTAACCTTATATGTTTCAGATGATCTTCAAATGTATCACTATAAATAACATCTTTAAATGAATCAGCAACGCCATCACAATCTTTCAGGACCGTTCTCATCAGACGTACAAAAGACGCACTAGAATTTACCATACCAAAAGGCATTACTGTAAATTGAAAGTGACCCATTGGTGTCACAAAATCACTTTTCCTCTTGGCATCTTCATCTAGACTAAGTTGCCAATATCCCTTGGTTAGGTCTATTTTACTTAGACATTTTGCCTTACCTATCTTATTTAGCACATAATATATCTGCGGCATCGGTGCTGGATCAAATTCCGTAATTTTATTAATTTCCCGGTAATATCAACAAAACCGTATTGATGAATCTTTCTTTTTCACCAATACCACTGGAGCTGCATACGGGCTGTCCGAAATCTCAATAATGCCAAGTTTCAACATGTCATCAATTTCTTGTTCAACCTTCTCTCTAAGTGCATACTGAACAGGATATGGCTTCTTATACACAGGCTTATCTGTAATTATGTTTACCTTATGATGCACAAGATCTGTCCTCTTTGGTACATCAGTAAATATGTCTGAGAATTCCCAGATCAGTTTTGAGATTAACCTAGGTTGCTCATCTGTTAAATCCTATGAAATTCTGACGTCATTTACTATTTCTTTACCTACCAGCTAAGGAGTTACTTTATAGTCTACATCTATGTATTCATCTTCAAACTTATCTTCCGCTACATCTATACATGCTAAAAATTCTACCTCATTTTCCAGTGCTTCAGGACGCTCATGCCATGTGTTTAACATATTCACGTGATAAACTTTCTCTTTACCTCTTACCTTGACTTTATAATCTACTGGGCCTACCTTATCTGTAACAACATAAGGCCCTTTCCACTGAGCCAGAAGTGTACTTTCAATAGTGGGAGGTAGAACTAATACCTTAGTACCAACCTCAATCTCTCTCGATCTTGCCTTCTTATCGTAATACCTCTTCTGTACCTGTTTTGCATTCATTTCATTCTGAGTGCTAACTCAGATAACATTTTCAGTCTCTCTCGAGTTTCAATCAAATAGCTAAGTACAGATGATTGGCAATTTTCTGGTTCTTCCCATTGTTCTTTCAAGACAGACAGTGGTCCTCTTACATTTCGACCATACAATAACTCAAATGGCGAAAAACCTGTAGTATCATTTGGTACCTCCCTATAAGCAAATAATACATATACCAGGTACTAATCCCATGTCTTTGGTTCTAGTGAAGCATAGGCGTTCAACATACGTTTCAAAACACCATTGAGTTTCTCACACATTCCATTCGTCTGCGGATGGTAAACACTAGATACCTTCTTTTCAACTGTTAAAAGTCTGCATACTTCCAATATAAGAAACGACTTAAAATTTGATCCTTGGTCCGAAAGTAACTCTTCAGGGAAACCTACTCTAGAAAATACTTTCATCAATGAATCAACAACTGTCTCTGCATCTTGGCTTCTCAAGGCAACAGCTTCTGGTTATCGAGTGGCACAGTCCACAATTACCAACATATACCTATTTTTTCGTTCTGTAACCGGTAATGGTCCAACAAAGTCAATAGCAATTCGACGAAAAGGTACATCTATTGGTGGAATACTCACTAGCGGTACCTTTACTGACTTACCTTTTGAACTACTCAACTGGCAAACATAACATGCTTTACAATACATAGCCACATCCTCAAACATACCTGGCCAAAAGTAATGACGTAATATTCTATCACTAGTTTTCTTGATACCAAGATGGCCTGAAAGAGGAATATCGTGAGCAAGTTACAGTAGTATGGCCCTATTCTTCTGTGGTAAAACAACCTGCTATATCTCTTCCTCACTTGGAGTCTCGGAGTCACATATACTCTGTATAGAATTCCTAACTTCATTATGAAATAGGATGACTTTTGTCCTGGATTTTCCTGAACTAATTTCCTAACCTTATTCAAAGATTTGTCGTCAGCTTGAGCTACTCATCTCTGCTATACATCTTACCTACCTGTGGTAATATATTATCTGTTACATGTTCATTTAACTTGTCTATACTTGTTTGTATCTTTTTTTCATTTTCGTCTTCTTGTTTCTTCTTGGTCCTTGTTTGTACAGCCTGGCATTGGTCTTGATCAACATTCTTACTATTGTTTTCTACTTTTTCAGTGCATACATCTTTAGGTACAGAAGTATTTACATAATTACCTTTAACTAAGTCTGCAAATAGTATGTCTAAAACCAGTGCCAACACTGAACCAGACATGTATGGTGTAGTAACATTGATCCATACCTCTTCACAGTTCCTGACAGATCCATCTGCTAACCAGATATCTTTCATTTTACCTGTTCTCTCCATCCCTTTTACAAGATTACCATGTACAAAAACTGTGGAACTGCCGGTGTCACGTAAAACTGAAACTGGTTTACCTTCAACTGTACCTTTTACAATTTCTAAACCAGGACCCTTACCTTCATCAAAATTTGCATTTACAGCTACTCCTGATAGTTTCACAACTTTACCTTCATTAACATCCTTCCTTTTACACACTCTAAAACTTTATCTTTATCTACACAAAGTCAAAAACTACCTTTCTTACCTTTTTCCGTACCTTTCTCTTTAGTGCAATCATAACTCAAATGTCCTTGTTTATGACAAATGTAACAAGTTTTAGGTTTACTGTTACTCTGAGCCTTGAACGGTTTTCTGAAATCCTTACTCTTTCCTAGATCCTTCTGTAAGCCTCTGGTTTGACCACCATTATTACCTGGTTGAGGTTTCATCTTGAAAGCACCATCTGATACAAGACTCTCAGTCTTGTGAGCCACTTGATAGGATTCAGCTAAATCAACAACTTCATGAACAGATTTAGGCTTGTGTTCATTAACCTAAAGCCTTAAATCCCTACTACAAGTTTGGAGTAATTGCTCACGCAACATCAAATCTTTGGATATAAAATTCGACCTTTGTTTTAACTCTCATTCTGTCAAACTTCATTTTTCTGTTTGATCAAGTGTTGATGTACAAGCCACACATTGTTCTTAAGTCAAAACTGCTAATCAAGAATGTGATTAACAACGGTAACATATCCATGTGTACAAAGTGGAAATCGAGAACTTGCTTTATAAACTAGGAGGCTACAACAGGTTTTTTCATAATTTTAAGGTGTCGGTATAAATATGGAAGTTTTTTGTTTGCACATCTGATATAATGGCCTATATAGGAATATAATCCAAATATTTGCGTATCAACGACGATGAACGTAAGAAGCAGTAACAAGGAACACGTTACCGCAGGTTACAGAAATAAATCGTGTGTCCGATACACACTTCGAAGTGTTTTTTTAAAGATCTAATCTTTTGAAATTAAAATAACCGTAGGTGCTAGATTGAAATATATGTTTCTTGAATAGGCTTTCCGACAGTTTAAAATTGTGTTATATAATTTCGAACATTAAACCCTTTCCTAATTGACTGAAAAAGGGAGAGTTATTAATAAAGGTGATTTTACAAACGCTTCACATAAATTTAGATCTAAACAGAGAAAAATTGATTAAATACAAAAATTATATAATAATCACAGAAACAAAAGAGGGACGAAAGATACCAGAGGGACAGTCAAACTCATAGATCGAAAACAAAACTGACAACGCCATGGCCAAAAATAAAAAGACAAACAGACAAATAATAGTACAGATGACACAACATAGAAAACTAAAGACTAAGCATTACGAACCCCACCAAAAATTTGGGGTGATCTCAGGTGCTCCGGAAGGGTAAGCAGATCCTGCTCCACATGTGGCACCCGTCGCGTTGCTTATGTTATTACAAATCCGGTAAATAGTCTAATTCGGTAAGTCACATTCGTGAAAAGGGAAGGGTATTGTAGTTACGACATAAGGAACATATCCGATATCATCTGTGAAACGGTTATTCCATAACGGTCAACCAACTCGTGATGGCGTCCGTAAAATTTACGAAGCGATGATTTCAACTTCACCATTTGGAATTCTTGGCTAACAAATATATGTACTTTTACAATGCTTTGTTTTGAAAGAAAAAAGAAAGCGTTTTTTGAAAAGGGAAATCGAGGGACACAAATATATCGGTAATATGAAAAAACCCACAAAGGAAAGCAATACGCAAATAAACTAAAACAAGAGAAAAGAGAAACATCACTCCACCTGTGTGCTCACAGTTAATTAGTTGAAACAAAAAATGAATTACAATTTTAGATAATTATGTTAAATGCATGTTGTACTGGTCAAAATTTTACTAATTCACAAACAAATAGAAAAAAAAAATTCTCCGGAATAGGAATAGCAAAGGTAATGTAAACATGATGATTATTGATACTGTACTTGTAACTACAAAATTGATAATTTGAAAGTATAGGAATGTTGTCAAATAGCAACGAAAGATACTTTCACAATCAAATATAGTTAGCATGGGTAAACGTGAAATCAAGTTTTTATATCAAACGTAGATTAAGTGATGACGTAAATTCAAACATTCCAAACATTTTCTGCGAGTTAATTAGTTGTGTAATTATAACAATGAACAACATAATTTAAAACATAGATGTAATAATTGTTTACTCACCACCATTAGTCTCTTTCACAAGTTCAATTCCATAAGAAGTACATAACAACATCACATAATAATTCGTCTTTGCATGTGTGACCTAACACACTTGTTATTCAACCGATACAGTTAATAAACATAGCAATGAAGGGCTATGTTGATTTCTTGATTTCAAGCTCTTTAATTGACTATTTGGCACAGTAAGATAACATATTCAAAATTTATTTTAGAATATTAATAGTAGTGTATCGCAAATAACGATTAAAAATGATTTTAACTGATCAAATTACCATCTACATAGATTTCAAGTTAATATGACCGAAATTGTTTCATTTCACTGGAAGCACATGTTCCCCATTTAATGAAATAATAAATCATTCGAATTTTGTTTAACAATTTTTGCCAATTTATACGCTTTGACATCATGTCAATAATAACAATTTCTGGGAACTAACGCACCTGTTGCAAATCTGAAAAGGTATCTTCTTTTCATTTTTTGAGTGTGTGTCCGGTCAAAAAATGATAAAAAAGTGAAACAAATCATCCCATATCCTAGTTAAGTAGAAATCAAGATATAACATTTGTTAATACGGCTCCTGTGTGTTTGTTTATTCTACATTGGCTAGAGGTATAGCAGGAGGGTTGAGATCTCACAAAACATGTTTAACCCCGCCGCATTTTTGCGCCTGTCCCCAGTGAGGAGCCTCTGGCCTTTGTTAGTCTTGTATGTTTCTTTTAATTTTAGCTCATTTGTATGTTTCGGAGTTTAGTGTGACGTCCATTTCCACTGAACTAGTACACATGTTTATTTAGGGGCCAGCTGAAGCCCGCCGCCGGGTGTGGGGTTTTCCCGGTGTGTTGAAGACCCATTGGTGGCCTTCGGCTGTTTTCTGCTTTTTGGTCGGGTTGTAGTCTCTTTGACACATTCCCCATTTCCATTCTCTATTTTATTGTTCTTTAAATTATTTAAATATGAATCTTATCAATGTCAATTTAAAAATATCCATTTCTTTTAACAATGTGTAAATCTCAGTCGGTAAGTGTTAGATACCAACCCGATACGTGTAACTTAAATTATTGAACATGTATTGTTATAGGAAATACATGACATGTAGTAGTATTTCTATAAGGTAGGAAGAATGTGATAGATGCAATATTGGATTATTGCTTTCAATATGCATAACATTGTTACTTTGAAAAAACAAGAGAAATGTGAATGGAAACGTTTGAGAAAAGTTCTAGTTTGTTTAGTGATGACCAGATATGAAATAAAGAAAAGAAATGTAGTGTATAGTTTTCTGTAATCATTTGTAGATTGTAGTTTCAATAGCGCATGCATCTCCGAACAATTGTTCATTCTTTAAATTGCTGTTGATCTATTGTCTATCTGAATTTAAGAAAATTAAAAAAAAAATAACTGCATTTCAAAAAAGACAACAAAAATAACGAGCTCCTGTCAAATATGGGAAGTCCATAAAAAACTGACATGATTAAACGCTATGAATCAACGGAATAAGTGAAAACAAACTGCCTTATTCCTAACTTGGTACCGGCATTTTCCGAAGAAAATGGTGGGTTCAACATTGTTTTATAGCTAGCTAAGCCTTCAACTTGTATGACAGTTGTTTACAGTTTCGTTATATTGACAAAAATTGGTGAGCAACCCAACATACATAATTAGTTAATGTGACAAAATTTGGGGCCCAGCAGCCAACACTGTGAAAATATACATCACAGACATACAACACAAATGAATAAGAACAAATGAAAACAAAATAAACAAATTAATTTTACAAATACGCCAGCAAAAGGTGTTCTTCAAATGTGTGCATGTCGTGTTGTTTTAAATAAGTTGTCATCATGCAAAGATGCATTTTCCGTATTAACAAATGTTATATCTTGATTTCTACTTAACTAGGATATGGGATGATTTGTTTCACTTTTTTATCATTTTTTGACCGGACACACACTCCAAAGTGAAAAGATGATACCTTTTCAGATTTGCAACAGGTGCGTTAGTTCCCAGAAATTATTATTATAGACATGATGTCAAAGTGTATAAATGGGCAAAAATTGTTAAACAAAATTCGAATGATTTATTATTTCATTAAATGGGGAACATGTGCTTCCAGTGAAATGAAACAATTTCGGTCATAATAACTTTAAATCTATGTAGATGGTAATTTGATCAGTTAAAATCATGTGTAATCGTTATTTGCGATACACTACTATTAATATTCTAAAATAAATTTTGAATATGTTATCTTACTGTGCCAAATAGTCAATTAAAGAGCTTGAAATCACGAAATCAACATAGCCCTTCATTGCTATGTTTATTAATTGTATCGGTTGAATAACAAGTGTGTTAGATCACACGTGCAAAGACGAATTATGTGATGTTGTTATGTACTTCTTATGGAATTGAACTTGTGAAAGCGACTAATGGTGGTGAGTAAACAATTATTACATCTATGTTTTAAATTATGTTGTTCATTGTTATAATTACACAACTAATTAACTCGCAGAAAATGTATGGAATGTTTGAATTTACGTCATCACTTAATCTACGTTTGATATAAAAACCTGATTTCACGTTTACCCATGCTAACTATATTTGATTGTGAAAGTATCTTTCGTTGCTATTTGACAACATTCCTATACTTTCAAATTATCAATTTTGTAGTTACAAGTACAGTATCAATAATCATCATGTTTACATTACCTTTGCTATTCCTATTCCGGAGAATTATTTTGTTTTCTATTTTTTTGTGAATTAGTAAAATTTTGACCAGTACAACATGCATTTAACATAATTATCTAAAATTGTAATTCATTTTTTTTTTCAACTAATTAACTGTGAGCACACAGGTGGAGTGATGTTTCTCTTTTCTCTTGTTTTAGTTTATTTGCGTATTGCTTTCCTTTGTGGGTTTTTTCATATTACCGATATATTTGTGTCCCTCGATTTCCCTTTTTCAAAAAACACTTTCTTTTTTCTTTCAAAACAAAGCATTGTAAAAGCACATATATTTGTTAGCCAAGAGTTCCAAATGGTGAAGTTGAAATCATCCCTTCGTAAATTTTACGGACGCCATCACGAGTTGGTTGACCGTTATGGAATAACCGTTTCACAGATGATATCGGATATGTTCCTTATGTCGTAACTACAATACCCTTCCCTTTTCACGAATGTGACTTACCGAATTAGACTATTTACCGGATTTGTAATAACATAAGCAACGCGACGGGTGCCACAGGATCTGCTTACCCTTCCGGAGCACCTGAGATCACCCCAAATTTTTGGTGGGGTTCGTGTTGCTTAGTCTTTAGTTTTCTATGTTGTGTCATCTGTACTATTATTTGTCTGTTTGTCTTTTTATTTTTGGCCATGGCGTTGTCAGTTTGTTTTCGATCTATGAGTTTGACTGTCCCTCTGGTATCTTTCGTCCCTCTTTTGTTTCTGTGATTAATATATAATTTTTGTATTTAATCAATTTTTCTCTGTTTAGATCTAAATTTAAGTGAAGCGTTTGTAAAATCACCTTTATTAATAACTCTCCCTTTTTCAGTCAATTAGGAAAGGGTTTAATGTTCGAAATTATATAACACAATTTTAAACTGTCGGAAAGCCTATTCAAGAAACATATATTTCAATCTAGCACCTACGGTTATTTTAATTTCAAAAGACTAGATCTTTAAAAAAAACACTTCGAAGTGTGAATCGGACACACGATTTATTTCTGTAACCTGCGGTAAAGTGTTCCTTGTTACTGCTTCTTACGTTCATCGTCGTTGATACGCAAATATTTGGATTATATTCCTATATAGGCCATTATATCAGATGTGCAAACAAAAAACTTCCATAGTTATACCGACACCTTAAAATTATGAAAAAACCTGTTGTAGCCTCCTAGTTTATAAAGCAAGTTCTCGATTTCCACTTTGTACACATGGATATGTTACCGTTGTTAATCACATTCTTGATTAGCAGTTTTGACTTAAGAACAATGTGTGGCTTGCACATCAACACTTGATCAAACAGAAAAATGAAGTTTGACAGAATGAGAGTTAAAACAAAGGTCGAATTGTATATCCAAAGACGGACGAGGACATCAAAAATCGTGTGCTAAAAAACTAAACACACCAAAAACAAAACTTACAACAAGCATTGTCAACCAAATCGTTGATAAAGAAGACAATCTCAAAGCTTGAAACAAGTGGCCATGAAATAAGTATTGTCGCTGACAGTGTAAAAATCAATGTAATAGTCTAGGTCTCTTCGGGAAACCGTATTGATGAGTGATAGAATTATTGTATGAGAAGGTGATTTTAATAAACAGGTTTTTGTGTAATTGTCATTTGTTATTTCGTTGTAATTTGTTTCAAAATGAAGAAGAATGTATGATAATTGATTGATTTTTTTTATAATATTGGACAGGTAAGGTTACATAAGGGTTTCTAAAAGGTAAATTAAAGTCCAATCACTGAAATAAAGAACTGGAACAATATAACAATGACGTCACAATAATGTTTTAATTTTACCTTAACGAATTAGAATACATATCTAATAGATAAACCCACATTCATTCCCCTCACATCACGACATGTTCTTTTTTTTTCGATCTACCTTAGACGCAAATGTGTGACAAGCGGTAAAGAGTTAAAGCTAAAACTTTAATATAAAATATAAAAAGTGATTGCTTCTTCATTTTAAACTCTTTCACCGTACACAGAAATATAAGTTAATCTTTATAATTTTTAATGACGATTTCCTGTCTTGCGTATGTGGTACTTCCCTTTAAGGTTTTAAAAACCTTCTATAGACGGGTTTATCTATAATTGACCTAGAAAACATGGACGCATCCATTAACCTCTCACGTGACCGATCAGCCATTACAACCTTGAAAAATAACGCACGTGTATTAATCAAAACATTATCGATTTTCTGTTTACATTTGTATTTCTTTCATTTTCTTATTTATTTTACTATGGATACTGCTGAAAGTTATGAAAATGTGGAGGCATTTCTTGTGCAGTTTATAGTTGTACAAATAATCGTAGATGTGGAAAAAAACCAATATTTTAATTACACAACGAGTTGAACGATGACTGCCTCTCTGCCCTTGTTTGATTCCATATAACATGTATAAGTCTCATTTGATGCCTTCTGACGAGCCAACAAAACTTGAGTGGATCAAAGCTTTAAGCAGAAAAACTTTGCATAAACAGGTTTTTGTATGGTCCGGACATTTATTTTCTGGATGGTGCACCGACTGCACACAATCCGTTTATTTTTTTAAATAAAATTTATGAAAGTAAAATTACACTGGCAGACGAATGTTGACACGTCGTGAAACGACTGTAAAAAAAAACCTATATTAATCTGTGAAAATCAATCCGATGACTACAGTGCATCTGCCTCTTTTTGTATAGATGATCCACACATCAGATGCGGATCAACGATTTTGAAAGGGGGTGTGTGCCGCGGGCCCCAAAACTAGACAAAATTCGTACTGGAAGCGGTAAGAAGTCTCGATTGACCATAAATGTAGCTCCATAAGGGGTGCGCGGGCACCCCCCTAAATCCGCCGCTGCACATTTCTTTAGATAATAACAATGAAACCTACCCCGATGCTACATATGTAGTTTTAATTGTAAGTAAATCAACCCAGTATGAAGAGACGAACTTTTTTATTCATGACGACTATCTTTATGCTGGGGAAAAATGGATAGACATTAATTCCGACAACATCAACTCAGACAAAAATATTGTAAACAGAGGAGTAAGGAGTTCAAAATTAAATAAAAGGGGGAAACCACGTCAGCTTATAGACATATTATGAATGACATTGACGCCTTATTGTATACTTATGTAACTACATATATATATATATATATGTAAGTTTTCTTTACTTTAGCGGAATTACTACACACATTTAATTTTCAACTACGATATACAGATTAGCTGTTGCTCGATCGTACTGATGATCGAAGTGAACACTTAGTATGATATTTGGTTATTTGGACGGCGCTTTCATATTTCGAAAAGAAAGGCTTGTAAAATATTTTATTCCTGGGTGCCAGTTCTTGTTGAAAACCTTAAAGGTTTTACAAACAGTTGCATCCATAGACAAATCCTAGCAAAACTTTCTATTAAGGGCCCTTCCCTATAAGCCTCATCTTAATTAATGGTCCATAAACATGATCATGATATTAGTAGGCCTGTGTGCTTAAGGTATATATTCACTTTACTTTCTTTATACGACGTATACAGTAACTTCTGTTGAAACTTGATTTGAACTTTCCTCATCAGTAGATTATTCTGTGCATGATTTATAAAATTTTACACGTCAGAAAGAATTTTTCAAAGGTCTTGGTAATCAAATAGTTTACTAAAACCTACGGACCACAAGCACAAAACTCTCGTCTCTGTGAAAAAGTTTATCATCAAACAGTACATGTCTATAGGTATATTTTTCAGCAGAGACAAGTAACTGCGCGTCGGAGAAAACGGGCTGTCGAATGATAGGACCGTCGGATTAGAGGATTGTTTAGGACTGTCTCATTATAGGTCTGACTACAGAAATTTCTATGATTTGATAAAATTGCACCTGGTTTTTCTAATATATCACATTCGACCCGGCAAGACAATTTATTTTTATTTATGTATGTGTTATAATAATCAATAATGATAATAATCGATATGTAGCCTGGGATTAGTATTCGTATATATTATATCCCGGGTGTAACGTATCAAATACAGTTATATTTTAAGGACAACACCTGGCCTGCAATACAATAATAATTTAAATGTCCATTCCTTATCTAATTACTTTATTATTTATAGCATCTATAATTTTGCCGAGGTCAAGTACGCATTCACATTCTTATGTTTACGTTTTAAATTATATGCGGTCTGGGAAATAGATGTATATCTAGTTTACATTTTTTCACGGTTGTAATGGCGACGCTACTACGATGACGCCTAGGAGTCGCGTCACAAACTAAGGCAGATAATCGGAAAAACCTGTCTATAGATTAAAGATTTCAAAACGCGCTTTGCGGCAGAACAATGCAACTAAAATGTCATCATAAAAAACGAAAAATTATCACAACTCCTATAATTCAAACTGCAAATGCGATATTCAATATCGCAAATCCAAGTTTTAACATTGGAAATTCTTTCTTGAACAGTGCGTTATATTTCAGTTTTCTAAATGTCATTTAATCGGGTGTGATGCGCTTTCTGTAATATTTCGTTGATAAGGTACAACAGATAAAACAGTCAATGCAATCCTTATTTAAATCGGAAGAACCATGAAGAGACACAAACATTGTCTCTTCCTTTCACTTGGTTTTCCGCTCTCGTGTACTTAATTCACTGCTCACTTCATTAATTTAGTATACATTTTAATTCAAAGTCTTAATTGTTCTATGCATCATTTACGGTTTGTGGGATAATGAACAAACTACAAAATAAAAATTAAAAAGAAGAAACACATGAAAGACATATCCTTATCTAACATAAATACATGTATACAGAAAAAAGAAATGACATCTTTCTTTCTTTTGATAGGGATACAAATATATAAACAGCAAATGCAAACTTATTTAAATTAAAAGAACTGTGAAGAAACACACACATGGTCTCCTCTTTTTACTTGATTATCCGCCAAATTGTACTTAGTTCACTGCTCACTTCAATAATTTTCATTTAAATTCTTAATTGTCCTATCCATTATATGCGATGTGTGGTATAATGAACATACTACACAATAAACCTTCAAAAAAACAAAAATCAAAACACAAAAATGGCATATCCCGATGAATCATAAAATGAAAAAAAAAAACAACATATTCATATATAATATAAACACACTTATAATAATTCCCTGTTTATAATTTTAATGTCTGCTTCACAAAGGACCAATTCCCTCAATTTACTACTAACACATTGTAATCGCTAAATCTCATTTTGTAATATCATTTATTTCTTCATTTTAAAGATTTACAATATAAGTTATTTTCCTTCTCTAAATTAAGCTTGCAATGTTTGTAAGGATATCATTTATTGCATATGTATCGAAAGCTACTGTAGTCATTTGGAATCTCAAATTTCGGAATACACATTAGCGTTTTATAGTCAACAGGGACATTCGAAAAACGGCTCCATTCGGAGTTCATCTACGCGGTAAAAAGTTGATGAAATGAAAATGAAGTATGCGTTTTTAAAATAGTTTCAAATGTATAGAGATAAGATTTTTTTTTAAATAATATCAAATACCGTTACTCATTAAATTAAGAAATTTTCATAAAGAAAACCTACGTTCCTATTATACGACAAAAAGAGAGTTTCCTTTAATTACACACATTTGTTAAATTGAAAAAGAATAGCACATCTATCTTCGAGTTTAAAAGACTTTTTACAACATTAATTGTTCAAAATCAATATCTGTGTTTAGAGGACAAGAGATCGGAAAAAACGGATTTTTAAATTGCGTACTAGACAAATGCTATACTGCTTTAGCCTTGTTATTTCTACTGTTTCCACATGTGCATTTCGTCTAACATCAAGAAGATATTCTGATTCCCAAAGCAGTAACTGAAAATTGAACATTCAGTGGTTGCCGCTAAATGTTCATGTTGTAAGGTTCCCTTTTGTGCAAAAATAAGGTCTGATCATGCAATTTTAATATCAATTATCTGATCTCTCAAACCAAACAGACAAACAAGTTCACGATTGCATTTTTCTTTTTTTTTAAGAAAGCAACTTAAGTTATAAGTATACCATAATCTTTTTTTTTTCTTCAATGTAGAAAAAAATGAATTATTTGTGCTCTTTCATTCCATGATCCTTTAAAAGACTATTTGGCAGTAAAACTAGTACTACTCAAAAGACTATAAAGCATATAAATTGTGGTGCAATCATATTTCCATAACTTTCTGTATGTTGTTATTTTTAGGTGGTCTGCTTTCAAATTGATAGATAACTTAGCAGGAACATTGCTTCAAAAAGAAAGTCAAATCTACATGAACATTGACATTTGTATAGAACTATAAGAACATGTCTGCATAGGACACCATGTCCCATAGCACTATTCTATATCCAGGTTCAGTTAACCATGGTATCAACGGTAAAATTTTGATGTATATTGTAATTTTGAAAGTTCAGCTCACAAAGAACATTATGTATTACATTTCGAGTTGATGGAAACAACACTACATGGTAGACTATCTGAACCAAACATTTAACCTGCAAACGCAACAGTTTCAAATTGCAATGTATCACATTTTCTACGTTCAAAATAAAAAAAAAATTGTATAAACAGTAGTCCTTATTTTTAAGTACTTGTGATAACATTTTCATGATGAACTACCTAAACCAAAACCTGCAATCATATATGATATGTTAACACAAGGTTCTCTGCTTTTGATGTACTGTATATTTGATTCTTACCAATAACAGAAGGACACAAATGCCTTCTTTAAGTTCCTCGTGTGCTCTGCTTTGCTTCGAGTACAAATTGTTAAATCAAGGAATAAACAAACTTGCTATTACCTTCATAACCAGAGAATACTTGTATATTAATATACCTAATTATGAAAATAAGAAAATATGATATGATTGCCAATGAGACAACTATCCACAAGAGACCAAATGACACAGAAATTAACAACTATAGGTCACCGTACTGCCTTCAACAATGAGTAAAACCCATACCGCATAGTCAGTTATAAAAGGTCCCGAAATGACAAATGTAAAACAATTCAAACAAGACTGATTTATGTACAAAATAATGCACAAAAAACAAATGTGATATACAGCAACAAACGAAAACCACTGAAATACAGGCTCCTGACTTTGGACAGGCACATACATAATGTGGCGGGTTTAAACTAGTTTGAAGGAGCGCCAGCCCTCCGCTAGCCTGCGACAGTGTTGTAACAGCAGAACATAAAAACAAACTTTGAAAATCGGTTGAAAAGGGCTTAACTCATCAGATCAATACAAAACAGAAATACATCTAACAAAAACAAGGAGTGGATGTGGCAGGGTCCTTATGCATTCCCACAACAAAAACAAAACATAAGTAAGTATATTTGTGCAATTTTCTACATATTCTATAATTAGTTCACAGACTTTTTGCCTGTCAATAGTTTCAAAAGATAATTAACTGCCAGTCGATAGTTTGCAAGTCAGGAATATGACAATTGTAATCCATTCGTTTGATGTGTTTTGATTTTGCCATTTGATTAGGGACTTCCCGTATTGAATTTTCCTCGGAGTTCAGTATTTTTGTTATTTTACTTTTTGCAAGACGGTAAACTGTCATCAATAGTTGCAAAGGCTAGTAACAGCTCGTCAATAGTTTCAAATTTGTGTTTCAACATCATTTCACGAAATTGTTCATGCTTCTTTCTATTTGACAAAACATAAGTCATTGGCTACTGTAAACCTGGAAATTTTCGCACCGTCTTTATTTCGCGATTTATGAACACTATCTAAATTCGCGCCATTTTGAATTCGCGATTTCCCTGTGGCCTATATAAATATTTTCATAAAGGATATAGAAAGTGAACAGCTTGAAATGTATAGTAAATCAAGTGATAAAATCAATCAGAAATCTTTTGTTTTCGGTTGATTGATGTTAAAGGAGATTAAAAGTTGTGTCATTTTTGCTTGTAAAACACATACACAATAACTAATAAGAAAACCTAATTAAGAATGAATTAAAATGAAATGCTGTCAGGATTAATGCTAATTAATCGATCTTTTGATCTGATTTATCTGTGCAGCAGGTTCAACGAGGTAATACTTTTAAAACTGATTGACAGATGTCATTTACATATTTGTAACGAGTGTTGTTTACATAACAATATCCGTAATGTCCACTTGCTTGAGATGTCTTCCATGTTAAGGATATTAATTTGAGTTAAAGTCATGATTTATAACATTTCTTTTCATTTAGAAATACAGTTATGATTTGAGGTATCGATTTGTCGTCTGTAAATCCGTGTTATAGGGTGGTCCTCTACATGTCCTATTCATAAACGTATATGTATGGTTTTCATCTTATGAATAGATTTTTCTTGAAATTTTCGCGGTCGTTTTATTTTCGCGTTTCAATTCTTACCGCGAAAATAGCGAAAATAAAACTGCCGCGAAAATTTCCCTGTTTACAGTATGTGCTTTGCTTTGATTTTGACGCATGGTAAAACATTGCAATAATTGATGACTGCAAGTGTCTGTTGTCGTTATTTTTAGATTTATTTTTAATTCAATACATTATTTGCAGGAGCAGAGCTTAAACAAGGAAGAGAAATCTGATGTTTGTATAGAACTACAGAAATGTGTCCTTCTAGATAGACACTGTTATTTGTATAGAACAACAGGAAGTTGTCCTTCTAGATAGACACTGTTATTTGTATAGAACTACAGGAAGTTGTCCTTCTAGATAGACACTGTTATTTGTATAGAACTACAGGAAGTTGTCCTTCTAGATAGACACTGATATTTGTATAGAACTACATGAATTTGACCTCCATAGCACTATTATATTTCCATGTTCGGTAAACCGCAAAGTAAACGTCAATTTTTTATTTTGTCCAATAATTCAAACGTTTTCCCTACAATGAACTTATTTTTTCAAAGTGAGGCGAAAGATACTAAAGTGATATTCATAGTCGAAGATAAACTGACAATGTGATGGCAAAAAAAAAAAAAGAAGGTACGAGTATCCAAAACACAACATACTAAGTTTCAAAATGATATGAACCATAATTCATGGTAAATTATCTTTACCAACAACTGCAATTTGCAAATGTACTAATTTCAAACTACGACATTATTATATCAGTGAACGGTGCAAACTGGGTTAGAACCAAAAAAGTGCCTAACAATATCGATTGTTCACAGCATAATTAACAATAGGCCTAATTTACAAGTTGTTGTGACCACAGCTTTATGATAAACTACCAACCAAAACTTTAACCAGATATGAAACGGACGAACGAACAGATGCACATATATAACAACAATTAATCCATTTTTATTATCGTAGTCGGGCATACATATTGTTATTACAACAACATCAAGCTCTTCATTATTTTAGAAAGCAGTTTTTGTTTGTGTTAGGAAGTTATTATATATGAACCCAATACCTTTCTTTTATGTATCATTGTTGAATTCTATTTTTGTTATTCATTGGGAAATATACTTATAACATGTCCGTCCTTAAGTACAATCTTAAGATTTCAATTGATTGTTTGTCTAGGGGTTTATTTGTTATTTGAATCAAATAGCTATTAAAGTTTAAGTATTTTCTAAAATTGTTTTGACATTATGAAAGTTCAAAGACCAAAAACAAATATTTCTGTACCATTGGAAATTTCAAACAATCTGTTTCGCATTGTTTGATTGCGTTAACTGCCACAATGTGGAAAACATGACAACATTATTGGTGCCGTACAATTTACATCACATTAGGACCTGATTTTCCAGTATCTATGATATTTCTCTCTATTATTAAATCGTTGTAATTTGTTAACATGTTTAAGTAGATTATAAATATGTACTTGTAAACAATGTATCCGGTAACACACATGTATTTGTTAAAGTTAATCTTTGGTGGTAATTAGAGATCCTTTATTGTTCCTGTTAAATAATGCCAGACATTGCTTACCCGGTGCGATGTAGAGCTTGACACATTGAAGAGAAACCCGTAAATTGATGCCGACTGTATGCTGCACTCTAGATGTCGTTTAGTTATGTGTGTCGTTAGGTTGCTGTCAAGTTTGTATATACCCTACATCTTTGAAACGAACAAAATTGTTAGTTTATGATTCAAGTAATCAATCTCATACAAAAACGTCTGTTATATTTATTAAATATCCGTCTATAAGTACTTATATGTAATTTCAATATATTGTTTGTCGAGTGGTTTTATCGTGTGAATTAAACAAATTTCAAAGTTAGAGTATGTTATACAATTGTTTTGACATTGTGCAAGTTCAAAGATCACAAACAATTATTTCCGCACCAGTTGAAATTTCAAATAATCTGTTTTGCATTGTTTGATTGCGTTAATTGCCACAATGTTAAACCATGACAACAATTTCGGTCCCGCCAAATGACTGTTCCACTTGAACATGATATCTCTATTTTCTACGATATTTTTCTCTATCATAACATCCTTGTAAATATTTTAGTAGACCTCTCCGTTAAAACACACGTATTTGTTAAATCAAATAATAAGAATTTGGTGTTGATGACGGATCCTGTATTGTTCCTGTTAAAATTTGTAACAACTTGCATGGTTCGGTGACATATAAAGCTTGACATATTGAATGCACAACTGTCTAGTATTAACGACAATATGCTGCAATCTTAATGACTTTTTAGTTATTTAGGTTGCTTGGATGCTGCCGAGTTTTTATATATTCCACAAACGAAATACTTTGTTAGTTTATAATTCAAGTAAAACAGAGAAATAATTGATGACTGTAAGTGTCTGTCGTTATTTTGAGTATGATTTCAAAGTCGAAAATTACATGCAAAAGGAATGCTTAAATAACAAACCTACATGCAAATTGAGATTTGCAGAGAACTTTAAGACTATGTCCTCCAACGTCACAATGGCTCATAGCATAATCCTATGTTCATTGAACCGTGAATTATGCGCCAACATTGTACTTTGTCAAATAATTGTAAACGTTTACATAACAATGAGCGTATGTACGTGTCATATTAATGTGACCAAACCGCATAGTAAACTACCATAACCAAAATCTTTAAGATGAAAACGTTCTTATTTCATACAATGACAATTACATTTTTGGTAAACGGTGTAATTGAAGTCAGAACCGATGCTTGTCATACACTATCAAAAGTTCACATCATAATGAACAATCGTCCTTAATTAAAAGTTGCTGTGATTACAGCTTTATAATATACTACCAATCAAAACCTTAACCAAATATAAATGGAATGACGAATGAAGACCCATAACAGAAAACTTAAATACCCTTACGTATTATATTGTAGTCGTATTGTCGCCATTATTATGCTCTATTTTTGTCATTCACTAAGAGGTATACCTTAAATATTTCCCTCTTTAAGTACCATCATTTGTTTTCAATTGTTTGTCTGCCAAGTGCTGTCCTTTGTAATTTAAATTTAGCATCAAGGTTTAAATGTTTTGACATCGTGGAAAACAGAGATCAAACACAATTATTTCCGCGCCAGTTAAAATGTAAAACAACCTGTTTTTCATTGTTTGAGTGTGTGTATTGCCTCGATGATGGAATGATATGATAGGCACACTCTGGCGGCATCTACCTCATACAACACTTTTTACACCAAAGAGCTTCTATCTAGGTACAATCAATTTTTACTAGGTATATACAATACAAATTTCTTTTTTATCGAATCATGAAGCAGAGCTTGTTAAGTCTTGGTTTCAATACAACAAATCTATGCTTGCTTTATTTGAGGTAGTTGTAAATTAACATTGCTTGTAGTTTTTTTTTCTTCTTAATTTTGTATAGTTGTTGGAAAATCTAAAACACTATAAGCCCTAAAGAACGACAAAATTACAGAATAAATGTATACAAGTACATGATATACAGTGACATATAGTTGCTAACATCTACGTTATTTTGTCTCTTGTGGATAGTTGTCTTATTGGTAATTAAACCACATATTATTTTTATATTAAAACAGAAATCAGGCGCTAAAATTTCCTAAATCATGAGGCCTGGAACTATCCTTTAATGCATTTTGTGCTGCCATATAATAAGACAAAAGTCAGACAATGTTGGACCTTACTATGAAACATAAAGTGTGTACGTTAATTTTTTGTTAAATGATTTGAGAAAATGTAGTTCTTGTTTATAAATGTTTATAGGTGCTTGGAGTTTTTCATCGTTTTAGTAAAGGTTGTTCCCGAAAAACATAATAATTACTTGGGACACAGGAATTGCAAATATATATGTGGGTGTTTTGTATGCCCCCGTCCTAGTAAACAGGGGCAATAAGTGTTACCCTTGACTGTCCGTCAATCCCAAATTTCGTTTTCCGCACTCTAACTTTAGTTTGTCTCATGCACATTTCATTAAACTCATACACAATGCTAAGAACCACAACACCCAGACAGAGTTCGAATTTGGGTTGTGAGTAATCCGTTCTCAAGTTATGTCCCTTTTTAACTAGGAAAATTGCAAAGCTTGAACGAGGGCATTCGTGTCCTCAGACTCAGTTTTCTTTTATTGTGTGATTTTTGTTCCAAAATGATTTTTATAGACATGGTTCAGGAATATGACAGTTGTTGTCCATTCGTTTGATGTGTTTTGTCATTTGACTTTTCCATGTGATTAGGGACTTTCCGATTGAATTTTTCTCGGAATTCAGTATTTTTGTGATTTTACTGTTTCCTGTTACCAAATTTTCAAACACATGACTTTGTATACGCTTATCGAAGACGGGACATATTAATTGTCTACCAATGTCCTTCTGTCTGTCAACACTTTGTACGATAACTTAAATTTGATGAAATTTGATAACAACATCAGGATTTTTGTTTTTGAAAAATGTTGACGGTGTCATTCATGAGCTACAGGGCTTTAGGAGGGTATTAATGGGGTACCCCACATGACAAATGACGATTAAATATTTGTTTAAATAACGTTAAAGATAAAAAAAAAAATTTACTCCTTTTGACGCTTACGGTAACTACAAAATAAGATATGAGGATACAACATTAAGACTCATTTGACGCTAATGGTAGCGAAAAACAGACGTTTGACGATAAAGAGCATTCATACGCTCCTTTAACAGTTTGAATTAAGGCAATTTTTCACATATGCACTAACTCTAGTATGCTCAATGCATGTACTTAACCATGTTTACATTATTGTTCACATTGATAAAAGGAAGCTACATCTCAATGTTTTTTTTATTTTCTGCTCTTTAATTGCAGAGTTACACAACATTCATTGTCAATATCAATTTCAATTTGTTATGAGCCATAAAACGTCATAGAATAATCATGATGTCTATGTTACATTATATTCACTCACTATTTTTTAAATATATAATGTAAGAATAAAATGGTATATTCAAACACATTTTTATGATAACCTTGCATAGGTTGTATTTGATGAATATGTAAGGTAACAGAATGGAGCCTGAAACATCTGAAACCATATTGAAAATATTCTGAATATACATGTTTATAAGTTTGTTTTATTAGCCAGTAACCCAACAACACAAAAAACTAAAATCAACATAAAGCATGTTGTTACCTCAATGTTTTGATTAGGAAATTATTTATGGTTGCCGTGGTTTTATATTAGATATATATTTTAACAAAGGTTGGTGTAGGGTTTTATTTTAACAAATCACGTTAAAATACCAGAGTTCTCAAAAAGTGGTTGTCCGAAGGTTTTGACCACCAATAATTTTCAGAGGACTGACACAAGTTTGGTATTTTGCAATAGAAATATAAACAGTGATACCTGTCTACAACAAGGTATATTTTTTATCAGTTTTTTTTTTTATAAACAATGGAAAATTAATAAGTAAGTAGTCGTAATCGCCTATTTTTTGTAATTGAATATATCGATACATTAACTTAAAAATATAAAAGTACACATGATCTAGTTAGTATCTGATCTAATAAGTGTACCAGATCATTATTGGTATCTGGTTATTCTTTTTCTAAATGATTTAAACGTAAAACGATATTTTCTTTTAGTTCACAATAAAATTGTCTAATAATTCTATTAGCATTGCAAGTGACGTTTTCAAACTTTATTAGATTTAAAGTTTCCGTATTGTCCATTTGGCTATGCATATTAGGATATTGCCAAATATAATTTCCTTTAAAGGCCTGTCATAAATACCTAGGATTATATTTCTCTCTTGTAGAATTCATTCATGTGTCAAGTGTACTTCTGTGAATACAGTTTTTAATTCTAATATTAATAGGTAGATCGTTTTACAATTATAAAAAAAAGATGATTGTGTGTTTCAATGTAATTTTTGCAAAAAAAGGCAGTTACCTTGAACCAAAGAACGCTCAAATCGATGTAATCTAGATTTGGTGTACATAATGATAAGAATGGACTTCCAAAGGATTTCTTAAATTACCCAAAACCGATTCCCAGTCAATACTTATAGCAAACTCAGTTTCCCATTTTAATTGTGCCTTATGTTTGATTAAGTACGTGTTGAATCTCTTTCGGTTTGATATTTTTGTGAGTTATTTTAATACCTGAAATTGTGTACAGATCTAAGTTGTCTAATTCAATAACAAAATTAATCTGCTGACTCGGTAAAAGGTTTGCAGTATATCTATGTACATTTTAGGTAATGCATTTTTTATTTTTCGAATATTTGGCTATGCAAATTCTTTTATCAATAAGTTATATATACAATTACAGTTTTGAAAAGTATTCGTTTCAAGATTACATATGTTACTAATAGTTGTTAATTTACTCCTGATGAACGATTTAAAATATATAGATTTTTTTTTAAATTTAAAATAAGAGTTACAAAAAAGTATAGTTTTCAGTATTTTTTCCTTCGTATTTGGAGTATACATTTTTCTTAGTTCTGATAAAGAGTTAATGGCATTTACATAGAACGGTGGAATTGATGACAGACTAAAATTAGATTCTGATCAATTATATCATCACATGTTTTTAACCAGATTTTACCCAAAATATTCCAAGTTTCTTCATCTGAGTGAATGATCTTGTATAAACATTTTATTTGTCTACTCTTTACAAAAGAAAAAAATGTTAATCATACCAATCCCTCCCTTTTAAGAGTCTAAGCAAAAAACAACTTTATTATTCCAAATAAACGCCCAAATGAGTTTGTTAATTTCGTTTAAATATTGGTTTTGAACCCCACACTTGTCAATTTCAAACCCTATTATGAACAAAATCATACTTTTTACAATGAGAGCTTTGCCGGTGAAGGTCAGATTTCTGGTTTTCCAGACATCCAGACAACTTTTTCTTTTATTGATTTTATTACTCTAAATCATATTATCGTCTGTTTCATATTCATGGTGTTCCCCTAGAGTTTTAATATTGTTTTTCGCCCGTTTAATTTTAGTAAACCTATTGTTTTGCCTTTTAACCTTCCTAAAACATACCTTTGTTTTAATCGTAGTTAATTATTACCCCAGAAGCAAGTTCGTATATTGTTAAAATTTCAAATGACTTTCAACCGATTTTTCGTTTTTATTCAATAATTGAGTGTCATCTACAAAGAGACTGATTTTTGTTACATGAGTATATGTATTAGAAGGTAACTTAATGCCTTCAATGTATTAATTTGCCCTTATTGAGCAAGCCATTGGCTCAGTTTGAATAACATAAAGCAGAGGTGCTATTGGAGAGCATTGCCTTGCTGATCGTGAATTTGGAACATGTTTAAAAACAGACCCATTTATGTTAATGCATGTTTTTGAATTTTTTAATAACATGTTTATCGACATACAAAATTTCTGTCCAAATTTGATTTTGGCAAACAAGCTAGGACCCATCCCCATTCTGTACGATCGAAATTTTTTTGCTGATCTAAGAAAACAATAACCCCTTCTTTGTGTTCTACATCAATGTAGTGTCTTATATCTTGGATTAATCTGTTTGCTTCACTGATATTTCTACCCTTTATGAAAACTTTTTGATATGGATGTATTAAATCGGGTAAGACATCTTTTAATCTGAATGCTAACATTTTAGCTATTATGTTATAGTCACAATTAAGTACAGATAATGGTCTCCATTTTTTTAAGCTCTCTCGTTCGTCCTTTAAACATTAAGGATATCATCCCTCTACTTTGTGATTTACAAAGCGAACCCCTTTCAAAAATTTCATTTACTAAATCAGTAAATTGGTCCTTAATAGCATCCCAATATATTTGATAAAAGTTGGCTATAATATTGTGTTCATTTTGGATTACTGAAAGGGGGATGTGTGGGAAATTGTGATTTAATAAGTCTGATACATGTAGGTGTGATCCATCGAATACAACAACAAGATGATTAATATTGTGTATAAATATAAATTTGAAATAAAAGCAAAATTGAGAAATGATGAAATGTTTTCACATACAAATTAGCACATAGTATCATCGATAGAATCAAACATGCACTAACTACAATGAACCTGGAACATGTTTTTGTAAAACAACAACTTCTATGTTATTTGGTCTCTGGTGAAGAGTTGTCTCATTGGCAATTACACCACATCTCCCTATGTTTATGCATGTAGGAAAGAAGTCAGTTTTGCTGCATTTTATAGACAATTTCAAAATTTCAAATTGCTATTAAAATAATGTACTGGAAACAAAACAAACTTTGGAATTAAAGTCACTGTTCAACAAATTTCTATAAATTTTAACCATGTGTTTAGCAGTGAATGTTTACTAATGACTTTGGTTAATTAAAACAAGTTCGAAATTACCAGGTGATTTTTTCTATCACTGATCATACCATGTATACAAAATCCCCCCCTTTTTTCAGAATTTTCAGATAGTACCAAGTAAGTATCATGTAAGTGTCATACTCATTAATCTTATTATCTAATTACATAAAGCTTTAAAAAGATTAGAAATAATATAACATGTCTAATTTTATTCAACATTTAATCATACTGATGTCTACTTATTTCAAGTTGTTCAGCCTTAAAACTTAACACCTCATTGAAATTAAAAAATTTCAATAAATATGAAACTACAACAGGGATATTAACATATAGTCTGAAAAGAATTTTTTTAATTAAATTTGTACAATCAATCTGAAAACTCTTAAATTTCACAATACCTCACCTGGATTGAAAAAAAGTCATTCATTCATGATGAATGTAAATTTTGGGAAACACGTTTTTAATTGGTTCATTCTATGTGTGTTCTACCTTAGTGTAACAGATTAAATCATAATAACAAATTCCTTAAGGAAAAAGATTAGAATTACATAATGTATGTAGCTCAAAATCACTGTTTCCAAATTAAAGTGTTTAAGTTACAGTTTTTAATTTAATAGAAAACAAAGGATAAGGGGTTTCCATCTATAACACAAAACCAGTTTATGCACAGCAAAAAACACACAAAAAGCAAAGGAACAGCGCTTTTCTGGAGAGGGTTTTTATGTTTTTGTTTGGACTTTTTTCTATTGTTTGCTATTTAATCTTATTCAACAAAATATTATTCTCTATTCTGACACAGAGTGATTTTTGATTGTGTAAGGGTAGAGGTAAAATTTAGGGTTGGTTCCTGTATTAAAGGGAGGCGGGAAATATGACCTAATATCTTCATTTGTCTTACTCTTGGACCATCATACTTGGTATAACTTGATTTACATGTAATAGTAGGTGGTCCTCAGCTGGCCCGTAAATAAAATTGTGTACTAGTTAAGTGAAAAAAGATGTCACATTGAACTCCAACACATATAAATGATTTAAAATTAAAAAAAACATACAAGACTAGCAAAAGCCAGAGGCTCCTGACTTGGGACAGGCGCAAAAATGCGGCGGGGTTAAACATGTGTTGTGAGATCTCAACCACCCCCTATACCTCTAGCCAATGTAGAATAAAGAAACACATAGCAATACGCACAGTAAAACTCAATTTTAAAGAAGTCCGAGTCCGATGTCAGAATAGGTAACAAAAGAAATTAAGCAAAATGACAATGCTACATAAATTAACAAAGGACAACTAGCAGTTACTGAAATGCTAGCTCCAGTCCTCAATTAAACTGATTGAAAGATTATGTCTTCATCATATGAAAATCAAGAACAATACCTCCCGTTAGGGGTTTAGAATCATACCATCATAAAATATATGAGAATAACATAACCCGTATCATGCCAACAACTGGTTTTAGAATAAATGTGTATATTTCCAATGCACAGACCCTATGAGTGAATCAATATTAATACACAATATGCAATCCTCAACGACATGACAACAGTATCGTAGCTATATCCCTTCCGAATTAGTCTGTTTAAAAGTTTGGTTAGCTTTTGAGTTAAAGGCCGACATTTTTGTGCTTTGTAAAGAATATTACCATAAAAGATTGGATGTGAAATACCTGAACGTATAAGATGTCTGCATGTTGATTTATATTTACGAATGATGTCCTTGTACCGATGATAACATTTAGTAAATGTTTTGACTAGTTTGTGATATCGAAAACCCTGGTGTTAAAATTTTTCAGTAATACAGAGATTTCTTTCGTTGAAATCAAATACATTGTTACATACACGAGCGAATCGAACAATTTGAGATAAATAAACACCATAAGATGGTGACAAGGGAACGTCACCATCTAAAAATGGATAATTAAAAATAGGAAATGAAAAATCATCTCTTTTATCATAACTTTTGGTATAAAGCTTCCCGTTAAAGATATAAATATCAAGATCCAGGAAAGGACAGTGTTTATTGTTAGTATTAACTTTATTTAAAGTCAGTTCGGCAGGATAAATCTCTTTAGTGTACATACTGAAGTCGTCATTATTGAGAGCCAATATATCATTTAAATATCTAAAAGTGTTATTAAATTTTTGAATCAGATGTTGTTTTGATGGGTCTTTGCTGATTTTAGTCATCAATTGTAACTCATAACAATACAGAATCAGGTCCGCAATCAGTGGTGCACAGTTAGTCTCCATGGGAATTCCGATAACCTGTTGATATACGAAATCTCCATAGCGAAGAAACAAATTATCTAGTAAAAATTCAAGGGCAGTTATATTGAGAATGTCATGAATGTTTTAAGACAGAAATAATCATGGACTTGTTCATTCTAAACTGTCATTATATATATATATATGTGGTGTGCATTCCAATGAGAACAGAGACCGATTGATGTCACTGTATGACTTTTTAACAATGAACTGAACCCAAACCTGAGAGTTATCTTTAAAAGGACCCTCATCTTACAAAATATAAAACAATATTCAAAGAATGGATAGATTGATTGATTGGTGTTTACCACTCCTTTCAGAACAATTGTGCTATTTCATTGCGGTCATGTTTTAATTGTGGAGGAAGCCGGAGTGTCCGTAGAGAAAGATAAGTTATTGTAAAATATTAAACACCTAACTGAAAGAAAAGGGGGCTTCGTACCCTAAGCGCCTGTGTACTGTGTTATCTGATCCATTCTCTGAGTAAAGAAAAAAAAAAACAGTTTGCTTCTTTAATTTCATTGACTCATTTAGAAAAGGTAAAATAAAAGAACATTTAAAAAAAGACCATGACGTTGTGTGAAGTTTGATTTGTTTTTATAGAATTACTTCCTTTTGGAAGTCGCTTGTGCGTTCGTAGACGATGTCGGAACGGAAACTTGTTCAACAAATTTAGTTCAATCGAAAAGTGCTAGCGTGTACAAATGATGTATTTTCAAGTCCTAGGAACGTATAGAAAGCTGAATAACAATATTTTACGACAACTTCTATCTTGTTCATGATGGTTATGCCATATAAGTATCAGACGTTATAATATATGTTATAGTTATAGTATTCAGGACCCAGTTCATACGAAAACGTCAGTTTATTAACTTAATCGTTTTATTCAAAGAGGCGAATAGAAGTTCTCTATTACTTTGGTACCTTAGCTGTCCATAGACGCTTAGAAAATCAACACTGTATACACGCTAGCACTTTCGAGTTTTCTGTTTTCACTCTGTTATACATAGATTTTGAACACATGATTACCACACCATAAATTGTAAATGTTATTTTGGAAAACGAAAGTTCATATTTTCAACATACTAGCAAAACAAAACAATAATGTAGCAAATTAAGCTATTAAGGTGTCATAAAAGTATTTTTTTATCAAAAGGTGAAATATGAGTATCATTTTCTAATTATTTCTGAGAATACAGCATAAACCCTCCCGTGTAATATACGTAGGTAGACTCAAGGGTAGAAGTACTGTTATATTTATTATACGTTCAGAGTTCAAATCGGGTATAATTCGAATATACTGAAAGAACCTATCGATAAACATTGTCGATAACATATTTTAAAATGTCATTTGGTTCGAGAAAATTTTTTTTAAGAATTGCAAATTGACAGCTTGACTTATTCAAAAAGTCAAAATATTTAAAGCGTATTGACTTGGGAAATGAGAATTGTCTAGGCTATACTTTTAGTTCTCGTTTGATTTATTATATATAAGCATGTTCAGTTATCCGAAACAGTATGTCAACGGTTAAATTGGAAGATAGTGCGTTTCTCTTTTACACTTTAATGATCGAATAAGAACACATTGTTTACTTCAGGTGGACATTTTTTTTTGTATTTTGTTGAAGCAATAGTTGTAAACTTTTACTATGTTTAGTTGCAGTTCAATGTTCTTCTACTCCTTAAATTTTTAAACATATTGTTGGTATTTTGGACTGTCTTATATATATATTATTCGAAATAATAAGGATTTTCTTATCCCACGCATAGATTACCTTAGCCGTTTTTGGCACAACTTTTTGGAATTTTGGTCCTCAATGTTCTTTAACTTTATACTTGTTTGTCTTTCTATCTATTTGATTTGAGCGTCACTGATGAGTCTTATCTAGACATAACGCGCGTCTGGCGTATCAAATTATAAGACTGGTACCTTTGATAACTATTATAATGTGTACAATGTACAAAACATGCTAGTGTACAAAACATGTAATTGTACAAACAATTATGCTAGTTTAAAAAAAAAACTTATGTACAAAACATGTTTCAAGTACAAAACATGTTTCAAGTACAAAACATGTTAATGTACAAAACATGTTAATATACAAAACATGTTAACATACAAAACATGTTAACATACCAAACATGCTAATGTACAAAACATTTTGGCGTTCGTGCTATAATATGACATCTTTGTTTCTATTTAACTGCTGCTATGTCAGCATCAATATATCTGGATTACAAACATTAATGCATCCACTATATTATCAATAAGATTGTAATATACATGTTGAAACATTATTTCCGATCCGGTTATTCGGAACAAAATTAAAGGCATTATATGAAGTTTTCTGATTCAAAGATCTTTTAATGATTGATTGCGTCAAAATTATTGTCCTCTTTTTACAATAATTGCTTTTAGGATCCTGAAGTCTCTTCTCGCTTGAAATACGTGCCCTTATTATCAATGATAAAGATGTTCGTCCTAGAAATAAGTATCGTCTATAGACCTGCTTATATAAAATGTATATAAGGTCATCTGTCAACGACATGTGTCAATAAAATATATAAAGCTGGCATTGCTCTCACAAATCTTAATATCATTATAACTTCAGATATAGCATGTGGCAATGGTAGCAGTTAAGGCAGGTGTCCCCTCATCACCAGACATGACAAATATCCCAAACATGACTCATTCAGATCATCATACTAGTGACAATAGCAATAGTACACATACACAGCCATGTTCAGTCCTCCTTAAAGACATTTTGGATTTTGACGACTCTGAACAACACTGTCTCATTTCGAAATGTGGAACTAATGGCTGCAAAACTTGTGAAATTTTAATAACAGACGCTCAATTCACTAGCAATTTAAGTAAAAAGTCTTACTTTACTAGAAGTTACGATGATCTGAATTGTAAATCTATAAATGTCGTCTACGGATTAGAGTGTAACCTTTGTGGATTGGTTTACGTTGGTGAAACGAAAGGAAGGCTAAACAAACGTATGTGCGGCCATAGATCAGATATCAACCTCAATGCAAACGACATTCTGTACCAGCATTGTAATCAGCCTGATCATTCCATCGTTTCTATGACAGTTCGTATAATCGAAAAGATATACCACAAGACTAACAATCCTCAACTTGCAACACCTCTCCTTAGACAAAAAGAGGACTACTGGATTCGACAATTGGGAACTGCAACACCATATGGTTGCAATGACAACATTGATGGTATAGGTATTCTATCTAGTACTTTCTGTAGCTCGGTGAATGTGATGAATATTTTCAACTCTACTCCTCGACGTAGATGCAGTCATGGTCATCGTCATTATACATCAGCTACTTTGCATGATGTCTCTATTAATGACTTGCTGCCATTTATACAAAAGCCGTTAGGTATTCATCACATTCGCACGAAACTGTATTCATTTCAAAACTTCATTCTCTGTTCAATTTATGCTTGGAAACCACTGTTACAAACCCTCATTCAAACCAATACAAACTTACAGCTATCATTTCGGATATTGCAAGTTACAGACTTTTCAAACCAGTTCGCATTGGAAAAGATGAAAAAGAGAAAAGATCTTTTCTTAAACTTTCCTTTGCCAACAAAGGTCTCGATGGCGTCAACTTAGGCAATATCCTTCATCATAAATTAGTTCAGTTGAAAATACCTCCTTATTTTAAAGATCAGTCTGTACCAATAATTTTTTATACCTATACCAAACCAATTGCAACCAAAATTTTCAATTACAAACACGTTTTGCAGGATCTCAACATTGACGACTTCAAGTCTAAACCTCCTGATTGCACATGTGCTAGTTCCAAATGCATATATAATCCGGCTGGCCACGTTATTACCGGAGACCTCAACATTGTCAATAATACTTCCCTGCGAAATTTGTTATCCAAAGGTCCGAATTATCGTGAGCCTAAATCCATCTATTGGAAATACAACTTCAAAATACTGATGGATTCAGTCGAGGATTATTCCAGGCAATGGGCTAAACGCGAGAAAGAAGACGTAGATACTCTTTCCGAATGGATTAAGGCTGTGAGGTCGTTGATACAAATCCGAATTAAGAAACTAAATGGGCATATCAATACCCACGCTACATCATTTTTTAAAGACCCAAATGTTGCAAAACACTTGACCTACCTCAATGACAAATATGTTGTTCTCCCCGCAGATAAAGCCCCAAACAACATCGTTTTTGTGTGTAAATATCATTACATAAACTGCTTGATAAATGAATTAGGTATTGACAATTCACTTGGAAACTCAACATATACCCGCACGACACTTACCAAAGAGGAAATCCTGGATAATCATAGGTCTGTTCTATGTTCCTTTGGAATTTCAACCAAAGATGAAGAACTGGATCTTCCATCACTGTATTGGATACCTAAACTACATAAGTGTCCTTACAAACAACGGTATATTGCTGTGTTTTACAAGTGCTCCACGAAACTTCTTTCTAAATTATTAACATCTATTTTATCAGCAATCAAAGCCGGACTCCAAAGTTATTGTGAAACTGCCTATTCTAGAGGTGGCGTGAATCAGATGTGGATACTAAAAAATTCCAAAGATCTTTTAGAGTACACACAATCTAAGACTCCCTCATCTTGCAATAGTATTAAAACATTTGACTTTTCTACACTTTACACAAGTATTCCCCATTCCAATCTAAAAGACAAATTGAAAAAGTTGGTATTACTTTGTTTCATTAAAAAGAATGGCGAACGTAGATACAAGTATCTTGTCTTGGGGAGGGATAAATCCTACTTTGTAAAGAATCACTCTGATTCAAACAAAAAATTCTCTGAAACTGACATTGTCAAGATGCTTGATTTCTTCATTGACAACATATTTGTTACGTTTGGAGGACGTGTTTTTTAACAGACTGTCGGAACTCCAATGGGAACCAATTGTGCCCCTCTTCTTGCCGACTTGTTTCTTTATTATTATGAGGCTGACTTCATACAGGAACTTCTTAGGAAGAAAGATAAGAAGTTAGCAATATCCTTTAACTCTACGTTCCGCTATATAGATGATGTTCTCTCACTAAATAATACAAAATTTGGTGACTATGTTGAACGAATCTATCCCATCGAACTAGAGATAAAGGATACTACAAATACAATTAAGTCTGCCTCATATCTTGACTTACATCTAGAAATTGACAATGAGGGTCGGTTGAAAACAAAACTTTACGACAAAAGAGATGATTTCAGCTTCCCAATCGTGAACTTTCCATTTCTATGTAGCAACAGTCCAGCCACGCCTGCATACGGAGTATATATCTCCCAATTGATACGATATTCCCGGGCTTGTGTTTCCTATCATGATTTCCTTAATAGAGGATTGCTGCTCACAAGGAAGCTATTAAACCAAGAGTTCCAAATGGTGAAGTTGAAATCATGCCGAATTAGACTATTTACCGGATTTGTAATAACATAAGCAACACGACGGGTGCCACATGTGGAGCAGGATCTGATTACCCTTCCGGAGCACCTGAGATCACCCCCAGCTTTTGGTGGGGTTCGTGTTGGTTAGTCTTTAGTCTTTAGTTTTCTATGTTGTGTCATCTGTACTTTTATTTGTCTGTTTGTCTTTTTATATGTTTGGCCATGGCGTTGTCAGTTTGTTTTCGATCGATGAGTTTGACTGTCCCTCTGGTATCTTTCGTCCCTCTTGTAATAATTATATTTCTTTATGTGGATAATTTGAAGAAAAGTATATTTTGTTGGCCCAGGATATAAGTAATTCACTGGGTCTATTTTAAAGATATAATACCTGTATATCAATTTGAATATCACAAAGTTAGAAACATATGGATATCATTAAAACATAAATATGAAATATAAAACAAAATCGCTGGAAGTTACCATATATATTTGTTTATGGACAGTATTTGTTATAAAGACATTACCAACGCATCACTTTTTATGTTCCAAGTTTCCATCAAAAATCATTCTATATATGTATAAAACCTGTAATAACTTTTATGTTTTGATTTTTGCATTTTTAGATTACTTATGTGCACTCCATGTGTCTTCCGCTGTAGTAAAGGTTTCAATGATTTCTTACTTATTTTTGCTAAATTAATTTCGACAGCTTGTTATTTGTTTGTTTTCTTTTTTATTTGTACAGAGGTTCTGTTATGTCTATTTAAAGATTCAAATATATAACATATATTGATATAATCGTTTTCAATCTAGATATAGACTTTTGATTCACTGGTTATTTATCATCCTTGTGTGATAAGTATATTTTCGTTCCGAAAAAATGGCTCAGGCGGCGTCCAAAACATGCGAGATTTGCATAAGTGCTTCGGGATCGCAATACTGCTTAGAATGTGAACAATACTTTTGTGAAAATTGTAAAACATTTCATAAAAGACAAAAAGAACAAACAATCATCAGTTTCAATCGTCCTCAGACGTCATCCCGGAAGGTAAATCGAAATGTCAGGACCACAAGGAAGACTTAAGTTTTTTATGTAATACATGTAATGTAGCAGTCTGTAGCAGTTGTGTGACCGGAAGTCACAAAGGGCATGCTTTTTCCAAGCTTATGGACAGCATGTCACAGATGAAGGAGAAACATAAAAAAGTCCTGCGTAGAAAGGTACAAGAGGTAACTCAAAACATGAAAAAGATGGAAGAAGGTCTAAAAGCATTGGATGTGAAGGTGGAAGTAGTAGTTAAAGCTATTACAGAAGAAGGTACAAAGATAAAGGATATGGTTGATAAATGTATCGCACAGATGATTGCATCGGTCAAAGATCAATCAAGGACGGAAAAGGACAAATTAAAAAAGATCATAGCAGATACTAAACTGGATTTGAAGGTAGGAAGTGACTTAGACAAGAAGATATATGAACTGGACAAGACACGAAACGATGGAAAATTGTTACAGTCTTTACAGACGCTTACAGATGACATTGCAAAGCTGACGATAGAGCCTATACATGAGTTTCCCAACGTACAGTATACTGTTAAGTCCGCAACAGATAATGACATCAAACAGCTTTTTGGTACATTCAAGATCAGGTAAGTTTGGATGATATTTGTTTAGTCGACTGCATTTTACAGTCGTAAATAAAGGCAACAGTAGTATACCGCTGTTCGAAATTCATAAATCGATTGAGAAAAAACAAAAACTGAGGGAAACACATCAAATATAAGAGGAGAACAAAGACACAACAGAAACAATAAAATGCGAACACACAGAAACGAACTATAAGATAACAATAGCCATTTTCCTGACTTGGTACAGGACATTTTAAAACAAAATGGTGGGTTGAACCTGGTTTTGTGGCTAGCTAAACAGCTAACACATATTTTATTATGTTTAAATTATTTTAATGTGACACCTACTCTTGCAAAATTTTTTCTATCCGCTTCAGATATTTCCTAATCAAATTTTGCTGTTTTAGATTAATATCTTATATCTGGAATTAATCTCGAATGAAGACGCAGTGGAGATAATTCAATAAAAAAAGAAGTGGTCATACACAGTGTATTATTTCTAATGGATTAACAATGCACTTCAGTAATGAAAGATGTGGTCAATAACAATGGACACAGTCAAATTCATTTAACAATGCACTCTAGACACTCCGTACAATTATAAAGCAATTCAGGAATACTTGTATTCAAACTGGTACAGACAAATCTGTTTTCCCAATTGTTTTTTATGTTTTGTTTTGATATCATCAATAAAAGGAAACATATAATGATAAAGATGAAAAAAAACAAACTATAAAAGCGATGTTCTTTTGTTTTTTGTGTTTTGTTTTGCTGTTCATGTACTGATTTTGTGTCATGAATGGAAATCTCATCTCCTTTTTTTAATTATATATAAACATTGCAATGTGTTATTTGTACAGTGATGTACGTACTCGACAAACCAGAGATTCTAAGAAAGAGCTATTTAAACTAAAGATGGAGGGCAATATCTTTTTTTTTATAATTTACAGTGTTAAATGTATACTCTTAACGATGAAATCGTTTCGTCTATTGTTTGTTTAAGTCACATAAAGACACAATTTTACGACACAAGATATAACTTCAGCTTCCCAGTTGTGAACTTTGAATTTCTATGTAGCATCATTCCAGCTGCTCATATCTCCCATTGATACATGTACGATTCAAGGGCTTGCGTTTTATATCATAATGTCCTTGTTAGAGGGTAACTGCTAACAAGGAAGCTATTGAACCAAGAGTTCCAAGTGGTTAAATTGAAATCATTCCTTCGGATAATGTTACGGACACCATCACGATTTGATTCCGTTATGGAATATCTGTTTCACAGATGACGACGAACAAGTTATAATCGTCGTAGACATAATTCCGTTTTCCTTTTCCCTGAATGTAACATACAGAATTATACTTATCACCGGGTTTGTACTTACATAATTTTTATTCCATGGCGTTGTCAGTTTATTTTTGACTTATGAATTTGAATGTCTCTTTGGTATCTTTCACACATTATCTATATTTAAATCTATACACATTACTTTGATCCAGTCTACCCTTCCATTGTTCTGATAACATGTATGTTTCCCTATATTGTACCTACCAATGCAGAGATTTAATCGTTGCAACATTTACTTAGTAAGTACTAATCTTCATCAAATTGTTTTTGAGTTTTTAAGAGGCGTATTTGTTTTAACGAATATATTTTCACCAACTCACATCTGTTTTTTGTTGTGTGTTTTTATGTTGTTTTTTTACAAGTTTTAAAAAGCAGATCAATACTTTCTTTTCTTAATCTTCAACAATAAAAACCATTTGTAATGCATACTTTAATACTAACTCAGTGCATGTTTGCATCAAAGTGGCTTACACTGATACTAATAGGCATTACGAAAAAAGAAAACATCGAATGCAAACAAAACAACAAACGTAATGCACTGAACAATGTTGAAAGAGATATACTTAAACCCATTTTTACTTATTTTGGTAAGCTGGTAATACGTTTGATCCATATCATTTCCATTATCAGGAATACTCTTTTACTATACGCTGATTTCTCACGTCAATTAAACGTTTTATGGGATAACTGGATCCCTGTATCTTTAAACTGATAAAGTAATTGTGTCTGCCTGACATATTTAAAGCACCCATCTTTATTCTTATGTACATAATCCAGCCCTGCCTAAACAAATATATTAATTTTATCTTTAAAAAACAGTTATGGAAGCAGTCATATGGAATTTATCCCCATTGGAATATTCATCCCTTAGCTCAACGTACTGATGTAGATGTTGTAACCAACAAACGCACAAATGACATCAAATAACGTCACCTAAAACCAAACACTTTGACAGGAATTAAAATATAGAAATTAATGCAATGAATACATTGATACCTTGTCGTTCCATCAGTTGGTGGACTATTAGATTTCGAGTGTACTACCAGCTCTGTAGCTAGAACTTCGGTACTAACATCAACATACGGATATTGTTTTCTTTTAAAAAATAATGTCAAAACCTTCTTCGTGTATATCTTTGATAAATGTCCAAGTTTGGCTACTGTATGTTTTGTTTTTTTTTTTGCTTTTTTGCTGCTTTTTTTAACTCGCGAATCACGAAAGAGGTGGTTTCCTCAAATGTATTTTAGTGCCATTTGTATTTCGTTTATAACTACTTGTTAGTGAACTAAAGATGACTGCGGGTATTGTCAATTTAAAAAGGGTTTAATTTTGATTTAATCAAATATGTTGTTCATTATAGTGAATACGGACCGGATAAAGAAACCAAAGAGCAAGGACAATACCTGTACAGATGTACCACTTGTGGGTAAGTTCCTAAATATTGATTATGATATTTTTAATGTATGGTGTATCCAATGTTTGATGAATAAGGGTTGTTTATTGTTTGGATCTAGGAACCTATGTATTCATCAAATGTAGGTCACAAGTACAAATTAAATGATTGATTTCAGTTTCCATGAAATGCGTCATACATATTTTCTTCGAATAAAGTAAGTTCTGTAATTTGAGCTTGGAATGTACTTTGAAGTTGATTTTAGAAGTTTAGACCACCAATATGTTTGCACTATTTCAGGAACCCGTAAACAATTTAGTTTACTGGAACATGTTTGGAGTAGAATTACATTTCAGAACGCATGAATACTTTGATATGTTAACAAAGTGTAACACCTGTTTTGTTTTGTAGGAAACGATTTCAGTACGTTCGTGTGTCAACTGTCATATGAATGGATGTCTAAAATTTTCTAACGTTCTTAATGTCTCACAATTTCGTTAAGGGAACGACAATGAAATTTTAAAGAACAAATGAACGAGGACATACAAACAATATACTTAATACTCAGTAGAAAAGCGTTTCAAAAATTAAGCAAAATGAAAAATTCCTGAACAATATTGGACATTAACTACAATCTGCTTTTCAATACAATGAACGCAATTCGTACAAAATTAATTTTACGATTACGATTAATTTTACCATTATCTCCTACAATTCGACATTCGTCATTTTTTTTTACGGTTATATTTCAGATATTTAAAGGGGCATTAGCTACGATATATAAAAAAAAGTATTTCTTTTTTATTCAATCTTTAATGAAAGTGAAATTAAGAAATACTAATTCGCTAAATGCAGCCAGTTTGGTACAATTTTGTCGAAATAAGCAAATACACATCGATGATGAATTATTCACTTGCAAGTGAATAATTCGACCTCATTGAATCCATATGCATGTGACCTTCAATTTAACCCCTTTAGCTAGAGATGGATTACGCATAAACTAGGCGCGTTCAGCTATTAAAAGGACAAAAATGTCAACATTGAACGTGAAACAAGGGTAAACCATTTGGTCGACTGGTTCCACAAACAACATTCTTATACAGATGAAAATGATGATAAACATAGTTTTAAAACCTGTAATATGAATCAAACGTACATAGAAAAATCAAATTGCATGTGTTTGCTCTTCATTTATATCTATATTTATTTTTTAACATATATGACCGTCGGCAGTCTTTAGAGATCACCTTGTTGGTTAATTATATGGCATCTAGACTAAAATGCACACGGATGCTGGTACATATTATCGAGTCCATGAATCGTAAATTGTTTATTTTAGACTTTTTATAATTCGGATATACGTTTTAGTATAAATCACATTTAAGAATGTGAGTCAAATTGGTGAACATTAATTTCACAGCTAATGCCCATTAAAACGCTAATAAGCCACATATTTGATAAAAAAATTCGAAATAAAAACATATTGCATAGCTATCTATACAGTAAATGAATACAAATTTAGACACTTTATGTGTTGACTAACTTTTAGATATTCAAAAAGTTTGAGCAGAGCATTGTTTTCTCTTGATGGGCGTTGGAAGCAGTAAATGTTGTGCTATTATCACATTTATCCTTGTCCATGAATATTTAGAGTGGGTAACACACAATATATTTCAAAAAGAAGCGTTGAAATGAAGTAAACAAACAACATTTTATTGAAAACCATTTGTTTTGTCTTGGAAAAGTTAATGAGTAAACGTCAGCACATCTAGCAGTACGTTTATTTAGAAAGCTGTCTCTTATGCATGTGTAACTGACACCACTGGTCTGCTTCATCTTTCAGAACGGAAAAGAGATTTGATTTGTAAGTATTATCTACGTCTATAGTAAATGACAAATAGTCAAAACAGTCATTTACTGCAAACAAGGTTTCTAAATGTATCTTAGTCACTAGATCGTTCTGATAAAAGACATGTAAAAATAGGTTCAATATTTAAAATGAACATTAAGTACATAGTAATAATACAATATCAAAACAAGAGCTTTATGAAATGGTTATAGATAATCATGCTTAATATTTATTTATATGTTCCGGTCATTCAATTCAATTGTTGAGGTATTTGACTAGGTTTTTTAGATTCCATCTCCTCTATTATCTTATTTCAACCCGGTTTTTAATAACTACATCATGATTTTCATGGTATCGGGTAACTGATTACACGGAAGAAATTGAACCAAAATGTTAATGTCGATGGCATCCCTTACATGTTTCACGGACGTCGTTATGGTTTGGTTGATTGTTTGAAATTTGTATCACTGTCGGACTGATATTGTTTTAATCATGTCGTGAACGTATCTGCAATACATTAGAGAATACTTCATATGAAAATATAAAAAGAAAATACATTGTTGTCTTGTTTTAAACCCTATCAATATTCAAAATTGATATGTGTCTTAACAAATAAATATACAATTATAGCCTTTGTATGAGGTCGATACGAGGTTAAATCGACCTAAGAGAAGCATATTGACTGAGGACGAAGTCCGAGGTCGATATGCTTCTCTGGGTCGATATAACATCGTATTGACCTCAACCAAAGGCTACAATTGTTATATTATTAATCAACAACTATTTCATGAACAATGTAAAATTGGGGATTTCTAGAATCTATTTTTAGTAACATGCTGTATGCTCTGTGCAATATGCTGTTTTTGACCTACCAAAAGCTAAACACAACAGTATTGGCGTGCAAACTGAGCAAATACAAATGTACATGTGATCAAGTTTTAACGAATCACAAATCCTTAAAAATATTCGGTTAATAATATTAGTACATATTAAGTAAATATCAAAGGTTTCCTCTTTACCTCTAAGCCTATTTCAATTTCTACAGAAACGGTAACATTTCAGAGACAACAGTTAAGTCCAAGTTTAACTTTGAGTTTTTTTTTTTTTTTTTTTATTCGGGATGTTCATGTACACAAAGTTATGTTGTCCGTTTTTTTATCCTAAATGATTTTGTTAACCAATAACAAACTAATCCTTGCTTTCTATCCGAAGAAAACAAAAACACATATGGAATGAAGCAATTACAAAATTAATGTAATTAATTAAAACCTGGTTTTACATGTTGAATAGCCATTGAAACTGGCTAGGAAGAATTAGTTTACTTATCGTTGAAGGCTGTACGGCGACCTAAAATTTTTATCAACGCCATTTGAACTCTGGGGGATAGTCGTCTCATTTGTATTTATATTACATGTCCTTATTTTTATATCAATCGGTGTTCAAACATAAAACTGATGATAATTATAGAAGTTTCATGTCGATGTTCTGGTAAAAGTATAGAAGTATCATGTCGATGTTCTGCTTCAATTATAGAAGTGTCATGTCGATGTTCTGCTTCAAATATAGAAGTGTCATGTCAATGTTCTGCTTCAATTATAGAAGTGTCATGTCGATGTTCTGCTTAATTATCACATGTTGAGGTATACAACTGAGGACAATTATAGAAGTGTCGTGTCGATGTTCTGCTTAAAAATTACATATCTATGTATAAAACAGGTGAACACTGCAGGATTTGCACCTCCTGCTATGTATGTCTAATTCATCGATAAAACACTTTAGTCATCAATTTAATTTAAAACTTTCTCAAAGACAATGTTTAAAAAAAAAAATATCTTCAAAAGGTCTTTGATTTCAAAGTCGGATATATTATTGATGTTTTGTCATTCAAACACCTACATTTTAATGAGTTTTTACATTAACCCCAGTAAACTTGAAATTAAGGATGATATCAAAAGTAGCAGATCCGCTTCATATCTTGATTTATTTTCAAAATTGACACAGATGGACAAATTCAATTCAGAATCTGTGACAAACGATTTCAACTTTCCATTTCTCAGCACTAACAGACTGATTCGACATCACATAAGTTTTTAGTCACAATCACAGAATTGGTTGATCTATTCAATTGGTCTCAACTCACTTACGACACATGTTAGTTGTCTTTATATATAAGAACAGTCGTCTGATCTTTACATTTACCGATTTTTACGTATTTCCGATGGTGACGTTTTGACTAAGTGTAGATTCGCATTCAGTAGGACAACCGGAAGCGTCTGTGCTCAGTGATACGGTCACTAGACGACGATGTCAAAACGTAATGGCGGCCATTGCTTGACGTTGCTTTTGGCATTCCAAGCTGTAAAGTTGCATTCATGACATTCTAGGATGCATTATCTTTATGCTACACAATATACAAGGTAAAGGTTCATTCCAGATATTTAGCTAATTATTTTCAAATACGTGTTATCTCTTGAAATCATTTAAACGGCAAAAAATAAAGTGTAGAATTGTTTGAAATATAAAATCCCATTCATCATCATTTCCCCTTCATATATTGAATCTACTATTTACACCCAAAGTTGGTAAAATAAATTCGGATATCGGCCTAAAATATCCGCCCTCATCTCCGGAAATATTATACCCACACAAGTTGTCAACATCCGTTTTCAAACTGTTCAAATTGTTCTTCACTATCTCCCTGGAAATTATTTACCACTTTTACTTGGTGCTCAGGTAATAGTACATTCTTGTAAGCCTAAAACACCAAATACCGACCAAAATGAATCAAATTTGAATGCACCCGTGATCACCTCTGATGCCAAAGGGGGGGGGGGGGGGGGGGGTAGGGTAAGAGGGGTTTCCTAAATATAATGTACCACAGGAAATTTGTTACTTTTTAATTTGCTGAACGTCTCATGTTCAATTCAGAAGTCCATGTACCAACTCATAAGAATGTAAGACATATTCGCTTTACTGACTGTTGACTACTGTATACCTGGTCTTATATAACTCTTATTTGCCCCAGTTCATACATTTACATGTATACACTAAAATTTATAAAAATCTCCATGAAGGCAATAGAAAAGTTTAATCAAACATTTAACTTGATATAGAATACAAAGGGCAAGAGATACCTAAGGGGATGACCATTTGATTTTCTGGGGCAGGCGGAATTTAAGAGGACAGACTATTCATTTCTTGGGCTATTTCAAAAAGTTTTTCTTGCCACGTGAACATTTATGTTCAATCTGCACACACTTTAGACAATTATTTCCTGCCTTTATTGGACAGAATATTCATTTCAATCCTGTGTCAGCACTCTTGAGCAATGTTTATATTATGTTCAGTTATTATCATGATTACATGTACACGTACCAAACGAGCATATTAAAAATTTAGTAATTGTATGTACTTTGTATTACAGCATGGAAAAAATATGTTCACTAATAGATTAAAACAGAATTGTTATATATATAAACAAAACTGTTTGTACATTTATCATATAGATGTAACAAGAAGATGGAAATGGAATGTTTAAGTGATTGCAACAACCCATTTTAATTAAATAATACAAATTTGTACATGTTGGAAGCAAAACTATGTTTGTTAGTTGAAAACAATATAACTACAACATAGTAGGGGTAAGTGACCAAAAGTGTTTGTTTAGGGTAACACAAGTTGGCTAGTTACAATGTACTATGATTTCAATCTCCCAAAGTATGACAAAAATATAATATACATTGCATTCAAACTGTTTTTATTAGGGAAACATATTGTGAAAATATTCTGCATTTAACTGCCAGACATGAAAGTTCCAAATTAAATAAGTTGGGGCTGGCACTTTAAATTTATAGGATGAGCCAAGTAATCCTACACAGATTCAAGGCCCAATGGTCTATTTTTGTTCTATTATCTATGTTCTGTAAATTTTGATATTGGTTCCTTCAGATTTAAAACTTAATTGAAAAGAATGAAGGGTACAGTAATTACAATTTAATAGATACATTAATGAGTGAAAACAATATAAAGGAAGTAACTCTTACATGATGTGCATCATATCCTGATGAAGTCATTTCGGGGCCTTTTATAGCTGACTGTGCGGTATGGGCTTTGCTCCTTATTGAAGGCCGCACGGTGACCTATAGTTGTTAATTTCTGTGTCATTTGGTCTCTTGTGGAGAGTTGTCTCATTGGCAATCATACCACATCTTCTGTTTTATACATATTGGGGTGATAGATGAACATTACAATGAAATACAATATCATAATTATCATTCTTCATAACTTTCGATTGAATTAACAATCTTACATTAATCACCAAATATTTTCGTATTATCAGTAAACAACAGATCCTGTCAAAGGAATAATTTTACTGGATGTTAAAGTTTTAATACCTGGAATCAGTAATTTATATGAAATATAAATTCATGTGCAGAATTGTTTCTAAAGGGGGGTAACCCTATCGAATAACCCAGGCTGTACGAGTATTTATAAGCAGAACATTTTGTTGAACTAATGCAGCATTTAATAAATGAAACGTTAGCAGACTATGGGCTCCTACTAACAACAAAAGTGTTGTAAGAAGAGGAATTTTAGATATGTGAGACTCATCAAAAACATTTAAATAGCGATGTGGATAAGTGAAATGTATTTTGTAATAAATTCAGATTATTCACTGAGTTTTATTTTATGTACTTTTCAAAAACACTCAATTTTGCACTCAAATAGTTAGTTGTAAAAAGAACAAAATTAAACATAAGGAATCATATTAATTATATAACAATGGTATTGCTTTGCTGAATCAACCCTTTGGCCTCACAAGTGTTTCACTTTTATTTTGAATGATCCTGCACAAGTTTTACGACATACAAGGTCAACACTGCTTACAATAATGTAATGCCGGCCTTTTCCCTTTTTTTAGTAAACTTATGTCTGTATAGTTTCTTAAAATTATTGAGGATATGGGATCGATGTTAGTGAGATGTCCAATGTTGAAAGTAATATAAAGAATTTCAATTTACTGTTTTCGCTCTTTTTTTCAAGGTGTGATTACTGAAAAGCGGTAGATTTGTGTATGTTAAGAAGTTTTGTTTCACGTACTGCCTCCATATTTTCTCTGTAGTTACCGGATTTTACTATAAACTCAAATAAAACTCTTATGATCTACTAATTAATTTAAAGTCGAATCTTATCTTTATTGATGAAGATAATTCCATGTTTACAAACAATATCAACATTACGGGAATTTCCCTTTGAAGATCCATGATTCCTGATTGGTAAACAACATGTAAAAAGCTCTGTCATTGCATGGTCAGTCGGAAGTATGAAAGCAAAAACAACACCAGAACCGACGGATTGTTGGGTTGATAAAGTTGGAAAGTGGCAAATTTAAGTAGGAGTTAAATTATGTCTGATAATTACAACCAAGCGTTGAAAGTTAGTTAATACTGTATATAATACTATTTAACTTTTATTTAAGGTTGTCGGTGCCGGTGCTAAAAACGGTTGCCTGTGACAGTGCTAATGTAGTTATTGACAGTGCATATTAAGTGTGTCGGTGACGGTGCTTATGTTGTTAGTGGTTGTGGTTAAGTTGTTTTTGGCGGTGCTAAATATGTTTGTAGTTGCCTGTGTTATTTACGATTGCCGAGGACGGTGTTAACGTAGTTATTGACGGTGCAAATTAAGTGTCGGTGACGGTGATAAGGTTGAAACAGTCCTTAGATTGTAAGGCACTTAATATGTTTTGGTTTTATTATGCTAAGTGGATGTTTTATAATGTTGAGTGGTAATAATAACTTTGAATTTGGGGTTACAGATTTTAAATAATGGACACCCTTGTTACTTAACTGTTGAACTATATACTAGTAGCTTGTAATTACAAAAGTTCGTTTTTCTAATGAAAGACCAACCATTGACAGGGACCTGACCAGAACAATGACAGAGCCTGCAAGAGCCATTCTCTCCTCCGTTGTTTATTTAGTATTAATAAAATATGAAACTGTATTCATTCAGATATTTTTTTAATAACTCAGAATATATAAATATTCACAAATATACGTTTTCCCTTTCTGTAACGTGTTTTGGTCCGACGGTAACCATTACACGTCGAACCTAAGACAAAATAGACTCTTTTACTCTCTTTTTCTGTGTGATCCTGTGTGGCCGACTCTAGCACCAGGGAGGCAGCGTAATGCTTAAACCCGATATTCTGAAATTTTAACACAAGATTAGACTTGACGCAACAAAGCTTCATTTTGCTTTTGATGAATTCAAATTTTTTACTTTCAGAATTATTGGACATTTACTCAAATGGTGTACAAGAACTCAACTTTGCTTTGATACTTTTTCAAGAAATTGTATCACAAGGCTATATTTGATACAATAAGCTTACTTTTGTCATTCCAGAGTTATGGTACTTATTTCATACAGAATTGAGTATGTATCACATATCATACTTAATCTAGTATGCAGCTATTGCTTGGATTGATTTCCTTCACTGTTTGCCTTTGTTGAGATTGAGTGAAACAATTTAGTTATTTTATCCCAATCAATCGGGGGAGGGGGAAGGGGTTTATGCCACCTGCATTCAACACTGCACAACTAAATCATATCACAAGCTATGATACAGCCAACCATACAACATAACCCCTGCCACCAGATGCCAAATGACGTTGAGGTTAACAACTACAGGTGACTGACAGCCTTCAACTAGAAGCAATGGATCAGGAGGATTTTTTTAGATATATAACCTACCCTGGTAAAAACTGAAAATAAATAACTTGACACAAGACAGCTTCAAAATGAATATTCTGCATCTCAAATGCAGGATATACATGAGAGATCAGGATGCAACTGTATACAAAAGTGTAAATAAATTTAGAAAACAATAAACATGTGTAGCAATTAATCAATCCGGAAAAAAAATCGTTGGTATGGATTCAACATATCGCATAACTTCCTTGTCATCTAGAAACAAAAAAAAAATGCTAAAAAGAAGAAAAGGATCCAACATTTAATGACATTCTACGTTGACATTTTCGGTGCCGGAAATTTGCAACAATGGTCTATATACTGATACAACTTCGGGTTAGGTGGATTCCGGCAATTCTGCTTCAAAATGTCACTAGCAGTTAACACGTATTAATGTCTTAAAATATATTTGTTATGTTTTTGTTTTTATTTTTTATCGAATCATTAATTTCGAAAGATGAATAGCTATCATGTACTTCGGAAATAAGGTTGCGGTAGGACCACCCCCACCACCGTAGTGGGGACAAACAAAATAAAGATGACTGTTCTCAATTTCTACCCGATTTAATTGCCTAATTTTTCTTTTCACTATGTACCAAAGATTTCTATATGAAAGTCAAAAAACAATCGAGGTGGAGAACAGCTGATAAGTATAGCAGACCTATAGACGTAATAGAAAAAAGACAAAAATAGTGCCTCCTTCAATTCCGAAAAAAATCTATAAATCTACAATTTATTTATACATATTATTATTCATAAAGGGGTTAATAATTTAGGGATTCACCTTTTTGTGAGATTTGAACGACTATTTACTTTCTAAAAAGAAACTCTTCCAATTTCTAAATCTACCGCACATGCAAAGAACAATCTATAAAAAAATGAGACCCATACTTTAAAATGAGTACACATTTTTGCCCTGGCTTGACAACCCCTGTTGTTTACGAATTTCGATGTGAAATACTAGCAAGAACAGTATGTGATTTGTTTTAGAAAATTGAAGGATATGTATTTTTTGTACCCATTTTGAATACGGCCATTTAATTTTTCAGTGCAGAAAATCAAAATCCTTTATTCTATGTTCAGATATAAGAAAATAGATTTTCTGTTGTTTTAGAATATTAGAATGACGATAATACGTATTTTCATATATTTTTCACGTATAAACGTGTTATAATCAACAGTCATAATCGTCAGTACTTTGTTTTAAACAAATGACATAAGTAAACGAGAACGCGCCATTTTTCAGTTGACGTCGGCCGACGCAAAATAGTCCAATTTTTTCGCGTTGGACTACTGACCGCCGCCGAACCACATTTTTGCCAAATAGCACATCCGGTTGTCCTGCTGATTGCGAGTGATGCATGTATATCAGGAAGTTTTGTTTTTGCCTTGATTTGCCTCTTCTTGCCGAATTAATGAGATTTGAGCACCAGTTAAATACGTTTTAATCTTGATATTGTTCGCACTGAGTGATTTTGAAAGAGGAAAATGCAAACTTGAAGTTATCTCTGTTTAATCAAAATATTTGATTTCCTATATCTAAGTATCAAGCAAATGCTAACAACCATTAAACAAAGAACCTATTTTATTATTGAATGTACTGAATTATGTAAGCTGTTTTGCCACTGTAACGAAACTCTAGACTATGTATCTTTATTTATACATTTAAATTCAACTAGCATAGCAATTCAAATGTAACGACGATCTAAAATGACTTAATTTCTCTAAAAATAGTTTACAGCTATACAAATCGGGCATACCTTACGGTGCTCTTTTACACATAATATCCTTTATGAAGTCTTCAAAACAGTTCATATTATTAATATAACTGGACATATGCACTTCTTATAATGTTTAAAGCCGAAATCATTTAATTTTCAAAACAATATGTTGATTATATTTTATAAATGGTTTGCTTTTTGAAATAATTATGTTTTGTATCGTGAGTGGCTAAACATATTTTTCTTGATATCAAACTTATATTTCTGTTATTTTTCAGCCTAATGTAAGTGTTATTTACCAGATAGATAAGTATACTGTGATAAGTGCATACACAATGCAGAATGAAAGCGCATGATACATGGGAAATTGTTGTTTTAGTTGATAAAATCTAAAGTTTAAAGGTATCTCTGTATTATGATTGTTTTGCTGTATCTTATGTTTTTGTTATAAAAGACTTCTAAAATATTTTATACATTTAGCTTCAGAAATCATATTTAAACAAATGTGATATCAATTGTTAGATTTCTTTATTTCCCCGAAAAATGTGATTATAAAATAAAGAAAATCGACGATATGTTATTATCTTCTTTAACACAAATCTGAATATATATGTATTTCTTTTTAATATCTACCACATCCAAGAAAACGCAGTTTCAACTAAAAAATCATAAACTCTACAAAATGATATATAGATCATATTTAAAAAAAAAATATAAAGTGATGTTTCGTTATAATTTTTTAAACTTGTATGTACTTTTTTTAATTTTTCAGTCAATAGTAAGTGATATGTACCAATCAGATAAGTATATTGTGATTAGTTTACACAAAATGATGAATGAAAGGATAATACACAGTAGATTGTGTATATGGTGTATTATTGAAATTGAGAAAATATAAAGTTTTCAGTAGATAAAGACACAATTAGATTAAATTAAAAATAATACCTATTCGTATATGATAATCATAGAGATATTTTTACTTGATAAGTGTTAAATAGTGTTTTTTTTTAAGGATAGCATATCAAATACAGATGATGAACATAAATATCAAATCTACCCACTTCAAAAATGATTGTGATGTTCATGGTAATAATTGATTATTGTATTGCTAGTACGTTCATACATTAACCTTCACAAAAACGTTTAAACTAATGCATTTATAGCTACAACATAAAAAATGCATCATTTTGCATCAATAATACTGTACTCTCGTTATTACCATGACAATTTTCTGAAATATCCGTACAGTTATAAAAACTGTGTTTGTTAAAAAATCTTTGTAATTGGTTTTTGATCGTTACTACATAACATCAACGTTTGTCTTAATATATTACAGACGCCACTAAATGTTTTTTTTTTTTTTTTTATTTTTGCTCTAAAATACTCTTTAATTTTAAATTTGAATCGGACGCCACCGAGGAGTACTGTGTAAAAAAAGACTGTTTCTGGCATACCAAATTATAATCCTGGTATCTCCGCTGAGTATTTTTCATTAGTTATAGGTTTTTGCTGAAAACCGTATGGTGAGCTGTAATGTTTCACATGTTTGTCTTTTTGTCGATGGAATTAAGCCGGATATGGACGTTCATTTTTATATGTTCGATAAATGTAATTACCGGCTTACAGTTTTGTGTCATATACTGAAAAAAAAAACACATTGCAATTTTTGTATTGAAATGTAATTAAACTTCAAAATTCAATGGTTGAGGACCAGTGGGGAAATTTGTTTTATATTTTGTTTGAAAATGTTACTTATCAGAATAATGATTTCTGTTTACTTGAAGAACATCATAAATAATGTATACAATACTTGAAACAAAACAGTAGACATAATTAAAGCTCTGCTTGTGTCGATTAAGAGTTAAATTGAAAAAGGAATCGGTGAATGTGTCAAAGAGACCCGACCAAAGAGCAGTTGTTTCATAACCTATGATCAATGGAAATGATAAGTTGGTAAAATTATGTTTGCATTTTTTTTTTTAAATGGCCATATTTCTTCTTTTTAATGAACATTAATGAACTTATATTTGCAATCAGTCATTTAAAATGCCTTTGAACGACTTGCTTTTTCAATAAAATTTGAATTGATTAAAAATGTCATTATTTCTTATATTTATAAAAATGAATGCACTGTTGTTTTAATCAGTTATTATGCCTCTGGATAAGTTACTTTTATAAAATGTGATTAGTCTAAGGATAACGATCCTTAAACTTTTGTTTGTGTTGAATAAGAGTGCTATTATTTTTTTTAGTTAATTTTTGTACACCAGAATGGGTTGTTTTTCATAAAATATAATAAATAAGTTGCTAATATTTTGTTCACATTGTTGATAAATTATCCTATTTTTTTCCTTTTTATACAAATAAATGGACTTGTATTTGCAATCAGTCATTTCTGAAGATTCTAAATGTTTTTTTTTTAAATGTGAATGATCAAAAGACCTCGATGATTTAACGTATGTGTGTGTTGAATAAAAGTCCAATTATTTCTTTATTTTAATGAAAATCATGAACCACTATTGGATTTTAGTACTTTTTGAATATCAAGGTTGTATTTCATGAATTATATCATTATTTTTGTTTTCCATAAGATTTGATGAATATTAGAGAAAAAATGCTAACATGTTCTTTTTTTTTTCATTATTTAGAAATGGCAATACTTCTTCTAATTATAAAAAAAAATGCAATGCCTCTGCATAAGTTTTTTTGATATAAAATGTGAATAATATAAGGATATAGATGCTTAAACTTATGTTTGTGTTTAATAAGAATGCAATTATTTCTTTATGTTAATAAAAATTATGAACAACCATTGGATTTAACATGTTTAAGTACATTTTGTTCATGATGAATATCAGAGAAAAGGTACTAAAATGTTGTTCGCAATGTTTAAAAATGCCGAACATTTCGTCTTTTTTTATCAAAAATAATACATTGCTATTTGCAATCAGTTGTTATAAATGCCTCTTGATAAGTATAAACTTTACTTCAATCCACCATTTTCTACATAAAAAATGCCTGTACCTAGTCGGGAATATGACAGTTGTTATCCATTCGTTTGATGTTTTTGAGCTTTTGATTTTGCCATTTGATTAGGGACTTTCCTTTTTGAATTTTCCTCTCGGAGTTCAGTATTTTTGTGATTTTACTTTTTACTCGTGTTGAATAAGAATGCAGTTATTTTTTTTTTATTTTAAAATAATGTTTTTCATGAAAAACTATTTCGTTTTAGTATTTTTTGTACCTAAGAATTGATTTGGTTTCATAAAGTATGATCAATTAAAAAGTATAACAAAAATACGGAACTCCAAAAAGGGGCAGTCCATAAAAACTTACAACAGCAATCGCTTTTAATCAACGGAACAAGTGAAAAACAACTGCCGTATTCCTGACTTGGTACAGGCATCTTCCAAAAAAAAAGCGAGTTCAACCTGGTTTGCAGCTGCTACTCTGACTTCATAAAACGTCACCAGTGACTGAGCAGAAAATTGATGAGCCAAGGTTATGTCAAAGAACGTCTCCTCCTGTTTCTAAAAAGGTTCATCGCAAGATACCAAGACCTTGTTGAAAAATGTTCTGTATCAACTTCACAAAGAATACATGATGGTCTAGAAGTATAGATTCTAGGTAGTGACGTTGTTTATCATCTTAACTACGTGTTAAAGTTCCCCGATTTTGTCCATGTATATTGTAAACCTTTACTGTTTATCCATATCTGACTATATACTTTTGACGTGAATCGGACTTTACATCCCGCCATTGTATTATTGTGGTATGTTCAATTTTGAGTGCTTGTTTATCAATTTGACTTATGTACTTTGTCTTTATGTAATTTTGCGTTTCTTTGTTGACACAGTTATTTGTTTTTATGGTGATTAAGGTTATATTACAATGTTGACTTCTGTACTCCTATTATGTCTGTTTGATTTGCCTGTACCAAGTCTGGAATATGACAGTTGTTTTCCAGATGTGTTTGAGCTTTTGATTTTGCCATTTTATAAAGGTCTGTCCGTTTTGAATTTTTCTTCGAGTTCGGTATTTTTGTTTTTTTTACTTTTTTATAGGTAGCTAAACCTTCCACTTGCATGACAATTGTTTATCTAATCAGAAAAAAAAATTCGTTTTTTTATCAAAAAATAATGCCCTGTTGTTTGCAATCATTTCTTTTAAATGCCTCTAGATAAGTTTTTTTTTTATTTGAATAACATAATGATAAAAATGCTTAAACTTTTGTTTGTGTTAATAAGTATTCAATTGTTTCTTTATGTTACTGGAAATCATGAAAATCCATTGGATTTTAGTACTATTTTGTGTAACAAGATGCGTTGTTTTTTGATAAATACTGATGAATAAATAAATAATTGTAATACTACATTTTAACATGTAACCAAAACACTCGAAGAATTTTATGACCATAGAGAACATTAACGAAACTGGCTAAATCAACCTATGTAGATATAAGAATATGTGGTATGAGTGCCAGTAAGACAACTCTCCATCCAAGTCACAATTTGTAAAAGTAAACCATTATAGGTCAAAGTACGGCGTTCAACACGGAGCCTTGGCTCACACCGAACAGCAAGCTATAAAGGGCCTCAAAAAAAACTTTACTCGAGGGTGTTGAAACCTAAGTTTCTTTATAATTTATAAATTTGTAAAGCAACACATTAAAATCATACAAATATCACATTTCAATATTTGGCATGACTAATGACTATACTATTCAATTATCTGACAGAACACGCTGTCAGGTCAAAATGTTTTACTATCACTTTACTACTTATTCAATTATTTTCATTATCGTTTATATTATTCATTGCTAAAGGGTATGCTGTATATTTATCCTATGAATATTTATTTGAATTTTCAGCCAGAAAGTGTCAAGTACCAAATAGATAAGTATATGTAAGCAATTATAGGCAACCGTACGGCATTCAACAATGAAAAAAACCCATACCGTATAGTCGGCTATAAAAGTCCCCGACATGAAAAATAGGAAACAATTCAATTGAGAAAACTAACGGCCTAATTAGTAACAAAACAATTATGACAAACAAAGAACCAACGACAACCACTGAACTACTAGCTCCTGACTTGAGACAGGCATATAAAGAATGTGGTGGGGTTAAACATATTTGAAAGCCCTTAATCCTCCTTCTTACCTGGGACGTTGGTGTAAGAACAAACTATAGTATTCAGTTGAAAAAGGTTTAACTCAAGCAGAAAAACATCGAACAAAAACATAGACTGGACGTGGCAGGGTATTTATCAATCCCTCATTCCTAACAAGAGTACAGATAAGAGAGTACTCGCGGTTAATGACAGCTAGTTCAAAGCCAATAATAACTAATAACTAATGATCAGCAAAAGAACATCAAATTATCATAATGCTAGTATTTAAATAATATACATTTCAATTATTACCCAAAAAATTCAAATTCAATGATATATATCTATTGACAGACTTACAGTTTCTCAATAACAAAAGAATGTTATAAATCATAGCTAATAAGAAAATACATATTACACATATCCGTGTTTAATGTTGCATTGCGTACTACCATTTTGTGTAAACATATGTTGAGAAGAATATCGGCAATTTTATACGTTGCGAATTTCTATTAGTACTCCCTCTTTCAAAAAAATGAAAACAAAACTTTGAAAGTTTCATGCGTCCGAAGCGCTTTTTTTTTTTAGATTAAAGTGACCTGCACATGACAAAGCGGAACAAATCAGACATACTTTGTTATGTTTTTTCTACTATATAATTTACTACTGGACACCATAGAAACAAAACAAATACAGGAAAAGTTGATGATATTAAAATTTATATTATCTCCAAGAGAGAATATAATAATATGGTTTGAATAGCATTTTAAGGCCGTACTTTGACCTATAATTGTTTACTTTTTACACATTGTGACTTGGATGGAGAGTTGTCTCATTGGCACTCATACCACATCTTCTTATTTCTATATACAATGTTTTGGGAGGTAGATATTCATGTTGACCACTTGGCTTGTCATTTTTGTCATATTTACTTAGTTTAAACAGCACATTCAAGAAAAAAACAGTTTCTACTAAAAACAAAACCTTTCAAAACTATATGCTGAACATTTTTAGTAAAATTTATAAACTGATGTTTTTGAGATAAGTATTTGCTGTGATTGTCTTAAGCTATTCCTGAGATTGAAAACTGTATTTGTTTATTTTTTTAGTTTCCCGTAAGTGTTATGTACCAATCAGATAAATATTTTGTGATCAATAAAGACGCAATTATATAGAAGGAAGAAAACCCATTCATATATTAGAAGCAGTATGATTTTTAACTTAATAAGTGTTAAAGAGTGTTTAATTGAAGAGTCTCATCAATAACATATGATTACACATAAAACACAAGTCTCTGCACCTTATTGTACTTGTTTATTGTAACTAATGTAAGTACGTTAATACATTTAGCTTAAAAAAGGATAAATCCAATGTATGTCTAATCTTTAATACTGTCATTTATACCATGACAATTGTCTGATACATCCGTACATTAAGACTTTGTTTATTATATAGTCTTTGTCATTAGCGTTTATCGTAATTATACAAATTATTATTTTTAATATAATGCAGACGCAACTGAATAAGTAACAACCCATTTGTATTGGTTAATGCAAAATATCAGGCAGAACGAACGCTATATAGTATATGAGTAGTAATATGGCATTTTGATGTAGCAACTACTTTTTAAAGGAAATTTTCTCTGGGTGAAAAAAAAACAGTTATGTCCTTTACTTTTAACATTATTCAAAACATTATGTTAAATAGTAAATCTTGCATCTTGTGCGTCATCTTGTTAACACTTAAAGTTTGAAACTGCATATGGTATGTTTTTCTTAGATGTATTTGTCGTTATTTAACACGCAATTGTCGATTCGTACTTATTTAGCTTTTATACAACACGTGTGTATTGATTAGTTCAGATTGAGCTTTATTCTAGCTTACTTCCTGTATTCTTCGGTCGGTATTTTAAGGCATTTTACCGTGTGTTATTTGGTGTTTTGCTTTGTATTGATATAATAAGAAAGGTTTATTATTGTCTTTCACAGTTTGCATTTAAATAATGCTGTACTTCAAGGCTACATGTATGAGATGTTAAGCCACATAATGTATGTACTTGTCCAAAGTCTGCTACCTGCAATGAGTAGTTATATTTTGATCGAGTCGATTTTTTAATATACATGTTCTGATAAAAAATGTCAATTTTTCAACTCACGATTACAGTTTGTTTTATACTGTGAAGTTTTATCACGGTCCAGGTTATAGACAAGCATGAACTCTGCTATATTTATGTTCCTTGCATATCTAAACAGTGATTGTATTTTTTATATTGTTTGACATTTTGTCATACCAGGTTCTACATTACTAGATATGCTGTACATTGTTTTATACTTGATGAGTGTAATGCAGACAAAACGTGTTACTGGTTCTCTAAATTATAATATTACTGTCGTTTATGACTTATTATAACCACTGGTTGGATGACACAGCTAATGTTTCGTCCCAAAGGAATCTCGATCCCAATAGTAAAAAATTATGTTTTGACTTGAAGTAACATCAACAATATCAATTTTTGAAATCTTCAGTCGGTAAGTGTCACTTCTGCAATCGATAAGTATAAATAATAGCTTGACAGCATTTATTGTTATAGAATATACCTGGATACTTTAATTGGAATAAATACGCTTTCATTACAAAAAATCAGAAAAAAAAGAAGGTGTGATAAATTATTGACAACTAGACCTAATGAAGTTAGTGGTAGTAACAATAGGTCATCGTACGACATTAAACAGTGTAAGCTAAACAGATCCCAGCATGACAACACGTTGAAAAATCAAAACGAGAAAACTAGCAGTGATAGGTCCAATAGGTAAGTCCGAGCGACTTTTTTAAGTGGTATAATTTGTCTCATTTCAGCTGTTGTGGAAGGTAAGTACTGCTAAAAAAACTTACGATCCATATTTTTCTTCTATTGCTTAGAAGTACAAACAATGAATAAGTCATGAAAAGAAGTAGAAATCTTAGTACTAGTATCATCTCTTAACGAAGTTTAACATGTTTTATTTTGCTTTGTTTAATACTTCTAATTATCATTTACTATGCAATCTTTAATATAATGACAAAACGGGTCATAGCCTTTTGCAGCAGTAATCTTTTTTCCTTGCGTGTTAAAGAGATAACGAATTACTTATCTTATATTTACGAGTAGTTTTTGTATTGAAGGGCACTATTCGTTTAGTGTAGTCTTATGGCTGTCTCTGATACCTCTATAACTATTATCAATTTAAAAACATTGGTACGTTATTATGCCGGGTATATCATTTAACACAGAATATTTCAACACATACCGTCAATATTTTAGAATTATAAGTCAAAATACTGAACTGTCAAGCACTGTTAGGGAACATATATTTATTCTAGTGAGCTTCCTCCAGGCATGCTTGGAGGATGCTCCGAGCCTTTTACAGAAGTTTAGATCGTTAATACACCATTACACTCCCATAAATGTCAATAAAATAGAAAAGTTTATAGTTAAGAGCTTGTATGAGCATTTTGTGAGCCTTTTGTACGCCTGTAATAATAAAGTCTTACTATGTTGCCCCAGACAATTACTGAATTGAAAGAAAACTAGATATATCAAAACTGGAGGTTAAACAGTTTAGGGACAATTTGTTAAAATTAGAACAGAAAGCTCTAATAGAACTAAAACATAATGATAGCATTTATATATCTAAAGACGATAAAAATAACACAACAGTGATTGTAAATAAGATCGATTACATCAAAGCAGGAACAAGTCACATTAACAGTAATCATAACTTGAAAATAAATAAACCAACTACTAACGTTGTTGTCAAATCTATAAACGATATTGTTGAAAAACGATATAGGAAAACAGATACGAGATAAGTTAGTTGAAAGAGGATATTGAAAAATTAACGGGAAATGATATTAAAAATGATTAAAATACCACGAATAGATAAACAACTTTATTGAAGACCAAAAGAACAAGGAATGTTCCACTGACTCTCATTACAAAATGTAAACAAATAGTAGAAAAACTTAGTAAAATTATCAGAAAACATTGGAACAATATGCAAAAAGACAAACACTGCAGTGAAATCTTAACCAAACTGCCTATCATAGCGTATAAACGTGACAAAAATATAAAAGAATACCTTGTTAAATCAAGGCAATAGGTGAGAGACTTTTGAAAAGGGGCCCATGCATGTTCTCCAATGAAATCTTTTGCAGTTGGTACAATATTTGGAAAGATTGAAGTTTTACAGGTTCGGAGCGTTGATCTCTGAGAGAGGATACAGTTGTTAATCTGAGATTTTATGGTGTGTCTAGTGTATTACAACACCTAGATAAAGCAGTTGGTGTTGATTCTTCTGTAGTAGTAGCTTCCTTCAACAGCTTGACTGGCGTTAGGTTAGATTTATCGAACATCCAGTCAATTTCATCGTCACTTGATACACTATCCATTATTTACTCAAGTTTGTTCGGATTTATAAGAACTTTGACATTCTGCATTTTATTTTCTATATATGTTTTCCCATTGGAAGTAGAGTGTGTTACACAAATTAAGAAATCTAATGTATTTTAATTTTGACAGTGTCTTAATTAACTTGTAAGCTTGTAAGCATCAATAAGGACATAATCAGAAATATCAGAGTATGATGCATCAAAGTATGATCAAGTATTCAAGATTCAACAGACATGATAGAATTCCTATGAAGTCATCAACAGAAATAATTATTCCAATTGATATGTATAACATACTTAAAAATCTACACCCATTTGCTATTTGCAAAATTCCTACATTTGTTATCAAGTTGTTTATGGATCCAATAACCAGTTTGAGCAAATATATGTCAAGGATGATATTTGTGCACAAGACCTATTGGTGATATTTAAGCAATCATTTATGTACAATGATTGTAAATTTACTGCAGAATCTAGTAGTTTTATTAGAATATTGTCAGTTACATAAGTATGGCCTATGTTAAGACTTACTTGGTTGACCGTTATGGAATATCCATTGCACAGATGATACCGGATAAGTTCCTTATGTCGTAGCTACAATCCCGCTCCCTTTTCACGAATGTGACCTACCGAATTATTCTATTTAACGGGTTTGTAATAACATGATTAACACGACGGGTGCCACATATGGAGCAGGATATGTTTACCCTTCTGGAGCACCTGAGGTCACAACCCCAGTTTTTGATGGGGTTCGTGTTGATTAGTCTTTCCTATGTTGTGTCTTGTGTACTATTATTTTTTTGTTTGATTTTTTTCTTTTTTAGCCATGGTGTAGTTAGTTTATTGTCGATGTATGAGTTTGAATGATGTCCCTATGGTATCTATCGTCCCTCTTTTACTAGTTTCTTGAATTTTTCACACAATCCAGTTTCATTTGCAAAGGATCCATTAATCGATGCGAAACGACATATATCAAAGTCCTTTAATCTGTAAACAGATTCTGTAATATTAATTAAATCAATGGATGTAAAGTGAATGATACTCAGATGAAAAGATCCCAATGTATGTTGATTTAACTTTTAAAGTAATTACACACTTGACAAAGTCACACCAAATCTTCTACTTCTACATACCGAAATACAATTAACCACGATTCCGGTGGTAAAAGTTCACTCATAGTACACTTTAATACATTCAAGAAAAGTGTTGAATGCTATGTCATAGATTATGCATTGCGTTATTCTCTAATAAAGCTTTGAAAATGCTCTATAAAAAGCTCATAAGATCAGTTTATTTGCCGTATAAAGCTTCCTCAATAATGCTCATCATTCCATGGTACATTTAATAAATTTTGTAGAATTGAAAACAGCATGATTATGTAAACTGTTATTCGGTTTAAATAAAGTTTTATAGATTTAGAAACTTTTCTTACTTTCATGCGCATATTGATAAATATCTTTTATGAAAACCCCCCAAAACGGATTGCACAGTTTGATAGCTTGCAATGTAAAATATTCAGGAATGATCAAAAAGGCATTTTACCTAGACATTGCAATGTCTGTAAAATATTAATAACTGTACAGAACAAAGATGTATTTTTAAACTGAAGCTGCTTCTATCTAATTTATAAACAAGCATCTTTCTCAGGCTCATATGAGCTTTTTTACAAGTTGAACTCAGCGAGGATTCTCTATCTGATTTACATTTATGGGATCTTAATGGTGTATTAATGAAATACGCTTTTCTAAAAGGCTCGAAGCATCCTCCAAGCATGCCTGGGGGAAGCTCGTAAGAATTAATATATGTTTCCTCAGTAGATGGTGTTAAATACCTTTAGAACAAAGGAAAGATGCAGTTCTTTTTTTAATGTTGACACAAGCTATGATTTGTATTACTGCAGCTCCACAAAAATTCGAAAGCAAACATAGGTTCGTTCAATGTATTGTGTCAAATTGTGAAACATGGAAGTTCAATCAAAAGAACCAACAGCACTCCCTCCTGGTTTGGTCTGTAAATTATACCAATTTGTTATTAAAAAAAAACATGGAAGGCAACTTTGAAGACTAAAAGACTCCCAACATCTAAGTAAAAAATGCACCCGGTGTTGTTGCATGTTTTGCTTAAAAATTAAGTTGACGACTAAGTCTAAACTTACACTGCATTGCAATAAGGATAAACAAATTGCATTCAAAAAGCAAACACCATACATTTATACAACAGTAACATAAGTGTACAGGAGGGATTGTGCCTGATATTCATATGATGAAGACATAATCTTTCAATCAGTTTAATTGAGGTCTGGAGCTGGCATGTCAGTAACTGCTAGTAGTCTGTTGTTATTTATGTATTATTGTCATTTTGTTTATTTTCTTTTGATTCCTATTCTGACATCGGACTCGGACTTCTCTTATACTGAGTTTTACTGTGCGTATTTTTGTGCGTTTGTTTTTACTACATTGGATAGAGGTATAGGGGGAGGGTTGAGATCTCAAAAAACATGTTTAACCTCGCCGCATTTTTGCGCCTGTCCCAAGTCAGGAGCCTCTGGCCTTTGTTAGTCTTGTATCATTTTTAATTTTAGTTTCCTGTGTATAATTTGGAGTTTAGTATGACGTCCATTATCACTTAACTAGTATACATATTTGTTTAGGGGCCAGCTGAAGGACGCCTCTGGGTGCGGGAGTTTCTCGCTGCATTGAAGACCCATTGGTGGCCTTCGGCTGTTGTCTGCTCTATGGTCGGGTCGTTGTCTCTTTGACGCATTTCCCATTTCCATTCTCAATTTTAAGTCTTTCAAATGAAAATGTTGTAATTATTATGCATACATTAAAATAATAATAGATGTCTATTGTATTAATGTTTAGACCGATGAAGTACATCCAAGAACAGTAAAGAATCAACCTGTAACTAACATTTGCTAGATACAGAAATAGATAATTATTTCCTTCTGAACCGATCAATAGAAAACAATTTGAATCTATTGAGTTCTTGTTTTATGTGTATGTTAATATTTGCTGATATGTGTAGGATTCTAGTTACAATAGAAAAAAAATGTTGCTGATAGTTTACAGAATGTTATGTTAACCCCAAACGAATGATGATGTACTTGTTGCACCACATTAATCATTCATACTTTGATATTTTCGTATAACTGATAGAACTTAATCCTCTCTAAAGATTGTGTATAATTTCGGATTAGTTTATTGTATTTCGTTGCATACAACTGTTCTATAACTGCAATTAATGTTTAAGTGTCCTTCGCTAGAAATATAAAATCACTCATTCACATGAATTTTGCCTTTCTATTAATCCTACGATTATTTGTTGCGTAAACTTTTTCGTATTGAAAACATTTTAATCTGTAAGATAAAGCGGACAGCAATTGATTCAAACAAATTGAAAATGTATAGGAAAACTCGCACCTTATGATATGTGTCTTTAAAATTATACAAAACATGTAAAATTCATTGATCAGACATATATTTGATTAAGTCATTGTTTCCACGATAAACTTATAAATATAAAATTTCAAATCTGACTATATTTTAGCACTATACTGTACACTGAAGGTATTGAAATACTGAGTAATTTTGTAATTCATATTAGGTTGATATCTGATATGCATTTGACGTGGCTCGATACTTTTACATCCTGTCGTTGTGTTGTTATGCTATGGTAAATTTGTATTGTCTTTCGTATGGCTAATATGCTTTGGCTATATGCCTTTTTGTTTTTCTTTGTTGACATATTTGTTTGTTTTGATAGTTATTAGGATTGTGACACAATGTTGACTGCTGTACCCCTATTTTTGACATTTTTACCTATTATGTCTGTTTGTTTTGTTCGCACATCGTAGTCAATGTTATGGAATTGTATGCGACTGTCATACAAGTGAGAGGTTTAGCTGGCTGTATACCCATGTTTGATCCACATCTTTCTGCATAAGATGCCTGTGCCGGGTCGTGAGTGTGACAGTTGTTGTCCATTTGTTTTGTGTGTTTGAGCTTTTGATTTTGCCATGTGCTTATGGACTTTCCGTTTGGAATTTTCCTCGCAGTTCGGTATTTTTGTTATTTTACTTTTTACACGTGCAAGTACTATACATGTTGAGGTATAACCTATTTAGATGTTTATTTTCTTGTTTTTTAAAATGTTTTCCTTATTGAAAATTTATTATGTCTCCTTAATGAAATAAAATTCTCAACTGGTTTTACAAGAACATTTTACCAGGTTCGCCAACATGATAAAACAGGTTAAACAACCGCTTGACTCCGTCCTTCATTCAGTCATTCCGTCATTCGTTTGACCGTCCAAAAGACCATGGCACGAAAACTTAAGAATAAAAATACATTTTTAATAACATTTGATTTTGAAATAAAAGTTTAAACACAAAAACATAATTGTGATGGTGAACGAAATGTTGTGTAATGTCGATTACAGTGACTGTCGTTATAATTTATAAACCAACTAAAACAGATTTCTATTCAGCCAGACGAAGATTTCAAACTCATTAATGACATGGATGTTATAAACAGCATAACAAAGATTTTCATGATTTAGACTTCAGAAGATAAGTTCCAATGGTTTTACGCTAAAAGAAGTAGAAATAAAAGAAAAGATATAAAAAAGAAGATTTGGTATGATTGCCAATGAGACAACTATTCACAACACAAGTGTTTAGAGGTTATTGATAGCATAGATTTATTGTTGTAATCGCAAACATACTCTTATAAGCCAAATAAGAAGAAATAAGATGAATTAGAGGATGACTTAAAGTTCATCGATGAAAATCTCATTGACAAAACAAATAAAAACAAGAGGCTTTCAGAGTGACACCAAACCAGATTAATTCTACAGAGGTCGAACCCTGAACAGTTGAGCAAGTACAATGTATGGACACATCATTTAAGCTTAAAATAGCTCTGAATTTGGATTGTGATTGAATATTTGACACAGCATAGGTTTGTGAAACAAATGAATGTGGTCAAAGAACTGAAAAATTTGAATTGGACATTTACCTATTATTGTCCAATATCCAAAATCTAAGTACATTGTTAAAATCAGCATATCAAAGAACCCTAAGAATTCAATTTGTGATGAAAAGTTTGATTTAGGATCCTTTGAACCTCAATGTGGACCAATTTGATAAAGGAGCCAAAAATCCAAAATCTCTAAATCAATGGTTAGATTCAGCATTTCAAAGACGTTACTATTGGACTCCGATTTGAACAAACTTGAAAACTTGGCCTAAAATCAAAAAAAAAATCAATCACTCCAATTATAAGTGTGTTAGTTGATAATTACAACATGTTTGTTATCTTGATAAACGGTTGAAATTACTGCATGAATACATTAATAGTAAATACATTATCCTAATCAAAAAACATGTACAAATGTGTATATTTAGTTAATTGTAAAAATATATTGTACAAATTGTGTATAGTATCATAGAAAGTATAAAAATAGATTACTATCTAATGAAAATGAATTTGCAAAGCTGGACATATCAAAAACAGGATCAGGCAAAAATTAAACATTAACACACACAACAAAAAAGAAAATACCACCCACAAACTGTGACATCTACCTTCAGAACACACAACTGTAAAACAAAAAGAAGTTATAGGGAAATTTTTGACAACTCCTGACTAAAACCAATTGAACATATACTATCATTTTGTTAGGTTACTAGCGTGCAGAAAAGCCCAATTCAAAGCATATGCTGAAGGTAATAAGGAAATATTTCCTGATGACGAGGAAAATGTGTGTCAAACATTTCTTGGTTGTCGAAAAAAAGCCTAATCAAATACCTACTGTCAAATTAAATTGAAAAGGGGAGTACAAACAAACTGACACAATCAAACGTTATCACTATCGGAACGATTGAGAAAAAAAAACAAGGGAATGATTTTATGATTAATTTGAACTGTAGTACACATGACAATTTATTTTTTAAAATACTTAGAAGATAATAAACTTATAACATGTATAAAGATCAGATGTAAGTTACTTTATTAGATCCTGCAGGAAGTTACTCATCTGTATACAATAAAATGAAGCAAACAAATATATGGTTTACTTGTAAATTGTAAGTATGTTTATCGATATTGTCAACATCGCGATGTCTACTGTATACCGTCGTTATTGTTATTTAACTATATCGTATCTATACCTTGTGTTTACATTGTTTACATGGTAAACATTGAGATGTTACAACAAGCGAGTCAACATCGTGTTTACATTGTATGACAAGTCTATACCTTTTTGTTTACATCGTTTACATCGTATACTTCACGATGTTGACAATAGTCTATCAACATCGTGTTTATACTTTATACCGAGTCTATAACTTTCTGTTTATTTCAGTTTTACAACGTGATTATATTGAATACCGGGACTTTACCTTTGTATTTACATCGTAGACATCATGATGTTGACAATATCGTGTTTACCTATGGAAACGTATCTAGAAGAGAGTGTGCGCATGCGCCAAATTCGGACGTATCCTTTTTCATCTCCAATGAAAATCTTATAAAAGTTATTTGTATCCTTTGTAAAATGTATTTATTTAAATTGCAGTTGGGTTAAGGTGTTTCATTATCAATTATATGCATTGTCTGATAAAAGTTAAGACCTACCAACATCAATCAACACCGAAATCCTGAGTTAGAAATTGGAAACCTGTGTAAACAAAGAACAAAATGCCGGCAATTACGAAAAAAAAATCTGACAGCTCAACGGTCAAGTGGAAGTTAAGAACGGAGTGTAGGTGAGTTTATCTTATCACCACCTTCTTACACAGCCAAAGGATGTCACAACTCACTTCATTTCTATTTTTATTGTCAATAGGTTGCCTATTATGTCAAGCCAAAATATCAGACCAACAAAATATTTGACAGAATCAAAACAAGGGGAGCATATGTTTACCATTATCAACAACTATAACTACAACATTTTAAAGAACATTTTACTCTTAACAACAACTATAAAACTTCTATTTCTCGTATCAAACATAAACTAAAAGAACTAGCCAAGGAATTTCGTTTTGTCCCGGCTGATAAAGCTGCTAATAATATCATTATAGTTTGACGTAAATTTTACATTGAGGTTCTGCAAAAGGAAATCACGAATTCACCAACATTCCAACTGACTTCATTTTCAGAAAACGATATCTGTAACAAACATAAACTATTAGCTACTTCTTTACAAGCAGAACCAAATACAATGAAAGTCCCAACTATGTACTGGCTTCCGAAGCTACACAAATCGCCTTACAAATATAGATTTATTTCGTCTTCAAGTCATTGTTCCACTACTAAATTGTCTATTCTTCTTACTAGTACACTTGGTACAATCAAAAACCTGATAATAAATTGTTCAAATAAGGCCTTTGAAAATAGTGGAATTAACTACTTTTGGAGTGTCAAAAACTCGTTGGAAGTACTTGATAAATTGCATGCATATATTGGTGATTTTGAATCTGTTCAAAGTTTTGATTTTTCTACCCTATATTCCACTTTGCCTCATATTCTTATTAAGAAAAAAATCACTCACCTAATTAAATGGGCATTTAAACAGTCGGAATGCGAATAAATATGTTCAAACTCTTTTAGGTCATTTTTTAGTAGCAACAAACAAAAGAGCTATGTCAATTGGACATGCTTTGATACTATATCTGCCCTTGAATTTTTACTTGATAACATTTTTGTTCGCTTTGGAGATTCCGTGTATCGTTAAGTTATCGGAATTCAAATGGGGACTAACTGTGCACCACTTATTGCGCACCTGTTTTTGTATTGTTATGAGTTACAATTTATGACTAAAATCAGCAGACCCATCGAAACAACATCTGATACAAAAATTTAACAATACTTTTAGATATTTGTACGATATATTGGCTCTCAATAATGACGAATTCAGTATGTATCCTAATGAAACTTATCCTGTTGAACTTACTTTGAATAAAGCTAATACTAAAAATGACCACTGATCTTTCCTCGATCTTGATATCTATATCATTAACGGGAAGCTTAATACAAAAATTTATGATAAAAGAGATGCTTTTTTATTTCCTATCGTTAATTATCCATTTTTAGATGGTGACGTTCCCTTGTCACAATCTTATAGTGTCTATATATCTCAACTTGCACGATTCGCTCGTGTATGTAACAACGTATTAGATTTTAGCGAGAAAAATTTATGTATTACTGAAAAATTATTACACCAGGGTTTTCGATATCATAAACTAGTCAAAACATTTACTAAATTTTATCATCGGTATAAGGACATCATTCGTAAATATAACTGAACATGAAGACATCTTATACGTTCGGGTATTTCACATCCAATCTTTTATAGTAATATTCTTTACAAAGCGCAAAAATGTCAGTATTCACCTCAAAAGCTAACAAAACCTTTAAACATACTTATTAGGAAGGGATATAGTTACGATACAGTTGTCAGGTCATTAAAGATTGCATATTTTGGCTTTAATATTGATTCACTTATAGGGTCTCTGCATCGGAATTAAACATATTTATTCTAAAACCAGTTGTTCTTCTCATATATTGTATGATGGTATAATACTAAACCCCTAACAGGAGGGATTGTGCCTGATATACATATGATGAAGACATAATCTTTCAATCAGATTAATTGAGGTCTGGAGCTGGCATATCAGTAACTGCTAGTAGTCTGTTGTTATTTATGTATTATTGTCATTTTGTTTATTTTCTTTTGTTTCCTATTCTGACATCGAACTCGGACTTCTGTGCGTACTGTTTTACGTTTGTTTTTTCTACATTGGCTAGAGGTATAGGGGGAGGGTTGAAATCTAAAAAAACATGTTTAACCCTGCCGCATTTTTGCGCCTGTCCCAAGTCAGGAGCCTCTGGCCTTTGTTAGTCCTGTATCATTTTTAATTTTAGTTTCTTGTGTATAATTTGGAGTTTAGTATGACGTCCATTATCACTGAACTAGTATACATGTTAGTTTAGGGGCCAGCTGAAGGATGCCTCCAGTTGCGGGAGTTTCTCGCTGCATTGAAGACCCATTGGTGGCCTTCGGCTGTTGTCTGCTTTATGGTCGGGTTGTTGTCTCTTTGAAACATTCCCCATTTCCATTCTCAATTTTATAAACCATTTTACCATCATTGACAACCTAAGAACTGAAATACTGAGTATGAATGAGAGATGACTAATATATCGTAAAATGATAAACCATCTAACCTATCTTTCAATGATACTAATCTTGATATCAAACGATGTAAATCTGAACCCTGGACCTGAATGTTCAAACACCAGTGGAACTGTGTATCCATGTGGCACATGCGACGAACCAGTTACATGGCAAGAACGAGGTATAATATGCAATACATGCAACCAATGGTACCACATCAGTTGCCAGGCTATGCATTTCAAGTCGTACCTAGAACATGTGAATGACTCAGCCATTGCATGTGATTGCATCATGTGTAATTGTCCAAATAAGTCCACCTTCTGCTATTCTTTGGTATTTAGCACTTCAAAATAATTTAGCATACTATCAAATATATCCATCAGCAGTCCAACAACTGACGTCATAAAACTATTACATACTTTAACATCAGAACGGAAAACACAAAATAAAAAGGAACTAGACGATTCAAATCCCAAGTCTATTCGAGTATTTAATATCAACTTCCAATCAATAAGAAACCAACAAGGCGAACTTATAAATCTTATTGAAAGCACAGAGCCAGACATAATTTTTGGAACTGAAACCTGGCTTGATTTATCAATAAAAGACTCACAATATATTCCAGATGGTTATAATATTTACGGAAATGACAGAATCTTAAGTGGAGGGGAAGTACTCATTGCTGTCAATGACACATACATCACTTCATCACTACCAGAACTTTAAACTGTTGGTTAGATTGTTTGATGCAAAATGGAAATCGTTCGGCATTAAACCGTCGATCTATCTAGTTATTACAACCCTAAAACATCAAACGGAGAAAGTATTTGTTGACGCGGATACATGATGTTGTGTGTATCAGCATGAGACTTAATATGGCTTGTTATACTATGCTTTGTTAGTTTACATGCTATGCAAGTGAGAGAGACTGACTTATATTTATCGGATCGTATTTCTTCCCTTTCCTGTACACTGGACAGAAGTTTACCATACATCCAATAATACTTCAGTGTGTGGATGATGAGGATATGACTAACCTTGTCAAATGCATTTGAGAAGTCCATTATGAGACAATCTGTTTGTTTTCCTTGATCTAAGTTGTTTATGATATCATCAATAAATTCTATTAGTTGAGATTCACATGATTATCCCATTTGACACCCATGTTGAAGCGGATACATGATGTTGTGTGTATCAGCATGAGACTTTATATGGCTAGTTATAATATGCTTTGATAGTTTACATGCTATGCAAGTGAGAGAGACTGGCCTATAATTTATCGGATCGTATTCCTTTCCTTTCCTGTACACTGGACAGATGTTTACCATACATCCAATGATACTTCAATAAAATGTCATCCACAGATTGGATATGGTTCAAAGAAGGGCAGCAAGGTATGTTACTAACAGATATTACAACACCTCATTTGTTAGTGACATGCTTGAACATCTTGAACGGTCTATCCTACAAGAACGAAGGAAACACAGCCGCTTAATAATGATGTATAAGCTACAGAACAACTATGTCAAAATCAATACATCCAGCAAGCTTATACAAAATGAACACCCTTCCAGAAATAACAACGAAAAGGCATTTAGAATTCCATTATGTAAAACAACTGTACGGAAGGCATCGTTCTATCCTAGAAAAATCAGAGAGTGGAACAACTTGCCCAACTGTACTGTCTCCGCTCCGAGTCCTGAATCGTTCAAGGCCCATCTACGTCATTACATTAATGACATGTTTTTAATTGCACCTGTATATATAGTTAAATTGCACCCATTTTTTTGTTTATTAAATTTCAAAGATTTCATGCGCTCACTCCATAATGTGGCAGAATAGTCAACAAGTTGACGATGGCCGCTTACCGGAAGAAGAAGGTATGCTGTAATGTTTATTCTCTTTTTTTTTTGTGAATTGTTTAAGTATTGAATGTTTTGTTTTAAGTAGATATAATTGTTATTTTCCTAGCTCTATGATGTATCTGTATTAATAGCTTATCGTCTCAAGGCATATCAATCTAATTACATCTTCCTTAACAAATAAAGTTATCAACAAATATTCTATATGAGCAATGATGAGGTCTGGGTTGATAATGCTTAAATAACTTGAAATATATACCTCTTTTTAGAAGCTACGTTACTCAAGAAATACAGTTTAGAGCTGTAAAAATGCAAACATTTCAGAAAGAGGTTCTGTTACAAATTTGTTAAATTTGTGGCTTAATTTTGAGATGATTAGTTATCGTTTGTTGAAGAGATATTCCCCCGATACTGAACTTGTATTTTTGTTATTTTGCAGTAGACAGTAAGTGTTATATACCAGACAGATAAGTAAAGTATGATAACTGTACACACACCAGGGTAAGTTAGAGCATCTATAAGAAGTAGTGGATTCGGAAATTATATTATGGTTTACGAATTCTCTACTTTTAGATATTTTCTACTCTATACTATGTAATTTTTCAATACGTGATAAGGACTGTCATGTATACCTGACATTGCTGATAAATGCTTTTTAATGCATGCCAATAACATAATGCACACTTTTATGGCTGTTTGATTTGATTTGTATCGATAATTAGTCACTGATTTGTATGGATGTAAGAGTTTTGCAGACATTCACATTTGAAAACAAATTAGGAAATTGATAAAAGGTTCAATAATGCATCCATTTGAACGTTTATCAACCTTTAGGAATTGGTAAAGCGTTTTGTGTATGCACTGACAGACTGAGCATCCGACAATGTAGTAGTGCTTCGACATCAAGACTGCACCAATGATTTTTTAAATCAAAATAACATTCAGGGTTTTGAGATTTATGGAAACACAAATTGTAGACATATCATAACATTATCAAAGCTCAGTCAAAAGCCTCCTCTGAACGAATAAATGTCACGACCAAGTTTTGGCTACACAAACTACAAACACAATTTGTATATCGCATTTCTCGGTTTCTAGTAGGTATTCCAAAACTAATGTGCTTTTCCTGTTAACAAGTAATTCAATTAAACACTAATCACTACCTTTGTGTTTCGTTAGAAGTATGTTTCACAAAAAAAACTTACTTAAAGCGATATTCAAGCAAAAACAATTTATTATATTAGTCAATATATCTCAAACGATTGTTAAATGAGGCATTCGTATAATAATTAAAATGCTAATAAAAAGTAATGTAAAAGAAACTGCCAAAAAATAAGACAATACAAATCCGTATTGGACTTTTCAAATGTTTATCAGCAACCATTATTTGTCTTTTATTATAAAGGTCATTGCTAGAGGGATAATCAATATCATAAAAATGTTTGTTTTTAAACATCAAAACTGAAGAAATGTCTTAAATCCAATCAATGGAGTATTGACAAATAATTGTTAACCTTGCATAGAAAATGATTGAATTGTTTCACATGTTTTGAAAGTCTAGAATTTAGAGTTGAATTGAATATACACTACCAAAAGCAATAGAGTACCCCATAAAATAGTGCATCACATTAAACTAAATATACCACAACATACAAATTGAAGTTTCTCATATTTTTTTTAATTATCAAAGAAAAATCAATATTTTTATCAATAGATGTTGCATTCGCATTGTTATAGCATTACAACAGCACAAACACTAGGAACATAAAATATTCCATAAACTTAAGAAAACCTAATAACTTCAGTATTATAAAATGTTTCATATTTTTCATAAATTACATTAACGAATATATTGCTCAATATTTTGACAAAAGTCTAGCTGCCACATCAAAATATTCTACTATCATTTTACCTCTTATCTAGGTAATTCCACTGAGCCATAAAACCAGGTTCAACCCACTATTTTTTCTTAAAATGTCCTTTACCCAGTCAGGAATATGGCAGTCGCTATCTACAGTCCGTTTCTATGTATGTTGGCGTTTGCTTTTGCTGTAGTTCAATATTTCTGTTGTTCCGTTGTTTTTCTCTTATAGTTAATGTGTTTCCCTCGGTTTTAGTTTGTTACCCGGATTTGTTGAACAGCGGAATACTACTGTTGCCTTTATTTGTTTCTATATTTTATTGCTACATGGTATGCTGTATTGTATGATTTTTTATTTCTATTTTCAGCGGGTAAGTGTCAAGTTTAAAACAGATAAGTATAGCATTATTATATACGCAATGCCTAACATTAAGATATTGATATAACTTATTATTCCGTTGTTGACCTGTTGCAAGACAAGATTTCTGTACAATGTCTAACATCTGTTCGATTGCAATTGAAGAAACCTCTTTTCAAAATTTCAAACGGCATATTTTGTTGAACATACCTGAAAACACAATTATCTGCATTTAAACAAATATCATCTTTTATCAAGAAACATACTGCATTTTCAGTTTAGACTCATCGTTGGAAGCTTAACACATTCATTAGGTTATTAAAATGAAAATAGATCGAACCATTTTATCATCATATGACATGATATCAGACATGTAAAACCCAGTTTTTGAAGCTTGAGTCCTGTTCCTAATTATGCCACCATAAAAGTCCGTGTTTGCTGCAAAACTTAAGGTATAAAATTCCTTGTTTGCTGCAAAACTTAAAGTATTCATAATGAAATATTTAGTTGATTTTATTTACCTAATGTCCAGTGGAAAATATTTCATGCATGTTTAAACGCGAACACATTAACAATGAATACAATAGGTAGGTCCTGTAATAGAGGCCGTCCGGGATGAAGGTCGGGAAAATTGTAGCAACTGGGAAAATGAGGGTATATTTGATAGAAACAGAAATTATGCCTTGCAACAGGTCACCTACGAACCTATTAAAGATTTGTTTCAATGGTTTTGAACGTGTAAAGAGCTTGGTATTCTATTTACATGAGGCAGTGGATTTAACGTCCCCATTCTGACTGGAAGTGGTTGCGTACTTGTACATGTTGACAGCCAAAAGGACACCTTTTGGCAAGGGTTTGACTGCCGATCGAAAGGAAGAAGAACTAAGTGATCTAAGTAATCCCCTGTCACCCTAAGGGGTGCATTCGACTGAATTACAATATTTTATATGTAGAGCCATTTTTTAAAGGTTATTTTAACAATCCTTACGGTTCGAAGTTTGTTCCTTTCTTTTACAGATAGAGGTATAATTATGTACGACCAAATTTATTTTCCAAATTTAGAATGATTGTATGACCTGCTACTGTCTTAAAACATAGTAGTAAAATTGAATACAATATTGTCTGCATTATCTTTTTTTTTTTAATTTCTGTTTTTTTTATTTTAAGTTCAGTCGGTAAGTGTCTCGTACCAAACCGAAAGCATAATTGATAGTTCAGAGGCAATTTAGAAAATGTATGACACATGGCAGTCTTGATAGGAATATAGTGAAATGTGGTAGATGTAATGTTGAAACGTTGTTTTCAAGATGTATAACTCCGCTACTTTATATGAACAAAAATATACAATAAGACTTAAGGTGGGTTAAATACGCTTTCATTAATCAATTTTAAAACCAAGAAAGATTTAAAAATATCAGAACATGTGGTATGATCGCCAATGAGACAACAGGGAGTGACTGATATAGATAGAAACAACCATATGTCACCTTACGACCTTCCTCAATGTGAATATTACCGGATTTGTAATAACATAAGCAACACGACGGGTGCCACATGTGGAGCAGGATCTGTTTACCCTTCCGGAGCACCTGAAATCACCCCAGTTTTTGGTGGGGTTCGTGTTGCTTAGTCTTTAGTTTTCTATGTTGTGTCATGTGTACTATTATTTGTCTGTTTGTCTTTTAAATTTTGGCCATGGCGTTGTGAGTGTGTTTTCGATCTATGAGTTTGTTTGACCCTCTGGTATCTTTCGTCCCTCTTTTAAGGTTATGGTTGGGTCTGAAATAATTCGGATATATGTGTTTACTCAGGTACGTTTATTTACTAAATGCATACTTATCTGGCACAGCGTTTTTCTCTTCATGAACAAAAGATACAAAAATTATTACATAAAAATAAAGTAGATATATAACCTAGTCACAAAGTATCTTATATACCAAGGGAGAGATGAAGTTCTCTTTGAAAAAGAACCACATCGACAATTTTGTCAATATAACTGATGTTCCAAATTTGTACAACGTCAAATCACGATAGCAAGTGGTTCAAATATAAGCCTGTTGAGACTAAAATTGCATGCAAGTTTTTCACTAAAAAGTGAAAAATCTTTGTATGAGACCATACTGTCTGCAAAAAAATTGAATGCAAGAGTCTTTGTGTGCTCAGATTTATTGTATCATGTCACCTGAGTATAGAAATGATGAAAAAGACACAAATGTTTATTTCCTATAGCTTCAGTATGCATTTTTAATGTAAATATGTGCTACGGCCTAAATTGACCCTACATTATTTTCAGTCTTACTTGGCCTAAGACCCTTTTAAACTAATATGATAAGCTATTTGTATTTTTTCTTTCCATTTAAAGTACATTAAATACATATGTAAGGATTATTTATAACCAAAAAACTTCACAAATTTAAAATTGCTGGAAAATATTACATCTTCATGTAAGCCCCCCCCCTTCATTGGAAAACCTCCATTTTTAGTCACAGGCTCATATAAATTTGACTTTTGAATAATTATGCTAAGTCTGATAAATCAAATGAGTATTATATTTCTTTTATTACATGATATATTATATATAAAGGCATTTAAAAAGTATTTTTTTGCAATATTTTGATTTTTAAAGCCCCAAATGTTGATAGTTGAAATTTTTCAATTTTAACGTCGTCAAATTTTAACACGCAATGTTGAATATAGAATTTATCATACTGTCTATAATATATATCCTATTGCCATGAAACTTTGTAAACAGTGTCATAATTTATTAAGCTTAGGTCATACCAAGTTTTATTAAGATTGGTTAACTTTTTCTATCCTATTAGGTCCGAGTACACAGTTATCGTCCTTTGATTTTCGTTGTCCACGAATATAGTCCCTAGTGTGGACAGTGTGTTACTTGCCAATTTTTTTTATACCCCTTCCAAATTTATTTCTTCATGTTTTATGCCTCAAATAGCAAGTAGGGGGATAAAATTACACTGTAAAAAAATTTGATTCATGAATTTTAAAATAAGGAGTGATTTGGTCCAGCTGGAAAAGGTTAAAAAATAGCATTTCGGAAGCTATCGAAAGATTTCAAGACCCCCGTAACATAAAATTATCCATATTTTGAGTTAAAGCCGATGAAGTTTTCTATAATTTTGATATAATTTGTCCCAAAAGTAGTACAACACACGGTAAAAATATTATTGAGAAAGCGCAGGTGGGATTTTTTTTTATTTCCATTTATTGTCTAAAAGAAATGCACTACGAAATAACTGTGTACTCAGACCAGAAAAGTGTACAAAAGTATAGTAAAATAACATTCCGCGAAATGCCATTAATGCCCTAGGCGTATTTACGTCATACGAATGGAAACTCTCAAGCTGAAGGTTATGCTGGTACGTTTATGCTCCAAATTCGGATAACATTGCATTAAAATGGAGGTTTGAGGTAAGTGTATGTTTTCATTTATGGATTTAAACCTCACCTGCTGTGCTCGACAAAACTGATGTGTACATAGATACAAAGTCCATAGGTTAATATTTTGCAGTTTCGATTTAGTCGCACAGGGTATACTGTTTTGAATAATTAAGAGACATGAGTAGTTTACCGATTTTCATATCTCATATATCAACTAAGTATATACAAATATTGATTAACTTATAGAGTCTTTGCATCGGAATTAAACATATTTATTCTAAAACCAGTTGTTGGCATGACACGGGTTATGATCTTCTCATATATTTTATGACGGTATAATACTAAACCCCTAACAGGAGGGATTGTGCCTGATATTCATATGATGAAGACATAATCTTTCAATCAGTTTAATTGAGGTCTAGAGCTGGCATGTCAGTAACTGCTAGTAGTCTGTTGTTATTTATGTATTATTGTCATTTTGTTTATTTTCTTTTGTTTCCTATTCTGACATCGGACTCGGACTTCTCTTAAACTGAGTTTTACTGTGCGTACTGTTGTACGTTTGATTTTTCTACATTGGCTAGAGGTATAGGGGGAGGGTTGAGATCTCAAAAAACATGTTTAACCCCGCCGCATTTTTGCGCCTGTCCCAAGTCAGGAGCCTCTGGCCTTTGTTAGTCTTGTATCATTTTTAATTTTATTTTCTTGTGTATAATTTGGAGTTTAGTATGACGTCCATTATCACTGAACTAGTATACATATTTGTTTAGGGGCCAGCTGTAGGACGCCTCCGGGTGCGGGAGTTTCTCGCTGCATTGAAAACCCATTGGTGGCCTTCGGCTGTTGTCTGCTCTATGGTCGGGTTGTTGTCTCTTTGACACATACCCCATTTCTATTCTATTTTACAAATATAGGTTAAGATATAAAGCAATGGATAAGCATAAACTCCAACAGAAGCAAAACTGGGCAGGCGAAACCACTCTGAGCCACTGATGAATTTCGGGTTGTTTGTTTCTAAGCCCCAATTTATTACTGATCCATAAGTGTTGTGTTGTATTCGTTGAACAGAACTCGACAATGAACAGCAAACGATTAAAACAAGCGTGAATGACAAATATGACATACATATTTTGGCGCAGTTTTCATACTTTTTCAGGGATTATACTTTAGGTTATATTTCTATTTGGCTATACTTTAGATCCTTTTTGGTTTGATCAGCTCTTCAAATTTTGTTTTCCATGGACTTCCCCTTTTTGAATTCACTTTTGTTATAATAAGTGCTTCATTAAAAATCCTACACGTTATAACAGCAGTACACGAACATTTGTTTAGTTAAATTTAAAAAAGTGTTGTCAAATTGAACATTTTTATTTAACCGGTTACTCGTATAATCTTTCGTCCGATTTTTCTGTTAAGCAGTCTGAGGATTAATGTTCACATAACATGTACGCTTAGGGTTACTGAGGTCCGTTTGATTGTGTGGTCTGTATGATTTACCTACACGTCTGGTCAGAAAGGGGGCATTTAATCCTATGCCTCATGTACACAGGCAAATTTCACTCACATGAATTTCACGTGAATTTAAATTCATGTGAATCTCAAATGAAATTCATGTGAATTTTACCTTAAACGAGCTTATACGTAAAACTCACGTGACATCAGTTATATGAGTTTCACGTGAATCTCATGTGAAACTCACGTGAATTCACATGAAAATCACATTAATTTTTTTCATATGAAATTTACATGAATTTAAAAAAAAAAATATTCAAATAACATTTAAATTTTCAAATTTAATCAAAATCATGAAAAATACCAATCCTTTTTTTGTTAAATGTTCACGTGAAATTCATGTGAAAATTTTCATGTGAGATTCATGTGAATCTCAATTCACGTGAAAAGTTCACGTAAGTTTCATGTATAAGCTCGTTTAGGTGAATCTCACGTGATTTTTTTCACGTGAATTACATGTGAGATTCATGTAAAATCACGTGAGCAAGTTTTAACTGAGTAGAGAATGTGTCGCGCTCTTCGCACGTTATAACACTTGTAGCAACTTTTTGAAGGGTCCGTGTGTGGCCTGTTGTAAGATTTAATTTCTCATCATTTTCAAGAAGCACACATGTCCGGCCCCCAATGCTGATCTACCTCAATTGCAGGAAATTGCACATTAAATTAATTGTCGTTTTGTTTTCGTCCTGAACATGCATAAACTATGTTCAAGCAATCACAAAAAAAAATGTCTGTAGTGTGATATATTAAAGGGCATCTTCTCTCCGTTTCCTAAAACATTATGCATAGTTCATGTCTGACTAGTACTGGAACGACCAGTATACACCAAGTCTGCATTTCACTATTTTTGCATCAGATTTCGTTTGTATATGATCAATCCTCAGATTTGGATGATTTACAATTGTACATTTACGTGCACTCAATATATAGTTATAATTAAATTAACAACATGAGCGTAGAATATGATCAGCTTAGACTGTTTAATGTACGCTTTACAAATTATGTTTACTTGTTCCAAGCTGATATTAGACAAAGAGCCTTCGTGCTAATTGATGTAGATAACATTTAAATGCATTCATTGTTAATTATGTCACAATTGAACTAGATACTTGATTCACTAAGTGCCACAATGACCATATATTGTTTGTATGGTTTCAATCTATACTATTGAGAGTTGTCTCATTGACACTCATACAACATCTTCTTATATCAATTAAATCAAAACTGGTAAAATTGAAACATGACCAATTAATCGGTTAATGATTTAGGTATTCGAAAGTTGGTCCGTCCGACGGTTAATCGTTCACCACATTAAATTTAAGTAAAATAAAAGACAAGTTTTGTTTCGATTGCGGTTAAAACAAACTTGAATAAAATTGAAAGAACGTTGGATAATCAGGGATAAATAAAAGCAGCAGAAGTTTACTGATGTTCATTAATCGATTGAAAAGACAAATGAAAGTATAAAAAAAGCTTGGGGGAATCGCATAAACTTCCAAAGGTGCAACGGGACGGGAACAGGTATTGCCGGCTATGACTGCTTCACTCCCAACGCAAGTACACATTCAGTCAAATGACTTAATTGGGAATATGACATTCTCGGTAAAATACAAATGGGAGAACAATTCTGATGTTTATAGCTCGAAAACATGTCACTGTTGGGTTTAGACACATACATATTGCATCAAACAACATATATCCGTTTACCTGTCTTCTCTACGTGTCGCTAGGTGAAGTTACTTTGCGACAGTAAAACTACCGATGTACGTCCGTACAGTTTCGAATACAATACAGTTATCTCGTAAAAAAGTTCCGGCTGATAAATGGAATGTCGATATTTAGAAATTTCAAATCATCACGTGTGTCACAGATTCAAGCTTGATGTCATTCATCTGAGTCAATATCATATAAAAAAGGAAGGCATGAAGCAGACGCGGTGTTTCTTGAAGATCTCTTATCTTTATTCCACTTGGATATTTGATATCCAAACATTTATGGAAATGTTGGTCACAACTAATATATTTGCTAACTAAGAGTCGAACGAGTTTATTGCATGTAATTTTACTTGATAAAATCCTATCTAACCTCGAAAAAAGGGACTGATTCACTGGACAAAAACACAATATCTTCAGTGTGTTTGGTTTCTGTAAAGCTTAGCCTTTGGTATTTATGATATTATCTCAACTTAAAAAAAGGACAGCTAGAAACCTTATGCTAATACTTACGGAGCATCTAAAATCACCTCTACTTTTTTGTGGGGTTCGTGTTACTTTGTATTTATTATTTTTATGTTGTGTATTGTTGCTACATAGTCGGCTATTTGTCTTTGGTCTTTTTTTTATTGCTTTTTTGCCATGGCATTGTCAGTTTGTTTTTTTTTGCAAACAGAAATACTTCCTTGGAGGAGGAAGCAGTGGAGCATTTTGTCCATACCATGCTACCTTGTAGTAGCTGCAGTGCATGTAACCTGCATACCATGCATATGTTACAGCGTAGATACCAGGAAAAGAAATGGGACTGGTGGATTTGTTATCAATTCAAAAGCTGCACTTGGTAAGAGATTTAAATTTTCTCTCTAGATTCTCTTTACACATTTTACTGGGTTGAGAAGGTGTATGGTTTCATGTCTTGTATAAATGAACCTGCCCCACACCTCGCTTTTTCTTTCTTGAATTCCCCTCTATTATGGTCTGGGGTTTGTGTGGTTTGAGGGTAAAAAGCATAGTTTTGAGAGGAAGTGTTGCCCAACTGTTTTAGGAAGCTGGACTTAGTAATGTTTCTGGAATTTTGTCCCTGGAAGTTAATTTATTTATCATTTTTGCAATGAACAGACAGACAACAGCATGAGGGGCTTTTTAGTTTTGCATCCAAAAGGGGAGGATTATTTTGTAAATAATTATTTGGTAGCAATTTATCATAAATGAAATAAGAATTGAAAAAGAAAACAAATACAGTCACAATGATTCATTCACAGAAATAATGTTTTACAAACTTGAAATATTAGTTGTTTTTATCTTATAATCAGAATGTTCATATTAATCATCTTTTGCATGTGATCATAGACCAAGTGGTCTGATACCTTATAAATTTAGTCATTTAAAAACACAGATATAATGATGTGTAGAATGCAGGATAATGAATGAAGGGAAAAAAGAAAATGAGGAAGGGGCATGCAATCCACACCCACCCTCACTCCACATTATCAGAAATTTATATGAGTCTGTGATCTATAAGAATAAAGGAAAATATGAATTTACAATCATATTATATAAATATAAATTAAAAAAAAAACAATTGTATATTCCAAATAAAATTATAAACTCAAAAGTCTAAATAGTTAATCTAATTAACCAATGCCCAGACTGACATTTCATATCATATTTTTCAGGAATGATACATTCAGGAATTATTGCCACACATTTTAACAATTTTCTTAATGGATTGAATGTACTTTCTGTGAATTCATCCACCATAAAGAAAAAGGAGAATGAAACCGGAAAGAAAATATTTGCAGTTGCAAAAGAATCCTGTAAAGTAAATCAGGAGAAGAAACAGTGTTAAACATGGTTAATATAATGAGTAATTGGAAGGTAATTAAATCTTTAGTTAAATAATTTCAAAGTATTTTTTTGATAATTTACCAAAATAGATATAAAGTATAATGAGGACCATTATTATATTCATATGTGCCCTAGCAGTCATAAAAATGAATTAACAGATCTTGGTAATAATTTCAAGTTTAGGGTCAATATTTTAAATTAATTTTTTGGTAAAGCAGTGTTATATATACGTGAAGACTTTGATGTATAGATCATGACAGAATTTGTTTCAACAAAAATATTGAACTAGAATTAGTTACATTGGTATTTATTAAATGAAATCTATATTTATGGATAATTTCAACAAATTTAATAAACCCGATTTGGTTTTGAAAGCCTTTATACATTATTATTACAAATTTCATTGTTGACAGCCTTAGTTTCCAGTTAATGTTAAATGTAATATGTTTTAGCTATAGTATTTGAACACTGCATGTACTTTCATTAATATATATTGTACTACTTTTTGTCATTAGGTTGAAGCCAGTTTTGTTGCTGAATAGCAAATGTTTGGTACTGGTTGGAACTATGAAAGTAATACAGGTAAATTTAAAGAATTAAGGCTTTAACTTTATTAATAGAAAAGAAATGCCCACATGTCAAGGTCAAAGTGGACCTTGTAGATTCTAAACACCCTTGTGAAATCTTTAGAAGCAACAGTCTTCTATGGTGATGGGATGCCATACTTTGCAATGCTCATGTTATTATATGGAATATGATTTTTTTTCAGTTTGTGAGTGAATTTATAGTTAATATATTTTTTTTTTAAATGGCTCGTTTATCATTGTTTTTATTATTTTGTTATTGAACAACCGAAGTTGATAACAAGTAATATAAAAGTCTCACTCATTATGAATCCTATAATTATATAAATTTACTCTCAATATGGTTTTTATTATATTTCTTATCAATTGTAGGTCTTATGGTGGATCATCATCCTTAAAAGAACAGCAGGTTATTAGCAGCAGTTTTACAGAAAAATGAAGGATGTAAATGGCTGTCAATGGTAAATACATACATTTTAGGATAATTACATGTAGTTACCAATAAAAAAAAAATTGAGGTTTCATTTGATACTTTTTAATCTGATAATGGTATTTTGGTGGCATAAACATTTCTTTTTGGACAATAGATTTAGTAGATTTTAGTTTGTCTCAAGTTGAAATGCACAAGTTCATATCTCATCAACTATAAATTGTACGATCATGTAAACTTGTACAAAGATGACATACATTTGCCACTTCACTGACTTTGGTTATGTTAAACATCCAATTTCATATCTCAGCAACCATATTTAAAGGTGTCAGATCATGCAAACTTATATACACAGATGACTCCCAGAGTCTCAGTCAGTACCTCAGCTTCCAGGCAAAAGAAGGTCACAGTGATCCGCATTTTACACTATTGATTTGTACTTTATTTTATTATCTAATAAAGGGTATAAATAAGGTATATTATAAAGACTGCCACTGGTTCCTATGTGCCACAATGAAGCTAACTATGTGATGTAGATTACTTATGTTTATCACAAACTTGGTCACATGCTGTATATGTAAATGTATACCAAAAAGAACAGTTCAACTGTATTGATTTAAGGTAAACGGTCAAGGTCACAGCTATTAAATATATACCTTGAATTTGCATTTGTATTGGACACTATAATGTTCCCTATATTGTCACTTATATTTCATTCCAAATTGCCATTGAACATTAAAAAAAAAACACTAAAAAGGATGTACATCATATGCAGAAACAATATAAAATTGCATACCCATCAGGTGCCCTAATTATTGCAATCACTTCAGAAACCTGGCCATATATCACATTATGGTATTAAACGCTTAATGTGTACCTTTGTTAGTCACGTATATAATCTTTTTAAATTGATGTTTTAATACATGATTGTATTAATTTTGCACTATAATAATATATATTACACATTTTCCTTACAAATAAATAAATTAAACTTTCAGGTAAATGCAGCATCAGAACGTTCCCCCGGCAAATTTTCTCTGAAAGTTTGGGAAAGTATGAATTCGAAATTGGAGAGGCAAAGAGATAACAAAAAACACAGAATTGAAAAGAGAAGAATTGAAATAAAAAGAGTAGAAAGACGGCCCCATGTAGTTCAAATGTTAAAGAAGGAACAACATACATGACATATGAAATAGAAACTGAAGGAAACTACAATGCTTTAGTGCTTATGACATTCAGCAAATTCCTTCTCATATTCTTTATAATATATATATATATATAGATCAATGTGTAAAATTTGATTTTCAAACAAGACGTCTTTTAAGAAATAGTGACATTACTTAGGTTGCAGCTGTCAGTGGATCAAACCTATTCCAGAGATGTAATATGCCAAGATGTGACATTTCAAATGAAGGGAGCAACATTACTGGTATTTTCTTTTCGTAATGCACTAATAGTAATATGATATATATGAATGGGAGCAACCTGTACTATTCAATATGGATTGAAGGACTGACAATTTTGACAGGGAACAAAATGAACTCTAATTATGCTATGACTATCAATCAGTATTTGACTGAATCAGAGTAGTAAACTATATACATATTTTTAAATATAACAGTCTATATTTTTGCTTAATTGTTGAGGCATTAAAATTAAAGAAAGTTGAAAAAACCTTTGAAAAAGTTATAATTTCATCATTTTTTGCTTATGTTACTTTGACAACTGAAAATATATAATGTATTATTATTATGCTTCATTAAACTTAAATCATTAATTGAGGACAGGGTGACAAAGTCTTGACATTTTTTTAATCCATTTACTTGCATGACTGGTATCTATGAATCGATAATTGAAAGATAAAAATATATGGTGATTTTCGCTAACTGCTGAGTAATTTGCTTTGCTAATTTAGACCACAGTAATGCTTATATAAGCTGCATTATCATAATATGTGTTTACATTTACATAGAAGTCATGTGTTATAGCTCTGAAATCATGGTATTTGATCTCTGTAAGTCTGTTATGTAGTTACTCTTGCACATCAGAACAATGCAAAAACTTGAATTTTTCAATTTCTTGTCCTGTTGCCATGGTAACCATTGTTCGTAGAAACAAAAATTGCTTTCATTTGATTGTCTTGTGAAACTGTATTATTCTGTGTAAGTTTAACAAAGGATATGACAACATGTGGCACACTTTGTGCACACAATTTTGAAAGATATGCAAAGAACTGCTGTTGATCACTGTGTCGTTAGGCGTCACAAAAACGTTTTTAGGTCAAAAAATAGTCTGGTGACCCATATTTGTTTTTTTGTTTTTTCAAAGCTCATTGTTTTGACCATCTTATGTCAAATTTAAAAAAAATATTCATTGGACCATTTTTTTTGGAAATTTAAGAAAAATAGAAATTTTTAACAAAATCTGTGTTTTTTGTGTGCAAGCAGTGTTGATGAAATTTGAGGCGAAATTAATAAATATGAATAACACTGCCATTGTTTTTGTTTTATTTCCATTTGTAATGTTCATTTTGTAATAAATGAAGAACAAACCTTTCAAAATACTTTCAAAGGCTTGAAGAAAATTCAGAGTTTCTACATCAGGTATGTATTTATGCATACACGTGATGTACCAACTTTGGTGACCGTTACCATGGAAACGAGTCTAGTGACATACTATTTTTAACTCAAATTTTTATAGATGCCATTGCATAGTATATGTATGCAAATTTTAAGAACAATTCAATGGTGAAAAAAAAATTGCTATATCTGTAGGGATCCACCTTAAAAAATAAATCTTCGTCGTTAAAGTAAGATTTTTTTTAGGATTTTCTTATGGTTTAAATTGATCAGGAATATGACACTTGTTTTTCACGCGTTCCGTTGGTTGATAACGTGGTTTATTAATGTCAGCTTTTATGGACTGCCCCCTTCTTGAATTTATCTTGAATTTTTTATTATACTTTTTTTAGAATGTTTTAATTGAACTGACTATTTAAGAAACGCAGTATGTATTTACATCTTGATGTAAGTTTTACCGTACAGAGTGGTTCGAAAAATTTTACTTGCGTATTTGTTTAAGTTGATTTACGATTTAACAAACAATCTAGCTTATCTTTCATTAATTCGACTATTCATGCTGATAAATACACGAAATCCATGTAATTTATCCAGATTTTATTCTTACAGTACTAAAACTTACGACTTCAAAATAGCATGCATTTAAGTTCACAATCAAATTACCAATGATTCACCTAGTAAGTTATAATCAGTGATTTTAGTTTAAAGTTCAATTAAATTGATATTTGAAACCTAAGTGTTTATATGATTATACTAAGTATGAATGGGACAAGTTACTACTGTTTTTGTTCTGTTGATATATACAACAATAAAATTGAAAGGAGGTATACGGGCTTAACGGATTTTTATTTGTTCTGTTTGAATATATTCAATAATAGAACTGAAAGGATGTATACAGGATTAACAATTTTGTATTTTTTCTTTTGAAATATACTTAATTATAGAACTAAAAGAAAATACACAGACTTCAACATATTTTTTTTCTGTTTTTATCCACAATTGCATATTGAATGAAAAGGAGGCATATTTGATAAGAGAATTTGTATTTGTTCTGCTTATAGATACAATTGAATATTCGAAAGTAGGTATACATATAAAAAAGAAGATGTGGTATGATTGCCAATGAGACAACTCTCAACAAGAGACCAAGTGACACAGAAATTAACAACTATAGGTCACCGTACGGCCGTCAACAATAAGCAAAGCCCATACCGCATAGTCACCTATCAAAAGTCCTCGAAATGACAAATGTAAAACAATCCAAACGAGGAAAACTTACGGCCTAATTTAAGTAAAAAAAAAAAAAAACGAAAAAAACAAATACGTAACACAACAACAACCGACAACCACTCAATAACTTGGGACAGGCACATAGAGAATGTGGCGGGGATAAACATGTTAGCGGGCGCCCAACCCTCCCTCTAACCTGGGACAGTGGTGTAACAGTACAACATAAGAACAAAATATAAAAATCAGTTGAAAAAGGCTTAACTCATCAGATGGATACAAATAGAAATTCATTTAAAAAAACACAGAGTGGACGTGGACGGGACTTGTATATCCCAACAACAAAATTACACATCAGTACTCGCAGTTACCGACATTCAAAGCGAATTACAACAAATAAAAAAAAATCATACATCTAAGACTTAATAATCAATCAGTACCCATCAAACATCCATTGGATTTAGTGTAAAGACGTCATAAACAGTCAAAGAAAAACATGACTTTGTGCAATGCCAAGATACAGGTTTCGACAGATTGCAGAGCCATAATACTCAAAGATCTAATTACAGTGGTGAATTGGTAACCTTTTAGAATAATAAAATTGAGAATGGAAATGGGGAAAAGTTTATTTAAAGGATAGATTAGTTTACCCGGATTATTTCTAAATGTCCGGGCTTGGTAAACAACATCTCCGTAAAAATAAGGATGTGCTATCCCTTTTGAAATAGTTTTCTACAGGTACAACCTAACTTCAAAACCATATATTTATATCTATGGAAGAATTTAGTAAAAGTTTTAAGTAATTTATGGTAACAAAATCCCGGACTTAATAATTCACTAGTGGATTACGTTCATTAACATCCAAAACGTTACAACAAACACGGGCATAGCGAGATTGTGATATATACAAACCGTAAGATGGTGCCAAAGGAACATCACCATGCAAAAAAAGGAAAATTAACAATTGGGAACGAAAAATCGTCCCTTTTGTCGTAAATTTTAAGTGTAGAGTTTCCCGTGTAAAACTGAAATATCTATATCTAGGAAAGGACAGGTATTACCGTTTGTATTTGATTTACTTAAAGAAAGTTCCTTTGGGTAAATTTTGGCAGTATATTTGGAAACGTCTTGATTATTTAACGAAAAATATCATCAAGAGAACGGTAAGTGTTGTTGAATTGTTGATACATGCTTGAAATGATATAAATGATTTAAGTTAAGCCAGATTTGTTCAAATGTTGATACAAGAAGTCAGTGCGTTATGCATCAAAGTATTGCTGGTTCAACTTCTGATTGTTTAAAATATGACCTGTGTTAAATACCATGCAATCACTCTTGGCTAAGCCACGGTAAAACTACAGTACCAGGAGAGAACAATGGAAAATGACAACCATAGTCAACTAAGAGTCGAACTCGCGTGTCGAATCGAACTTCCGGCTAACAAATACAGTTGGGACAGGCTAGTGATCGCTGTTAATGAGCTATCTAAACCACTCGGCCACAAAGACACCTTCCTACTTTTAACCTTCAAGGCAATCATTTGAATGATAATTAGTTTACTTTGTACTCAGTAAAAACAAAACATAAATGTGCAAATCTAATATTTGAACAGTACATTCTTAACAACTTTGACAAGGTTGTCATGGGGAAAAAATCCGTTATTTCACCTCAGACTTTTCATGTTGTGTAACAAAGACATAAAAAGAATACAAAATATATCTATGTTCAACTTATTATGGGTCTATATACCTTCGGTCAAAATTAACCCAACATTATAGTCAAGGGAACCTGTTCTGAAGACTCTGTTTATCAAATAACGGAAGGACTATGCAGTGTTAAATTGACTGAAAGATTTAAGAAAAAAAAACACAGTTCTTAAACATGTATTATGCTGGTGAACACCAATAATACTCCAACTCCTAAGTATTTGAACATGTTACGCGATACTAAACGAAAACGTATGTCGTAAGTAGTTCAATATATATTGACCATGCTCTGTCACTCAATAACTCCTATTTTTCATATATCCCTGTACACTTGAGAGTAAGAAGGTCTGATTCATATCTTGATCATGTCCTTGATTTTGATACAAATGTTTGCTTTCATTCTAACATTTAAGACCATCGTGCCAGCTTTACATTTGTCACAACATTTTTGTCGGCTACATCGTTTATTGTTTATCTCAATTTATATATTACTTGCATGTACGTTTACACTTTACGGACTTCACTTACGCTGTGTATGTGTATCGACTCACTAGCAACATGTTCTATGATCTTTAAGCACCAACAAAGTCGTCCGATCTGTAAATTTTGCAATTATATCAAATTCCTAACTATGACATTTTTACTCACTGTATTTGCATGGCAGCTGATGCATGGACAAAGTAAACGCTTACTCTGTAGGCATACCTGGTGTGTCTCCGTAGTTAATTCGATTCCTGCAGTTTCTGTTTTAAAAGAGAGTCGAAGGATACCAAAAGGACATTCAAACTTATTAGTAGAAAACAAACTGACAATGCCATTGCTAAAAAAAGAAAAACAAGCAATAGTACACTTAGTACAGCATAGAAAACAAAAGACTGAGCAACACTAACCCCATCAAAACCTTGGGGTGATCTCAGGTGCTCCGGAAAGGTAAGCAGATCCTGTTCCATATGTGGCACCTGTCGTGTTGATCATGTTAGTACAAACCGGGTGATAAGTCGTATTTGGTAGGTCACATTCGGGAAAAAGGAGGAGACGGGATCGTAGTCACGACAATTGGAACATATCCGTTGTCATCTGTGAAATGGATATTCTGTAAGGGTCAACCAACTTGTGATGGCGTCCGTTAAATGTACGAAAGGACGATTTCAACTTCACAACTTGGAACTCTCGGTTTAATAGCTCCCTTGTGAGCAGCAACCCTCTATCAAGGAAATCATGACAGGGAATACAAGCTCTGTAATTAATGTGTTAAATCTTTATTTGTAACCTTTTAATGTAATTATGAGATTTGAACATCGTTTAACTGGTTTTGCATTGATAGTGTGTGTTTCTTAAATTATCATTTTGAGTATCCTTCTCAATTAACACCGTCTTAGTGTTTTCAAACATGAACAAAAGGGTTTTTTAACAGTTACTATTAACAAACTGTGTACCAGAATTTTTTATTTGGAAATGATTAAATATACATATATAAAATGAATAAATAAGTTATCTGATCACAACTTTTCTATACTTGATACAACTAAGATCTTGAAATATGCTTCTTGTTGTTATTTTTAATAGAAGGACAAATTGTGGTATCCAACGTGCATTCGTGATCTCGTACAAATCTAACCCCAATGTACAGCGCTACATAATATTTATGTCTATATATATATAGAACGTAAACATTAGGATTATCTTATACATTTTCAAGTTCATGAACATAATGTTGAGCGATAGGTATTACACACCCAAGTATATCAAAACAAGTCAGTTCACAATATAACAAGTAAACTATTCATCCGGACAATAGTCTTGTATGTACAATGCTCATATTGTAATCAACATATAACTTTCATGTTTCACTAGTTTCAAATTAAAATACACGGCATAAATGTATAACCGTCAATTGTTTTTAATCTACACTGTTATTGTCCTTGGTTATTTACCTTACCCTGTGTATTATACATTGTTGACCATTATAGCGATATAATGGCTAAAGCAGCTTCTAAAACGTGTGATATTTGTGTCAGTGCTTCAGGATCACAATAATGCTTAGAGTGTGAAATACTTTTGTGAAAATTGTAAAACAATTCATAAAAGAAAAAAAGAAACAAAAAATCACCAGTTTCAGTCTTCCACAGACGTTATCTCTGAGAATAAATCCAAATGTAAGGTACACAATGAAGAGTTTTGTAAGTAATACGTGTAACGTAGTAGTGTGCAGCAGTTGTGTGACCAGAAGTCACAAAGGGCATGCTTTTTCCAAGCTTATGGACAGCTTATCACAGCTGAAGGAGAGGAATAAGAAATACCTGCGTAGAAAGGTACATATGGCCACCAAAAACATGGAAAAGATGGAAGAAGGTCTAAAGGCATTTGATGTAAAGGTTGAAATAGTAGTTAGAGCTATTAAAGAAGAAGGTACGAATATAAAGGCTATGGTTGATACATATATTGCTGAGATGATTGCATCGGTCAAGGAACAATCCAGGACGGAAAAAGACAAATTGACAAAGATCATAGCAGATACTAAAATGAATTTGAAGGCAGGACGCAATTTAGACAAGAAGATAAATGAACTCAACAAAACACGAAACGACGGAAAATTGTTAAAGTCTTTACAGAAGTCTACAGATGACATTGAGAAGCTGACGATAGAGCCTATAACCGAGTTTTCAAACGTACTGTATACTGCTAAGTCCGCAACAGATAAAGACATAAAACAGCTGGTTGGTACATTCAAAATAAGGTAAATCTATAGGGAAAAACCTACGAAAAGTATTGTTATGTCGACAGCATTTTGCAGTCGGAACACATGCTTTAATATTGATATATTTTTTCGATGTGAAACTTATTCCTGCAAATTTTATTAATCAGGTTCATATATTTCTGTTTTTAAAGATTAATACTTTAATTCTGAATGAATCTGGTGAAAGAAACATTGAAGACAATTTGATATAAAGAAACATGAGGTCATCAATTGTGTATTATTTATAATTTATTAACAATACATTCCAGATAGTAAAGATATAATCTATAACAATGTATATCAAAATTATAAAATAATTCAGGAATACTAGTTTTCAAACTGGAACATACCAATTTCCTCAATTGTTGGAATATTTTGTTTTATGTCATGCATTTAAGAAAGTAAATCTAAAAATAGAATTTCATTTGATTATTTTACAGTAATGTACGTTCACGGCAAACCAGACACATAGAGAAACCAAAAAGGTTGGGCAATATTTTTGTATATTCTACAGTATCAAATCCCGTTCTTTGATCATGTCTCTAAAACAAATTGTCAATTATCCACAAGGCAGCTGGTATTAATTCAAAAACATTATGTTTTATATCCTATTCACTCAAAGCTATCGTAGTTGGTCAATATAGATGAATTGGGAAGTAATTTTTTGTACTGTACATGCGGATGGATAAATACCTGATATGATCTTTATTTCATATTTGATAAAATAACACTGTTATAAGTGTATCTAATGAGTGTTTTCCAGAAACACATGTTTAACGCATGGTTACCATATCATCTGAACATTGTTAGTCTTGTATCATTTTTAATTTTAGTTTCTTGTGTATAATTTGGAGTTTAGTATGGCGACCATTAACACTGAACTAGTATACATATTTGTTTAGGGGCCAGCTGAAGGACGCCTCCGGGTGCGGGAGTTTATCGCTGCATTGAAGACCCATTGGTGGCCATCGGCTGTTGTCTGATCTATGGTCGGGTTGTTGTCTCTTTGACACATTCCCCATTTCCATTCTCAATTTTATTAACTATCATTTTGTCGGTAATGCAACTTTACAAAACCATCCACGAAGTCTTCTGTTTCACCAATGTAATTTTTAAAAAAATAGATAAATAAAACTTTATCTGAAAATGTATAACTATTTGTTTTCTAACGTAGAGTTTCGAATATGTTATCTGTGCCTTACCAAATGATCAATTAAGAGCTAATTTGCTAGATATGATCATTGCCCTTTATTGTTTTTTAAATTATTCGTACCGGTTGGATGACCATTATGTTATGTCACACGTGCAATATCAAATTGTGTGATGTTGTTATTAAGTTTAAAAATATGAAGGAGACTAATGGTTGTGAGTAAACAGTTATACTTCTATGTATGAACTTATATTGTTCAGGCTTACAATTAGCCCAATACACAACTAACCTATCAGAAAATGTTGGTAATGTGTGAATTAGCCTTATCACTTAATTTACGTTTCATACATGCCAGCAAACACTTGTTTTCTCATTTAACCATATCAACTTTATTTGATCTTGAAAGTATATTTCGTTTATATTTGACAACATTCCTATATTTCAAAAATGCACATTGTGTATTTACACGTAAAGTACTAATAATCTGCGTGTTTACATCGCCTTTGATATTCAAACCAAGGAGTATATTCTTTTTTCTGGTTGAGGAAAATTGAAAATGTTTTGGTCAGTACTAGATTCATTTAACATATAGCAAATATCAATCCAATTATCTCCAAATACACCAGTTAGTGTAAATACGGATATTGTTTTAGAGAGAAAAAAAAGAACGGCAAATACCCAGTGGACATTCAAAACTAAAAAAATCGAAGTAATATTACAACGAAAAATGACGTAATAGTGGACCGCAACGAAGAATTTGAGTGCTCCGAAAGGGTAAATATGTGTTGCTCCTCTTATGAAATACGAATTTTTTTTTTTTAAAATCAAGGAATACATTTTTCTAAATGCAAAGCTTTCATCAAGGTCCTTGTTTTGGTAACCTATAGATTTTTTTTAAAACATTGTTGTGATGTCATTCTATTGTTGTACCTGTTCTTTATTTCAGTGATTGGGCTATTATTTACCTTTAAGAAACCATTATGTTACCTTTAACTGTCCAATATTTTTAAGAATAACCCTCCTATTTCTTTAAAATATTTGACAGCTGAAGGTATCATTATTGATTCTTACATGAAAATAATAGTTCAAGAACTGAAGATCAATCAATTCCAATAATTTTGTTCTTCATGTGAAACAACAAATACAACGAAAGAATAAATGACAATTACACAATTTTATTTATTGAAGTCACCTTCCATTACAATAATTTTGTCACTCATCAAGAAGTTTTCCTGAGAAAAAATACAACTTTTTAATTGATTTTAACACTGCCAATACTTATTTCAGAGCCGTTTTTCTAATGTTTTGGGTTGTCTCCTTTAGCACCAAATTGGTTGATAATGCTCGTTGTAAGTTTTGTTTTTGTTGCTTATAGGTATTTCTTTTTGCAAAACATTTTATCCTCGTCCGTCTTTGGATATAAAAATCGACCTCTGGTGTTGCTCTCATTCTTCTTCACATTATCTTCAGCTACAATAAAAATTAAAAAAAAATAAAATAATTCTTCTAACGCTTGATAGATCATGCCGCAATACAAGGACCACAAGTAAACTTATTGTATTATCATAATCAAGAAAAATGTCCATCTGAAGTAAAATTAAATGTTTTACCAAGTGTTGATGTGCAAGCAAAATACATGTATTGTTCCTTGGACAAAATAACTTATCAAGAATAATTGATTAATAGACTAAACCAAGCCCTGTGTACAATGTGCAAATCGAGAAATTGCTTCATGAACTAGGAGACTACAATAGTTTTCTATAATTTTCACGTTGATTTCAAAATTTGTTCTTTTTTTTTAAATCTGATAATATTGCCTGTATAGGAATATAATGCACAACTTTGCTTATCAACGACTGTGCAAATGGGAAGCAACATAAATGAACACGTTACCGTAGGTTATCTGTTAAACAAATCAATCATGTGTCCGATTCGCACTTTGTTCGTAGTTATCGTTTTTTTTTTTTTAAACCGATGTACTTTCTTGAAATTAAATAAAACGTAAGTTCTAGATCTAAACATAATTTTAAAAAAGGTTGGTGATACTGGTATATAAATTTGAACATAAACCACTTTCCTGCATTGAATTAATTTAAAAAGGGGAGGAGGTAATAAAAGTAGTTTTACTATATATTGCATCAAAATACGAGTTACATTTGTTTCTTTCCAATGTACTTTCCAAACAGTTTCAGACACTTCACTTTAGTTTAGATTTCAGAGGTAAAATTGATTGAATGCAATAATTTTACATAATTATACATAATTATACAACATTATGTTTCAGTAACATGAAAACAATCACAAGGGATATCAATACGCAAATAAACGAAACAAAGAGCGACACGACCTTGCAGAAAAAAAAGGGGGATATTCGGGTGGTACCGTTTGGGTAAACAATAACCGTCCCTTGCAGGACAACCACGAGTCGAGATAGATGTTGGTGAACAAGGAAGGAAAGAGGGGGCCTGCGTCATACTGTCAAACGGGAAAATTGTGAATATATATTTTTGTCATGTATAGTAGATGAATAGGTCTGATCGATTTATTGATCTCCAGACATTTCATGTTGATGCATTAAGATATTATAACTATATTAATTCATGTTTACGAATAAAACATATTATATTTGGATTATAATTCTCTTACAATTCATTTAAATAATATAAGATACGAACACTCCGATGAATAACAAAATAATTTAAATTGATTCCACGCTTGTTATCTTTTTCGTTATATTTGATAGTGCTATTTAAAAAAAAAACCCACTGCGGTGCACTCGATATGGTTGAACCTTTTTCTTCAACGTGAACCTTTCTTCACATGTTTTTTTCTATTTTTTCTCATTCACCTCATGATAAAATAAAACCACAGAAGAAATAAGGAAGTAATAGGAGAGAAATATATTTTAAAATATATATTTAAAGCTTGCTAATTATTAGCTGCTATAACTATATCCTCTTTGTTTTCCGCATTGACGTCGAATATATCAGAATACACATTTGATTTTGATCCAAAGTTTGAAACAACACAATCACTAATAACGACATCACTTTCTTCGTTTTTTTTGCATTAAGAATATACTTTCATCGTCTTCGTCCATTTTGAGACACCAAACGCATATAAACGTAAAAATATATAAAGTAGCCCTAGCGCACGCAAAAAGCATGATATGCATTCACTGTGTCTTCATGTACATGTAGCAAAACATGTTGTTTACCTTCAACTATACTTTATTTTTGTTTATTGTTTAAGTTGAGCTACTGTTTAAAGTGGCCAACATGTAGGATAATGTAAATAAAGTTTATCCACAAAACAATTTACACACTTGACGAAAAAAAATCTTAACAAAAGTTTGTATTTGTTCGATTTTTTTCACTTTTTTGACATGTTAAACAATGTTATAAGTAAGATATAAGCCTCTACCAGTCCACTCTGTGAAATATTGGACAGGTCTGGGGCAGTCCAATATTTTACAGAATAGATTGTTATCGGCTTATATCCTTTACTTAACTCGAGAATATCAGACGTGTGGTGAGTGCGTAAAGTTTATATTAATGCATTTTTTTTCAAACTGTTTGATTTTTCTACCAATTAGTAAATAATAGAATTATGCTGTTATCGTTAACTTTAAAAGGTTTTCAGTTTGTTCTTTCCAAATGTGTTGTCCATTACAGTGATTATGGACTCCATGGATAAGCAGACTAAACGAAGAGAAAAAATCACGTTCCTTTACAGATGTGCTGATTGTGGGTACGTTCCTAAACATTGTTTTTATGGAAATGTCGTAAAGATGTAAATTTAAGTTGTATTTTATATGTTTAGATTTCGAAACCTAGTTTATCACAAAACATTAATCACAAACATGAATTAAAAGCTGGATTTAACTAAGGCAAACACGTTAAATCGATTGATAGAGATCAAAATGAAATGCGGAACATATATTTTTTTCGAATTATGCAACTTCTGTCATTTGAACTTGGTGAAAATCGCAAGGATGTTTGCAATGTTAAAAATAATGTGTATACAGGAAACGAGTTAAATAGGTTCGTGTATGCCAACAGTAATATGAACGGACGCTTAAAGTTTCTTGAATATCAAGCTTCCCAAAATAACTTAAAGGAAACACATTACGTTATGAGAAAATGATTGATGACGACATACAAATAATCTACTCATAACTTGGTAAAACATTGTAGCTTGAGATTTATTTTCATTAAAAAATCCTAGTCCACATATTTACACTGCTATCAGTATTTATCTTTTGGAAGCTGTCACTTATATATGTATAGCTGACATCAATGATCTGTTTCATTTTTCAGTAGGGAACATAGATTAAATGAGTAAGTATTGTATAGGTCAATTGTAAGTGAGAAATACATATTTAACAAAACAGATGTCATACAGACAAGGTTTCCAAATATATCTTAATTACTAGCTCATTCGGATAATTGACATCATGTAAAAATAGGTAAAATGTTTAGAAGAGGACCATTAAAAACATGACAATACAACAGCTTTAAGCAAAAGCTTTATTATACAATAACAAATACCATGCTTCAGAGATATTAGGAAGATATTCCGGTCATTTAGTTCAGGTGTTTGGCTAGTTTTGTTAAACTTCATCTCCAATGTGTATCTAATTTCCATCGTTGAATTACCAAAAGATACAGACTATAGCGTATAATTTAATCCTTATTTCCTTGATATAAGGTTGATGTTACAGTGAAAGATTTGAATCCAGAGTTCCAAATTGTTAAGTTTGAAGTCATCTATTGAATCGTTTTTCGAACGTCATATTAGTTTGGTTGACCGTATTGGGATATTTGTGTCATATATGAATAAGGATATATTCCACTAGTCCGATTAATTTTCCTGTCCTTTTTTTCTCGATTGTGAAATACCAATATCGTTTTAACCGTATGTGTAGTTGCTTGAGCAACACGACGGGTACCACTTTTGGGTGAAGAACTTATAACCCTTCCGGAGCATGCGATTTGATCAATCTTTTTTTGTTGGGTTCGTGTTGCCAAGTGTTTGGTTTTGTAGGTACCGTGTTGCTAATGTTTTCCGTCAATTATGCCATTTTTTTTTTTTGCCTTTTTTTGTATTGAAGAGACAAATTATGTCCCATGAACATTATTTTCAAAATAATGAACGTATTACGATTTGTCTTTTCTGCATTAAGCCTATAAGGAATAACACCACTTATCGATAGCCCCATTGCTGTCTATGTTAAATTCTGCAATTTCAATCATTAATGGCTAATTTGTCTTAAGTTCAAATAAAGTGGCAGTCATAATATAAAATATGATTGATAATTCCCCCCCCCCCCACCTTTTTTTTAAATGTTGAAAAAGGTGTGTGTTTTGGTAAACACCATACTTTTCGGTAAACACATGGATCAACAAGAGCAATTTATGTATCTCATAACTAGACAACTTGCTAAACTGGATGAACATTGCATTTTAAGTAAAATTTTGGAATTCCTATATAAGAATACAGCCAAAACTGCCTTAACGGTCACCTCGTTTCAGCGGTCATCTGCCTCTAACGGTCACTTCCAGACCTTTCCAAACGTTTTTTTTTTTCTATATAATCTATATATATAAGAAGATGTGGTATGAGTGCCAATGAGACAACTCTCAATCCAAGTCACAATTTGCAAAAGTGAACCATTATAGGTCAAAGTACGACCTTTAACACGGAGCCTCGGCTCATACCGAACAGCAAGCTATAAAGGGCCCCACAGATGACTAGTGTAAAACCATTCAAACAGGAAAACCAACGGTCTAATCTATATAAAAAACGAGATACGAGAAACACTTATGAACCACATTAACAAACGACAACCACTAAACTTCAGGTTCCTGACTTAGGACAGGTGCAAACAAATGCAGCGGGTTTAAACGTTTTAATAGGTGTCAACCTTCACCCTAACCTGAAACAACAGTGTAACACTACAACATAGAAAGACACACTATAAAATATCAATTGCAATGGGTTAACTCAATCAAAAGACATATTAACAAAAACAAGTGAACATCCACTGAACGAATACATTTGATCTATGACACAATTTTAATTCAAAATTAATAAAACAATGGGGTTAGATGTAAAGTAAAATATCAGAAAGATAACTATAACCTTGGACATACTGCCGTCAAATAAAATAACGTACACAGTTTAATAAAAATGATTTTGTTGTAAGGTAAACATGGAGTACGGAAATTGTTTTTACTAAATAAATAATTTTGTTGTTCAAAGTACGAGAGAACAGAAGTGAAAATTCATCGTCATACTAAATGCTTATCAAAAATTGTAAATATTAAAAAATAAGAGACGAGATATAACACTAACTAAGTAGACATTGAATAACAAAAATACATTATAAATTGTATCAACAGGTCAAATAAGACGGAAGTACGATTTAATAGTACTCGCAGTTACTGAAAGCTAGTTAAAAGCCAAACACAATTAATAAAATAAAAATCATGCATCAGAGACTAAAATCAACTAAAACACATCCCAGCGATTTAGTGTTTTAACGTCATGGACAGTCAAAGAACACATGACTTGTGCAATGCCAAAATAAAATTATCGACAGGCCGTAGGATAGTTCGGAGTTAACCTTTTGATAAATATGTATACTGCTATATATAGATAGAATAATCTATATATAGAAAATGAACCTGGATGTGTATTTATAAATCCCCAAAAACCGTTTGAAACGAATACAAATTTAGTTATAACTCGTTTCAGCGTTCACTTGTTAGACGCCGTCAGCGATCACTCAATCTTCGAACGAAATCGTAATTTCAACTTCCAACAACGGTCATTATATTGTTTTAAACTGGCAAACATTTTTGATGTAAATTTCGAAGTTAAAATTAAAATCGAAATACATTTGCTACCAAGATCGCGCAATAGAAGGTGGATCCGTGTTCCAACTTTTCAGATTCCATTGAAAATCTTATCACTGACTTATTTCTCTACAATTATTAACATATTTCGAAATTGTCTTCACATTTACAGAGCCAGAATCCCTAATTTTGTATTTCACTGCTCGAAAAGGCGACAACTCTGCCGAGTGGAAACACTAAAACAATTTGCCACGATCCCGGTACCGGACAATATCGGAATTGGACTTTTTTTGGAACCTCGTTTTACAGGTCACCTCTTTTGAGCGGTCACTTTTTATACTTCCCAAGAGTGACTGCTTTATCATGTTAATACAGGTTTGATAACTATAAATTAACTGTTTACAAAACTTTGAACTTTTGAAATACTAAGACTTTTCTACCTCAGGAATAGATTACCTTAGCTGTATTTGGCCAAACGTTTAGGAATTTGTGGTCCTCAATGCTCTTCAACTTCGTACTTTATTTGGCCTTTTAAGCTTTTTTTGATTCGATCGTCACTGATGAGTCTTTTGTAGACGAATCGCGCGTCTGGCGCAAATACAAAATTTCAATCCTGGTATATATGATGAGTTTATTGACTGTTTGCCAATTTCCTTTGAAATAAATGTTACACTAAGAAACCAAATAAATGATGATTTGTCCAAAAGCTATATGTTTACTATAAACCAGTCATAATATACATGTTTCATTGATTTTATATGAACTGTATGCATGCTAAATGACTGTGTAACTACCATATTGTAGCAGTTTGAGGACTCTAATATTTGACACCAACATAATCGTTACTTAAATCTGTTAATGTGACATGATTACTAACAACAAATGCAGCCATTTTTCATTCTTATGGGTATGATTTCTAAAAATTGAATTTCGCATGCCTTTCAGTAAAAGGAATACAATCACTAATTCATAGCCCCGTTGCTTTTTAAGCTAAATTCTGCAAGTTCAAGAAGTAATGGCTTCTTTGTTCTAAGTTCCAAAAAAAGTGGCAGTCATTTCATGTTAAAACTATACTTTATCCTGACTTGTGCTGAAAAGTTCAATATACCTTCAATCGCATATCAAAGCGCACTGATTCTTGGAAGTTGTGTAGTACAAAAACAGGTACTTCTGATCTGAAAAACAGGGCAAATGTGCCCTCCTATTTTTTTAATATTCCAAATAAAACCTTTACAAGGGTTCCTCAGTGATTCGAAGTCCTTAAGCTTTCATTGAATACCAAAGTTACCCAAATGTTTTACTTATTGACAAAGATACATCTATGCATAAGAACTATTTAGTTTACAATATGTACTACTTTCTTGTATGTTCTTTCTGACCGAGCCCGAATTAGAGGTTCTACAGATTAGAAGCATTTCTCGGACAATGATTAAACTATTTAAATCCCGATTTATAAATATTCTTATTTGTTTTATGATTTTCGGGATGGAACACAAAAACAGGTACTTCTGATCTTAACAATAGGCCAAATGTGCCCTCCTATTTTAATTGCATTATTTTTTTTAATATTCAAAATAAAACCTCAACAAGGGTTCTTGACAAAGTTACAGCTATGCATAGGAACCGTTCTGTTTTAAATATGTACACCTTTATTGTATGTTCTTTCTGACCGGGCCCGAATTGGTGGTTCTTTACCATAATAATTACCTGTTGCAAAAGTCCAGCTATACTTTCCCTGTTGGACCGCTATTTTATATTTCATCGTTAATGTGTATGCAATACAATAGAAATACTTCAAATGGACAACACATTTTGTAGTCTTCTGCTAAATCGTACTAATATTCATAACTGCCATGTGTCTTAAAAAATACATTATAAGTAAATACCAAAGATTTTATATTACCCTTTATTAATATGTCACTTGAACAAATAAAAATAATAGAAATGGACTATTTTTTTCAAATAGTCCTATTTTAAACCGTACTTATATTCATAATTGTCATCTGTCTCATCAAATACCCTTTAAGTGAATACTTAGTACCCTAGATTTCATTGAACATTTAATTGAACAGATTAGAAGCATTTCTCGGACAATGATTAAACTAGTTAAATACCGAATTGATAAATATTCTTATTTGTTTTATGTTATTCCGGATGGAACATGAATAGAAAGTAATGTTGTCCGTTTTTATATTTGAATAAATTGTTTTTTCTAAAATCTTTAATCGCTAAAGAAGATTTAATGACGATTTATTTTGTTTAATGCATCTCGGTTGGTATTGATCAACACCAACAAAATAACCCTTGTTTTATTTTAAAATAAAAATAAAAACTACAGGTGCAGAGAAGCAATCATAAAGTTCGTATAATTAAGTAAAATTATTAAATGGGTTGGAACATCTTAATACTTTTAAAAAAATCGAATAATATGATATTATTACGTGACTATTTTTGTATTGGCCTTGTTATTGGTCCGAGGCTTGCTGTATTGGTCTGAGGCGAAGCTGAAGGCCAATGCACATGGCTGAGGACCAATAACAAGGCCAATACAGAAATAATCATGTAATGTTATCTTTATTAATTAACTACAGTGTTTACCTGTTTGTTTCTTTTTCAATTTTATTTCATTTCAAAAATGTTTAACATTGTTTACTTTGAAATGGAACTACCCAAACCCGAGTTTCCCTTTACAGTCTGCATAATCAAATGATCTGGTGCTGTTAAGAAATGTCTTCTAAATTTTCTGATGAATTGTCCACCCTTTTCAGTCACTATAAAGTGTTACAATTCATATTTAGACGCAACAAATAAATTGTAATTGGAAAGATACTGCTATTGCATGGGAGATGCCGAAACAAAGGGATTAAACAAAACTAGGAGTTGAATATTATAGCTAATCAGACAACTATCTATAGACCAACTGACCAAAGAACAAAGACTTGAACCATTACAGGTCACCCTTCAACAATTCATTTGCCTGGTTCGGGTTGAAGAAAAATAAATGACACAAAAAACACGAGGAGAAAGTAAACAGTAAAGCGGTTTGCAGCCATAAAACTGATACATTGTTTTAAATAGTTAGGTCGACAAGAAATGAGCTATGTGATAATCTACAGACTGGTTGCCCAAACCTGAAACAATTAAATTATCTGTTAAAAAAAAGGCTTTTCCCAGTGATTCGACCGTCTCCAGTCTGAAAAGTTTGCCACACTGAACGTTTCGTCATGTTTATGGTGTGTAAATAAAACAGCATCTTCCAAACGACATTTTGACATATATGTTCGTTTCGTTCTGACTTTTCATCTACAATTCAGAGACGTCTCGAAATCCTGTATTGGCCGGATCAGAACTCGTTAATACGAAAAAAAAATCAATATTGGCCAAGTTGACACTTTAATATGACACAGCCAGTTTTTTTTCATATTTAGTCCAATACCAGACTAGCTAATTAATACCTCATTGTTGAAGGCATCACAGCGACCTATAAATGCTTTCATCCACTTAATTTGCACTCTTGTGGAAAGTGGCCTTATTGACAATCATATTACATAGCCTTATTTTTATGTTAGAGAGAAATCAAACATACACCTATAGAAGTCTCATTTCGAGGTATTAAACAGGTGAGGATTGCAGGATCTGCACCTCCCGATGTGTTTGTCTCGTCCATCTAGAAAACAAACTTTACTTTCAAAACCTTCTCTAAGATAATGAAAAAAATATCTTACACAGATTTTTAATTCACAGTCGGATACATTGATGATTTTCTGTCATTTAATTACCCACATTTAAATGAATACCTACAGAACTTACGGATACTACTAAAAGTAGCAGGTCTGCTTCATATCTTGATCTTTATTTTCAAATTGACACAGATGGATGACTCTAAACTAGAATCTATGACACACAATTGTAACTGTCCATTTGTCCACTTTCTATTTCTTAACAGACTGATTGAGCATAATATAAGTTTATAGTCGCAATCAAGCGAATCGGATGGTCTATACGATGCATGTGTCACTAACGACACATTTGTGTTGTCTTAGATCTTTATATAATTAGATATTCGTCTGATCTGTAATCTTGCGAGTTATACATGCATACCAGGAATCGTTTGTCCAATCGACTCACAAGGATTAGCTCCCGTTGGCGATTCTATACGCGTTTGCTTTTGCAGACTATCTTTGTGTACCTTCATTTGTACAAGCATATCGACTCAAATGTAACAAAAATTGTTTGACTTAATTTCTCCAAAAACATTGGACAACAGTTTCTATACAAATCGAATATACTTTATAGTCTTCCTTCACACAGTATATCCTTTTTGAAGTTTGTGTTGATACGATCAATATAACTATAGATATACACTTCTTTCAATGTAAACAACCGAACACATTCAATCAATTCAAAACATTAGTTGATTATATTTTATAAAAATTATGAACTGATGTTTTTGAAATGATTATATTTTGTACCGCTTTTGGCTTAACATATTTCTCCTGCTATTAAAGTTGTATTTTTGTTATTTTTCAGCAAATAGTAAGTATTGTTTACCAGATAGATAAGTATACTATTATAAGTGCATACTAAATGTAGAATGAAAGGATGAAAGATAGGAAATTGTTTTGCTTATGCGGTTGATGAAATCTGCAGTTTGAAATTCTGTATGTATTCCGGATGTTGTTGTTGCTAAATCTTATGTTATCTACAAAACTCCATAGTGAAAAAGTTTCATACAAATGATAATGAGTATAAATTACAAGGACTTTCTTATTCTATCAAGTTTTGTATTTTTGCATTGTAACATACCTCTAAAATATTTTTTTTTTATACATTAGGCTTCAGAAAGCACATAAACAACCAATATATGATAGAACCATCCACATGACATGTCAACCAAATATGACAAAATGTTCGATAAATGTTATCATTACCAAATGACCATATTTGCACTTTTAAATGGTTCGTATAACAAAAATGTTTGACTGCATCAAACAAAACTGACCATAAGTGCACTTTATTATGAAAATGAAAGAGCCATATAATAAACCAATAAATTTGTTAACTCAGGGGTGGATATTATTTAAAATATGGAATTGTCACAAACAATCAGGTGTTTTCATATCTCAAACTGGCTCGCATAACAAAAATATTTGACTGCATCAAACAAAACTGACCATATTTGCACAGTATTATGAAAATTAAATAGCAATATCAAAAACCAGTAAATTTGTTAACTTAGGGTAGATTGTATAATACAAATGACAGCGACATTGGAAAGCCATATATACAAAATGTTGAACGCATCAATTTAGAATGCCAGCATGTACTCTTTTATTCAAAGTACTGAATTGTCACCAAAAATCAGTAGTTTTCATATCTTCAGCTAGTTTGTATAACAAAAATAATTAACCACATCAAACAGAACTGACCATGTTTGCACTTCATTATGAAAATTATACAGTTGTATTATAAGTCTGAATATTTGCTTACTCAGGATGGATTGTATAAAACAAATGACAGCAGATATTGGTACACAATAACTACAAAATAGTGTCCGCATCAGTTTAAAGTGCCAGTATTTCCTTTTGGTATTTGAAATGTTGAACCGTCAGTAAAGTCATTAGTTTGCATAATCCAGGATCATTTTTTTCACGAAACTGTTTGACAGCATTGTCCAAAACTGACCATATTTGTACTTTATAATGAATAGTATCACATGTATGGGGCGGTATCACAGGAGAATAGTATACTGACTGACCATATTCATGATGTTTGCACTTTATTATGAAAATTGTATAGCGGCATTATAAATCGGTAAATTTGTTAACCTAAGATGGATCGAATAAAACAAAGGATAGCAATATTGGTACAAATTACAACAAAATATTGTCCGCATCAATTAAGAAAACCAGTATTTCCTCTTAGTACTCAAATTATTGAACCGTCAGTAAAGTCAGTAGTTTGCATATTTCAGGGTGGTTTTTATAAAAAAACTATCTGACAGCATCATCCTTCCCTTACCATACTTGCACTTTATATAATATGATGAAAAGTATGAGGCGGTATCATCTGGGAATAGTATACTGACTGACTGTTAATATATCATGTCGGTCGATTGATTAATTGTGGGCTGCTAAACATCCAGGGACAAATATTTGATTCATGTTCAGGACGAATTTATTATGTCGGACGTCCCAGATATCATTTATAATTGTTAAAGATAGATCTGCTGAAATAGACGAGATGTGCTTTACATTTTATGATGTTGATTCCGGGTCATTTTGGGATAACTGCATGTTGAAGGATTTCCTAAGTTAGTACAGATCGTGTAGTGACCTCCAGATGTATATTTTTAGTTATATCACTTTTAAGATGGAATGTTATCTTCTAACATTAAACCTCATATCTGTTCTGTTTGCCCGTATCACGTTGCGACGGCGATTACATTAATGCTGTACGTAGTACATTATTCAGACTTGAATGAAGTACTGTCAAAAATTGAATAAGGCTATTTTTAACTCAGCTACAGTTCATGATTTTGATTTGGACAGTTTTGATGATTCAGTACCTCTATCTGGAGTTTGTGCTATTAAGAAAATAATCAACCTGTAGCTTATTGTTTTCCTCAATCATAAATGTCAAAGTCTTAGAACTGCCAATTTTCATGGTTAAATGTTATCTTTAACATGGAGAAACTGGTTCCAGGTAATTAATAGCAGCTCATATCTTACAGAGATAGCTATATGAACCAGATGAAATATTATTGTATAAAAATGTTTTAATCAATCTGGTGACCGCCTTATGAACCATTTTCCATGGTTCTATGGTAGACTGGGTGCTAAAACAGTTCTCGCAAAGTATAATTCTAAAATAAGAAAAGCGACAATACGTTATAGTCTCACTTAAGATGGAATGTTATTGACTTATATTTCAAATATGATTTGAGTTCATACGACTTATATATCTAGATATATATATATTTATTTTTAATAGCCACCGCATCCAAGAAAGCAGTTTCAACTAAACAAAAAAATAATGTCAAAACAACATGCTGATCATATTTTAAATTGATATTTTGAGATAATCCTCAGATAATAAATATGTATTTTTGTTTTTTTTTTATTTTTCAGTTACAAGTAAGTGTATGAACAATAGATAAGTATATTGTAATGTGTTTCCAAACTGAAGAATAAAAGGATAATACATAGTGAATTTTGTATGTGGTGTTTTCAATTGAATTTTGAAAAATTTTATATTTTCAAAAGATAAAGACGCAATATCAAAGAAGTGAAAAACCCATTCGTATATGATATTCTAAGTGTAAAACATTGCTTTCAGAAGGATAGCATATCAAATACAGATAAATCATAATAAACAAATCTCATTAATGTTAGCGTTCGTTTATTGTAACTAATGTCAGTACGTTCAAACCTTTAGCTTTAAAAAGCATTAAATCTAAAGCATGTCATATTTGTCATCAAAAATACTAAAGACTGTCATTTATAATATGACCATGTCTGATGACTCTGTACAGTTATTAAAGCTTTGTTTAACGTATTAATTTTTTATTTGGTGTTTTATCGTAATTACAAAAATTCAACGTTTGTTTTAATATGATACAGACGCATCTTTATAAATAACAGCCCGATCGTTTTTGATAATGTTAGATGTCAGGCAAAAAGATATATATATATATATATATATATATATATATATATATATATATATATATATATATATATATATATAAATTACTGAATAATAGCCAACGATAAATCTTAGGGGGCAATGGATCATATAAATATGATACAGTACACTACAAAATATAATATATAACCAGTCTAAAAGGGTACAACATCACCAAAAAATGACAATAGCCTTAGATTTTCTTATAAATCTTTTTTTATACTACATACATAAAGATTAAGCACTTTTTGTCAGGTTGAATTGACTAGTATCGGCGTTTTTAAAGTTGATTTCTACAGCATGAAAATTCTGTCTTTGCAATAAAAGAGAGGCGAACGATACCAAAGGGACATTCAAACTCATAAGTCGAAAATAAACTGACAACGCCAAGGCAAAAAAAAAAAAGAAAAAGACAAATAAACAATAGTACACAAAACACAACATAGAAAACTAAGGACTGAGCAACACGAACCATAAAGTATTTGGAAAGCGTTTTGTGTTCGTTCTAGCAAAAAAGCAGTCAACAACGTTGTAGTGGTACGACGCCAAAGTTGTTAAGAATGAAACTTTAATTTAATCTACGCATAAAGGCTCACGCTCAACGGAGAGTTAGTATACAACCATACATTATTGCATCTCAGGTTATGGATCTTCTGAACATTTGAAAGCCCCTCTTTTAGTTCGCCACACACATATACAAATCACCATTTAAATATTGTTCCTGATAGGTTTATAGTAAGTTTTCTTTTAAATGGTTTCCTAATTTCCACTAAAAAACTAATTAGGTCTTTCCACTTTTTTTTTTTTTTATTTTATTATTATTAGACCTTTCCACTTTTCCGTTGATAAACCTATTGCTTTTGTTCTGAGTATTTTTTTTTCTTCCACCTAATTTTTTCTTCCGCCGTATTGTAATTTCGCTAAACTTCGTTTATATATCTATACTTCTTATAGAACGAGGTCCCATTTGTTAGCCGGCATGATATAAAAACTACGAATCATAGAATTTCACTTTATATATAATTAATATAGGACAATGGTGTTGTTTAAAAATTACGCCATTCCAACCCTTTCATTTTCAACATAATTAATATTACTAAAAATTAACAAGTTCCGGGTCGAATCCGATACCAATACCAAAAGTATATGTCACATGTAGTTGACAATAAGGTCAAGGTCAAAGGTCATGGTCATGTTTAAAATTCTGATGTTGGCTTTTTTCACCTTTTTTTCGAAAACTGTATAAGATATCGATAAAATATTTTTACTAAATCATTAGTTGCAGCATGTCGTAACACATACATATTTGTTGATAGGGTATGTTGTCATTTAATCGGAGTTTTTTCCCTCTTATATACAAAATAATGTGTATGCTGATATAACTTATTAACCATATCTAATATAATTCTAGGGTCTTTTGATTTGAGGTCCTTGCTTTATGACCTTGAAATTGAAGTCAAGGTATACGTTTAATTTGACGTTCTAGATTTTGACTTTTGCTTTTACTTCTTATTGGTACATGATAAAGTCTTAGGGTTCTTTACATTTAGTTGCAGACATGTGACCTTGAAGACGGTCAACCGGAAGTGACCATTTGTAAACCGGAAAAAAGCAATTTTTGAATTCTGTTCATGTAAAAAGTACGAATTTTTTTTGGAATCAGAGTGAAATCAGGTTTAAACAAAACCGGTAGTGAAATTTTGTAAACAGGAAGTACATTCTTATCTATCTTATGTTTAGCAAAAGTATATAGTAATTATATATTTTTAGAATCAGCATGAATTAAGCTATTATCTGACTCCGTAATTGACATTTTAAACCGAAGTGAATATTTTGGGGCGGAAAGACATTCAATTTTTCTCTGAACTATTGTTTTTTAATTATATTTTGTCATATCTAAATAATGCAATTGCTTGTTGTTGGAGTGTTTCAAATAAACTACGTGCGTCTTTCGGTTCGGCTAAATGTCATACATTTTCACCTATTTTAATCTCACTTCTCCCAAATTAAATCACAGATAATGTTTATTTTTTACCAAAGTTGTCTTTCAAACATTGTGAAATCTATTTATTTTATTCCTGGTATTTATGATGAATTTATTTGCTGTAAAGCCTTCTCCTAGAAATAAAAAAGGACGCTCCTACAAAGATATACTATATGAAACTGCGATACTAGTATTAAAGCTTTAAACTTTATTCTAGAACATCATGTATATACGTTTCACAGCTTTCATAGCTGACTTGTTGCTGTGTTATTATGAATCGCACTTAATGGTCAAACTCAATAAGTTTAATACAATCATGTTAACAGAAAACAAATTAACGCTTACCGTTACCTTAGTGATTATTTCTAATTGTTTTTAATAATCAACACACCATTTAAATTTGGCTTTAACCTAGATTTCAGTAACTGAGAATACTCTAAAGTCAATGTTTTGGGGCTTTTTACTCAGTGTTATTTGTTGTTGTGCTAAGTGGGTCAAATCCTCTCCAATTGACTTTGACAGTTTCTTTTTTTTAATTGTGCTGTTACACCACTGTCCCAGATCAGGTCGGATGTTGAACCACATTATGTATGAACGGTCCAAGGCAACAACCTGTATCCCAATGGTTATCATTTGTTGCTCTGTGCCATATTTGTTTTTCGTGCAATGCTGTAGCATAGATCATACCAGAGATGTAATTGATAACATTTTTTGTCATACCGGCGCATATACATGCTATATAACTTAATATACTGCACTTCGTAAGTATAACAACAGCTCCATTAGTGATTCCTTCTGTGTTGATTTAAAATAACATCGATACAGTTATTTCATAAATTTGTATAATGGCTCAACTCTAAGTAATTTTTTGCTTTTAAATGCTCTTCGATTTTGAAGTTTGCCTTAACATTATTTATATTTGACGCCGCTGATGAGTACTGTGTAGACATATAATGCAGTTGGTGTACCAACTTTAAAACCCGGTATCTCTGCGGACTTTTTTTCATGCGCTATAGGATTTTGTTTAAAACCATATGACGAGCTGTAATTGTTCACATCTTTGGCTTTTCCTCCATTGATACATATGAAGATTTCTCATAAGTTATCAAACCAATTTATACTATCTCCGCATGTTGTTTAACATTTTTAAGCATTCTTTAACAGGTATAATACTAAAAAGACAATAAGAATATAACTTAATCAACATATATCAATCTTAGAAAAAACTTTACAGCAACGAGGTAATGGAATTAAGCAGGATAGGGACGTTAATTTGTTATGTTGTTGCTTAATTTAATTACCTGGTTACAGTTTTGAATTATGGATTAAACAGGCAAACACGTGTGTTTGTTTTTGTACGAACAAGTAAACTGACAACTCAAATGGTTGGTGATAAGTGGGTACTCCTATTTGTTATCCTTCAAAAATATACAACAACCAGTGATAATACAACACGGCTATATACTTTCTGTTTGTTATGCATCTGGAATGTTATCAAAGCCTATTCGGTACCTTTTGTATTTCGTGCGAAAATGTTTTTCCAAAACCTGTACAAATCCAGATTATAAAGAAATAGTATAATATTAGTCAATATAACCCACAATGTTGGTCAATTAGGTATCAGTTTTATAATTCTAAAAGATTCCAAGTCGTTTAAATTTAACCATAAACAATTAGATAATATAAATCCATATTGGTATTTTCAAACATGTTTAACAACAATCTCTGTTCTCTTCTATTTTATAATAAGACATGGTTAAAGTAACACATTCTATCACCAAAAAGGTTTTTTTTTTTTAAATTGAAAAACAACATTTTACAAATTACATGAGTCTGAAGGGCATTTCTGGGTTAATCTTCATCAGGAATTCTCATAGCTGAATTTATGAAAGTCAAGGATGTATGATTTCCTTTTTTACAAATTGAAGTGTCTTAAATCCAGGAAATAATGTATTGAGAGAAAACATGATAGCTTTATTTAAACCAAATGGTCCACCGTCGTGTAGGTAAATCGTTTAGACTTGATGGAATAAAAATTGCACTGCCAGTAGTAATAGATTACACCATAATGCAGTGTAAAACTCATCAAAGATACCAGGCGTATAATGTTGTATGCCAGATGCACGTTCTGTCTACAAAAGACTCTTCAGTGAGTCTCGGATACACAGAGTTAAACATGCCAAATAAAGTACAAAGTTGATTATAATATAATGTAAAAAATGGAAAACATTACTTTACTTACTGGATTTATCTACATCAGAAACTCTTAAAGCAGAATATTTTGAAGGCAATGATGTGTAAAAACTAAACAGTTGAAGAGCTATATGACAAAAACGAACCTAAAAAAATAAGGTCAAATTTGCTTGAGGGAGTTGAATCCTTAGTAATATTAAGTGGTTTATTCTATAACAGGATACTTTTAAAAAGGTTTTTAACATTTGATACGCATATTTAACTAATTATCACACACCGCACATATTCAATTAACTCCACTGTCGTTTTTATAAGTCATTGCTAACTTGTAAACTGTATTATACATTTTATTAATTTGATTTTTCAGAAAGTAAGTGTCAAGTATCAAACAGATAAGTAACATACAATAATATACAACATTTACAACAGGGTGATATCTATACAACGGTGTAAGTAGAGTCCGTTGTTGAGCTGTCGCATGAAAAGAATTATGTATTATATCTTACATCTATTTTATATCAATAGAAGAAACCTCCAACCAAAATGTCAATTCATATATTCATTGTTTGCAGTAGCATAACCATGATAACAAACAGAAATTAAACAAATAACGTACCATTCAAGTAGGGAAATAGCAAGGGGGAATAAATATGGGATCGTAAAAACACCATTATCTGCGTTTTCAAAATGACCAATGTTAAAAGAAAAACAGACAAATCTGAGTATTTGTATTCTTAAATAATTTTTGTCAGATATTGAAATTAAAATAGATTCAGTCATTATGACATGATTAAGAAATTTTAGACACACCTTTTTAAGCTTAAACAATGATCTTAATTATGCAGGTTGCAGTCAAACTGAATGTTCTAACTATGTAAAGGTATTTAATTTCTGCAAATATCGCTTCTTTCTGACATATCCTTATATTTATTTGTAGACTAAGGCTACATTAGTTTACCAATGTTCTAATTGTGATAATCTTTCCTATGTCACCTTTTATTGTTCTATATCAAATTAAATGATATTTGCGTTTTCGAGTAATAAACTGTTGTGCTATGTACAATGTATTAATTCATTACTAAGCACGCAATAATTTTCTAAAGCATAACAATTTTAGTCTGTGTTTTCTGTCCTATATGTTCTCCCACTTATTTGTATTGTAGTCCTGTCATGTAATGTTGTCATTTTAATGTTATATTTAACATTGCCATAAAAGCGGGAGGTTTGGCTAGCCACAAAACCAGGTTCAACCCACCATTTTTTTTTCTTAAAATGTCCTGTAACTAATCAGGAAAATGGCCATTGTTATATTATAGTTCGTTTCTGCGTGTGTTACATTTTAATGTTGTGTTTCTGTTGTGACATAGTTCTCCACTTGTATTTGATGTGTTTCCCTCAGTTTTAGTTTGTAACCCGGATTTGTTCTTTTCTCAATCGATTTATGAATTTCGAACAGCGGTATACTACTGTTGCCTTTATTGTACATCATAGACACTTATATAGGTATATTATGAAAATATAATTACATATACTATTGTATACATATAACACATACATTTGTACACATACTTTTAATTTAAATCAAACTGTATTGATGTCTTTACCTGATAAAAAAAATGCAATGTCCGTGCTTTAAGTTGCATCACGTGCTACCAGTTTTTTGTAAATATATGCTGAAAGATAAACACAAAACAGATCACTTCATTTGAACTCTGGTTGATAGATGTCGTATTGGTATTTATACTAGCTGGTTATGCTAGATATTATAATGCTTGGAACAGTATAAACAAAATACATATTGTAAAAAATAGATGGTATAGTGTTTTACAAAATCTCAAAAAAGGCGAAAATACGGTGTTTAATAGTCATTTTGTATCTGTTTATGGAGGTATTTATGTTCACCATTTTGATTTTCCCCACATTCACCTACTGTGATATAAACCTGAGCGTCTCTGCATTCAAACAATCTTTGACATTTGAAGGATATGTTGTGTTTTGTGATGCGATGGCACTGAAACTAATAGACTTTGGTCAGTTCCTATGTAATCGCACAATATTTGATATTGACATACTCTGTTCAGTCGAACAATGTTTAAAAGTGGCAAACAATACTTTATATCTTTAATCACATTTTTTGGTACTCATCTTATTTGTTATTTAACCGAATGGCCTGGTCAAACAATGTTCTGCAATGGCATGAGGTTTTCAATCTTTTCGGTTTCTTATAATTTTCCACATTGACATGCTGTGTCGTATGTGTATTTGAAGCCCAGTATCATTTATGAGTTTTTGAATACGTCTGCCATGACTATCAAGCGATATCTTACAATATTATGTTCTGTTGTATATCAGATTATTAGAACCTTCGACTAGGCGTATTCTGTTTTATGTGTGTTGGCCTTGTACAGTTTACAATATTTGATATTGACATTCTATGCTCCTCATCAATAAACCAAAACCCACCATAACTTTAATATTGTACAAATATGTACATTCACGGTACGACAAGCTGTCGATACCTGTAGTTTAGCATTGCAAAGACATGTTTTTTTTTCTTAGTGTGAAAGACGTTTTAAACTGAATCGATTGGAAGTTGGATGAGTACTGATTGATATTTTCATCTTTTTTACATAAGCTGTTATTGGCTCTAAACTAGCTTTGCATTACAGTGAGTACACTTTGTCTGTTGTTCAGTTTTTTTTTATAGGTTTGTTGTGCTTTGTATCGATCGTTTAGCCCGTCTCATATAATTTTAATAGTGCTTCCTTATGTTGTTCTGTTAAATCAATCCAGTATGTAAGGGGAGGATTGGCGAGCCGGTAAGCATATTATAACTGTTAATCATATCTGTGTTTCATTTATTGTTTTGTACATAAATCAGCTCGTCAGTTTTATTATTTGAACTGTTAAGTTTGTCATTTCGGGTCTGTTTATTTGTTGAAATGCGGGCTGGGTTTTGCTCATTGTTGAAGGCCGTACGGTGACACATAGTTTCTAACTTTCTACGTTCTTTTGTATCTGCTGCAGAGTCGTCTCATTGGCAATCAAACCATGTATTCTTATTTCTATAATTGCACAAAATTGGCTTAAGGTAAGTTAAACAATGTTCGCTATTCGAAATCGATAACGTAAAGAACTACTAAATCTATTTTCTTAATCTGTTATACAAGTATGACCTACTATTTCTTAAAGCAAGGTTTTAACATTGCATAAAACTTTTGTTGTACTTATAATCTGTTTTTGAAGTTAAAAAATGATTTTTTTTAAATTTAATTCAAGTCCGTCATGAATGAAACCGTACAATTATATAGTAAGAACATATATTAAAATGGCTGTCCTCGCAATATTTAGAAAAGATGTGGTAACATTTTTTTTTTCAAAATGCGTGACACTTTTACATTCTATTATATAAAAAGATTAGACGAAGATACTTGAATCGGGTTTAATAAGCTTTCTCCAAAACGAAATTACAAATTCATTTACATTCAGGTCCGTACGCTCCACAGAGTGTCAAATTGTAAACAAGCACATCACTGCCACTACTCAGCTTAAAGCCTCTTCCAAACATTTGAAAGTCCCTATGTACTGGTTACCTAAATTGCACAAAAAATCATTTAGATTCCGTTTAATCTCTACATCTAGTAAGTGTTCTACTACCAATCTATCAGTGCTTCTAACTACCTCCTTTACTACTATCAAAGAACTTGTAATTAACTTTTGTAATAAAGCTTATGAAAATAATGGTGTTAATTATTTTGGAGTGTTTACAATTCTTTAGAGGTTTTAGATAAAATACATGCTCTTGATGGTCCTTTTAATTCTGTTGACAGTTATGATTTTTCTACTCTCTATACTACACGTCCACACAATCTTATCAAGAAAACGTTTTTGTATTTAATTAAATGGTCTTTTGAAAAAAATCACATTACAAATTTATTTTCTGTAATTCGTTTAAAGCCTTTTTCTGTAACGAAAAAGGAAAGTATGCTAGATACACTAACTGGAAATGTAAAAAATATGATTGAAACTTTAAATTTTCTCCTGGACAACATATATGTACGTTTCGGCGACAAAGTGTATCTACAAGTAGTAGGCATTCCTATGGGCACTTACTGCGCCCCTTTAATAGCAGATTTATTCCTGTATTGCTATGAATCTCAGTTTATGACCAAACTCAGTAAAGACACGTCATTGCTACATTTGGTTGATACATTCAACAATACCATCCGTTATCTAGATGATATTGTTTCGTTAAATAATCCAGAGTTCTCTAAATATACCACCGTAATTTACCCAAAAGAACTTACTTTAACTAAATCTAACATAAACAGCAGTAGTTGTCCTTTTCTAGATTTTGACACTTCAATTTCTAAAGGAAAACTCCATACTAAAATTTACGACAAAAGAGACGACTTTTCATTCCCTATTGTTAATCTTCCTTTTTTAGACGGCGATGTTCCTTTGGCTCCATCATACGGTGTTTATATATCCCAACTCGTTCGTTATGCCTGCGTGTGTAGTGATGGCAAAGATTTTAACGAACGTAATCAATGCATCACTGGTAAATTATTTAGTCAGGGATTTCGTTACCATAAATTACGTAAATCTTTTACTAAATTCATTCATATATATAAAAATGTGATTAGTAAATTTGGCTGTACCTGTAAAAAACTGATTAAAAACGGTATTTCACATCCTAAATTTTACGTTAATATTGTACTTAAAGCGTGGAAATCACTATGTGATCAGTGTAAACTCATCGGACCTTTAAACAAACTTTAAAGGTTATCTTACCAATGTTGTAATTAGATCTTTGAAAATAGTTTAAATTGGCACTAATATCGATTTTGTCGTCAGCAAATTAAAACATAACTAAATTTGTATTCTTTTCAAACGGGATGTATAAAGACACACCCACGTTCATTTTGATCTATAAAGAAGTTAACTCCTAACTAGCCTACTGCCTGTCGATACATTTATTTTTGGCATTGCACAAGTCATGTCTTCTTTGACTGTCCATGACGTTAAAATACTAAATCCCTGTGATGTGTTTTAGTTGATTTTAGTCTCTGATGCATGATTTATTATTATTATTGTTTTTTGCTTTTAACTAGCTGTCAGTAACTGCGAGTACTCTCAAATCGTACTTTCTTGTTTATGACCTGTTGATACTAACTGTAATGCTTTTTTGTTATTTAATGTTATTCAGGGTTATCTCTGGTCTATATACCCGCTTTGGCATCACTATAAAAGAGGGACGAATGATACCAGAGGGACAGTCAAACTCATAGATCGAAAACAAACTGACAACGCCATGGCAAAAAATAAAAAGACAAACAGACAAATTATAGTACAGATGACACAACATAGACAACCAAAGACTAGGCAACACGAACCCCACCAAAAACTGGAGGTGATCTCAGCTGCTCCGGAAGGGTAAGCAGATCCTTCTCCACATGTGGCACCCGTCGTGTTGCTTATGTTATTACAAATTCGGTAAGTAGTCTTACTCGGTAAGTTACATTCGTGAAAAGGGAGGGTATTGTAGTTACGACATAAGGAACATATCCGATTTCATCTGTGAAACGGTTATTCCATATAAATGTTCACTTCTTCGTACTATGAACATCAAAATTATTTATTTTGTAAAAATATTCCCTTTCTCTATCTGAACTGTACACGTATGCATAGCAACGAAATTATTTATATTTACCTGTGTTTAACGTAATTACAAATGGCTGATATTTTTGTTCAAGTATATTGTTTTTCTTAAATTGTTTAACATTTCACAGCAGTATAACATGTTACTTTAATTATTCTTCCCTTAGTTTATTTATTTTAATATAAAAATCAGCTATTTCATTTATATGATTTTAAGTTAAAAGCAACTATATACACAGGATGTTTTGCTTATATACATTTTTGATTTAGAAGAAAAACCGACATGGTTCTAAAAAGCAAATAATAACACCATTACAAACTCAATCCCAATTTAATATTCTTGTACGTGTCTATAGATAAAACAAATCTATTCTATTTTAAGAAATTTACCTGTGATAATATAAAATACATCCATTCATGAGACGCGCAGATTATATTTCGTTCGTGATGTCCTGGTTTGTAGCCGTAGATTCATGGAAGGTGTCCGTTGTTATTCTGCGGTTTACATGTTGTAATGTACTATTATATTATTTATTTATTTATGTCTCTGTGCTGTGTGTTTTACGTTTGTTTGTAATGTATTCCTGTCACGAAGTGTTGTCATTTTAGCGGTATTTTAACATTGTCATATAAGCGGAGAGTTTGCCTAGACATAAAACTAGGTTCAACCCACCATTATTTCTAAAAATTTCCTGTACCAAGTCAGGACTATGGCAGTTGTTGTTATATAGTCCGTTTCTATGTGTGATGGCGTTTGTTTTTGTTGTATTTCAGTGTTTCTGTTGTTCTGTTGTTTATTTCTCATAGTTGATGTCTTTCCCTCGGATTATGTTTGTTACCTGGATTTGTTTTTGCTTAATCGAATGATGACTATTGAACAGCAGTATACTTCTGTTGCCATTATTTATTTAAAAGTTAACCGTTTTCGCTACATTAAATTTATGTACGTTGCTATTTGATTCCGGATGATTCTATTGACAACCACCTTTTAAGGGACTTATTAATATATTTACCGGTGAACGAATTCACCGATAATTATTCGGTTATTGCACTTGACCCATTTATTTAGTTCTCTAAATCTGAATGTGTAAAACAAGTTAAGCTAAATTAAGTTTGAGAAAATAAAAAAGATTAATCCGAACCGAGATGATATTCTGATTTTTTATATTTAAAAAAAAAAATATAAGGGTAAATAAAACAGGTGTCAAATACACCCCAGAATGTAAAATGTATACACCACTTACTTCTTTTTTAGCATATTTCTATAATTTATATATATAGATATATATATTTCAAGATACCTTTTGTCGAAGACAGAAACTCAGATTAGTGATGCCTCGTTTGCGGGTTCTCTTGTGTTCGATAATATGCCGGTTCAAATCAAAGATTGGCTGCCTCTTTGTTAAGTTCGCGAAATTTAGAAGTAAGAGCACAGATTTGCCTTTATATATTTGGACTGTTTTACTTTGTTGATTCGATTGTCACTGATATGTCTTTTGTAGACGAAACGCACGTCTCCCGTACATTATTCTAGTTCTGGTATCTATGATGCGATTATCGGTCGGTGGGATCAGAATAATGCGTCCATGTAGGGTGACGTATCTTCCTGTGGCCTGTTACCTTGTAAGCTGGCCCTTTAAAACAAAATTGGATCAAAGTGTTGGTCTAGTACACAGTCGGTTTCATATTCATTATCTCGCCTTAAATATGCATAATGGAACTACATATGCTATGAGAACGTATGTGCCTATGTTCCTACACCCTGTTGATATTTATATTTGGCAATGCGCAAAGTCGTAATCTTCTACACTGCATTTAAAGGGGAAAGGGGTGGGGGCATCGAAAGGGAAAAGAAATCATATGCCGTTTTGACTGCATTATGCAACGAAATCTTATTTTCTTATTTTGTGTATGTGTCCTACTTAGGGCACGTTCTTTAGTTTTCTATGTTGTGTTTTGTGTAATGTTGTTAGTCTTTTGATCGTTTTTTTCCATGGCATTAGTAGTTCGTTTTCAACTGATGAGTTTTCATATTCTTGTGCTATCTTTTGCTTCTCTCTGTTATGCACTTCAATGAATAAGTAAACACAAATTCGTTGACCACCAATAATTTGTTGATCATTATAATGGATAAAATACTATAAGTTGATGTTTACAAAGGGATATAAAATATGTTGCCATGAAATGTCTTGTATTTGGACTCATATAGCATTTCAAACTAGTTTTCTAGTTAATCAAAACAACACAGAACAAATATTAATGGAGCATACCTTCATAAATTACCTATATTACATAACTATATATAAAAAAGGTATAATAAAGGAAATATTTTCTTTTAGAAACTAAATGGAAGCGATAGTTTTAACTGTTAATTAGAGACAAATTTCGACAAACACTAATTTCGACATTTATGAATTTGTCAGGAAATTATACTTCTTAAATTTTCTCCCCACAACAATATAAATTCTGAAAAAGATAGAAAAAAAATCAACATCGGCTAAAGAAAAATAAGCATGTTAAATATAGAATATTGGAGCGATCATCTGCAAAGTATGTTTTAAAATTAATTTTCATAATCAAAACCATGAAAGATAACTCAACTCAATCGTATGATAGGTAAGGAAATCGTGTTTATTCGTGATCTTATGTCAGTAAACATTAAAATGGGAATCTGGAAAACAACGTGATAAATTAAAATACATGATTTATGTCATTTTTCATCAGGCTCAAATTATTGAATATGGACGTAAATTACTGTGCATGGTTTTAAAAGTCTTGGTATCTTTTGTTTAAGCTTAGGTGACGTTTTAAACTAAATGCATTGGTTGGCAACAACATTTTCCTTAGGGTACGTCGAAATCTCTAATAAGCTGGCATGTAACCTCTGATACGACCATTTAGTCAATTATCACACAACACACATACATGCACATTTTAAATGTGTTTTAATTGTAGAAGAACAAACACGTATATTTATCTAAAGAAGTTGCATTTGTCATTTGTTATGAATTTAAGACAACATAGGCACTAGAAGACTGAAATACCTTATTTCTAATTAATGACTATAATATTTAATAATCTGACAAGAAAATACGTAACATCAACATTTTCTACGATTACTTTACCACGTATTCGATTAATTCCACTGTCGTTTCTATCCTGCGTTGCAAAATGGTTGTCTGTATTTTATGATCTATCTATTTCAATTTTTCAGCTTGTGAGTGTCAAATATCAAACAGATAAGTAAAGCTTGCAATTACATATAATCTATAATATAACGATAATAGTAAAGTATGTTGTTGAGGTATTCAATTGTTGAATAGATAATGATAATGTTACATTCATATATTATATCTAACATATATCAAATATTATTAAAATAAACCTCCTTCCAAAATATTAATTCATATGTTTATTGTTAGCATGGCAGTCTTAAGTAAAACGAGTAACACACAATTTTAAAAGAGAACTAGTAGAAACAGTATTTTAAATAAAAAAGCAAAAAAACTGAACTGCAAGGAAAATTCAAAATGGACAATCCTTTATCAAAAGGCAAATTTAAAAGCTCAGACACATCAAACGAATGGAAAACAACTGTCATATTCCTGACTTGGTACAGATATTGTTACTTGAATTACATGAAATCAAATATACGTGAGTACTTTAGTTGGATTAATTATGCATTCATAATTTATACATCCAACAAAATAAAGATAAACACAAAAAGTGGTATAATTGCCAATGAGATAGATATACAGTAAAGCCTAAATGACGTCGATAGTAGTAGTACTAAGTCACCGTATGGCCTAATAACGTGAGGATTACAAATACTATTTAGTATGCTAAATAGGTCCCTACATGACATTAGTGAAACAATTCAAACACGAACACTTGCACCGATAAGTAGGTAAACTTTAACAAAGGTCCGAGCGACTTTTTAAATGATATAATTTGTTCTCATTTTAGTTTTAGCTGTTCCTGTGGAGGGTAGGTACTAAAGATAAAATTAACGATCCCATATTTCTATTCTATGGCTTAGTAGTGCAAACTATGAGTTAGTCAAGAAAAGAAGTATAAATCGTTAATTAAAAAAAAAGCATTGCATTTTCAGTTACATTGTTAGCTAATAAATTATTATTAAAAATACATATACTGTTAATAGAGGGTCAATAACACAACTTTCAAATAGGAAGGGGGATATTTTCTTGTTGAAATTTTAACTCATCAGAAGCTTTGACTGCTATTACTGCTGTTCCTTCAAAATCAAACATAATCTACATTAGTCCACACTATTCATTGAATCAAAGCGTTACCAAATGCAAAATCAAACAAATGAACCAACGCAAGTCATCAGGGATTTGTTCAGTATATTGAACAAGTTTGGTATTTAAAAATTAAAAATATGGTAGATATTTTTTGAGACTGCAAAACTGCTAACATTAAAGTAATACATTAACTCAACTTTAACTTGAAATGAGTAACAGAATGACAATCCGAATGCATTTATAACAACAGCTATATACATGCATTTTAAAAGGCAAACACTGTAATGGTGATGCATACATTCAAGTTTGAAAATATAATCCTTTTATTTATTTTGTAGATTTATGGGGTATATCAAAAGAGAGTAAAGAGACAGCAAGCAACACACATTTACTGGAAACAGAAATTGTGAAAACACTCTGATGAAACAACAATAGAAAGCAATCTTATTCTAATGTTTTCTTGTTTTATTTGCATGTTATTTTTATACAGAAATATGTTATGATTTTGATAACATCAAAACGTTTACTACAACGTTGTTTTAGCCACAAATAAATTATGTTGTACTTGTTGCACCACAGGACTGGTATCAGTCACACATTGATATTCTCTTGTTTCAGATAACAGTTAAATGCAATGTCAAAACTGTGCTTTATATTAATTTCGAGTTTTTCGTCACTGGATGAAAGTGTATCAAATCTACAATTAATACAATTGAGTCAATGGGTCTTCAATGCAGCGAGAAACTTCCGCACCCGGAGGCGTCCTTTAGCTGGCCCCTAAACAAATATGTATACTAGTCCAGTGGTAATGGACGTCATACTAAACTCCAAATTATACACAGGAAACTAAAATTAAAAATTATACAAGACTAACAAAGGCCAGAGGCTCCTGACTTGGGACAGGCGCAAAAATGCGGCGGGGTTAAACATGTTTTTTGAGATCTCAACCCTCCCCCTATACCTCTAGCCAATGTAGAAAAAAACAAACGCACAACAGTACGCACAGTAAAACTCAGTATATGAGAAGTCGGAGTCCGATGTCAGAATAGGAAACAAAAGAAAATAAACAAAATGACAATAATACATAAATAACAACAGACTACTAGCAGTTACTGACATGCCAGCTCTAGACCTCAATTAAACTGATTGAAAGATTATGTCTTCATCATATGAATATCAGGCACAATCCCTCCTGTTAGGGGTTTAGTATTATACCGTCAGAAAATATATGAGAAGAACATAACCCGTGTCATGCCAACAACTGGTTTTAGAATAAATGTGTTAATTCCGATGCAAAGACCCTATAAGTGAATCAATATTAAAGCAAAAATATGCAATTTTTAATGACCTGACAACAGTATCGTAACTATATCCCTTCTTAATTAAAGTCTGATTAAAGGTTTTGTTAGCTTTTGAGGTGAATACTGACATTTTTGTGCTTTGTAAAGAATATTACCATACCAGATTGGATGTGAAATACCCGAACGTATAAGATGTCTGCA